>NC_047038.1:26666757-27291757 GCF_011762595.2 Tursiops truncatus | reverse complement strand
ATATGCTCCTTTTGGTATATATTTTAATTGCAAATCAAAATAGGAGAAATCAGAACAATAATTATGAATTTAGCAAGAGTAGCCTTGTCTCTATACTTGTAGAAGGTATATACATATATAAAGTATTGCAGGACATATTAGACAAAATGCTCTGTATGTGCACACTGCGCCTTTTTAAATATTAAAATAAACAATTTCCTGTCATGGATTCTGCCCTCCCATTTTCCTGTGCAATACGGATAGATGTGAAGAGATCATTCCTCATGGTTGAAAATATTTTACCCAAATTTTTAATAATAAAATAACGATAAGGAATACAGTTTCAAAAGAGTAACTGTAATGTAACACTCCATATTTGTATGTCACAGTTCACCAAGAAATTTTAAATATATTGTTTAACCTAGTTCTTGAAATCATACTGCAGGGTAGAGAGGCCCAGCCTGACCTCCTTTTACACTGAGGAAATGGAGATCAGAGAGGTTAAATGACTTGCTGAAGACCACACAGCCTGATCTAGGCCTGCATCTCAGGAGGGAAAGGGACAAAAATTCCTAAAGTCTATACATAGTTTTGAAGTATTCAGTTCACTGTTTTGGTTCACCAAAGAACATCTAAAATTTTATACTGCAAAAACAGTAGGAGACTTCTAGCAATATACTAAGTCTCCTCTCTCCCCCATACCCTGCTTCCTCCTCCTTAAAAAAAAGGGCCCATATCCACTGTCAGAATACCAACCATGAAGGGTTTGGCTGTGAATTTTAATTTTATTTGAATCTCTGGAATTCTTTCTGGCTTTTCTTGGCAAACATCACAGGAAAGTTGATTTGGGAGCGTGAAATCTGGAGGGTCTTAGAAATGACTGAGGTCTAGAGACATAAAGGGACTTATTCAGTAACATATAATAAAGCTGGGACAATCGGGAGTAAAGTCTGGGTTTCTTAATACACTGTCCAATATTTTTCTCATCATACTACACTGGCCAATGTATTAATGGAGGAAGGTAATCTGATAAGGCAGTTGCAAGTTTTCCAGGAAAAAAATGAAAAGTTGAATATGGTAGCTAAAGACAGAGTTATAATTTGGGTAAACCAGGAAAACTAGATCTGTGCACACAGCTTCTCGTGAAAGCATATGGGTGGTTCAGATCAACTCCCAGCAAATCGACTCAAAACTCCAGATACCTTCACATGGCTCCTTGTTATAGTTTCATGACTGAACGATGTCGATTTTATTATTCTCCTTATCACCCAAACAGTCACCACTGTAAAGAAGAACATAAACTGATAATTGTTTGTCACTTTTTCTAATTGTTTACAAAAGACCCGGGAGTAATTTCTACAAAATTTTGAGCTCATGTCTGTGATGGTAAAGATATGAGATGAATGTTGAATGTTTTCTGTCATTCCACTGCACTTTCTTGCTTCTTTTCTTTAAAAATAATGTGAACCTTTATCATTGAATGTTAATAAAAATACCTTTATTATACAGAAAAACATAAATGATGAAGCAAAACTACCAAAGGGAAGACTGCAGTCAAATGATTGATATATTCTTGAATATTCTGGGAGTGTGTCAGACTAATAAATATTTAACTAAGGTTTTTCCTTCCCCATCCCACTCTACCCCCCAAAATTGAGGCATTTCAAGTGTCCCTGTGTTTCTGATTAGGTGAACATTATTCGAATATTATTTTACCTTTGATTTTAGTGATTGACCCTCACTCACTGAATTTGGTCCTGCCCTGGATCCTGAGACACCACTGAGTCAAATCCACTTACAGTTCTGGTTACTCCTGTCAGTCTTACAAGGATTCCCTTCCTCCACCTGACATTTAAAGTTTGGGATTTCCTAGGACTGTGTTGTCAGACTTGTCCCCTCCCCGTCACCTCTCTGGTGAGGGGTGATGAGATAGACCACCAACAGATGAGTATCTTGACTATGACAGTGTGTTTCATCTATCTCCAAATATTTACCTCCTTGAAATTCTCTCTCCAGTCCGGGCCTGGCATGTGCTCAAGGCAGAAAGCTGGAATCCTCCCTCTTACTTTTCATATTCTATTATTTATAAGTCCTAAAATTCTACTTCCTGAGAATCTCTTTAATCCATTCCTTGAGCTCCATATTGCAGACCTTTGTTTTTTCCTACCTTGAAGTTTGAAATAGTCTCCTATTTTCTAATTTCTGGGCTAGCCCCTTTCTGGGGCACTTTGGGCCTTCTCTGTTTGTAACACTTCAATATCTGTAAAGTCTAAGCACCTTGGAAGGACACAAGGTCCCTTGCAATTGGGCTCTTGTCCACCTTTTCAGCCTCATCTCCTCCCACTCCCTCTAAGATTCTGACAGATTTGCTCTGAGAAACTATTTACAGTTCATCAAGTCACCTCTTTCTCTCAGGTGTCTGTGGCACTGTACAGATTCTTCCATCCATCTGAAGTGCCTTTGGTCTCGTTGTCTATTGGGAGACACCTATGTATCCTTCAGGTGACACTTCTCTGTGTGGTAATCTCCATGGTCCCATTCCCATAATGTGTTTTTCCAGACTTTTTTTTTTTTTTTTATGGCAAGCATCACCTATTTCAGTGGTTCTAGTAACCTGAATGTTTTATTATTGGAGTTTGAACTCTGAGCATGGAAATCTTATCTTGCAATTCTTTGTACCCCCAATTACAACAGCAACAGAAAAGATAAAATACTTTAGAATGAATAAAACAAGAAATGTGTGAGCTTTTATGAAAAAAAGTTATAGCTCTTCCTGAGGTTTCAAAAACAAATATGAACAAATGGAATGGCATACCATGTTTTCACATAGGAAAATTCAATATCATATACATTTTTCCTAAGTTAATCTATACATTTAACATGACCCCCAAAATAATATTACTGATGTTTTTTTTGAGCTAGACAAACTGAATCTAAAATTCAAATGAAAAAATAAAATAATCTAAATTGACTAAAAGAAATTGACTAGGGCTTCCCTGGTGGCACAGTGGTTGAGAGTCCACCTGCCGATGCAGGGGACACGGGTTCGTGCCCCGGTCCGGGAAGGTCCCTCATGCTGCGGAGCGGCTAGGCCTGTGAGCCATGGCCGCTGTGCCTGCGCGTCTGGAGCCTGTTGCTCCGCAACGGGAGAGGCCACAACAGTGAGAGGCCCGCGTACCGCAAAAAAAAAAAAAAAAAAAAAAAAAAGAAAAGAAATTGACTAAAAGATTCTGGAAAAGGAGAGTAATAACATGGGAAGAGAGCTAGCCTGGATATGTTAAATATTTAAAAATATTATAAAACCATGAAACATAGAACATAGTATTGGAATATGAAAAGAGACAAATCAATGAAACCAAATGGAAGGTCAAGAAATAGACTGGGAAAAAAAAAAGAAATAGACTGGGATACATATGAAGATTGAATATATGATTAAGGTGGCATCTCAAATCTGTGGGGACCACTGATCAGGTATGAAAAAATAATCTTACGTGATGCCACAATAAATGGCAATGAATCAAAGATTTAAATATGAAGAATGGAAGCATAAAATAAATATTTCAATAAGCCATAGGAGAATATTTTTATAAAATTGGAGTAAAGAAAACTTTCTAAGTATAACAAAAACAATAAGCCTTAAGAAAGAAAAATGGCAAGTTCAACTACATATAAATAAAGAATTTCTGCATGCAGAGATCACTATAAGTCAATTCAAGAAAATATCTCTAAATCAGGGAAACATATTTGCAACATGTATCAGGACATAGGACTTGTTTAGCTAATATATAAAGGGACCTCACATATGAATAAGAAAAAGTCCAATGAACTAATAAAAATAGGTAAAAGACAGGAGATAGTTAACAGAAAAGGAAATGTGTCCCTTCAACATATGCGTAGAGGCATGACTTCACTCACAAGAGTAGTACACATTGAAGCTCATTGGATTATCATTTACCATCTTTCTGATTAGCAAAAATGAAAAAATTCTGATAATTTATGTTAGAAAATGGGAAAACAATTTTTCTCATAGGGTTTTGGTAAGAGTATAAGTGGGTACAACTTTTATAGAGGGCAATTTGGCAACATCTATCAACATTACAAATAAATACCCTTCGACCCAGTAATTCTACATGTAGGGATTTAATTCACAGAAATATTTAAAACTGTGTTAATGTACTTCCTATATTAAAAAAAATAAAATTTTAAATTAAAATTAAATGAATTTTGTTTTTAAAAACCTTTATTTCACCATCTTTTAGTTCAGCATTGTCTTTTTCTTTCCCCCTTTATCCACCCCCTGCAATGTATCTCCCTATATTTTGCTTCAAACATGTAAAACTTTGTCATGAATCCACCATGACTCTGACAAATACATTTCCACAGAAACTCATAATTTTAAAATTACTAACAGTTAGAAAATTTAAAGGAAGGAAAAGAGTTACTCTTCTTATCTTCTAGTTTGAAGCTGAAATGCTAGCATTTTATTTAGCCTGAGAAAGTAAGTGGTCTAAAAATATATATAGATACACTATACATTGGCATATACCATCCATTGCTTTTCCAAAATACCTATTTTTAAAGTCAGTTATATCTTTTAGGGTAGATGCTTTGATCGAATGTTGGTTACTTTAACTTATAAGAAAAATGGAAAAATATATAATACATGAAATTACCTGACTTAGTGTTTTGTGGAGCAGTTGGTTATAAATATTTTGACCTTGGTCTTGGCCCCTGGGGAACAGAGTAAGCTTTAAGCTTTTCAGAATGGAGTTCTCACACATATGGCTACCTGCTGTGCTGTCCTACAGAAGCAGGTGGCTAAGTCTGACCCTGACCCCAAAACCCCTGATTTATCCTTACCTGACAACTACGCTCAGAAACTGTGAAGAATCAATAGTTCCATTACAGGTCACCCAAAGTGCCATCTGCCGAAGTGGGTAGATGTATTTTTCCCATGTACTTTATTGAGAGTGTTTTATTCTCCCCATCCCAGGAGAAAACTATTACTCAAAGAAGAGAAAGAACTCTGAAAGACTTTGATGTAAGAAAATATTATTTAGCATCACATCACATTTATTTAATTAATGATTTGGATTGCTAAACAGAGAACATGCATACTGAATTTGTTAATGGTGAGGAAGTTTGTACCTGGGAGTACAGCATTAAGATTTAAAAACAGAAGCAAAAAAGATGAAAGTGAATAAAAAGGCAATGTTATACAAACATAAGCATAGCTAGAATGAAAACCAGCATTGGAGTGGATTGTACGCTAAATGTGAAACAATACTGTCATATGGTAGTAATATGGCATGAAAATGCAGCATACAGGAATTATAGAGTGCTGTTTCTTCACACTGTGTAAATCCAAGCTAGTGGGCTTCAAGATTCCAATTCAGCTACTCAAAAATCTTTCAGTGTAAGAACAGCAAACATTTTCTTCCTTGGAGCCACCATCATGTACAGTTTTAATTCTTATATTTTATAGCAGCTTTTACCCTGGTAATATTGTATCTGCATCATTCACTTCTTAAGCTTGTTTCTTTTTTTTCTTTTTTCTGAAAAGAATTTTCTTTTTTCCTTGTGAACTAAATTTTAATGGAAATAAACTCAGGCTGTAATTTCAGGATTTCCCATTTGTACAGGACTGTAAACACGTATAAAGCCTTGTGTGTTACACTTTATTGGCTTTTAAAGGCAGCTAAGTGTAGGTTTTTGTCCATATGTCTTGTATTGGTAGGTAGAGCAAAACCTCACAGGATTACCATCTGTTTTTTTTTAAGTGTAGCCTTAAAATTTAGTTCTGATATACCAATGAGAATGTTATTTTAGCTTTAGTCAAGAACTGATGTTTTTAGACAGGAAATTTAATTCTCATACCAGAAAGAGTATCTGTGACCTCTGATTATAAGCCAGTTTTAGGCTAAAAGTTTGAAAATAATTTACAAAAAATAGAACGGGCAATAAAAGAATTTACTTTAATTCATGCTTATTATGTAGTTGGGGGGCCCTGAAATAAGCCTTTGGTATTTGGTGTTTTAATGTGAATTAAGGAATGAGGTCCACTGTAGAAAAATAAAACATAAGTATATCCAAATACTATTTGGAGGACATTGGGGAGAAAATTATTGAATCAAATGGTGATTTTTCATTTTGTATCATTAGCGGGATAATTTTATTATCTAATATCCCAGATACTCCATTACCTAAAGTAAGCACCATGCCTGCTGGCCATTGGCAGGTGTGGCTCTGGGGTTCTGTATTCCATGTCTGGCTGGTGAATAGGAGCAGTGCCGTCCAGCTGCCCCCCAGACCCAGCCTGTTCATTAGGGAAAAGGGCTCAGTGACCAGAGCTAACAATGACAAGCTCAGGAATAAAGCAGAAGACTTGCAGCTGCTGGTCTTCAGCTGCCTCAACACTTAAGGAGCCTCAGAGAAAGAATTCAATGTTCTAAACAGCATGTTTTAAATAACAGTACAACATAACACACCTGCCCACGGTAGTCTACAAGGAGGGCTGTCGGGAACTTATTCCTCCACTAGGCCTAAACTAAAGATTTTTAATTATAAACAAGCAGACATGCATATAAAGGAGAACTCTGTTCTGGTGAGTGGCTTTGTTTTGTTTTGCTTTTTGAGCTGCTATTAAATTAGAGCAAAAATAAGTGAGATGGGTGTGGTGTCCAGTGATTCCTCAAAATGATGGTGAATCCATGCTGTTCTTTGTTTTAAATGTATTCTGGAAACTACAGGGTCCAAAAACTCTGAAACTTTTAAATATACATGAGTTATTTTAAAGTTTTATGTGTTTAGGATGTATTTCTTCATTGTCCAGATACCTTTTTAGTTGAAGTACCTCTAACTTCAAAGCAGTGGGCCCAGGTGTTAATCTGAAAAAGGTGCAATAAATACAAAGCAGAGTGTGTTAAAAAATCTGCAAACACCAGGGTGTTTAGAGGTTGTTCACCTGAAAACATGTTTGGAAGTTGGAGTGAAGCATATTGAGAATGTTTTGTGTAACTGTAGGTATAATATAATGTAGCTTTTCTGTTTCCAGACCCCCTGCAGTTCTAGAGCCTGCATGCGGCTGGGTCAGAGGACACAGGGTGCTTTCTCTTGCTCAGTGCTGGGCGGCTTCTCAGGATAAAAAGGATCTTGGGAATGGATTTGGAAATTTTAACATTTGGTTGTATGTGCCCTTTGTAAACTAATCCACGGTAACTCAGCGTGATAAGTCAGTTCTGGAAATGCCTCATTGTGGATTTAAAAAATGTTTTACCTTTATGAAGTAGGTTTGTGTTTCTAATTCTCAGTCTCTCTTCATAAACAGACCTAAAGGTTTTGGTAGGTTCCATGTTTTTCAAGGCCTCGTTGTTGGGAGAGATCATACACACACACACCTGTTATGCTTGCGGTATGGCAATGCTTTGGCCTGAGAATTAGGCAGGAGAGCATATAATATAATAATCTACACATGGTGAAGAACTGAAAATTCTAAAGAATTGAAGAAAATATGGAACCTCTAGAGAGGCTTAATATTATCTTTCATTTTTATTTTGCCTGGTTTCTCATTTTGGTGGAACTGTACTATGTAATCCTGACTTGAAGAAATTCTTGCTAGCTTGTGTACTTTTTGTAATAATAAGTGCTTTTAGAGAAGTGTTTGGTGTATGTGAATCAATTTAAGCACTTGATATACTATCCACTTAAAAATTGTTCCCACTGTTACAAAAGCAATACTTTTTCACAGAAAATTTGAAACATAAAAATAAGCCCCAAAGGGAAAAGACACCCCTACTTCCACTAAATTGTTAATATTGGGTAATTTTTTCCATTTTTAATGCACATATATTTACAAAAACTCATTTGTTCATTCATTCATTCATTCAGCAAATATATACTGAGCACAGACTAGTTGCCTGACGTTGTGAGATGCGGGGACACTGCAGTGAGCAAGCTAAATGAGGTCCCTGCCCTTCTGGAGCTAGTGGGGGAGAAAATCATTAGATGTGCAAGTGAAGAAACAAAGGAGATCACCAGTGGTTGTAATAAGTGCTGTGAAGGAAATAAACAGCATACGTGATGAAGAGTAACTACATGGGTTCTCTTTAGACTTGGCAGATGGGAACCAGCCCTAGGAGGAGATTTATCAAGTCCAGACCTGAAGGATGAGAAGAAACAAGTCATGTAAAAGTCAGGGAGAGAGTATTTCAGGCAGAGAGAACATGGGGTATATCACAGTCCACAAGATTTTACATAGAATGCAGAATTTTTTTAACTTTTGAAACGTAATATGTTTAAATTCATATATTAGGAAACATTTTCAGCAGTGTCTAGGGTAGCACCCTGTAATCAAACACATGAATATTTCTGTAGTGAAGCATAAGAATAATCATGCTGTGTGAGATAAATAAAGCCTCTGAATAGTCTCACTTCCAGTTAAGTTTTGGTGTCACATGAGTTCTGGTCAGATCAGGTTTTTCTGCCAATTAGGTTATATATAGACGTTCGATTTTTTTGTAGATTTTAGATTTCAAGATGGTAGGTAAGGGGATTGTGGAGCAGTATTTCATGATAAAAAACACCATAATTAATTTAGTTAATGCCACATTTTTATATATTTAGACTGTTTCCCCTTGTTATTTTCGACTGCTGGAATGAACGTTCTTCTAACCATGCATATGTACACAATAATGATTTTCTTATGATACGTTGAATTGTTATATAGGGATGTGCAACATGCTTTTGATGCAGATTTTTTATATAGAGTTGATATTTTTAAATAATTTAACAAAATTGGAGACTTCTCAGAAGGGCTTTCTAATTCTGTAGCTTAGCTGAGAGTAATTCTTTTCAGAATACCATATCCATGGCTCAAATTTAATAACTTTCAAAGGCAATGACAACAACAAAAAAAGCATTGGTTATTGCTTCTGGTTATTTTCACCTTAATTCCTTCTCACCACACTCCATTTGTAACAGAAACTGCATATAGAGAGAGATTGGATTATTAACCACAGAATGTAGCCATTCAGGGGAAGGCAAGAATGTAATTCGTTTCTTTTCCCTATCAAAACAGAATGATTCAGGATCTGGGTTTATAGAAAAGCGTCCTTTATTTAGTTATAGAACCATGGGTCATGTTTGTATATTTCTGGGCTGTTGTCTTTTCTGAGCCTTCATAGATCTGATCCTGCATCTGACCATCCTGATTAAGATCAGCCTGGGGATGACTCCAGAATTTAGTCTTCAAATCTTACCCTGCTCAGAATGTGACAGATCCTTTCCTTCAGAGCAGTAACTCACTCAGTCCTTTGTATCAGCTCTGCTTAAGCATGTGTGATATCAAGGCCACATTTCTGCTGTGTACCCTCATAATTAGCCATACCCTCACTCTCAATAGTGCCTGTGGATTTTCAAGTATGATACCAGTTCTGATGAAAGCTTTAGAATTAAAATGTCAAATTACTGCTGTTGGTTGCAAACATGTAATTTTATTGTTATCTCTGTTAATTCAGTATGAAATATACTATTTGTCTGGGAAGCATGTAAACATTAGCTACTATAATATGAAATTCAAGGATTCTGCTATTTACATATACTCCAAGGGCCAAATGAAATGTCTTCAATTTTTAGCCATGTAGAATACACTTTTATATATGTTTATTGTATACATATAAGATGCGTTCAAGGCTCAGGTATATCATTTATTAACTTGCTATTCTATTGGATCTCACAGGCCTCTCATCCATAAATGTCTGTCACTGAGTTCTGTATATTTTAGAAATTGGAATGTCAACATTATTCTTCTTGGAATAAATGAAGGGACGCTGTGGGTGTGAGTTGTGGCTGGTTGCTAAGAATATCTAATCAGGTTGCATTGCTATAGCAACGGTGTTGCTAGGACTTTAAAGTTTCCCTGCAATCAGTTGGAATTCATAAGTGAAAGACATTGTTTATCTCAGTGGTATTTTAAAGTGATCCTAGCTAGCATAAGGCAGGAACTCCATACTTCGGAAAGGAGCTGGTATCCGCAATGAATTGCACTCTAATTTATGATTAGTCCAGCATATGTAATCTTCAGTACCAGGGTGGTAATTTAGCAGCCTGCTTTTTGGAGTGTTTTGATTTCACAGATACTGCCTCATTCAAGGTCATTTCCACCTGACTCTTCCAAGGGCCCACAAAGGAGTCAGACCATCAATCATCACACATTGATGATTTGAAAGCAAAAGTATTATTTCATATTTCTGTCATGCATCAGAATACTTGAGAACTCCAAAAATTATATTAGTATTTGTATTTCTCTCTTTTCCAAAATGAAAATAACTTTTTCGTTATACTTATTACATATTTCTTATCTAAAATGCAGACAGTTTAGAAAGCATAAAGCACATAGTTAAAAATCTCTTAGAGTTAATTGCTTTGTACACCTTGTGGTAAAAATCATGTATATCTATAGCTGCTAAATAAAGAGATGTATAATGTATTTGTTTCCTCGGCAGTGTGTTTTTTGAAGGTACCTTTACATTGAATTTTTAATCTGCTTTAACACTGTCTTCATGTTTGTTCTATTGTGGTTTTGACACCGTTCTTTCCTCTACAGGCACACTGAAATGTTGAAATGGTCAGGGGTTAGTCGTAAAGTTGAAATCCTCCTTGTTTACTAAATATCTGCTTTGTCCTGTTCCAAGAGGTATTCAGAATATTTGGTTTAAGGATTTGGTTAATCACCATCTTAACAGAACATAAAGCCAGCATTTTTTAAAATTTTCATCACTAAACTTTTGAGTGAGGGAAAGAGAATGTGTAACTTTCATTTAAACAGTTAATTAAAATAAGAAATAAAATAAGCACATATTTTAACAGGTTGAGCACTGAAGCCTGGAGAACTGGCTTTAGGTTGGCTGAGTATGGGTTTGCATCAGACATGAATTATAAGTAGGACTTTCTGTCTACTGTTTGTCATTTCATGGAGACCCATAAATGAGAAATAAAACAGAAGATCTTTGAAGATTTCATAGGATGGCTGGCTAATCAATAAAGACTGAGCTGCTTGTGCACCTAAAAGAAAATAATAATAGCTGAGGGCTTCCCTGGTGGCGCAGTGGTTGAGAGTCCGCCTGCCGATACGGGGGACTCGGGTTCGTGCCCCGGTCCGGGAGGATCCCACGTGCCGCGGAGCGGCTAGGCCCGTGAGCCAAGGCCGCTGAGCCTGCGCGTCTGGAGCCTGTGCTCCGCAATGGGAGAGGCCACAACAGTGAGAGGCCCGCGTACCGTAAAAAAAAAATAATAATAATAGCTGACATGTTTTGAGATCTAAGTATGTGCCAGGCACTGTTAATAAGAGTTCCATTATTAACTCACTTAAGTCTTATGATACCATACAGGGGTTCTATTTCTACTGATAACCCTATGAGTGTTCTATTATTATCCCCATTCTACAGATAAGAACACTGAGGCAGAGTGAATTTGAACAACTTCCCAAGGTTGCATGGTTACTAAGTATCAGAGCCAGAAATCAAACCTGGACTACTTCCAGAGCCATCATCTAAAACCACTGTACTTTGCTCTGAGGGACACTGGGTGGTTGTTTTAGGCTAAGCTATCCTGTTGGGGATATTCATGGCCCATGATTTGATCCGCAATTTTGCTGGTCCAGAGACTTGTGTTTTTTGTCAGTTCATCCAGGGGTGCACTATCTTTAGTGGTTTGCTCACAGTAAGTAAATGCATAAACAATTTAAACCATTTACAAAGGAAGACACAACTTTTTCTGAAATATGGACTAGTCATCTCCACAGAGCACATCTCATTTTCTTTGTACAGATCTACTCAGGGAACCAAATTACAAATCAGAAAGTTCTGGTGAAAATGGAATTAGAATGACTATTTTTCAAAATAAGTTTTCATTTTCATTGTAGCTGATTTTCTTTAATTCTAGGAATATATTACTGTCAAGGAAAAAAAGGTCATCTAAGATCAAAGCACTTTCACGTCACAGTATGCTGGATAAAAACTACCCAGTAGGTATTAACTTGCTCTTCTTCATGCATTTAGCTCACCTTCTGTAACGATAAATGAGAATTCACTTCACTTGCTGACCAACTTGAAGAGGTTAAGGCAATATTGCAAAGTGGTTTAGGACCATGGCTTTTGCAGGCCAGCAGACAGGGTTCAATCATGACTTTGCTACTTAATAGCTATGTGCTTTGGGGGAAGCTACTTCTCTCTTTTTTTTTTTTTTTGACATTTTAATTAATTTATTTTTTACTGAAGTATAGTTGATTTACAATATTGTGTTAATTTCTGCTGTACAGCAAAGTGATTCAGATATATATATATATATTCTTTTTTTCATTTTCTTTTCCATTATGGTTTATCACAGGATATTGAATATAGTTTTCTGTGCTAAATACAGTAGGACCTTGTTGTTTATGCATTCCATATATAATAGCTCACATCTGCTAACTCCAGCCTCCCACTTCATCCCTCCTCCTCGGCAACTACAAGTCTGTTCTCTACGTCTGTGGGTCTGTTTCTGTTTCATAGATAGGTTCATTTGTGTCATATTTTAGATTCCACATATAAGTGATTTCATATGGTATTTGTCTTTCTCTTTCTGACTTCACTTAGTATGATAATCTCTAGTTGCATCCATGTTGCTGCAAATGGCATTATTTCGGTTTTTTTTCTGGCTTAGCAGTATTCCATTATATATATATATGTACCACATTTTCTTTATCCATTCATCTGTTGATGGACATTTAGATTGTCTCCGTGTCTTGGCTGTTGTGAATAGTGCTGCTATGAACATAGGGGTGCATGTATCTTTTTGAATTAGAGTTTTGTCCAGATATATGCCCAGGATTGCTGGATCATGTGATAATTCTATTTTTAGTTTTCTGAGGAACCTCCATACTTTTTTCCAAAGTGGCTGTACCAATGTCCATTCCCACCAACAGTGTAGGAGGGTTCCCTTTTCTCCACATCCCCTTCAGAAGCTACTTCCCTAAGCCTCAGTTTTCTCATCTTTATAAATGGAAATAATAAGGAACTTTCTTTCTTTTTTTTTTTTTTTTAGGAACTTTCTGCTATAGATTGAATGTGACCCCCCATTCATATGTTGAAAAGCTAATGCCCAAGGTGATGGTATTAGGAGGTGGGGTGTTTGGGGGGTGATCATGAGAGTGGAGCCCTCATGAATAGGGTTAGTGTCCTTTAAAAGAGACCCCAGAGAGTTCCCTTGCCTCTTGTGCCCTTGAAGGTACAATGAAAAGTCGGCAGTCTGCAACTCAAAAGAGGGCCTTCACCAGAACCCGACCATGCTTGCCCTCTAATCTCAGACTTCCAACCTCTAGAACTGTGAGAAGTAAATTTCTGTTGTTTATAAGCTACCCAGCCTGTAGTATTTTATTATAGCAGCCTGAATGGATTAAGACTCTCTCTTAAAGTTACTGTAAAATTAAATGAGAAAGTATATAAAGCACTTACTACTGTGTCAGTCACATGGTGCTCTTAGTACATGGGAGCCAATATTCTTGTCATGTGGATTGGATTTGAGAGACATCATTTCTGTAAATAGGGATCATACAAAATTTTATCTATTGTTTATGGAGCAGGTTTAAAGAAATTTTAGAAATAACCCTGGCATCTAAAAGTATGTGACTTCTGGCAAATTCCTAGCCTCTTTCAAGCCTTAATTTCCTCCTTTCTTTGAGGAGATACAGTGAGACCTAATTTTCAAGGTTGTGATAGAGTTTAAGGATAAGATGAGAGTGGACTTAGCTCAGAGCCCTAAATAAATGGTAATGACTATTTCTTTTTAATAGTGTAAGTAATTGAAATTTCAAAGGGTCTTACTTTCGTGATCATATGCACAGACTTTGAGAGCATCTAACCCTAGCCCTCTATGCACTGTTTACTGCATTTTCAGTTGTTGAATTAAATGTCATGATTTAATATGTTCATGAGGTCATTCATAATATTAGTTTATTAGTTTCTTTTTTTTTGGCTACCTGAAGTTTTTTTTCTCTCTGTTCTACTTCATAAATAGTGAAAAATATATAGGCTGTTGGATCATATTGAATCATGTTCCATTTTCCATGCAAACTACATGGTCTAATGATTATTGTTATGGAGGATGCCATTTCACAAAAGGAATTTGGAAGTATAAAAACCTGACAGATTTTGAATTCCCAATCGTGCATATATTTTGTTGGTCCATATATTTTTTTACTTTCATGAGTTTTTGCTCATTTAATTCCTAGAGAGTTAAAGATAATTCAGCATAGATTTAAAAGGTTATGATCAAGTTTTTTTTTTTTTTTTTTTTTTTTTTCGGTACGCGGTCCTGTCACTGTTGTGACCTCTCCCAGTGCGGAGCACAGGCTCTGGACGCGCAGGCTCAGCGGCCATGGCTCACGGGCCCAGCCGCTCTGCGGCATGTGGGAACTTCCCAGACCGGGGCACGAACCCGTGTCCCCTGCATCGGCGGACTCTCAACCACTGCACCACCAGGGAAGCCCTAGGCTCAAGTTTTGAGGAATAACATCTTGTATATTTGGGGAGACAAGCAAATGATTAATAAGGAGATCATGATATGGTCTTTAAAAGTCAATATTTGCAAAGCTCACCCATACAGATTTTTCAGGAGAAAAAAGACATGGAAGCATTCAAGAGAATCATCAGAGAAACTGGTGATTCTCCTCACATAGCTTTTTTTTTTTCCAAATTTCCTAGTAGATGGCAGGCTTCCAGTCATTAAGGGCATTTAGGGAATGATCAGGAGACCTTAGAGAGATGGAAGCCTCATCTGATGTGCGGCCCATAAAAACTTTCATGTACATTCTTTTTTTTTGGCTGTGTTGGGTCTTTGTTGCTGTGTTGAGGCTTTCTCTAGTTGCGGCAAGCTGGGGCTACTCTTTGTTGCGGTGCACAGGTTTCTCATTGCGGTGGCTTCTCTTGTGGAGCACGGGCTCTAGGTGCGTGGGCTTCAGTAGTTGCAGCATGTGGGCTCAGTATATGTGGCACACGGGCCTTAGAGCGTGCGAGCTTTGGTAGTTGTGGCTTGCAGGCTCTAGAGCGCAGGCTCTAGATCACAGGCTCAGTAGTTGTCATGCACGAGCTTAGTTGCTCCATGGCATGTGGGATCTTCCCAGACCAGGGATCGAACCCATGTTCTCTGCATTAGTAGGCGGATTCTTAACCACTGCACCACCAGGGAAGTCCTCATGTACATTCTTAATGTACAGGAAGCACAAACTCTTGTAGGTTCTTTACCTACCAAGTTTCTGCTCAGCAACTTATAGCTCATGTGTCAAATGGTGATGCAAGACAGTTTTGGGGAAATGGCAACATTGTCATGTTGTTTTGACAACCAGCCTTTTCATTTTCAGAGCTCCTATCATCTTTTCTCTGCTCCAGGATGCTCTTCCCTAGGTCTCCCCTTCTTCCCTGGGGTGCCGTCTGGGCCCTGCAAAGGGTTAAATGCTAATGAAGGCATTAACTGATAGTTTGATGCCTCCCTCTGCCTCTTGTGGCCATGACCCATCTCCCCCAGCATAGGGTTTGTGTTTCTTAAAAGGGCTGTTGTCAAGACCCAAAGGAATGAAAAATTATACAATAGGAAGATGGGTCCAAGGTAGCAGTGCAGAAAGGAAGCTGGATTCTGGTTCTGCAGAGCCCACCTATACATTCTGCCAGAGCGGCTATTGAGAGGTAGTGAGGGCCAGGAGATGAGAAGAGGCTACCCTGCCGAGTCTCAGTCTCTGAGGGTCAGAGGCATGTGGGTTGTCCCTGATGGCCCTACCTCACAGCAACTTGGAGAGCTTGGGGGCCATGTCTCCATACCCCCAGCCTGCCTCTTCTCTTCAGCTGGTGAAGGAGAATTACTATTAGCGTTCCCTACCATCCCCTTCACTTCATTTCTAAGCAAGTATGTACTTAGAAAGGTGGCAGACCACTTCTGAAACTATTGTGGGCACCTATAGTAAATAAACAGCTCTTAATTTCTAATTTAAAAGTGTTTCAAAAGGCTTTGTAGCTGATTTTTGACCTCTATGTATGCTGCTGAATTTTCTTTTGCAAGGGTTTATTTTCCTATTTTGTTTAGCGAAATATTAAACTTATTTCATATTCCTTGAGTACATTGTATAGCTTAAAATTTCCCAAGCACCCATTTCACTTTCAAGAAATGTATTGGGGGTTTGGAAACTCTGACTTGATCAATTTTTTATTCTGTGAATAACTATGCTTGACAATGTGAACTCTGCAAAAAATAAAAATAGAAAAAACGAAGGATGAAGCCCAGTGTGCTTCATGTATAGCATAGTAGTCTTTGATCTTTTTCTTTAAAGAGAAAATTCTGCAAGACTGAAACCTCTACTTTGGCCTATCCAAAAGAGAAAAGCTAAGCCAACACTGCAGAAATTAGAACTCTAATACATTTCCCGAAGACTCTGTAATTCAGTTGATGGACTCTCTCTTCATGAAGTATGCAGCAACTATAAATCTTTTAGAAACTCATAGTATTTGGGTTCCATCCAAACCTTGGATTTGCATCCCTCATTAACATGTAGCTCTTCATTGGGACCTTTAATCCTCCAATTGTTTTAAGTGCACTTAAAAATGGGTTTGAAAACTTGGCCAGTGAGATTGAATTTTAGCTGCAGCATGCAGTTTTTATGGAAGCCCCTATTAACTAGACACTGAGCTGGTGGTATATGATGCAATGAGATCCATACCAATTGCTCTGAAAAGCTTTTTCTCCCTACCTTTATTTCGGAGTCAAATGACCCATCAGACCTGATCCTCAGTTATAGAAAGCATTCATTTTCTACATAATTGTATGTGGTAGGTGTAAGGGCAAAAGGGCCACTGAGGCACTCCCTCTTATGAGAATTTAATGGATACAAAGAAGAAAAGTTCAAAGTCATACATGTGAAAACAATAGGAATTTATCACAATTTTTGATGACATTTCCCTTGAAAGCAACAAGATGAACTGTTCAGGGTGTTTGATTTTTAAGGAGTGCTTTATTTGTCAGTCATTCTCCAAGTCTGTGTGTTCAAACTGACAAGATCAGTATTCTGTTGCCTGAGGTAGCTGGCTGAAATTAATGATATAAAACACAGGCAACTTGACAGGAAGCCATTTTACAAAGCTAGTGGTTGTGACTTGGAGAAAATTTGAAATTAAGTCTACCTTGGGATAAGGGCCATACTTTGAGGGATAGTAGTCACTGATCATCAATCAAAACACCAGCTTACAATTAAAATGCATGATTTTGCTTTGGTAGCAAAATTTCTAAGGAACCATCGTGTTAAGAATCAACATCATAGTGGTTGATCACATTCTCTTAGGAGAAAAGCCTGTGTGAATGGAAGAAAAATCAAATCATTCTTTACTATTTGACAGCTCACCAGTCCAGAAACTTAGAGTTTAGATATAAAGTCTGAAGGGTGCTTCCTTTAGCACTTGTGGTAAACGTGGTAAGTAAGATGATGTTTTAGGGACATAGCCAGGGCTAACCAAAGCAAAACTGTAAAGAATATACCAATTCTATCATCAGCCAGGTTTCCCCTCCTATCATTTCACAGAAGGACAGGAGCCTGAGGCTTGGGGGATGCTTCTCCAGGTTGCCCTTGACCTTGTTTCAGCCACCAGTAGGCAACTGCATGCTTTCAGACCTTTCGGATGGGCTACTTTGTGTGTGGCACCACTCCTTTCATTTTCCCCATTTCCTTGGTAAGCGAATGGACAGAACAGGGCTGCTGATTCTTGCAAGAATATCAACTTCTTGTGTTAATTCTGCAGCTCTCTGGGATTAGCTATTATTCTTTTCATCTCAGTAGTCACATAAATGCAAGGTGTAGCTGAATCTCCTAAAATATTGGATTTCTCCTCAAATTAACCAACTGAGGGGAACCATGTGACGTCCTTATTCTTGAGCATTTATGATAGGATTTCAAAACTTTTTATTTAAGGTAGCAATTAAAGGTATGTGTACATATTTATATTTAAAGATACATGTACTTACAGATTCTGTGTATAAGAAAAGGTAGTTAATAACTTACTGCCAGTAGGTTTAAAATTTTTTAAATATCCTAGTTAAAAATATTTTGTATTTTTCAACAATATTTAGTTGAAAGTTCTCATCAGTTCTCTGTCACTACACTTATAGTGTGAAATAAAAACACAGAGAACATTTTACTTTAATCACACTTTTATTTATTTATTTATTTTAACATCTCTCTTAGAGTATAATTGCTTTACAATGGTGGGTCAGTTTCTACTTTATAACAAAGTGAATCAGTTATACATATACATATGTCCCCATATCTCTTCCCTCTTGCATCTCCCTTCCTCCCACCCTCCCTATCCCACCCACTAGCTGGTCACAAAGCACCGAGCTGATCTCCCTGTGCTATGCGGCTGCTTCCCACTAGCTATCTATTTTACATTTGTTAGTGTATATATGTCCATGCCACTCTCTCACTTTGTCCCAGCTTACCATTCCCCCACCCCATGTCCTCAAGTCCATTCTCTAGTAGGTCTGTGTCTTTATTCCTGTCTTACCCCTAGGTTCTTCATGACCTTTATTATCTTTTTTCTTAGATTCCATATATATGTGTTAGAATACGGTATTTGTTTTTCTCTTTCTGACTTACTTCACTCTGTGTGACAGTCTCTGCGTCCATCCACCTCACTACAAATAACTCAGTTTCGTTCCTTTTTATGGCTGAGTAATATTCCATTGTATATATGTGCCACATCTTCTTTATCCATTCATCTGTTGATGGACACTTAGGTTGCTTCCATGTCCTGGCTATTGTAAATAGAGCTGCAATGAACATTGTGGTACATGACTCTTTTTGAATTATGGTTTTCTCAGGGTATATGCCCAGTAGTGGGATTGCTGGGTCATATGGTAGTTCTATTTTTAGTTTTTTAAGGAACCTCCTTACTGTTCTCCATAGTGGCTGTATCAATTTACATTCCCACCAGCAGTGCAAGAGGGTTCCCTTTTCTCCACACCCTCTCCAGCATTTATTGTTTCTAGATTTTTTGTTGATAGCCATTCTGACTGATGTGAGATGATATCTCATTGTAGTTTTGATTTGCATTTCTCTAATGATTAATGATGTTGAGCATTCTTTCATGTGTTTGTTGGCAATCTGTATATCTTCTTTGGAGAAATGTCTATTTAGGTCTTCTGCCCATTTTTGGATTGGTTGTTTGTTTTTTTGATATTGAGCTGCATGAGCTGCTTGTAAATTTTGGAGATTAATCCTTTGTCAGTTGCTTCATTTGCAAATATTTTCTCCCATTCTGAGGGTTGTCTTTTCATCTTGTTTATGGTTTCCTTTGCTGTGCAAAAGCTTTTAAGTTTCATTAGGTCCCATTTGTTTATTTTTGTTTTTATTTCCATTTCTCTAGGAGGTGGGTCATAAAGGATCTTGCTGTGATTTATGTCATAGATTGTTCTGCCTATGTTTTCCTCTGAGAGGTTGATGGTGTCTGGCCTTACATTTAGGTCTTTAATTCATTTTGAGTTTATTTTTGTTTATAGTGTTAGGGAGTGTTCTAATTTCATTCTTTTACATGTAGCTGTCCAGTTTTCCCAGCACCACTTATTGAAGAGGCTGTCTTTTCTCCACTGTATATTTAATCACTTTTCTAAATAAACTTGTGAGCACACTTTTTGTATCTAAAATCTGCCCTAGGTATATAAAAGTCAGTTCTTCCAAGCAAAATGTTTTCAGTTAAATGTTTTTATGTGATCTTGTATAGCCTTTGAATTTTTGGACAGAAATAAATCAGGGAAAACAAAACATACAAAATATTGTAGGAAAAAGCTATAATTGTTTTTGATGATTGAGTAAATAAAACTATTTTTGTTCATATTAGTATATGGAGCCTTTCTTTCAAAAAATTTTAATCTTAAAAAGAAATTAAAATATGTTTTCCATGAGCACAGATTAAACATCATTTGAGCATAAAAAATACCTTCTGTGTGTGAGAAAATTATAATGCTATTCAACAAAATTTCAGCACTTCTGAGTCTGGGTTTGGAGCTTTATTATGTTTTAGGGAGAAAGTTCCCATGTTTCTGTTTTCTGAAAAAGTTAGATCACTATTTTAAAATCTCAAGTAGCAAAACTATTTTTTATGACTATAAAAATCCAGAAAAATAATGCACGTATTCCTAAAAACAACTGAATGTGTATTTATGTTGTGGATTTTATTTCTAAACTAAATATAGACTCGGAAGATATTCTCTATCATCTAATAAATATATAGATACAACTGTATAGATAAGGAGTAAACTTCAAAGATTAGATGTTGTTAATTGCAGTAAAGATGTATTGGTCTTTCCATGATTCCGAAGGCCTGGGTAACTGGCTAGGCTTTAGTGATTAGATTGATACTAGCTGTGCAGAATTTTTCTATTTTGAATATTTATCATTAAAAAAATCTATGTGCAAGACATTTCCCATTTTCACTGTCTTGGATTTTTTTTTTGTTTGTTTATATTTTTTTGACTTCCTGAGCCAAAGAAAACTTTCACTTTTGCTTATGAAGCAGTTTAAATTTTAAAATGTTTCTGGTCTACCTTCTAGCAAAGACAAGAAAGGATTCTTAATGAATTTATTAGAAAAATGGAGAGACTGACATAGCAGTTCATTTAGAGGGTAGGGATATAAAATCAGGGTATTGCTTTGGGTTCGAGAAATAGAGAAAATAAATTATTTTTCTGTTTTTTACTCTTTTGGGCAGATATTCATTTATTACAAGGCAGGAGCTATAGCATTAATTAATAAATAATGACGGCATGGAAAACATTCTTCGGAATGCAGTTCATGGCTTCTTGCCCAGGAGAGCAGAACAGCTGTTGCTGCTGAATTATTGGAATGTGAGAAGCTATGATGTAAGCCCTTCAAAGCACAGAGAGTAAAGGGGATTTTGTTTTTTTCTCTTAAATCCCAATGAATAGAAGCCTTTATATACAAAGAAAAAATGCAGAGTCCTGTGCTCTTTGAGCACAACACTTCTTCCCCTTTTACAGTTCCATTATTCTACCAGATACTTAGAGTAAGATGTTTCAGGGGTTTCTGGTCACACAAGACTATTCTGTTCTGCCATGAATCACTCAGAACCAGAACACACTGTAGCAGCGGCCCCCAAACTTTTTGGCACCAGGGACCGTTTTCGTGGAAGACAATTTTTCCAAGGATGGGGCCAGAGGGAGATGGTTTCAGGATGATTCAAGAGCATTACATTTATTGTGCACTTTATTTCTATTATTATTACGTCAGCTCCACCTCAGATCATCAGGCATTAGATCCCAGGGGTTGGGGACCCCTGCTAGTTAACTTAGGGTGAACCCCTGTAAGATCTCTGCAAGGAGAGGGTGTGGAGCATTGCCAAGCTGGGGGTGTAGCTGTCAGGGAGTGCAGCGGGGCAGTTAGGGCTCCAGAGTCGAAGGATCCCAGGGCAGATCCCAGCTCTGCCTCTTTGTAGTGCTGGGATCTCTGTCAAGTTACTCAATACAGAGAGCATGTTACTCAACTGTGCCTCAATGTTTTATCAATAGCATGAGGATCTCATAGGGTCCTTAATGAGTATTAACGGAAAAGATTTATGGGAAGCAAAATGTCTGGCTCATGTAAGCACTGAATAAATGGTAGTTACTTTTATTAGGCATTTTATTCCTAAGCACTTTTCAGTAGGTTCGTTGTATACAGAAGGTGACATTTATGGTATTGAATAGTTTCTGTACATTTAAAAAACATACTGAAATGGAAGTCAAACGAGATCCTGATCAGACACCACTAAATACTTGCCGGGTGATTTAGAAAAGTCATTTAAATTCTCCAAATCTCAGTTTACTTATCTGAAAGATGGAGGTAATAATGGTTTCTATTAATTCTATGCTTATTACATTCTAGGTGCTGTTTTAAGTGCTTTACATGCCTTAGGTGATTTAATTGCCCTAACAACCTTAAGTAATAGGAACTATTAAAACATTTTACAGAGAAAGAAAAGTACAGAGAGGAATCTGATTCCATTCATTTAAAGAGTACTTACTGAACCCCTATTACATGTGCGTTACCTTTTCATGATGCTGGAGATGTAGGCATGAACAACACATACAAAAAAGGCAGGGGCTTGGGCCCTTATAAGCCTATGTTCTAATCGGGAAGGAGAATGAATGAAATTTTTAAAAAAGAAAATATATCATATATTGGAGTGGTAAGTGCAAGGAAGAAAGAAAAAAGAAAAAGCAGTGAAACATGTGGGATGATTTATAATTTTAGGTGGGGTCACCAGGGATGGTCTCACAGAAAAAGGTGGCATTTTGGGGGTAAAAACCTAAAAGGAGTAAGGAAATAAGAATCCCAGGGAGAGGAAAGAAGCAAGTGTTTGCATTTTCAAATGCTCCCCTATGCTGCTGGTATAAACCTACCTACCTCTTTGGGCTCTTGAGACGATCAACTGAAGTAATATGAATAAGCTTTTTAAAGAATAAAGCACTAGTTAAGTAATAATAATTATTATTATTCAAAAGAGGAAGAGAACATTGCGATACAATTTAGTATCAGATGGAGGTCTATCAGGTTTTCTCTACTATTCTCCTGTCTTTTTGTTCCTTAAAACTACATTTTCAGAAAATGTCCTAGTACAGACAACATGAATTTACTTCCTAAGGCAATCTCAATAGAAAAGACATATCACTGCTGTTCCACCCGATGTAGACTCATCACTGAATTTCAATAGCTCCTTAGAAACATTCAGAATAATTCTCTGCCTGTAATGGAGACCAAACATATTTTAGAAAACCATTCGTGATTTCTCAAATAAAAGCAATTTGGGATATCAGAAATGTCCTTATCCTCTTGCTGATATTAACTTCAACGATGCAGCTCACTCAAAGTCACAATTTTTAAAAATAGTCCATTAATTATTAGGTCACCCATATGATTCAGCCCAACCTGACTCAAAACTAACACTGAAAACAATTGTAAATTTTGTTTCGTGATTCTCTAATGACCCAACTGAGACCAAGTTAGCCAAAATGACTGACCACTTATTCCAGTGATTGAATCCAGTATATCCTCTCATTTTCCATTCTTGTTTTCCTTTTTAAGGTAATGTAGCTTTAAGTAAAAATTCTTTCCGTATATTTACTGAGGTTTAGGAGTCTGCAAAATAAAGGAATTCATTAATGAGAAACTCATACAACTGAAAGAAGCTTTTCTTTCAGGGGTGCAAAACTTGCAGGTCATGTAACCTACAAGCTATAGGCCTTGTATTAATTCTGAAAATAGTGAGTACTACTCTCAGTTAACTATTGATACCCTAGGTGATCCTTCATTTCTTTTATTTTTTAAAAGAAACTTTAAATATATGACATTTACTTCAGTTTTGTGGTGAAAAAGCTTCCCAAAAATATGGGAGGGAGGTGATATAGAGAGCCTCTGGTGATGGATCTTGAGGTGAGAAAACGTATTGATGGTAGAGTCAGGGAAGAAATTCAGGCTGGATTCTGGAGGAGCAGGGAGGTAAATTCTGTGGACATTTTTTATTTACTCTTATTGGATTGGATCTCATTTTATCTATTTTGTATGATTTTTTAATGTCAAGAAACATTATCTTGAGAAATAACTTTGCCATCTTTATAAGGAGTTGCCTTTCTGAAATATGTACAAGTGTTTATAATTCACTGACTGAGACATAATATTATGTATTTATGGCAACCTCTTTCTATTTCCCTATGTGATTGTTTGTTAAAGCTGTATTACGTTTACATATGTATTAGGTAATTTGAGCCATGACTTTTGAGGAGCTTGGAATCTAAAGGGAAAGAAAGGAAACTTAGATAAAACTGTTATAAGAATTAACTATATTTTAAAATATTAATTAACAACTAAAGTAAAGTAACCTTCCCACTTTGAACAGTCTTTGGATTGCTTTCTTGTTCTCTCCCATTTTCCCCTTTTTCCAACCTTTCAGAACTTCTAAATTTTTTCCGAAGTTTTGGTAATTTTATATTAATAAATAAAATAAAAACTTTGGGATTCTTTGGTCAGGGGGTCCAGCAAGGACACCCTATTCTTTGTTTTTACAAAGAATATATGTGTGTACATGTGTGTGTTTGTGTGTGTGTTTTTCCCCCTACCTGGGAAGGGAAACTAGGGCAGATTATCAGTTTGTCCATATGATGTTGCTGATCATATGTATTTGATAACACACATAAATTAAGTGATCAGTATACTTGGGGCAAATTCAGCAACATTGCTCCCGTCATTTATGAAATTCATGTTTTACCAGATTGCAAATGAAAGCCTAAGAGAAAAGGCATTTTTTTAATTAAAATCTATTCTAATTCCTCATCCTTAAATTGGACACTCCTCACCCAAATTGTGTTTGATAATCAGTTCCAAGATAACAGCATTTTCCAACTGGAAGGGGCTCTAGTACGAACTCATCACTTTTCACAGTGACTCCGAGTGGTTCAGAGATTTTTCAGCTCTTGGTAGGCCTAAGATCCTGGTCACATCCTGCAGGCACTTGACCATTGCCTGCCAGGAGGCACTGACTGTATGTGAATGAATTTTCGGGCATATATCATTCATTTAGAGCTAATCATGATAGAGAAATTTAAAAACTAAAAATATAGCTGCTACTTCTCAGTGTGGCTGTGACACTAATTTACTTAACCTTGAGGGGGTCCAGGGAGTGGCTTTAGTGTCATAATAACCATGGCCTATTTTTAGCAGAGACTTCATATCACTTTTCATTGACTGGGTGATGCAGTGATGAGTCCTGAAAAATTAGCCAAATTCCTCTTATTATGTTTTTTCTATCCTGACGGGAGAATTGTTGCTGAATTTCAGGAGGTTGGCATAAGGAATACAATGGAGCTACAGCAGAAGAGATGATTTCTCCTTCCATTACTTGAATTTTTATAAAAGTAATAAATGTTAGGATTGATTTTTTTTAAAAAAAATCTGTACATAGCTCCAGGGGTTATCTGTGATTCAAAAACAGTTTATAGGGCTTCCCTGGTAGCGCAGTGGTTGAGAGTCCGCCTGCCGATGCAGGGGACACGGGTTCGTGCCCCGGTCCGGGAAGATCCCACATGCCGCGGAGCGGCTGGGCCCGTGAGCCATGGCCGCTGAGCCTGCGCGTCCGGAGCCTGTGCTCCGCAACGGGAGAGGCCACAACAGTGAGAGGCCCGCTTACCACAAAACAAAAACAAAAACAAAAACAAAAACAGTTTATAGTATGGGTGGGAGAGGAAATGAGGAGTGAGTCAGTCCATAAATATGGGCCAAAGAATAGAGTGAATTCAGATCACAGCTTAAATTTCACACCACTCTTTATCATTAAACCCTCATCTCATTTCACAAACTCCCCACCAACAGTCTAAGCCAGCAGGAGCTAGGCTCTCCTTGGATGGCTCCGGCTACCTCAGCCCCATCACATGTCCTCTTCCCATCCTCCACTCCACCTGCCTGGTCCTTCTTGGTCCTCACCACGTGCTCCATGCAGGCGGACTCTACTCTGCTGCATGGAATGCTCTGTTCAGATGTGCTAGTGTCTGATTCCCACACTCCCTTCAGGTCCCTGAACAAATGCCACTTTCTGAGTCACTGTGTCTAAACACCTCATCTAAAATCCCTCCACCTGCCACTCTCTACTACCTTACCTTGTGTTGTCTTTGTATCACTACCGGCCATATTCCATCTTCATTTGCTTGTTTTCTCTCTCCTTGCTCTATGATACAAGCTGCATGAGATGGGGTCTTTGTTTTGTTCATTGCTACATCCCCAGCACCTAGATCAGTTCCTGGCACTTAGTGGGTGCTTAATAAATAATTGGGGGAAAATCAATGAGTTCCTTCATGAGAAGATAATTTTAAAAGGTAACAGCGAAGGAAACTGATCAAGTCCCTTCCTTCATGGAACTTAAAATATTTAACCTCTTATTTTAGTAACTTTACATCTATTCTAGTCCATTAGCACAGAACATATACTCATACCAGGCTTAAAGAGACAAGGAAATGAGAATGGAAACCAAAAAAGATACATATAAAGGAATTCTATAATTTGTTAACAGCACGAAACTGTATATTTACCCAAAGAGCATCCTCTTCCATTGCAGAGACAGGGTTTAATAATGAGCAGTATGTGTTCATCTGTTTTTACTTAAAAATTGAGAACATATTAGATGTTCTCTCAGAGACACAGGTGAGATAGTCTGTTGTTCAACTTTATGATGTCAGATTTCTTTTCCCTCATTAAAATTTTTCTCTACCTATTTACTTTGTCAATTTGTCACATAGAGAAAACATTCTTAAAAGGATGCAGAAATTTTCCTTTATCTACACACACACACACACACACACACACACACACACACACACACACACACCAAATGAAACACTAAAAGGAGGAAAAAAAAAAATCCAAGACACTCAAGGGAGGGAATATTCCTCCAAACAAAGTGTCCCTGCCAGAACTTGTGTAACTATAGCGATAGTCACGTGGCCTGTGGCCGGCAGAATAACTGTGAAGTATGCCAGGACAAACCATTCTCTGTTTGTAAGGATCGTAGAGCTTGTAAGTTAAAGACTCTGAGGACATAATGCAAATTTAAATACACTTCCACTTCCCAGCCTTACAAAGAACAGACAATAAATGCCGTGTATAAATTATTGTTGAAATAGTACGATTTAAGTTATGGGTTCTAAATATTTGTTAGTCACAAAATTTCAGGCCCTGTGATAATAGTAACAAGTATGAAGAATGTATTATTAAAAATGTTAATGATTAATCTTTTCCAGCATACTTTTTAAAAATATATTTTAAACTAAAAAAATCTCTTTACTTAAAAAAACTATTTTTTAAAGCAGTTTTAGGTTCACATCAAAATTAAGAGTAAGGTACAGAGATTTCACAAGGAACCCCTTATCTTTACATTTATAGTTAATCTACTTGTGTCAATTTTTAGAAATTGTATTTCATGTTAGTTTTGTACCTCTTGTTTTTTGTAGCATACAATTGATTTATTACTCTGTAAGTGTTCTTTCATTATTATTCCAAAGCTAAAATTCTGAAAGTCATCTTTTTTCCCCTAATTCTTACATTCATAATTCGTGTTCAAAGTACACCTCCATATTCCTCCAATTCTTTTCTAATTCTTTTCCTCTGCTCTTTTCTGCTCTCTTCCCCACCTTATCCTAAACATAAGAGGCAGGATCAATCTTCAGATGCCACTCTAACCACATGGCATTTTCTGAAAACACAGTAACATGTATAAAGTGGCTGTCTCCATGAACTCCCCACCCTTCACCCCTCACAACACATACCCATGAGGTAAGAATCATGACAGAGCAAGAAAGTTTGTGTGATGTAAAATCGATAGCTAGTGGGAAGCAGTCGCATAACCCAGGGAGATCAGCTCGGTGCTTTGTGCCCACCTAGAGGGGTGGGATAGGGAGGGTGGGAGGGAGACGCAAGAGGGAGGAGATATGGGGATATATGTATATGTATAGCTGATTCACTTTGTTATACAACAGAAACTAACGAACCATTGTAAAGCAATTATACTCCAATAAAGATGCTAAAAAAAAAAGAAAGAAAGAAAGTTTGTGTGTATATGTGTCCTTTGGGAGTCTCCCTGGGTATTTTCTTTTTTTAAAATTTTTTAATTTAATTTTTTTAAACATCTTTATTGGAGTATAATTGCTTTACAGTGGTGCGTTAGTTTCTGCTTTGCAACAAAATGAATCAGCTATACATCTTTTTTTTTTTTTTTAACTTTATCGAAGTATAGTTGATTTACAGTGTTTCCTGATAGGCCCATCTCCAGTTGTATTCTTCACTTTGTCCAAACGAGTGTAAATTTCTCTTTTCTTTGTGCCTTTATGGATAATCTCTGAACTCCAGAGATATAATGTTTCTTCTGTTCAAAACATCGCTAAAAATTAATCTCTGTGACGCTTTCTAAAGCTTCTTTTCAGTCATACCCACATTCTTTCAAGCTGAATGAAGCTATCTCCTTATGCACTTGTAATGAGCTTTCTTCGTTCTTTCTTGGGTTCTTGCGAATGGTTAATGAGTACCTCTTTCTTTCTGTCTATGTAATCTGTAAATATAAATTGCTAAGGGAGCTGAGGGCATTGGGGGGAAGGGGGTCTCACTCTGATGGTGGAATCAGGAATTACTTTGTGGAAAAAAAGTTTTTCAGAGATGTGGAGGTATGGGTGGTATAACTAATAGCAGTGTAACTTTAAATTGTGAGAAATGATACATGGTTGAACTTATGAAGGTTATTTCATCTTTTTGTGTGTTAATTTCCTAATTTATAAAATTAGGAGATCAGGAATACAAATTAAAACAGGAACAGGCAGGTTAAATAAATAAATGAAGCTGGACAAGCCTAATAAGCATTTCATTGTTTTTTCTTGATCACTTTGCAACTTGACATTTGACAGACACAGAGTGTGATAAATTTCTTAAGGGAAAAAAAGTACAAACACAAGTGCCATGATATATGGCAGCTGACACTTGGGACCTGATACGTGGAAAACAAATGCCCTGTCTGAAGGGAACTGTGGCAATTTAGCTCTACTTATTGTTGCCATGTAGGAATGTGAGCTCAATGTGGCCAGATCTGAGTTTTCAAAAGAATTAAGAAATTGATATTTTTTTTAAAAATAAATTTATTTTATTTATTTATTTATTTTTGGCTGCATTGGGTCTTCGTTAATGTGCACGGGCTTTCTCTAGTTACGGTGAGTGGGGGCTATGCTATGTTGTGGTACGTGGGCTTCTCTTTGCGGTGGCTTCTCTTGTTGCAGGGCACAGGCTCTAGGCGCGCGGGCTTCAGTAATTGTGGCTCGCGGGATCAGTAGTTGTGGCTTGCGGGCTCTAGAGCGCAGGCTCAGTAGTTTTTTTTTTTTTTTTTTTTTTTGCGGTACGCGGGTCTCTCACTGTTGTGGCCTCTCCCGTTGCGGAGCACAGGCTCTGGACGTGCAGGCTCAGCGGCCATGGCTCACGGGCCCAGCCGCTCTGCAGCATGTGGGATCTTCCCAGACCGGGGCACGAACCCATGTCCCCTGCATCAGCAGGCGGACTCTCAACCACTGCGCTACCAGGGAAGCCCGCTCAGTAGTTTTGATGCATGGGCTTAGTTGCTCCGTGGCCTGTGGGGTCTTCCCAGACCAGGGCTCGAACCCGTGTACCCTGCATTGGCAGGCGGATTCTTAACCACTGCGCCACCAGGGAAGACCAGAAATTGAAATTTTGATACAAAATCTCTTGACTTTTTTTAAAGTGACCTCTATCAAAAATGAAACTGTAGGCCAAACTAAACACAATGAGACCACACAATGAAGTCATATGCTGCCCAGGGCCTGTCATGATATGTTTCCTAAAGACTAGATCACCTCTAAGATTCCTTTCTGTGCTAGAGAGCTCTATTCTAAGTTCCTTGAGGGCAGGAACTGTCTGCTCTTTAACTATATCAACAAAGCATTGCTACTGTGGATCAGCAACTGATAGAAATATTTTAATCAAAACTTTCATTGGATTGCAGTTTTATGGGGAAATTTGACCTACAGAAGTATTTTTAGTGGACAAAGGACCTTGATAATTATGAGGGCAGCCATTTATAAGAAAGTGCTAAGCTGTGGAACATAGTCAAATCTGGCTGGAAAAGATTGAATAGGATGCAAATTAAAATGACAGGAATAGCAGGAGAGGGTGGAATTACGTCTGGAAGTACAGGACAATGGGAAATCAAGGAGAAGGGAGTTATTCATAATAGTGGACTGTGCTGACTGGCTTTCTGGAGGAAAGAAATAAAATGATTAGTCTAGGGAAGAAGCAATTTGATTTGGCTGAGAGGAGGTTATTGGAAACCTTGGAAAGGGTGGCCCTTTGTATGAGTTGGGATGGAAGCCAGGTTGGAGAAGGTTACTGGAGTGAGAGGTGAGAAACTGGAAGCGCCAGAGGTATGCAACTTTTCCAGTAGCTTGGATACAAAGAGAAAAGGGACTAGGGTGAGAGTAGAGGAATCCATTCATTTCAGGGAAGACGGTGTGTTGGAAATGGGGAGCACCTGCGCTTGCTTGAAGTTGGATGGTGATACCCTCTCTTCATTGTCACTGGTATCTTGGAAAGTAAGTGACTTCTTTTGACTTGCATGCCTAGTGACATATGTGAACCCCTCTATGGTGTGTACAGTTGAAACATAAAATTTCTTGCTAGCTTCTGCATGGGATAATTAATAAAATTATGGCTCATAATTTGAGCATATTCAGAGTATATTCAGAAGTTCAGTACCTTCACTACCTTACAGGTTGCAGAAGGTAAACTCTCTCCTATGTGTGAAGGTCACTCCAGCATGTAATAGTGTCTCCAGACCCATGGTCTTAGTTCCTTAAAGGTGGGCTGTACTTCAAGAAATATGACTGTGGGGCTAAGCTGAGCCAAGAGTCTTCTGTGGTTATTTTTGCTGGCTGTGCAGAACTGGATCTTTACCTCTTTGTGTATAGCCCTTCTTCTGAAATCCATGTCTGTCCCCTTCCTGGGGCCACCATTACCTGAGATGACCCACGTGTTCCGGACCCTGGACTCCAGCATTATATCAGGTTGCCGGGAGCTAAGGAAGAGCTCATGTCCCCAGGTGTCTTGCAGCCATTTTCTTTGATCTCTACTGAACAGTATGACACACTTCCATTTTCACAAATATTAAAATTCCTGTTAGCCTGTTGTTAGCTGAAGTTAAACATAAATCCTCTGTTGGGTGGTATACAGGCAATAAATAGAAATAGATATCTGTCTTCTTTGTTGAAATTCCCTAAAACCACAGAAATATAGCTCATATAGAGGAGGGGAGACTAGTGGATTTATCTGGAAATGGTGACTTTGGGTGAAATGCTTGATTTCTCTGTTTACAATACACCATCGTGTTGTCATGTAATGTGGCATAGTTTTGTTGATGTTAAAAATAACACAAATGTGATGGTGTAAAAGTGTACATTCCTACAGCTCATCCATTTATTTGTTTCAAATTTCAAATTAATTTCCTTCAAATTTATTTCTTCTGTTCTGGTAAAGGTATTAAAATAGGTGACTGACAGTCATTCATCCGACCAACATGTATTTAGCACCTTTGTGGATTATACCGTAGTGGTGATGGTAAACAATTTGCACGTATTTACTTGTATCTAGCAGGGGACATGGCCCATTAAGCAGTTGCAATAGAGTGGCAGGTGCCATGGTAGGGAGTGTAAAATGCCATGAGAGCACAGAGTGAGCAAGCAATTAATCTAACAGGACAGAGGTTTCTCAGAGGAAGTCACCTGTGGCATAAGACCTGAAGTAGCATAGGAAGGTACGAAATAAAGGGAGGTGGTGATTCCGAACAGAGAGAAAGGCAGGTGATGACACTGTCCCAGAGGTCAGTCAGGACACAGCAATTCAGAAAAATGGAGAGAACATTTGTTAGCTCTCATTCATCCAACAAACAGATATATTAAGCACCTATTGTGTGCCAGGCACTCTACTAAAATCAGTTACAGAATCAAAGCAACTGTCTTCATGGTGTTTACTATGTAGTCAAGAAGTAACATTAACACATTAACAAATAATTGCAGAGCAGTATATAGATACTGGAATAGACAGACATGTACAAAGACTGCAGTAGAATGAAGAAGGAATAATCAATTATGTTTAGAGGTTCTAAGGAAGGCTGGAGATTTATTTTACAACAATCCAAACGTTAAAGGGACTTTTTGTTAAGTTTTTATTTAGGAGCTTAATTCTGAATTCAAGATTGTACTACCTAGATAATATGTTTGCTTTCAGCAGGTTTCAGAATAAGAAACCTAGAATAAGTGAGCAGAACAATGCTTGTGGAGTGTCTATACATTCTATTTGGGGGATTGTTTCCATGATGAAGAATAATGGTTTGCTAACTCAGAGGTTGCAGGAGATAATTTAAAGGCCATCTACTTCCATTATATTTTGCTTTATGTGAACCCAATATGTGTAGTCTCCTCAGGAAAAGGATTGAAGTACACAATCAACTCAAGTACTGTGTACTAATATAAATTAATATCTTGGAGTGTTGTGTTGCTAGGTGTTCTTTTAGTGCAATTCAGCTTCTGAAGGTTTGATCATATTGGGTGTCAACGCAATTGAATGAATTTAGAAGATTAAAATGAAAACCCAAGGAGTTCCCTGGCAGTCCAGTGGTTTCACTGCCATGAAACCACTCATGGCGGTTTCACTGCCATGGCCCCAGGTTCAATCCCTGGTCAGAGAATTAAGATCCTGCAAGGCATGGCCAAAGGTAAAAAAATTAAAAAATAAATAAAACGAAAACCTGGATTCAGAGTAGCTAGAAAAACTACAGGCACTTTTAACGTATAAATAAGAATAGGTTATATATTACTTGTCATTAATTCCTAGAAAAATATTATTTTAAGAAAACAAAATTATTCTAAAGTAAGGACTTTTCTGATATGTGGGGATTTGGGTATTTGACAAAAGATACTACAAATAAATGTGGCAGAAGTTTCCCTTAGCTCTTCCCTTTAGAGCTTAAGAGACCATGGTGATCAGTGAGTCTGAGGCCCAGGGGGACCCAGTGAGTTGGAGTGACCTGCTCAGAATGACACACCCACACGTAGAGCCTCACCTGTGCACCTTTCCTCATTCCTGCGTGTGCCTTTTCTCTGTACCTCCATGCTTCAGAATGACATCCTTATCTTGACAGCCCAAATACCCAGTAGGTTAAGGAGGTAGATTAAAGAGGTAGGGTATGGGGATGTCTGTTGACTTGTTCTTAAATTATAAGTGAGAGAAATAATAAAATGTATATACCTTATCACTTAATAGTCACACAATTTTATGTGGTTTTCTCATTGTTCCATTTGAAATTGAAATGTAAAATCTGGTTTACTTTTTAATTTACCTGCTACTAAGTTACACTTTTTCAATGAAAAGTAAATAATTCTATTTATTATTTAGAATAAAAATACATATTAAAAATAATATCTAGTGTACTATGTGAATTTTAAATATCATCAAAGGCAACAGGATGATAGTGTATAGATAGGTAATATGGAAAATGAAGCATGTATTTCATCTATGGAACTAAAAGGAGAAGAAAAAGTACATTCTTAATATAATAGTAAAAACAATCAGATAACCTGTGGGGAGGGGTCAACCATCTAGAGAATGGAAAGTCTTATATTTGACACACTTGATAGTTTCCTAAACAAAGTAGTCACCTCTAGCCTGGCTGATTGTTTGAAGAGGAGAGAGCTTGAAGCAAGAACCTATGCAGTTCTCTGTAGCTCAGAGATATCTCATATCTTTCTTATGAAATATCAAGCACCAGGACTGGGCTTGAGGCCCCTTGCTTTACTATCTTTACAGAGGACCTGAAAAAAAGAATCTGGAATATGTTTGTCAGATTTATACTTGATGCTTAAATCCTAGGTGAGACCCCAAAGGTTAGAAGTAAAGTTCAAGTAGTTTTACAAACAGAAATAATATTTCCATACAGAGAAGTATGGTGCTCTTTGTAACTTAAATACAGAATTGGACTCAGCACAAGAAATGAAGGAAAAGACCAGGAAAAAAATTTGGTACAAGCTGAATATGAGTCAGTAATACAACGCCATTGTTTAAAAATGTCGACACCATGCTGACTGTGATTTTTATTAGTTCCATGTTTGCGGATGGCAAATGTACTTTAAGAACTAAAAGGTAAAACTGAAGAGTGTTGAAAAGTAATCCAAATGCTATAAAAGAAAGAAAAAGGAGGTCATACATGAGTACAGGTTTAAGAAATAAGGATGGTTCAATCCAGAAAATTAAAAAAAAAACAGATAAGCTTAAAAATTACTTACATAGATGCTTTTAAGTACAGGAAGGGATTTTTTTTTTTAGTAAGGGATGTTGATTATTTCCTTTTTATATTGAGATGGAGGGAAAATGGGCTCAGTGAAAGGAAAAGGACATTTTGGTGACCATGAGAATGATAAATATTAGAGGAGACAAGGAGAATAGTGAAATTACCATCCTGGAAATCTTGACTGAGATAATGAATGGTTGTTTTTCCTTAAGATTTGAGATATTGCTTGAAAAATAATTAGCAGATGACTTGAATCGTCTTGTCTACCATTCCTGTGACTGTAATTTGAAGTTTGCCAAAAACTCTGAAATAAATTATAAATTTTAATTAAAATAAATGAAAGGCAGAGCTATGTAACGTTATTTTTGAGACTCCTATAGAGATGCATTCGATATAGATGCATAGAGATATAATTAATTATAAAATTACATTTTATAATTAATTTCTTAATTGGCTCAAAATTTCTCTTTATTTCATCTTTTTTGGAGATATTTATCTCTCTGTGAACTATCCATTCATCTTGCCTTAGATATATTTATTTAAGGGGAGAGAAGATGCCCTGGGGACTGTTGCAGAATAAAGGGCAGAGGGGCTGATTTCTTGCTTATTAGTAAGCTGGAATGGTTTGACTTTAAACTTCTTCCTGAGGGATAGGAGCCACTTAAAATGAGGTTTACTCAATCATGGAAATATAAATAAAAATACAGATATTATTTCATTTCCCCTAGCCCCCACGTATTTCTCATTTTTGGTATTCTGGTTTGACTTGATGACTTAGTGTTATCACTGATGAAACCTTAAGTCGACCAGTGGTTGGTTCTTTTGTTATCAGAGTAGGACAGATGTAACTGCAGGGTTCAGCGGGAGGTAGCTAGGAGAAGCCTCTCATTAAAGAAAAATTGGGAAATCCCATCTGAATACCCCTCCTCCTATTATTTCGTAAATGGAATACACATGATGAATAAAACAGTGAGATCCTTAATATCAAATGCAAGGGTATGTGAGAACTGCCGTAAACCTTATTCATTCTTCTTTCTTCCTTTCTTTCTTCCTTCCTTCTTTTCTTTTTCTTCTTTCTTTCTTTTACTAAAACAAAACATTTGTATTTACTCAAGCACAGCATGTTTTGAGGAAGTCCCCTTCGATGTACTTACTGTGTGATCAAGTTGTAGTGTAATTCCTCTATGAGCCCAATAGAGTCCTTTAAAAATAAAGAGCTTCTCAAACTAAAGCATCCCAAATATCCATGGCAGGAATGTTAATGCCCTCAGACATGAATCAAAGCATTATTTTGACTTTAATTAACAGTTCTGTATACTGTACTACTATTTGGCTACACAGACTATTTGAAAAATATATGCAACTTAAATCATATATCTGTGGTTTTGAGAGGGAGAAAAACATAAAGAATGTTTTGAATTCGTCTCTTCTTTTTTCTATATTTCCAGTTGGTTTCTACATATAGAAAACCTATTGTTCCACAGATTTGTCCCAGACCTGGGGCACAAACTGTATGAAGAGTCAAGGGCATAGGTTAAATATAAGGAATGTGGAACAGTGGAAATGGGAACTGGAGGACCTGCATTGAAGCTCCCTCTCTGCCACTGACTAGGATTTGCCTTGGCTAGTACTTAACCCCTCTGAGCTGCAAGTCTCCTACCATGTAAAATGGAGAACCAAGGAGAACCTCTTCACGGAGGGTTATGGTGCAGACTAACGGCAATAATCTAGGTGAAGTCACCTTGTGAATGTCATGTGCTACAGTACCGATTGGGTTTCTCATTGGGGAACTGAACTCCATTTTCCCAGTGGGGCATAAGAGGGATTCCAGAGCAATGAGAAATCAATCTTTCTTTCTCTGAGTCCCTTTTCTATTGCCAGCTTTTCTTCATTCCCACCTTCACCCTTTTCATTTTTGATCATTTGTAAGTAATTCTTATTTTTAATTGAAATACATTTGATTTCCAATATTATATTAGTTTCAGGTATACAACATAGTGGTTCAATATTTTTATAAACTCCCTTTAAAGTTATTACAAAATAATGGTTATATTTCCATATGCTGCATAATATGTCCTTATTGCTTGTCTATTTTATACACAGTAGTTTGTATCTCTTAATCCCCATCCCTGTCTTGCCCCTCTCTCCTTCTCTCTCTGAAATGGTATCCACTAATTTGTTCTCTATATCTGTAAGTCTGTTTCTATTTTATTTTTTAGATTCTACCTATAAGTGATAACATACAGTATTCACATTTAACTGTTTTCCCAAAGGAATTCCATGCTGAGTGTATAGATTATTAATTTCCCAATCTGGTCATTTTGGTGTTGGGGTTCTGAAAGTAGATCTAGAGATGTTCGTGTGGTTCCCAAATCTTCCACTTAGCAATGAGGAAGGCTGTAACGTGTCTATGAGGTATTTCCCAAAGGTAGCTTCTTCTGTTTTCTGAAGTCAGTGATACCAGTGAAAGATGTAAGAATCAGTTTAGAAAGAAGGAAGGTACTCTTTTACAATTCAGTGAGTCTCATTTGTTTTATATTATCCAGAGAGAGCTACCCCATAGTGTTCTGTTTCTGATAGGAATAGTGTTCCTAGGCTGAGTTAAAATACCAACTCAAACACTTACAAATATATCTTTTCTGAAAATATCTACTATCAGCCAGGTGAAACATTCTTCTCTACTCAGGAAAGCAATAAGTTCCTTCCAGAGAATCAAATTTTAGAGTGAGTTTTGGAAGAGGGTCCAGCTGACATTCACTGTACTACAAAAGAGCTTCCATTAGCAGGAAAAGCATATGCACCTTGGTGGAATAACAAGTACTGCTGTATTTGCCCACAAGGACCGTTTAAATTAGATTACACTTGAGAAAAATGAAACAGCCTCTTTCTTGTGTTTTAAAGACCACTTATTATCTGGACTTAAGAAACATGATAAATAGTGATTCAAGGAACACCATGTGGCTGCCAGTGTAATGGCAGGATAACAGCGCAATCTTGTATTACGTGAGGTGAGAATGACTGAGTGTATACCAGGATTACAAGTTCAGAAATCATACCTATAGTTTAACCTTGGAAATCATAACTATAGCTTAACTTTCTTATGTTAGAAATAAAGGCACTGAGACGCAGGTAAAGTGACTTGCCCATGGATGTAATCCAATTAGTGGTCGATCCAGGAATGGGATCCTTGAGTCCTGACTTCTTATTCTGTAGAGCAGACCAAAAACTCAAGGTGAATAATAGCATGATAGGAAAAAAAGTGCTCTCTAGGGAATTAAACTTGAGAAACTAGAGGCATACTTTAAAAAACAAAGCAAAACAGAACTTTTCCACATCAAATGCAAACTTTGTATTATTATCATATGCCTTTATTATATTTTTGGAGAAGAGGGGTTTCTTTCTCTAATAATAGCTACTGACAATTTGAAAAAGAAGTTTGTGGATTCCATTTCAAGTTTGGTCAGATGGAAGTTGTCATCTTCATGACTGTCCTCATTCAACAGTATCATGAAGCCCAGCCGGGTATGTGATTCTTATGGTAAAAAGCAAATGAAATGGGCATTTTTCATTTGTTCTACAAGTATAGGCTCTGAGACAGACAGCATTGTAGGGACAATCTAATTGCCCATTTATTACTACCACTTGACCCCTATATTGACAACTTCCAGCAATCACCTGCCTCGATTCTCTCTCTGACATTCTCTCATTCCTACGTCTTGGATGACTGGTTGAGTTACAGGAAGAGCTTTGTTAACGATCCTGAAGACTGTGTCTTGGCTTCCTGGTTGAGCCTCCTAGTAGGACTCAGTGCATAGATCTGGTGCTGGGGAACCATCTCTTTTCCTGCTTGCTTCATTTTTCTGTCAGTATGCTGCCATGTCAAATTACCAGTCAAATTAGCTAGCAGAATGGAATGAGTCATTTGCTGGGAATTACCAAAAATGTTCCAGAGGAAGAGGCTCTGACTTCAAGGGAAGAGCCAGGTTGAATAGTGGAACAGGAAAACCTTGAAGATGGGCGAATTTGAGAATGAAATTATACAAGACAGGAAACCAAGATCAGTTTTAATTATGTCACAACGCTTTCTAGGTGGGCCAAAAAGAGGAATGTTTGCTATTTTTTTTTTTTTGTATTTTTATGTAGCTTATAACCATACGGAGTTTTCCAATTAAACTAATAATAACTGAGTTAATAATTGATTTATCTGCAATCTGTGCAGTTGATCAAGAAATATGCACTGTCTGCTGTGTGACCAGCATTACTGGGAAGAAATTATTGTTGAGAAAAGACTGCAGCCAATATAAAGGAACCTCCCAGGGGTGGTTTTAACTTTCCTAAGGTTACAGTGAAGGCAGGAACAGAGAGTTCTCAATGAGAAGAGAGCGCCTTTTTGTGCATACCCTTGAGGGCAAGAATCATGTCTTAATTATCTTTGCATCTCTAGAAGAGAGAACAGAACCTGGCACTTAGCAGGTGCACAATAATGTTTGCTGAAGGAGTATTGCAGTCTTTCTGGGCCAATGTAGAGAATGAGTGAATTACTTCATTCTTTTCCATCTAATGACCTCCCTCTCTCCACTTTTCCCCATTTCCCTGCATAGGCTGCCATGATGAGGAAGTGTGTTTTGGCATCCCTAGTGGAGAATGAAATTCATTTTCCTGTAGAAGACACGCTTAAAACAGCAGTTTAGATGTAATCGAAAACTGTTTGGGGGGATGCAAAGGGTTTTGTGGGATATCCAGGAACTCATCGGGTCACATATAGTTTCTAGGACCAAATGTGTTCAAACTTGGGAACCCATCCTTTTTCTAAGTTAGGTTCTCACATCCACCTTTTTTTGTTTTTCTAGTAGGCTTTTCTACTATTCTTGCTGCTATGACTCTGTAGAGGAAATAAATATCAAGAGTGCCTTTCACTTAAGATAAAAAGATATTTATCAAAGGATAAGTGGTGCTGTGGGGGATTGTTCTGAATTTATCCATGGTTATTTTATTTGACTTTGCAAGGCATTTAGTGGGGCATAAAAGATAGATGTATATTAAGCAGTTAACTAGCTTGTGTAATTAATACAGAGAAGTAGCATAGCAATCTTGAGAGAGGGAAATTTTAACATAGTTTGTTGTTAGAAAAAGCTCCATGATCAGTTTGGGACTTGAGGTGGGTAGATTTTAGGGAGAAGGAAGAAAATAAGGGTAGTATTTTCTAACTGTGAATTTTTCACTGACCCACCTAACTGATGCAGTTCATGGTTGCTCCTCCGCCTAACAGCTCTGGTAACATTTCCTTAACAGAAAGCTGAACATTCTGTATTGTGATTTATCCATCTCCTTTAAAATAGACCATTTTGAGTAAAACACTTGAAGACAGATATATTTGAGTAATAATTGGGGATATTTGAACTTCATTCTGAGGATGCTGAAGACTAGAAAAAAATGTTTTATGAAGAAAAAAATTACAACAGTCTGGAGGTCAGATTGGAGGAGAAAAACCTGAAGGTGGTGAGACAGCAAATTCTGCTGATTAAAATAGTTCATATATATGAGAGAAAAAGAGGGGGTACAGTGGTGATAGGAATAGAATGGAAAAAATAAGAATACGTAAGATACATTTCCAAAGTAGAAACAAAAATGATTTTATTTACTGGGTATGAGAGACTGGAAAGAGAAAAGGGAAAATGACAGAAGTTTTAAGCCTAGTAGACTTTTTATTTCTGTCCAGACTGGTGGGTAAAACTCCACAGCATTTCTACCAGTGCCAAAATTGTTTTCCAGGTCTAAATAATTTGTATCATAACTGTCAGCATTTCTGTTTTCCCTCATTATTTTTCTTACTTCATTTGTTAACCTTGAGAAAATTAGGTTCTGTAACTCATATGTTTTCCAATGTATTGTTGTCTATTAGAAAAAAGAAAAAGAAACTGAAAAGGAAGACAGCTACATCACATTCTGTTTGATACTGAATCACTGGCTATTTAATCTGCTTATTAAATTCTCTTTGAGTCATTTTTTTCCCCTTTAAAATGTAGGTTCATAGATTCAAGGACTTTTAGCAATATAGAAGTAGAGAATTATCTAGGAAAAATAAGAGAATGATCATACATTCAGAGATATGTAGAAACTAAGGCCCAGGTCAATTATAGGATTTGTTGTGAGCATGTTGTTAGTTGTTAGAATGCTGATGAAAACCTACGTGTGCTGACTTTCAAACCATTGCTCCTTATTGTACACTATAGTAATGCTTGCAAAACTACTTTGTGTGTGAAATCTTGTGAAATCTTCCAAATGTTTACAACCAAGCTAACTGTTAAAACTTACTGCACAGACATGTATGTAAATGACTGCAGAGAATTTGTTTAGTTTCCACTTAAATTTAGATAGTCATGAAGAGCAATTTGGCATTTATCTCCTCATCTGTAGGATAATGTGTATTTTTTGAAACTTTCTGTTGAAGAGATAATTTTCTGTCAGTTTCTTACATTTCTGTACATTTTGCAAGCAGAGGCACTGGCTGTCTTTGTTCCACACTATATTTTCCAAGATGTTCGTATAGCAAATAGCCCTGCAAGATAGGGGAGAGAAGCTCAGGCATGCTTACTATCCAATATAGTAAAGATAATGGCTCCCTCAGGAGCAAAGTACAGATATGCTTATTGCCTATTATAAAAGATTCAGGGTCCCAAAACTCAGGGTTCCTCTCCCGTGTGCAGCCAACCCAATGAGTGTGCAGGTATGCATTCGGACCATAGAAGTTACCGCTGTGAAAATTGAGAGTAAGGGAAACTGACACAAGTATGCTGATGACCATGCTGCTTGCTATGCCATGAGTCATAAAATTCTTTGTCTCAGACCCAGGAGTTTCATATCTTCTGGCAGCATCCATGAAACTGCAGCAGGCTAACTTGTTAGCTTGCAAGTAAGATCTCAGACCCTTCACAATTCTTAACAGTTTCTAGGTAGAGAGGTTTGTGGACCCTGGAAAAGTCTGATAATTGGCTAGGCATAAAGAAAATTTGAAATGCTGTATATCGGTTTTTACTTGGTTAGACTTCTGTAGTTTTAGATAGAACAGCCAGAGATCCAAGTGTGGCATTAATATCCTGGGGCTCAGTGATAGGATTTGTGAAATAACACTCGCTATTACCCTTTACAACCCGTATAGCATTGAATACATTATTGCTATATTCTGAATGTTTCTGTGAATTGCATACTGAGTAAAGTTATTTTTGGACACTTATGCAGGATCGGCTGGCAAGCAGATATTATATAGTAATTTGTATAGATAGTTAATGTGACCAAAATGGATGGATTGACTCTACTTTAGTTCCTGAATTTTGCAAGAACTTCCTTGAGGAAAATTCTTTTTCCTACCTGAATTTGAAATCTCTCTTTTCCAGGTCTGCTTATCACTATGTTATCAAGGCCCAAGGCACAATCTGTTCTTGGTAGTTAAGCAGATTGAATAATTAAAATAGACATTGTCTGTTTTAGTTTTACTACCAAGCCATAAACAGGAAACGTGAGGCCTAAATAGAAGAGAATACCACAAATATTGAATGATAACGAGAACCCACTAGATACATAGGTTTTCTTAAGGCCCAGAACAAATAATATCCAACATTTACACAAATCAGCACTAAAGATAAATTCTGGGCTGTAGTAACTGTGTAGTTAACAAGTTAATAATCTTGCCTCCAATCATTTTTCTGGTACAGAGTTTAAAGCTAACAATGAATGTGGGTGCACTGCATGTCTCTCTTTTTAGACATTAGCTAAAGTTAGCTCTAAGCTATTTTATATACTTCTGTTTTCTTTTTAAGCGTTTTTATTATCATATTTTTTTGTACAGGAGAATTTAAGGTTGTTATGAGGTCATATTGATATTATATAGAAGGATAGAATGGATGAAAGAGTGAGGGAGAAGCGCAGCGGTTAAGAATCTGCCTGCCAATGCAGGGGTCATGGGTTCGAGCCCTGGTCCGGGAAGATCCCACATGCCGCGGAGCAGCTAAGCCCGTGCGCCACAACTACTGAGCCTGCGCTCTAGAGCCCGCGAGCCACAACTACTGAAGCCCATGTGCCTAGAGCCCGTGCTCCACAACAAGAGAAGCCACTGCAGTGAGAAGCCCATGCCCCGCAAGAAAGAGTAGCCCCTGCTCGCCGCAAAAAGAAAGCCTGTGCACAGCATTGAAGACCCAAAGCAGCCATAAATAAATAAATAAATTTATTAAAAAAAAAAAAAGGGTGAGTGAGAGGCCAAGGAGAGTGGAAAGAAAGAGTAAAAAGAAAAAGTGCAAAACAAGCTGTACTTCAAATGTAAAATACTTCCTGTGAATTTATTAGCCACAGTGGCTCACAGTCAGAAAGTGTAATACATGAAACTCATCTTCAGAGATCAACAGAGACTCCGCTTTGAAAGGAAGTAGTTGACTTTGACCCAGTAATATGTAGTTAATTATTCCAGGAATTAATATTGATAACCTTTTTTGTAATAAAATAAATAAATAAAAGAATGCAGAAGACAGCATTTCTAGCTAGCAGAGTCTGTTCATTTGGGAAAAGACCTTGTGTTTATAGTATGCAAAATCAGCCCTTGTACTTCATCTCCCTCATGGCCTACTTCACTTGCTAACCATCTGTGGCAAATTGCATTTTCCAAGATGGCTCCCATCCCATATGTTCTTCTTCCAGTTGACCTTTCCACCCTTCCCATCAAGAGGGGGAGTCCATTTCTTTACCTCCTGAATCTGGATTGGCCCTGTGACTGCCTTGACCAATAAAATATGGCAGCGCCCTTAACTGGTCCGGCACTTTCCAAGTCCTGCCTCTTAGAAGCAGCTATCATGGAAGAATACAACCACCTTGAGACCACCATACAGTTAGAAGCCTCAGCCATGTGGAGAGATCCTGGAACATGAGATGCCGCGTGGATAGAGAGAAGCCAATCAGCACCAGATATATGGGTGAGGATGCCATTGTGGAAGTGGAACCTCCAGCCCCAGCTGCCTCGTTTGTCACCGCATGAATATGAATGAACCAGTCAGCTGAGCCCTTCCAGAATCCCAGGCCCACAAGTTTGTGAGCAAAATAAAATTACTGTTTTAAACCACTCGTTTATGAGGTAGTTTGCAATGGCAATACATATTTAGAACACCATCAGTCTGGACTGGATGGTAGTTAGAAGTCCGAGAGCACTAACAGATAATAAACTCTTCACTTTGACCATTGTTTTCTAAATGGGAGGAATAGTAGTGGTCATTTATTAATAATTCATTCTCAGGAGTGATAAGATAGCAAACGGGCTTCAGTTGTCATCTGTCTTTTTTATTATAGCCATTTGTTTAAAGGCTCTTTGGAGCTTTAATGTTCATATTATCACCACTTTTTTTTTTTTTTTTTTTTTTTTTGCGGTACGCGGACCTCTCACTGCTGTGGCCTCTCCCGTTGCGGAGCACAGGCTCCGGACGCGCTGGCTCAGCGGCCATGGCTCACGGGCCCAGCCGCTCAGCGGCACGTGGGATCTTCCCGGACCGGGGCACGAACCCGTGTCCCCTGCATCGGCAGGCGGACTCTCAACCACTGCGCCACCAGGGACGCCCTATCACTACTTTTTTTTTTTTTTTTTTTTATCATTCTTGAGAGTCTTTGGCAAAGGGTTAGCACTGTGGAAAAACAATTGATCCTCCTTTGCCTTCTCCTACTATGAATCTGTTATAGTAAACCCTGGTCTAAACTTGGGATGTTTTGCAACATTAAGAAATGTATTATTTTGTCTTATTCAGTTCCCTACTTCTAATGCCTGAAACATTTCTGCCTGGTGTATAATGAATCATATAATTTTTCCCCCATTCTGTGAGTAACGAGCCATCACTGGGCCTGTATGTTTGCTGAGAAGGGAGGGCTTCTTAAAGTTCATTTTAGTAGAGAGACACCCCACTGGAAGACATCAATACTAGATTAGGAATGAGAAAACTTGGAATTTAATTCAAAGTGCTACTAACTGTAGGTACAGCGTTGGGTAAGTAGCATAACCAAGTTGGGCTCCAACTTTCTTGTTAAAAGTGAGGAGCTGGATACAGCAGTCTCTAAGTTACCTTCTAACATTGTGATTCTTTGTGGTTTTGTCACTTCTATTACCACCATAGTTATGCATCTTTCAAAATATGATTTATGTTTATATGAGACTCAAGCCTCTAGATTATTTTTATGTTGGGTATTTATCAATGGACACATACTTTCTCTTCATAGTTAAAAGAGAAAAAAAATGCCCTTACTTTCAAGCTGGTTTAAGGTTTAAAATGTTTACAGTTATAAAGTTAAATTGCTTTGAAAAAATATGTCTGTCAAGGACACAGCCTGCCCCAATGTGCCATTCATTTGCATCTGTAAGGAAACCCAATTATAACAGCTATTTTCAAGAACTCACATCACTGGAGACTGAGCAGAGAGACCCTAGAGTAGAGCAAGCAAGTAACAGCACGTCCTAAAAAACTGACCTAGACAGGGACACAGACATGGTGAGCTCAGCCACATTTTGTTATTCTCCCGTAAAATTCTACCTTTGATCTCAAGTATTTTTGCTGATATTGATGTAAAATGAGACTATAATCAATCACTATGCTAATTTAAATAAGTGGGTGCCTCCGGTGAAGTGAGGCGCTAAAATTGTTTGCCGTGGGTTCCAAAAGCTCCTCTTTATGCTGGACATGGTAAGTTTTGCAACCAAATACCTCTTTGGTAAACCTTATGTAAGACTGGCTTAAAGGGAAAGAAGTAGGTCCCTAATCAATTGTTGCTGCTGCTTCTTTAAGATCCATGTCAGTGAAACATCTACTGAGCCTGCTCCAGTCTGGTGTTGGACACATACCATGTTTACATGAGAAACAAGGGTCCTTCTTCCCAATCATTCCCTGAGGGGCATGGTTGTTTAGTGGACTAATTTCTTTTTTTGCGGTACGCGGGCCTCTCACTGCTGTGGCCTCTCCCGTTGCGGAGCACAGGCTCCGGACGCGCAGGCTCTGCAGCCATGGCTCACGGGCCCAGCCGCTCTGCGGCATGTGGGATCTTCCGAGACCGGGACACGAACCTGTGTCCCCTGCATCGGCAGGCGAACTCTCAACTACTGCGCCACCAGGGAAGCCCTCTCTCTAATTTCTGTTACACCTTATGTAAGAGCTGAGGGTTCCTTAACTTAAAATAAAAATAGATAAGATTTGCCATAGGCTTTGTAAGTTCACCCACGTGCAGATTACCATGGTGTAAAGGCTGCTCAGTGAGGTGGCATGAGTCCTGGATCCTGGTCTTCCTTCTACTACTAACTAGTTATGGAACCTTGGGGAAAATTTCTGATCTTTCTGAGTCTTGTTCTTTCTTTGTTAAATGAGATGGATTTCCAAAATTTTTCTTTGAGGCCTCTTCTCAATATGAGACTTTAACAAAGGTGAGGTCTCCTTCTTCTTGCTATTTAGGAAGGATGTCTCCCCACCGCCCTCTTCTTACTTTTCACTTCCTTCCAGAACTTATGAATGTAGCACCGTTAATGGTGACAGACTAACTAATGCCTCTGTCCGCTCCACCATCATTATTCTCCCAGACTGCTGATATGGCCTCTTAAACACAACTCTTCACATTCATTCTCTGTTCAGGTCCCATTGAATAGCTCTTTATAAAGAATGTTCTTAAAAAAACATATCTTATCATCTTACTTCTCTCCTTAGTTCATTAAAACGACTTCACATGGCTTTGCAGTCTGAATCCCAAATCCTTAACATGGCTTACTGGACTCTTTATGCCTCAGTCCCTACCTATACTTCTGGCCTCTTCTCATGACTCCCTCTTCTTTGCTTTGCTGTAGCCTAGAATGTCCCACAGAAGACTGAAGGGGTGGCTCTGTGAAGATGACTACTTTGTTTTAGTTTAAATTTGCTGCAATAAGCACAAAGGATATACTTTTGCCAAAGGACACCTGGTGACATCAGGCTGAGGGATGTTGCTGTGTGTGGCTTCTTAAGTCTTCCCAGTTCTTCATAGGAGATGCACTCAGTTTCCTGATCATGGAATCTTTCCCGTCCAGGGTGAGGACTGGATTTTTCTGTCTCCAAATGTGTTCCTCGAAGCTCCAGAATAAGTATGTTACATGGTTGCAAAATCTGCTTTCTTCTGGCCATCTCCACCTGGTTTTAACATCCTAGTTCTGAGTACATATTCTTTGTAAGCTAACAGGGTCATCTTGCTACATGATTCACAAGTTATATAATAATGTTTAGGTATCACACTTGGATACCTACATGGGGCAATAACCAGTCTGTGGACAGGCATACTTGTTGAACCGTTAAGCCCCAGGGTGAAGTCATTACTGCAGGCCTGACTAGGAGCTACCCCCATACAACCATGGGAGCCTTGTCTCAGTTCTGCCAATTGAACGTTCCTCCCCACCAGAGGGCATTCATCTGTGCTGTTGATTCTGCTTGAATCATTCTTCCCAAATCTCACCTTATACTTCCCTTTCCACTTAGATCATTCCTAGTCATCATTCAAGTCTTCTCAATATTCAAGTCACCTCCACTCAGAAACTTGCTCTGTTCTTTCAGACTACGTTGGATGTCCCTTTTTTATGCTTTCATAAAAGCTTAAAAAGCGTCCTCCTAAGAGAACAGGACCCTTAAAATCCCCTATAGAGTTATTATGCTTCTAGTTCAATGACCATCACCACTTTTATACTGTAAACTCCTTAAAGGCAAAGATTATTTAATTCATGCTAAAGCCCCTAAACCAGGGAGCCTGGCGTATAGCAGTCTGTCATCCAACAGAATATGTGTTACATGAAATAGATGAATGATGGAAGAGGAGTACAGGGGAGAGAAGGAGGAGAGGATCCCAGGGAGGGCGAGGAAGTACTTTCTGCTGATGCCGATGGTGGGACAGCAAAGAACTGGGAGAGGAAAATGAAGAAGGCTTCTTGCCTGGCCCTTGAGCCTGACTTTAGCTTCCAAGGAGGTGTAACTGTTAAATAGACTCCCTCCAGGTCTCCTAAGGAACATCAACGGTATGGAATAAGACTTGTGCTGAACTCCTGGCAATTTAGACAAAGCACCAGAGGAGAGCAGTTCTGAGTTCAACACTATGTACATTCCAACCATTGTGAACTTTGAGAAACTGATTTTTTCATTTGTTTGCTATCTTTCCTTCATTTTCTCCCCACTGATAACAAAAATATTAAAAAAAGAAAGAAAGAAAAATCCTTAGAGAACCTCGAGAAGGCGTTGTATTTGCTTATATGATAGACTTGCATTCTATGTGTTCATACTCAGTGGGGCAGAAAAGGGAGACTACTATGCTCAGAAGCAATGACTTCTGGAAATAGGAAAAGCAGCAAAGGACTTATCCAGGAAGAGAGACAGGATGAAGAGGAAAGTGGACAAAATCTGTTCTGAGATTCTGATCCCCTAGAGCTGTCAGGCATCCCTTTCCCCTACCCACCACTAATCAACAATGTTGCTCACCTCTAATTACTTGTGTTCCTCCGTTTTCTTTTTGTTCTTTAAATGAGACTAGCACCTTTGCTCCAGGGCACAAGAGCCATTTCCAATGGCTAAAAGCTTTGATGCACTGCAAGCGTCATTCGTGTAACAGGCAACCTAAAATAGAAATGTGACTCCATATTCCCTGGAAAACATGAGTAGATATGATTAGTTACCACAGGCTAACTGTTGTAACGAACAACACCATAACGACAAAGCCCTCACGAGAAAAATTACTCAGGTTTAATGAGGGTCAGTTGAGGAGGGAACAGGAAGAAGAGGGTCCCTCCTCCACACAGTGATTCAGGGACTCAGGCTTTTTTGGACCTGTTGCTCTTCCATCTTCCAGGTTATATCTTCCTCTGTATTCAGCCACTAGATGGGAAAAATAGGTAAGATTGCTCATGGGGGGACTTCCCTGGAGGTCCAGTGGTTAAGACTTTGTGCTTCCACTGCAGGGGCATGGGTTTGATCCCTGGTTGGGGAACTAGGATCCTGCATGCCACTTGGCATGGCCACAAAAAAAAAAAGCTTGCTCATGGGAAGGTTGTATTAGCTAGGCCTGAGAGTGGCATACACTTCCACCCACATTCTACAGGCTGGTGTAATAGGGGTGCAGCCGGTGCACAGCCGTTAGTGTGAGAGCCTGAGCACGTGAGTTAGTCCTGCTCTGCCAGCAGTCAGCCTGGCAGTGGTCCTTGCAGCAGAGAGCACGGTGAGAGCTGGATTGCGGCCTTCTCCCTGGGGCCCTCCAGGCCCTCTGGGGCCCTCCAGGGCTGGTGAGTGAGCTGAGGGGCCCTGGGACGGGCTGAGGGCTGTGTCCCGCAGAGCTCCAGGGCGCTGGCTGTGGTGTCCGCTCCCCACCCCCCGCAACTGAATGGTGGCTCCAGTCTCCATAGGTCGCAGTGCACGGGGGCCTCAGCAACTGGAGTATATGAACACTGCCATTAAGGTAACAGCTTCAACCAGCCTGAGTCTCTCTGTTCACGTTTCCAGAGTTGGTCCAGGTTAGGTCAGTTGTCTACCCCAAGGAGGTGGCCCGAGGTCGGGCTTACGTGGTAAGGACACTGCACATCCTTAGTTCAGGTCCACCTCTGTGCTTGGGGCTCTTCTCAAAGAGGGCAATTGTCGTGAGCTGGGGATTCACCTGAGGGGTATTTGCTACAACACGTATTCCTATCGATCCCATACAAATGATTCTCTCCAGTTTAAATGAAAAGCCTGAGGGCTGGCTGGGTCCTGGGCGCCGGGCTCCCTCAGTGATGACGGCTGGGCAGGGTCTGGGGACCTGGCCCTGAGGGCGCTGCCAGCTGAGATCTGCCTCCTCAGCTGGGCCCGGGCAGTGCTGGGAGGACCCAGATGGGGTGCTGGATGAACGTTCTCAGGCAGGGTAACTGCCCGCGCAGGGATCTCCTCCTCTTAGCCGGGGTCTGGACCTCAGAGGGCGGAAGTTGAGCCTTGGGACCTTGCGCTTTCTGGTCAGACCAGAGAATAACATTTGTTTTGGTGGAGGTTAACAGGACATCATGACCTGACCGAGAACAAAGGATCATGAAAATAAAAAAAAAAAGAGAGAACAAAGGATCTGACCCCAAGAAGTACGCAACAACTAACCATGCCCCTCCCTCATCTTTCCTATAAAAGGGCTTTGCTGAAAGCTTTCAGCGAGTTTGGGGTTTTTAAGGCATGAGCCAGCCATCCTTGTCTGGCCTGCAATAAACCTTTTGCTGCTCTAAACTCCGAAGTTTTGGTATTGGTTGGCCTCACTGTGCATTGGGCACACAGACTTGCGTGCCATAACACTAGGACTAGGTCATATGGCTGGGTCCAGCTGCAAGGGTGGCTGGAAGATATGGTTGTATTACTTTCCTAGGATTGCCGTAACAAAGGGCCACAGACTGGGTGGCTTAAAATAACAGAACTTTATCCTCTCACAGTTATGGAGGATAGAAGTCTGCAATCAAGGTGTTGTCAGAGCCATGCTCCTTCTGAAAGTTCTAGAAAAGGATCCTTCCTTACCTCTTCCTAGCTTCTGGTGGTTGTTGGCAATGGATCTTCTTTGGCTTGCAGCTACATTGCTCCTACCTCAGTCTTCACATGGCCATCTTCCCGCTGTGTGTCTCTGTGCCCAAATTTCTCCCTCTTTATAAGGATACCGGTCATTGGATTAAGGCTCACCCTAATCCACCCATCCTCATCTTAACATGATTTCATCACATTCACAGTGCTGGAGGGTTAGGACTTAAACATAGACACAATTGCTTACACTTCAGGGAAATTTACCCCGCTCAAATAAATGACAGAAGAAGCAAAGTATCGAGAATGGGTAGGTAGGATAGAAATGAGGTACAGAGTCAGTGGCCTTGGCCCAAAACACTGCCGGGCACGGGACATATCCTGATATGATTTGAACCCAGCCATGATACCACTTCCTCTCTCTGATGCCAATCACCAGGGCCAGTCCCACTTTGAGCCCCTCTTGCTGTGCCTGGAGTCATGTCCACTCTGTCATGTACCCAGGGTTCTCCTCCCAGCTGCAGTTGGACAACAACATGGAACAGCAGGCCTATTAAAATTAATATAATCACCTCTAAAACGCCATGCCTATAAAAATATGCTTAACATAAAACTAATAAAGGTTTCCTTTTTCTACTCGGGTCACTGTCATCCGACTGTAGTTTCCGCTCTTGGCAGTTTCCATCCTCCTGCACTTTATTAAGTGGCTGCTCTTCATTGAAGCCAGCCATGATTTAATAAAAGAACAGTGACATTAGAATCAGAAGAACGTTAGCTCTGTATGTTATTAACCTTGTTATCTTGGGAAAGTCACCAAAACTGCTTTTTACCTCAGTTTTTTCACCTGTGCTATGATTGATCTTAACCTTTTTCCATGTGTGGTTGTGAGAATCCCATAAAGTTACTAAATATTTGTGTCTGTCAAATGCCAGGATTGTTATAAGTGCTTGCGATATATCAGCGAGCAGACAGAGATCTCAGTCTTCATGGATTTTCTATTTTGGAGCTAAAAATTATACAAATTATAAAATGCTTTAAAATGTAACGTACTATTATTGCTGCTATGTTATCTGCAGCAACTCCAATTTCTCAAGTGTCTTTAAAAATCTTATTTGAAATTATGCATAGCTCCTAGAGGTCAGAAAGTACACAAAATAATCTAAGAAATGAATTTACCCATTAGAAGTTTAACCATAAGCATAGACTCATGGTAGATATTTAAAATGTTTCCTTATTGCATTTAATAATAAACCTTGGGCCCCTATTATATGCCACGCGATGTGTTAGGTTCCACGTGTGATGCAAAGATAGACATATCCTGCCCTCAAGGAGCTTAACGTCCAGTTGGACACGTACCCACAAAAAACTGCACTATAGGGCTTCCCTGGTGGCGCAGTGGTTGAGAGTCTGCCTGCCGATGCAGGGGACACGCGTTTGTGCCCCGGTCCGGGAAGATCTCACATGCCGCGGAGCGGCTGGGCCCGTGGGCCATAGCCGCTGAGCCTGTGCGTCCGGAGCCTGTGCTCCGCAATGGGAGAGGCTACAACAGTGAGAGGCCCGCGTACCGCAAAACAACAACAACAAAAAAAACTGCACTATGAGGACGGGCAGGGAGGAGTGCCCACTAGAGAGGCACTGAGAAATTGATTGAAAGCTTCAAAAGAGAAACCCCCCGCATTCACAGTACCATAACATGTTGATGTTCTCTGTACGTATAAAATGTACCTTCTAAAGCTGTAATGAACATAATGTTACTAGCACCTGTTTATCTATGTGCTGAGATTTTTATTTTACAGTTTGAGGATGGGTGCTGACCTCTGTGGTATGCTGGTCTAGTATGTGTGCAGTACTTTCACTCTGTAAAGAAAGTATACTGTATAAAAGTTTAGAAGAAGCAGCAAGAGGTTAGAGCTCATTGTCAGAATCGGAGGCCTGCATCTGAGTGTTTAAGCCGTGTACTATATATTTGAATGTTGACAGAGGAGGCACTGTAACAAGAGGCGGTTCAAACATAATCAGAAGTTGCTTGGGGCTTCCCTGGTGGTGCAACGGTTAAGACTCCACACTCCCAATGCAGGGGGCCGGGGTTTGATCCCTGGTCAGGGAACTAGATCCCACATGCATGCTGCAACTAAGGAGCCCATGTGCCACAACTAAGGAGCTGGTGCAACCAAAAAAATAAATTAAAAAAAAAAGTTGCTGATTCATAAAGTAGTGAAATATGAAGTACATCTGTTTGCGATATACACTGCAGAGGTGATGTAAAAGCAATGATTAGGTTCCAAATTGGGCTACCAAACCGATCGATTGAAAAACCCATTCTGGCGTCACATGAGAATGAAGGATATTAGTAACATATCTCTCCTATGGATCCAGTTGCTAGAAAAGTTTTCCTTTTCCCTTCTTTTCCCCTTTTGGAGTATCATAGTTTTCCTAATATGTTTGACAAGAAGTTCCCATTTTAGGACTTTTGAACTGCTTTTCTCTTTGCTTTGAGGGCAGGATTAGTGTCTATCTTTACATCCCACATGGAACCTAAAACATTGCACGGCATATGATAGGGGCCCAAGGTTTATTTTTAAATGCAATAAGGAAATAATCTTCCTCCAGATAATTGCTTGGCTTGGTCCCTAACTTCATTCAGGTTTCTAGAGAGTGTTCTATCTACCTTATCTAAAATAGCATCTGTTCCCCATCACTCTTTATCCTACTTTTTTCCGCCATAGCCCTTACCACTATTATTTTTGTTTACTGTCTATTTTCCCTGTTAGAATATAAGCACCGTGATTGCAAAAAATGTTGCCTGTTTTGTTCACCATTATATCCCTGGTGGTTAGGGCAGTGTGTCCCTAGTGCTTAGTTCCTACCACATGGTAGGTATTCAATAAATATTTATTGAGTAAATTAATCCAGTTTCCAGGCTGAGGGTGCTCCTAAGAAAGGTCAAAAAGGGAGGCACATTGGGGACAGGTGAGGGAATGAGTGAGGGGTTCGGTGAGGGGATAGCGGAGGAGTGGGATGGTATCAGGAGGGATTTTCATGAAGGCTCTGACAACAGTGGGAGTTGGGCTCTTAGAAGCTTCTGTAGAAGTTCCTGTAGGGTTTTGTTTAGGAAAAAAGGGTCCTATTGCTTCTGTCCTGTTTGTGGGATCCAAGGCATCACGGTGGGATGGGTCTGCTCAAGCAGAAGGAGGGTGGAGGGAATGAGAGGCAGCAAGGTGGGGCTGACCCTAGATGAGGAAGTGGCAAGGGTCTCAGGGGAGGTCAGGCAGAGATAAGGAGCAATCCTGACAGCAGTGGGGAGAAAAGCTGAGTTTTTCTTGCTGTGTTTACTGGAAAGGTGAATTCCCAATTTTGGTAGCTGTTTTCCTGTAAGAAACCTTTTTAAGATATACTTTTCTGAGTTGAAAATTACCTATATTTGTAATAATAATAGGATTAACAATAGCAATAACGCATTTACATAGGGACCTTCAATTTGCAAAGTGTATTTATATACATTATCTCATTGGTTTAATCCTTACTCTATTTTTCCCATTTCAGTATTCTGTGTGTTGTGCTTTGAGTTTGTTTTCTAGGAATAGGGATGAGTGTTTAGTGTGTGCATGTGTGTATTTGTACAAAACATGTTGGGCTCTGGTTGCGTCCACAATTTAACATGTTTAAACATACAAATATGGCCACCTCAATCCAATAGGATAAAATTGGGTTTCTTGTTATAAAAACAGGCTCTAATTTCTTTTCTTATCAAGAAGAATTCTGGAACTTTATAAGCTCCTGGAGAGCAGGAATTGTGTTTTATTCATCAGTCAATAGAGAGAATTAGGTTAAGAAGATTTAAAAGATCAGTTATAAAATGTTTTAACTCCACAACTTTCTTATATTTGTATTACCCATAGTGTCTTTTTTTTTTTAATTTTATTTATTTATTTATTTATGGCTGTGTTGGGTCTTCGTTTCTGTGCGAGGGCTTTCTCTAGTTGTGGCAAGTGGGGGCCACTCTTCATCGCGGTGCATGGGCCTCTCACTATCACGGTCTCTCTTGTTGCGGAGTACAGGCTCCAGACACGCAGACTCAGTAATTGTGGCTCACGGGCCCAGTTTCTCCGTGGCATGTGGGATCTTCCCAGACCAGGGCTCGAACCCGTGTCCCCTGCATTGGCAGGCAGATTCTCAACCACCGCGCCACCAGGGAAGCCCACCCATAGTGTCTTTAATGTACCACTGCATCATGCTTGGTTCCGGGAAATTCAGCAATCTCCCCCAACCCAAACACGCGCACGCACGCGCGCGCACACACACACACACACACACAAAGCTCAGTCTCTGGCTTTAAGAAGCTCTTGGCCTGTCGAAAGTAGACAGCTGGGTAAACGTGCAATTGTGGAACAGTGTTAAGGGTGCTATGTCAGAAAGGCTCAGTGGAAAGGGGAGGCACAGAACAGGGACAGGTCTGCTACCTGGTTGCTGGGGAGCCTGCTCACAAGGCTTGATAACAGAAATCATCCTTGAGCTGAGTTTTGAAAGATTATCGTCTGGAATCAAGTGAATAACATCTTAAAAATATAACTTTCTTACATTTACCTTAGGATATTAATAGCTAATCCTGTTCCTTGAGTAGCCTCTTCGCCAGCTAAAATGTGCCTCTTCAGGTTCAGAGACATTCAAGGATGTTATAGTTTTCTCATTACGCACTGTATCTGCTCTGTGTTGAAGTACCTGTAGGAAGAAAATTAAGTGCAGGTTTTGTGTGTGGATTGAGAGCCATTGGGACTGCGGGTGTGTCAAAAACCAACCAGCAGTGTCCCCAAATCATTCGAGTCCCTGGCATGTTTTTTTCAAGGCTTTCTTCCTTGTAACCGGTCCCTGATGGTAATTGGTTGAATCAGATTGAACAATGCAGTCAGATAAACAGTTGTGGCAGCTGCTGCCATGGCAACGTCACCGTCCTCACCCTCCCAGTGCGCGCCCCTTCCCCACCCCTCCTCCTCTAGCTTTCCTCCAGTAAGTGCATACTCGCTAGTGGTCTGGACAGGCGGCAGGGTTTAATGGCAGCGCTGTTTTCTTTCCAAACTGTTCAAAATGATGAACGAAGATGCAGCTCAGAAAAGCGACAGTGGGGAGAAGTTCAATGGCAGTAGTCAGAGAAGAAAAAGACCCAAAAAGGTAAACTGCTGGAATTAGGAATGTCTGTGTAGAGATGTGTGTGTATGTGTGAGTGTGTAATATCAGTGAGGCTGTAGAAACCATGGAGCATTAAGAGTAACTACAGACTATAGCTGTGCAAGCATTGCTTTTTAAAGAGGTAGGTGCAAAGCGCTGCTTTCTGAGAATAGGAGAGCGACCTCGGTTCATAATAGATAACGTTGACTGGAGCGTGGTGAAATGCACAGAGATAAGGTGTGTTTGGCATGTGGATTATTGAGGACTGTGGCCGCTGATGGATGCTTCTGGTATTAACTGGGTACAGAGAGAGTCATTTTATTTTTAGAATGGGTGAGTTTAAAAGGAACTGTTAAGCAAGGTGGATTGTGGAGCAAAAGGAAGATTCGGGGCCAGATGTTTTGGCTCCGTGACGATCTTGAGATGGCTGGACAGCAAATGCGTTTTGGATCCGTGCTAAGTGTATTCTTCCGAAGGAGAAAAGACTGATGTGACAGGAGAAATTTGATCCCCAGCATGACATTTCTTTGGTTTGCTTAGCTCCTTTGCAGTTTTTCCAGACATTAATGTGATAGCTCTTTCATTGATTAAGATAAACGGCTAAAGATATCATGGGTTAGGGGGTGTTGGGCACACAAAGCAGTCTGTAGGATTTCCTACCCTGGCATACATTCCCACACCCTTGATTTTCATGGAAGCATACCAGTGAGAAACAGTGAGAAAAGATGTGAACTATTCAGCCCCACCCAGTGCCAGCACTTCTTTCTTTATGGCCTGACTCCTGGGAAACTGTTGCAGCCTCACAGAGCTCTTTGAGCTCCACCTCTGAAGGAGATGCCTTTTAAATAAAGTCTCCTAAAATCCATTTATTTCCTGAGTCAATAATATGGGCGGGATCTATGATTCTAATGTAAATGGATTCCAAAGCTAGATGGTTTGGGGTTTTGAATGAGCAGATTAAAAAAATAAGTATCATGAGCAAATGAATATTTTTTATTTTGATAATGTTGAAATTGCATTGTGCTTCAAAGTGGTAGATCTCTGATGTACTAAATGTCTCCTAATCTAAAAAATTTGAAATAATTCCAAACCTCTGATATTGAAAAGGTCACTGGCAAACAAGGGATTAGTATATTTGTACAGTGCCGTGTAATTTGGTTAAAAAAAGCATGCCCACATATGACAGTTTTTAGATAATAGCATGAAGATAGTGATGCAATCTGATAAACGTAAAAGGATAATTCAGGGCAGGCAGGAACATTGGTAGAATGTCCTTTTGTACTTAAGGATTCTGGATCCCCCAGCCCTCGAGGACATTTTTATAGAGTGTTAGCTAATTGATCAATAATTTTTTAAAAAAGAAAAAAACAACTAGAAAAGAGCAAGAGAGCAAGAGATAGGGAAAAAGAAAAAGGGAACTTTTGCTTGGATTCACGATATCATTTCAAAATCCTCTTAATTTATTTCTGAATTCCCTGTGCTGTATTAGAAACAATATACTCAGAACTATTAAAGGGGTGGAGAACGTATCTCAAGAAGATTTTAAGCTCTGAGTGATGATACTGAATTCACACGACCAAAGCCATCTTAAAGTTATTTGAGGGGTTAGAGAAGAAGAAATCATCATATGTGATAACTGTAATATTTTTAAAGCTCCATTTTCTCAAACATATTTATTTTAGGAATAAATTCTTTTCCAAACTTGCAGTCAAAATGATAGCAATTAATAGCAAGTTTTGAGTGTGTGTGTATGTTTGTGCATACATTAAAAGGTACATACTAAATGAACGGTTAAAACACAGTGAATTTTGAATGTTAAAAGTAATTTCACCTAGAAAGAACACACACACATACCACGCATGCACACAGGTAAACATCCTTCAGCTTGGCAAGTCAGATGAAAGTGGATTATCACCTTAACTCTATCATTTACTGTTGTGTGTTTGGAGCCTATCGCTTAATTTCCAGGTCCTCATCTGTAAAATGTGAACAGCTATGTATACCTTTTGGTATTTTGTGAGGATTAAAAATAATGTGGGGCTTCCCTGGTGGCACAGTGGTTGAGAGTCCGCCTGCCGATGCAGGGGACGCGGGTTCATGCCCCGGTCCGGGAAGATCCCACGTGCCGCGGAGCGGCTGGGCCCGTGAGCCATGGCCGCTGAGCCTGCGCGTCCGGAGCCTGTGCTCCACAACGGAGAGGCCGCAGCAGTGAGAGGCCCGCGTACCACACACACACAAATGTGTATAAAATTCTTTGAGCAGTATTTAATATATAGGTGATGACAGTAGCTTTTACGTGTTATTGCTCTTCCCTTAAATGGAATTGTTTTTTGGAATAAACCATGTAGAGGAAAGTCTATTTATAATTTAGAGAGAGGCAGAATATGCTATTGGTACTTTGCAAAGGCTACTAGTCATTTTTCAAAATGTCAGAAGTTATATGCTATAATTGGAAACATTTTGTCTCATACAAATTATTGAGATTTATATAAATGTACCCCAGGTCTTTAGATTACTGCTTCACATCTTTTGCACAGCAGGCAATTTAAATTTTCCTATTTAGAAACTTCTAAATTGTCCAAGCCAGGAAATACCAGACATCCCCCTCTCTTGCTAACTTTAATAGACCATTAAATGTGCTCTGTTGGGGAAATAATAATTGAGAGATATTCATCCCTAATAAGGATGAAATCTGAGAAAAGCAAGAATTGGAGCAAAGTCAACGCCACGTCACTTAATTCTATTGTCTGCTTTTCTACTAGAGGTTCACATTGAATCCACTATAGGATTCTTTTTAAAATTTTTATTTATTTATTTATGGCTGCGTTGGGTCTTCATTGCTGTGCGTGGGCTTTCTTTAGTTGCAGAGAGCAGGAGCTACTCTTTGTTGCGGTGCGCGGGCTTCTCATGGCGGTGGCTTCTCTTGTTGCAGAGCATGGGCTCTAGGCGCATGGGCTTCAGTAGTTGTGGCACACGGGTTCAGTAGTTGTGGCTCGCGGGCTCTGGAGTGCAGGCTCAGTAGTTGTGGTCCAGGGGCTTAGGTGCTCCATGGCATGTGGGATATTCCCGGACCAGGGCTCGAACCCGTGTCCTCTGCATTGGCAGGTGGATTCTTAACCACTGTGCCACCAGGGAAGTCCCCCTATAGGATTCTACGTAAGCATCCAGGATTATGGGCCACCAGGCTCACTGTGGCCTGGGTGTTGATCTAACATGTTGAATCATAATTTTTGGAAACGTGCCTCTTCCTTGAGTAAATATTTAACAGTTGAGCCATAATCCACCTGTTTATTCTACACCTCACAAAAGCAATTCTTCTGAGGGACAGAACTAAAGGGTCCTTTGCCAAAAAAGCCACAATGTGAGAAAATAAGCTCAAGGAGTTTATTTTGTATTAGAATTTTAGTGAGTATCTGGAAGATAGAAATTCTTTTAGCTTTTCTTAAGAATGTCTGTTCTGGCTTTAGTGACTGAGCTCGTCAGCGCTCTCCCCACAAAGACCACCAGGAAAACACCTGTCGTTGGGTGTATTGGGGTTCCGACTCACTGCAGTGAGGGAGGATGCACATCACAAGGAACCGAGTTTGAAATGACTCATTAGGTTCGGGCTTTGAATGAGTGATTTGGGGGAGGGTCCAAGAAAGTGGGGACGCACTCTGGGTTGGGTGCTGTCAGAAAGCAGGAACAGTTTTATGACTGTGTATCCCAATAAATCTTAGCTGTAGGAGGGGAGACTAAAGCTGTAGTCAGTAAAGAAGTGGCAATCTCTCAGTTAGCAAGAGAGAGGGATGGCTAGAATTTTGTGGCTTGGACAATGTTCATATTTTGTCTGTGTTTAGACATGATAAGGTGCCATTACTGTCCTGCTCCATCGTGGTCACAGAGTGGCCTGGTCTGATGATGATGCCCTGTGAAATGATTTATGTTCAACAGCAAAACACCTAGGTCAAGCTGATAGTAACAGGCCAGCTCCTGGATGTCAGCGGCCGCTTTTCTCTTTCTCAAGCTTGAACACAAAGATACTTTTGGAGAGAGAGAGAGATTTATTTATTATTGGATGCTCGTTAGTGTCCAAGGAAAATAAATCAGATAGTATTGTTGCTAAAATATTCATAGAAACCTTTTTCATTTAATACTTCAAAAAATAGTTTCCTTAAGGCTCAGTTATTTCACACAAATAAATATTAGCTAGGACACAGATTTGGGATTGACGTTCTAGTGAGGGTTCAGTGGAGAAGAGGATATGGAAACTACTGGAATTCTCACCTGGGATCCTGGACTAAAAGGAAGCATTGGCAACTGTGTGAAATGTATCAGGGTAAGTGTTCAGCCTGTTCTAAATCCCAGCCAACTCTATAAAAATTTCTTATCCCAGACAATATTTTGGCAGATTAGATGAAAAGAATCCAAGACCATATTAGTGGGCAGCACCCATACTTTCCAATTTTGTATCAATGACATGGCAGTGGATTTACACTGGAAGAGGCTGCACGAGCCTTAGATAATGTACATAAATGATAATGGAAATGCTCAAACGTCAATCACATGTGACAGAGCCATCTGAAACCACTAGGCTTGGTGAGTTCTTCTAAAACAAGTAAATAATTAAATGGCTTAATAACTATGTTCCTCATTTGGTGGAATAACTATATAAAGATGAATGTATAAATATGTAGTGTTTTTAACAAAGTAGTAAGATAAAATGGCTTTGTAGGATACCTTATATTCATTTAAGAAGTTTTGACCTGTACCATTATTTGAAAATATTTATGACCTTTGCAGAAATATTTTTGTTTTATATAATTTTATTGCTGTTTACTTGCCACTGCCTAAATGGGGAGATGAAAGTAGTGCCAGATATGTGAGTGAAATGCTGAACCATTGAAATGTGAATGAGAGACATAGTGAAAGGTTTATTTTTACAGCAGCCATGGAAAGCATGGGTTTTTCAGTGGAATCAGGTAGCAGATCCAACATTTGGATGTTCACCTTGTCTTGCAGTCAAATTAGTTTTGAATTTAGTTGGTGCCTTATCTTGTCCAATCAAGTCTAGAAAGCCTTTAATATATAATTCACCCTGAATAATATCCACATTTCTTCAATTTTCCAAAAACTTACGATTTACCCTTTATTTTACATCAGTTTATAACCCAGAATAGCGTGTGCTGCCTGAAGACAGCAATTCCCCATCACTGAAAGTATTTAAAATGACCATCTGTCAGAGATAACGGAAATTTTTTTTACTGGATGGAAAAATCCCTTACAACAGCAGTCCCCAAGATTTTTGGCACCAGGGACCGGTTTTGTGGAAGACAATTTTTCCACGGCTGGAGGTGAAGGTTAGGGTTAGGGTTCCGGCTGTAATGCGAGCGATGGGGAGCAATGGGGAGCGGCAGGTAAAGCTTCGCTAGCTCGTCCACTGCTCACCTCCTGCTGTGCGGCCTGGTTCCTAAAGGTACCGGTCCGCGGCCCGGGGGTTGGGGACCCCTGCCTTACAACCTAGTATTCTGTGATTTTCTTTCTATGTCTGTCTCTCTCTTTCCATCTCTTTTGACCCACCTTCATGATACTGATATTTTTCACTGCTAATTTCATATGTACGTAATAGCTAGAAACTAATCCTAAAATATCCTTTTTTAGAGTAAAGTGCTGTCTGCTGACCGCAACTACTAGAATTACCTGGGTTGCCTGCTAAAAGAACAAAATTCTTAGGACCTACTTTAGACCTGCTCAGTCACTTTTGAGGGTTTTTAACTGGTGCCCTACTCTTTTTGATGTGCGCTAGAGTTTAGAACCATTGCTTTAGAAAGTGGTCAGCAGTCATGAAGTCGAGTTATTTTAGAAAGAAGAATCTCTGATTTCAATTAGATGTGTTAGATTGCTACTTGGCTCTTACATTTTTTTCTTTTAAGTCTAGATGGCAACAGCAGTGATACAAAAGAAGCAAAAGCATTTTTCTCCCATGTTCTTCTTATTCTACCTCTAGAACCTAGAATGCTTCACATACACCATCTCATTTAATCTTCAAAATAACTCCCATTGAGTATTATTATCCCAGTTTTGTAGATGAGCAACTGGAGACTCAGAGACTTTATACAGAGAGAGAGATGGAGAAATGATAGACATTTTCCCCACCAATCAACAAATGACATATTTTGAACCATTTCTCCCATGGAAACCAGATGCTAAACTATTCTATGCTAAGCTATTCCTGTGTCTCTAGCAAAGCTTCTAAGCTATCTATAGTTTCATCTTCTGCCAAGATATCCTCCAGATCTTTTCCCCCATTGTTGCTTCCTATCTTTCATCAGTTGATCACGTTTTTCAAAATGCCCACTCTAATCTCTGGGAATAATATGTAAAGAGGATGTCTTTCCTGGATGTCTATAATATTCTTCCAAGCAGGACTCCTCTTTCTCTTCCTTTTGCTTCCATTATATTTTCTGATATGTTGGTGTAGATGTTTCTTTCAGTTTCTTTCAGATGTTTATTTGAAAATCCACAGAAAGGAATGGGACAACAAAAGAAGCAAACAGGTATCATGTGGTTTAGGTGTGTTAAATTAAGCTAACATGAAAACTTGATCCTACTTTCACAATATGAGTTCTAATTATTCCCTTGAGGAACTTTGTGAGCATGATATTCCCAGTAATTGCTCTATGGAAGGCTCTTTTTCATATACTCTTTTCTGAAGTGTTTGAGGTTTCTTTTTCCTTCTTGATAAAGTTTCTGAAGAGACAAGTGATTGCATATTGAAATAGAATTCAGATTTTTAATCTGCATTTGTTAGAGCATACTAGATTATAAATGTGTCTACAGTTTTATTTCTTTCCTGCTTGTATTCTGTTCTAATTCCTGTGTGTAGCAGAAACAAAGCCACTGCTTATTTTTATATCAGTGGGCACTGGCAAGAGTCATCACAACAAATAAACTTACCATCTCAATTTCCTTTGACTTTGGAAGGGCAGAGTTGGGATTGCTACCAAATGAGACAATCTTTTGATAGAAAAAAATTATTTTATATACTCGAGTTCAAGTCAGTATGATAGGGTATTTCTTTTCTTTGAAATCCATTAATACTTGCCAACCTTTTAGGGAGGGTCAATTTTTTAAAGCTGGAGGGAGACAGTAAGAAATGTACTAGTTAATGATACACGTAAATCTAGAGGTTAAGCTTCTACTTAGTTATCAGACCTAGTTTTTGTTCATGTTTTTCTGGTAACTCACAGACAAATATCTTCTTCTTTTACCCACTAATTTGTGTTTGTACTCATTAAGACAAAGACCTTGATTTGTAACATTTGCTTAATGAGCTTTGATTTCTAAGAATCAACTTGTTTAACTCAGTTTAATTTAGATGTTTCTTCCTAACACATAGGAAAGCTCCTTTAATTCAACAACTGGTTTGCCAGGTGTATAGTACTGCAATAGCCGCTATGGCATTGCTGGACTAAAAGTCAATGATTGATACCCTCACTGAGTTTATATCTGCCTGAGCAGACATTTCTATCAAAAAAATAAGCCATCCAGAGAAATATTATAAATATTATGTAATACCTATATTATAAGTAATAATTATTATGTTGTACATTGCCAAAAATTAATTCTCAGGAGCCTGGAGAAGGGCAAGAGATCAGTGTGATTTTGTTAAAACATTAAGCCATATGAATGGGTGAACAATAGCCCTGAGCTTTGAATTTCAACTAATACTTAAGTATGAAGGAAGGGGATACACAGGCAATCAGATGGAGCAACCTCAGCCATACAATTACAAGCTACATTAAAGATTACGAAACTGGTGAGACATTTAATGTAGTTCACAGTTGTAAACTTTGTGGGTGAACTCTCTCTGACATGTCCTTATGCTCTGAGCCTTGGTCAGTTCTAGGCTTACATTTTGGAATCCACTTTGTTTGGGGGATTATACTGTGTCCTTCTCTTATAGAATATATCACTAATCATTCATCTGTGAAGGTCTTGCCCCATATTTATTCATGTTTCTACATTATTTCTGTAGTCAATAGTAAATTCCAAAAAATAAGCATAGGAATGCTTTTTGAAATTATACAAATAATCAACCTCTACCTTTACCTTAAGAGATACTGGTATAGTTAACCCAGGGCTGTAATTACCTAGAACACTTACACAGGAATTTCTAAGACTCTACATATTAGCTGAAAATGGCTTTTCTCAAAAAAAAAAAGAAAATGGCTTTTCTCATCTGGTTATTATTATATCTGTTGTATGTTAGCCTACTTGGACTTTCTACCCATAAAGTAAGGACACTTATAGCTGCTGCCACTTCAGAGAACACTTAAGTTTAAAGAGAAAGAAGTAAAGGAGTGTTTTAGAAGTAAAACTATGAAAACAGAAATAAATGTTAGGATCTGTGTGGATTTTGCAAGTTTGAAGAAGTTAAAAATGAAAGGTGGACCATTCATTTCACCAAGTACTAGAAAGTGATACCTTTTTATAAGTATTTTAATGTAATAATTTACTATAATGCTGATCTTTAGCAACAAGTATCTCTATGTGGCAAATTGAGCCAGTTTAGGTGAGGGTGTTCTAACTTTTAAAAAATTATTGAAAACTTTAAAGAAGCAAAACATTATGAGAATTATGTATGAGAAATTTGGTATTTTCTGTGTCAGGATTTTAGTTCTCTTTTCATAAAATGTGTATCCCTAAATATTCCTTTTCCTGGGTGTTCTCAATATTTGCCCTGATTTGAGACAGTGTGGTGGCAAGATGCCCTCCTCTCTTATTTTGTAGCATTATCTTGTAATCATTGCACAGAGGGGTGGCAGCAAAGCTAAAAACCAATATTCAAAAATGAAAATCAGGAAGGAAAAAAACTAGGACAAATACAGGCACTTTTCATTCAGTAGTTCAGAGATACCATTAGAATTATTAGCACTATCCATGCTATTGGCTTATTAAAATGAGTATGAATATCTACCTAATTTTCACACATCCAATCAAATCTGTGTTAGCCGTGTTTCACCTGACACAATTGTCTAGTATTTTCTGTGTAACTGACACAGTAAATCCTTTCAGTGTCCTCTTAAATCAGTCAAATTCAAAAGACGAGATCTACATATGATTTGGTATATGTATATTGTTGTCATGAGCTGTAGTAGTATATTTAATAATTGTCTATGCAACTGAGGCTTAGCATGATTTATCATGTATCATCATCTGTGTAGAAAAGTTGTTCCAAAGCTTATGTTTAAATGGCCAACGGAGAGACTTCATAAATAGCCTATAGGAATCAGTTCTGTTCTGCCTCAGCATGCAGACGAGAGGGTTATCATAACGGTGTATTTGTGTAAGCACTCCTCTGTTCCAGTACTTTGATGTGGCTATATGCCACACACCTGTGCATTGCCGGGTCATACAGCATGTAATGGGGATGTGGGCCTGTGACAGGGTGGAGGCAAATTTGTCATACTCAGTGTTGTGATGTTTCTTCTAAATCTCCTGAAGAAAGCTAATATGCCTTTCAGTATGATTGTCAGCTTCTCATCCTCTGTAGAAAGTCAAGGTACTGCTCTATCCTGGTGATAATGCTTTATCCTATGTAGTACAGGTGAGGAGAAGGATAGAGGAAATGTCCCATAGTAGCTTCTCTTCCACCTGTTTTTGAAGACATGCATCAAAGTTTGTGATTCAGAAGGATAAAATAAATTTGTATCTGAGGTTTATCTGCAGAGCAGTTATTTTGGTTTGGGTTTCAAGGTACTATAATCGTTTGATCATTTTGAACATGTGAATCTGATATTAGAATAGAATTTACATTGTGGAGTTTACCCCTAGTTCTAGCAAAGGGATTTGGTTCTCCCAGGACAACATACAGAACAAAATGAAGCAAGTGACAGGAGTAAAATAAAGTATATGTGTAAAAGGCTTTGAGAATTTTGTATTTGTGCTTTGAGAATTCAGCAATTGGTAACACTTTCCTCATAGCCTATAATGTATAGTAGTGACTATGGAAAGCCTTAATGTAAATTACCCATTTGTTTTCATAAATTTAGACTGTTTTGAAAACCACATTTGAATAGCACTAATAAAATGTTTGTGAGTAACACATTACTCTGAGACTCTGAATAAGTCCATGTACTGGGGTTTTAGGATGAATAGTGACTGGGTTTTGGTTTGAATTGCTCAGCTATTTAGGGTATAGTGCTAGTCTAGCCGCTATATTCCATATAGACCAATTCTCTTCAGTCTCAAAGGCATGGACTTCATGTGTAACCTCAAAGAGTAGCTGATCAAAGGGAGACAGAGAAGGAGGATACTGCTAGATGTGTGCAAACTTAAATCCATTACCCAAACACACACTTTTTAAAAATGGATGCTCTATTGACACGTATTTATGTGTCAAGATTATTCCCTAATTACTATCTCCTTAATATGATAAGGAATTCTATCTTGTCTAGAAGATCCAAATGAGGAGTAAGAATAGTAAAATAATGAAAGTAAAATGGAGGTTCTCTATGGCTTTATGGTGTTTACCGAAGTCAAACTTGTTTGAATAAATTATGTTTTATCCAATAAGATGAGCAATTTAACTATAGAAAAATTATTCATTAGGAAAAATAGTTCACCTCATTGGAACAACATTTTACAAGAATAAGTAAAAAAATAAAAAGCAATAGTTAAAAATATTGAGAGCTTATCACAGTATTAGGTGCTAGCCATTGTGCTAAGAGTTCTACATAGATTATCTAATTTTCTCTTCACAATAATCCGATGAGTGGGTACTACATTATTCTCACATTAAAGATGAGGAGATTGATGTCTAAAGGGATTGAAAGATTTCCCTGATTGAATCCATGTAGCTCTCCCAGGTTTTACCCCGGGTCAAACCTACCATTCTGCCTGTCTCCAAAACCCTGTGCTGTGATAATAGAACAAAGTTTTAAACAATTAAAATAGGATCAAGAATGAAAGAATAAACCCATTGTCCAAAACCCATTGTACCAATATGCCTTCACTGATTGGTCAATGAATCTAAAAAGCTACTTTGATTGATTTTTTTCAAATATAGTTTAAAACACAAGTATAAATCCAAATAGGAAAATGTTTTTTATGTAGTTGTTGACTAAAATTATCAGATGCTTTCACAATATCCTAGCCAGATGTGAGTTCTCAGTCTTAGTACTGGAACACTGAAGAATGAAGCTTTATACATTGGTATTTGCATCTGTGCTTCAGTTATTTTAGTCAAATGGCTGACACCCTTAACATAGCCTCTCCAATATAAGGGGGAATTTGTTAGTGAGTTCATGTTGCTTGTCCTAATTCAAAAGGTCACTAATCTATCATGTGTTCCATAATCTCATTACACAGCAGGGACCTCTTTCCAGTTGTTAAAGAATCAGTAGGAGTGATTGGGCTATTACATGGGGCAATCAGGCATTTTTCTCCTGGCCCATGTGGGAACCTTCATTTTTGAGAGGATAGGAGGTCTGTTCCATCTGCAAATTCTTCCAGATGGCCTGACCCGGAATGGCTTCCATGCCTGATTTGTGAAGGTAGTTCTTAGGCAACAGCAACAAGTGTATGTGGTTTGGGAACTTACTCTTACTTTGACAGAATGCCTTGATCAGATAAAGAACTACTCATGGACAATTTACTGAGTCACTGGCCAGAGTCCAATGAAAGAGTGAAGTTCCTTTCCTTATTGCTTCTTCCTGATAATAATTTTAAGAGATGATTATATTTTTACAACATTTTATTTATAATTTATCCAGATGTGAAGACAATTAGCTGAATGGAAGTATTTTTTCCTTTGCAGAGCAATTAATTTTTCTTTTCCCAAAGGTTATTAGGATATACTTTTTGTAGGCTGCCTATAACAATGTCAAAGAGTTTAGGAAAAAATTATATACACACATACATGCACATTTGTATTATTCTGAGTTTCAGCTATGATATATTGTAAATGGCTTAGAAGCTTTTGATTAAAAAAAAAAGTTATAACCATACTCTAACTCATAGTTGCCTGGATGTTTGAAGTGTCTTCATTATTGTTGTTGTTATAGAAAGTTTCTATGATGAATTATCCTCATTCTAAACCTAGTGATATGCCATGTATAGATTTTAGATTCTTGTCTACAGCAGGATTATTAATTTGGAAGCTATAAATTGAATTTCCAAATATTCAAACAGGCTTCCTTCCTAGGGTGGGTTTGGCTACTTTCATCTGTGTATGCCAGGATCTATGATGGCCGTCTCAAGTTTCAACCCAGGAGTCAAGGGTCATGTAGAGATTATCATGGGATGGCCTAATCTATTATTATTTATTTTTTAAAATAAATTTATTTATTTATTTTTGGGCTGCGTTGGGCCTTCGTTGCTACACACGGGCTTTCTCTAGTTGTGGAGAGGGAGGGCTACTCTTCGTTGCAGTGTGTGGGCTTCTCACTGTGATGGATTCTCTTTGCTGTGTAGCATGGGCTCTAGGCACGTGGGCTTCAGTAGTTGTGGCATGCAGCCTCAGTAGTTGTGGCGCATGGGCTTAGTTGCTCTGCGGTATGTGGGATCTTCCTGGACCAGGGATCGAACCCATGCCCCCTGCATTGGCAGGCGGATTCTTAACCACTGCACCACCAGGGAAGTCCCTAGATGGCCTAATCTATAATTCAAATATCATGTACATTTTGCCTTAATACTTTGTAATAAAGAAAGTAATGTTAGTGTGCATTTTGGAATTTTTACTCTTTGGAATGGTTTCTCAAATTCATTTCAAGGTGATCAATGAGTTTAGATCTTGTTATATTCTCTCCTGACTACACAGCTCTTTGTATATTTCTATATGAATGCATATCAACCTTTCATAGTACGTTTTTTTAAACCTCCAGAAGAACCTTATTTTGAGTAGAGATTATTTAACACTATATGAATTGAAGAAATGAACAGTTATGAATAATTCAGTAAACTGAGAATATGTGATCCAACATGGAACTCCTAGAATGTTTTTGATACAAATAAGTACCTCATGGGGGTGATTGATACTTAGGCAGGTATGGCTGACTACATTTTTCCATATACTGAATATTCTGGGGTATGAGAATGATCCCTTGCCTCTGTTCAATGGCAGTTGTCAAGTACATATTCACCTATTATTTACCCAGTAATTTCAAGGCTGTATAGCTGACATATTTAAAAATAGAATTGATATTTTGCTTCTTCTTTCTACAGTTCTAATTTGATTATTTTCCCTAGGCCTGCCACAATGAAAAGTAATATGTCTGTTGACCCTAAAGTGACCTTGAGGAAATGAGGTGCTTATACTAACTTAGGTAACAGATGATAAGTGTCTGTGTTATAGCTGACCAAAATTCACGTTCTAGAGTGTAATTTCTACTTGAATCTAACATTTTGAAGTTGAATATGAGATTTGGTAAAAATATATCCAGTGGAATACATATGAACATGTATTCACATATATATGTGTGTATAACAAATCTTCGGATATTACCAAATGATAGCAAAAGATACCACAAAATTTGCCATGTTTTCTAAGTGATAGCATTCAGTTATCATTTAGTAAAATCATATCTGCAGCCAAAATTGAAGATAAGATAATATTTGATAACAGTCGTATTAAAATAAGACATTCTGAGAAAAGTGGACTTCAGTATTACTTTCTTAGAAAATATGCTGTAGTTCTTGAGTTTGCTTTCACCATGTATCTAGTCAAAGTTTGTACTTCTTTAATGATGCTGATATGTCATTTTCCATTGGAAAAAGAACTGCTTTTAGTCACAGTCAAAAAACATTTTCTGTTTTTTGTGGCCACTTTCTCAGTTGGGAGAAGACAGAAGACCAAATAAACTGGTAAATAGTAATCTACATCTATGATATTTATTAGAGATTATTTTCAGTTGCTGGCAGTTATAGATAGCTGTTTTTATATTTTAAGTTTAAAAATTCTTGAAAATTAATGTAAATTTGGAAATCAAAGAACTGAATTATGGAAAATGGTATTTTTTCTCATAATAAAATATTTCTACCTTTAGAATTATGAAACCAAACTCAAAGCAAATATAAAAGTAAGGCTGAAAAAGAAATCTCCAGTCTACTTTGAGTAGACATTATGATAGTTCTTGCTAATTTTCAACTAAATACATGAGAATTTGTTTAGGTTGCAAAGGGAAAAATACTTTTCTGCTCCTGTATTTCATTTGATGGCTCATATGTCACTTTATTTATGGAGTGCTCACCACTCAGCTCATTTTAGTACAACGTTTTATTTTGTGGTTGACCTAAGACATTAAACTGAAATATGATTTTTTTTGAAAAACACAAAAAAAGTTTTTTTTTTTTTTCAGTAGATAATGTACAATACAAATGGCTTTCCTTCCATTGAAAGTCATTTTTGGAACTTTTTGCAGTGTGGTCCAGTTTAAGCTGTTTTGCTTTTTGGTGTTAAAGATGTATATTACTTATTTTTGAGAAATTTTGCCTCATTAATTCTTTATGAATTTGAAACGCTTTAGAGTTTGATATGGCATAGTGGATTTCGCTGTGAGTCTAACAGTAAAAAAAAAAAAAAAGGTCTCTTCCACCTACCTCATCCATCTCTCTGTGTGGATTAAGTTCCCTCAACAATACTCCTAGGGGCTTATCATGATGATAGGATTTTGTGCCTGCTTTAGTTGTGTTTCCCATATGCAGTACCAATTGTTCAGTGAGTATATACGTAACAGCAGGCATGCCAGTCAGGATTCAGCCAGGATTAGCCAGGAGGGCTCTATACTCTGGTGTGGCACACAGCCGTCTTTTGTTTTTCCCATGCCAGAAGCCCCTCATTTTCCCCGTTTTTAGAAAATCCAGACTAGTGTGAACACTCTGGCCTTGTATGGTTCTTTGGGAAGTAAACAGTCTTTTATTTATGATCTGAGTCATAAATTGCAATTCATTTTCTGTGCATCTGTAGAACCTCTAACAAATAAACAATTTTAGAATTGAAATTTAAACAAATGTAATACCTCTTAAATATCCTTAGCACCTATCCTATGTGTATAATAAAGGTGATATTTTTATTATTGCAAAACCAATATATTTACGAACCCTCAATCTCTCTCTCTCTCTCTCTCTTTCGAGAGTGTGTGTGTGTTGATGTGTGTATGCATACAAGTGAATTTACTGTGTGATTCATACTAGTTTCTTCGAGAGTATAAACTTGTAGGGCTCCAAGTAGCTTAAAATAGAGCTGGAATTAGCTTAAAATTTCAAAATCCCAATGTCTTATTTTATATGAGGAAACCGAGATGCAGAGAAATCAAATACATTGGCCAAAATCATGTAAGTCGTTAAGGGCAGATGTGGGCCTAGACTTAAGGTCTCCTGACCCCTAGAACAGTGATCTTTCTATTGCTTAGAGGTCATCTTAAAGAGCAGTCAAAGCCTAGCAATGAGAAGAGTATTTAAATGTTGATTTTGAGCGAGGTACAGCTTTACAAAGGCCCCTTATCTGCTTATGAAGGAGACTCAGGTCAGCTTGACAGTGAGGACAGGCCATGTTTCTAACACCAAGTGATGTGCCAATTTTCATTTGCAAGGTTATTATGCAAAAGCTAATTTCTTGATATTTGCTAATCGAGTGCTTCATGAGAACTTGTTATACCAGGGCTCCCAATCTAGGGCTGTTTTTCAGCTGGGATGTGTAAAAGGGTGGCTACTTTGCTGGAGTCATGACCCTGGTGTCCGCCAGGTCCAGGTATATATTTTATGATACTTTAAGGCCTTTTAAAATTAGAACTTTAAAACAAACTGAAAAGGTAGCCAAAATCAAAGCATTATTAGGAAACTATATGGATTTGTTGAACTATTAACACATATCCATCTTATAAGGATGCTTGGTTTTACTGAACAGTCTGTGTAGCTTCAAGTTTTAATCTCTTCCTACCTTGATTCACGTTGTCCTCCCCCCCAACACACACACGCACACGCACGCACACGCACACACACTTAGGCCTCTTACAGTTTTTGTAAGCTGACTCTAGGGGCTACTGGACCCATTCTGTGAGTGCTTAAAGTTCTGTTGTGGTCCTCTTATTAAGAAAGGTTCTTGGTTACTAGTCGGGGTATTCTTTATTCATCCATGTATTATTAATTCTTCACTCAACACACATTTATTGAATGCTTCTTAATGGTAGGACATTGTGTGGTGCAAAATACAAAATATAGAAAACTAATTCCTTGAGGCCCGGGAATATGTCTCCCTCATTTAATAGATGATTATTTTATTACATGATAACTGACGTGATGGAAATGTGCATAGTCTAGTACAAGAGCACAGAAAAGGCCGGACAAGAACTCCTGCAAGTTCTGATGACTGAGCTGAGCTTTAAAGGATAAGTAGGAGTGATCCAGGCACAGGTGCAACAGAAGCATTTCTGACAGAAGTTAGAGCATGACTCATGTCATGGGGAAGTGAAAACAGGCCGGCACAGCCTGGAAAGAAGGGCATATTGGGGCTGAGGTTGGAGTCTGGAATGGGACAGCGGCTCTGACGTGTGCGAGGTGTGTAAGCTTGGACAAATGATTTAGCTTCTCTGTGTCTCGGTTTCCTCATCTGTAAAAACTGAGATAATTACGGAACCTGCCTAATAGAGTTTCTGTGAGAATTACGTGAATTAATATATGTAAAGTGCATAGAATAAGCCTTGGCAATAGTGAGCATCATGTAGGTTTTCTGCTGCTAGATTATAAAATGAAAAGCAAGTAGAGCATATGATACATGAGGCAGAAGTAAAGCTATCGTGCCTCATGGTAGTAAGCTTGGACTGTATGTTGTATAGCTAAAGAGGAGACTTTAAAAGACTTTAAGCAGTGGGGCGACATGACCAGATTTATTATTTCCATCACTGTGGAGACTGCAGAGAATGGGAAAGTCTAGAGACAGAATTTATTTAGGGAGTTATAAAACTTGGGAGATGTGATCTTGGAATAAACTAAGATGTAGTGGTGGTAGCTGTGGAGAGGAAGGGACAGATAAAGGTAAATGAGTCTGATTAAGCCACTGAGTGGACTTAGTAGTGAGGTGAAGTGGGGGAAGAGTAAGAGTGAAAAGTGACTCCTAGGTGTCCAATTCTGGTGATTTGGTGGCTGTTCGTACTAGCAACTGACAGAGCTAATAGCAGAAGAGCAGGTTCAGAGGGAAAGGGGCTGGGTTCTGATTTTCACCTGTAGGGCTCATGGTGCCTGTGGAACATGCAGAGGGAAAAGTCCAGTGTCGGACTCCAGCTCCAACGAGTCCAGGGAAACCTGAGGGATGGACGGCGTCGGCGAAGGAAATAAGACCTGACACCCTTTGTAGATGTCAGCACATCGAGCACACATTTATTTTTCAGAGCAGGTATTTATATTTAGGCAGGTTTCATCATCATGTACAAAATCAAAAAATCTCAACATATTCTAACCTCAAAATATTTTTATCAGTTTTCTGAAAACGCCCCCAGTTTCTAGATGTACTAACAAGATACTTCCCCAAGTTCTCATTAGTTGCAGGTTATTTTCTAGTAGTTAAGCCAAGCTGTTATGTAAGTCTTTATTACACAAGTGCAAGCTTCGTGTTCTTTCTGCATGGGCAAGTTTTTTGAATAGTGCCTTGAAAATATTTACAATATATCCTACAGTTCCTGTGTACCTGACTGCACTAGTAGCACTTACAATACCTCCTACGCTCCTGTTTATCATCCGCCAATTGTTGCCAGAGTATTAACCTTTCTTTATAGTGGACCCATATGAAAGCAAAATCATCAACAACCCCTTTGTAGGGCCACTGTTGTTCAGTTGGGGGTGTTTTCCATAGGAACATCCCTGTATTTCCAGACTGTGTATTGCGTTCCCAGTTTCCTGGGACTGAAATAGGTACTTTCCATTTTGTGATAATAATAGTGTGTGGGGGGGGGGTAGTAGTTTTTCTCATTTTCCTAACCCTGGGCGTAAATCCTCCTTGTGCTGTTTCCATATATAAGCTTAACACAGCCAAACAAATCAGTAGAGATGTAGTCCACCGTCCTGGCACAGTGCTGCTTCGCAGTCCTGCCTTTGATTGCATCATGACTTTGTCACGGCGCAGGGACTCCAGGATGGCTTCCAACAGTCCAACAGACATTTGACGAGTGATACTTGGGGGAAAGATCAGGACAGCTATAATTTTAAAAACCATCAGTGTGGTGAGGTTGAAATCATGAGAAGTAATGAAATCACTCATAGATGGAGGACAGTCTTGGAGTGACACCTGTAGTTACAAGAAAGAAATTGTTAGGGTAGAGACAACAAAAGGAGATAGAAGAGCTCCTAGGAGAGCTGGGAAAGAGAACATGCTCATCTTTGCCTCCAGGTATGATTTCCCCACATAAGAATGCCAGGCTTAGATGCTAACAAGTATTCCTCTGGGGCTGCACTTTGCATATGATAACCCAAACCATGAGTCTAAAGTTGCCTGGTTTTTCACCCAGGCTGCATGGCCACAGTGAAAATAAGTTAACTGGTCACATGTTTCTCCCTGGTTAGGTGGACCAAGCTTGTTCTCCTGTCCATTGGTCACACAATCATTGTGTCTTTGGGGCCATTGAGTAATGCTAGTTGATTTTCTAAGCATACTGTTATGAGTCTGTACAGTTGGGGCATTAAGTATATCATTTGGGCAGTTATTCCTAAATTAAAGAGATCATTAAAGATCACAAGTTAAAGAGATGATTTGGGCAACTATTCCCAAAGAAACCCAAAATAAATCATCTCTTTCTGTGATATTTTATTTTTTTCTTCAGTTTTCTCCAGAGTATTGGAAAGATCTGAACTTTATAGCCACGTCTTTGCAACAAAACAAATCTGCTAATAATTGCCTATGACTAGCTGATAAAAAATCTTTAAGCTTTTCCTGCCTTCATTGTGAATTTCTCTTACACAATGAAAGAATTGTAAAGATACACAAAATTGAGGCAATTAGTTATGTATATACTGGATGTGTCACATGTAAGTGGTGATGGAAATTATTACAAGAATATTTACTTTGTTATTTTAAAATAATTTGCAAACTAGAGGTCCCTGGAAGTCCTTTAAACTTGTGTTACCCTTGTTTGCTTCTACCAGTTGCTGTATTGTGAATGTCATACAAATAGGCTTCCCCTAAAAACTTTGGAAAATTTTAACTTGATAACATATGATGAAAAGCAAATAAAAATATACTATTTTAGTAGTGGATTAGAAAAGTGCCTAGAGAAGCACCTGTATGTATTTCCCAGATTTCAGATTAGAGTTTGATATCAAATGAGGATCAAGAGAATGATCAGAAATGACTCATATGATTGTATATTTGTTACCAAGAGAATAATGACATGGCTAAGAGTCCCAAAATGTAGGCAATTTTATAATAAATAAATAATAAAGTACAACTCTAGATTTAGGGAAACACTGAAAATATATAAAATCAAGTAAGTGATGTCAGATTCAACAGATTAAGAAAGTTGGAAATGAAGATCAAAGTCCTAGAAGGAATAGGCGATGTGAACAGATTGCAGGGGTTACTGTAGAACAAGGAGGGAGGGAGGACGCTGGGCATGTAATCAGCAAGGTCAGGGAGAAATGAAGAAAAGAACATTTATGCCCTAATTAGCCAGCAATTTGTTATAAAACAGCCTTGCCACCTGGAGAGCCGAATTTTAGAATTTATTGGCACAAGCCATCAAATGAGCCAAATTAGAGCAGGCTGTCATCCAGGTCTCCAGCACGGGCTACAGTGAACGATTAGCAACAGCTACACGCCTCAGGAAGGCTGGGAGAGGAGAAGGTGTACTTAGTAAGAGAAGGGATAACACAATCAAAGAAGATCCACGTACGTTCGTGAGACTTCCCTATTGCAATCAGTCTTTTAAAAGTCAGACAATGCATCTGGCCTTTGACACCCTATATGATATCTCAAACTGAGTATTTTGCTACCGAATGAAACTAAATAGGACAAGAAAGAACTGCTCATCTCTTTATTGCATCATCGTTTATGCTAAACTTTCCCATTAAAGGGTAATGTTTCTCTTTAACCTTGGGGACTGCATGTGGCTCATTGTTCTTTCTCAAACTGAATATCCAGTGTGTTCCTGGAACTCATCACTTCTACCTTTACCACAGTCCCTATTCATTCCTCCTTCTCTGGCCTCCCTCAAGGATGCATGAGTATCCTACCTGTAGTGCTACTGCCAGAGTTCTGTCTTCTGTTTGACTCTGGTAACCTCCTCCTCCCTTTCATCTTGTTTTCTAGGTGCGGAGCCTTTACAGCTTTGCACTGTGCTGTAAAGTGGTATTATCTCCCTCTGTATTGACACTTGACCGGAATAATCTAACCCATCTTATCCCAAGCCCAGTTGGATGTTCTGGTCAATATTGTGGCTTCGTATGACCCTCTTGTGTCGAGGGTCAGCCCACATGTCAGTCTTTACACCACTTGTCTATATTTTGTTCTTCATCCTGGGTGGACACTGCAGAGGTTTGGAACATAAATTCTCCTCTCCAAGCCTTTCTGCTCAGAGAGTCATTTTATATTCTCCAAATTAAAATGTACTATTTTTCATTTCTCTTGTCGTGGAATGCTTTCCCTTCTGCTAGACAAAGCTGATCTGCTTTCCTTTGTCCTCTACTGAGCTCTATTCCTAGCATGCAAGCATTGTCACTTTGTCACTTTAAAAGTCTCGGCATCACTAGAGTTCATGAAATTGTGAGTTCTAATTAGAAGTGTAGTGCTGATTCTCTAAGCACATGAGTACTTGGCATCTTTTCCTCTGGGACTAATCAGTACAAATGGCATTGCCACTGTTTGAATTTTTTCATCTGATTCCAACTAAACTTAGTGACTCTGAGTTTGAATTCCAACAAAAATGCAGTTACTTGAATTGCTTGGTTTGGGGATATCAGGAAAGCACTGCATTTGTCTGAAAGACAGAATATATTTGCCCTGTAAGTCTATCACTACAATTTTGAAATCAACCAATTAAACACTCTTTATTTTCTTCTGCAGCAACCATTCCTACTCAGTGAGACTGTACTACATTTCCTTGAATAGAGATCCAGCGCCCTCACTCCCTTGTGTAACTTTCCCGACTTTACTCGCTGCTGCCATTGAATGCACTGAGTCTTTTGAAAACCCTTAGATACTAATTAATTTATGGCATATGTCATTAACCTTCCATTCTGCCTTGGCCTTTTTCTGTATAAGACAATAAGCCCTTGGGACATTTGAAATGCTTATATTTACTTGCTTAGTAAACCCTTGGTACCTATCATAACATCCAGTTTTGTTGACAGTAATGGTGATGGACAAAGGACACTATCACACCCCAGAGAAGTGATGAGCCAAGAATGTCTAGTTAGATTTTTTTTAGAAAGAAATAATAGACAGGAGAAAGCCCTAAGAATAAGATTGAGTCCACTTTAAACTGAGATGGCAACCATCCCATAGTCCTAAAATAATGACTGCTTCTCATGTATATTGTACATGTCTTAATTGCCTCACATTTATTTAAAAACAAAGCCTAAGTGAAATAGGAGCTGACAGAAGCTTAGGCCTGATGTCTTTTCACTCAGATTAGAGACAGGGTCTGGCAGATACAACAGCATGATTTCCAACGTCAGTCAGCTGACAGGGCGGTAGGCTAGATAATAAACAGCATTTACAGTTCATTGCGATGAAGGCCATGCTACATATTTTTAAAGAGTGCTCTAGAGATGCATAGTACAGTTCACTACTCAGACCAAGGGATCAGGCAGGACTTTGTGAACATCTCCATATATTTCATCATATCTTGTACCTTACCTGGACTGTAGCCTACCTTGGCTGCCAGAAAACCTTCCAAACTTAAATCCACCTTCTCCTTAACCAGGCTTCCTCTTTCCTTGATCCACTAACATATTTACTCTTCCCTACTCACTACCCGTACCCCTGGTAGGATTAACTGCTTCCTTTTTGTTGCCATAATAGCTTTATAATCTGATCTAGGCTTAGATAGCAGTACACCTTACCCCTCCCCTCTTTTTAATAAAATCAGCCCTGTACAGCCAAAGAGATCAGACAGAAAGGCAAGTACCTTGAGGAGGCATTTACCAACTAACCCCCCACTTTTACCAACACTTTTTACCATCGTCCTATTGATATAAGTAGGAGGGGGCTCTACTATGATAGATAGATAACCTAAGGGTTACTTAGTATGGGAAAGAAGGCCAATAAGACACAGCTTCTGTAACAGTCCTTATGTGCTCAAACCAGATCCTCTGTCTAGGGCATCTCTAGCAGGCAGGAATGAATCAGAGATTCAGTTGTATGGAGCATATGACAAGCAAACTCAAGCAACATAGACTGTTGAATTTCTGGGGGAAAACTGTGTGTTTTTTTTAAAAAAAACTATTTATTTATTTATTGGCTGCATCGGGTCTTAGTTGCGGCACCTGGGGTCTTCATCGCGGTGCACATTGTTCTCTCTAGCTGTGGCGTGCGGGCTCAGTAGTTGCAGCACATGGGCTTAGTTGCCCGCAGCATGTGGGATCTTAGTTCCCCGACTAGGGATCAAACTAGCGCCCCCTGCATTGCAAGATGAATTCGTAACCACTGGACCACCAGGGAAGTACCGGAAAACTGTATTATGAATGCTGCAGAGTTCAAAGTGCCAGTCTATCCAGGTGTTCAAGTGTCAGTCTTCTTGCTAGACTGGCCTTTGTGATGTTCAAATAAAGTAAGCATGAGGTATTCTCAAAATTAGAAGATTATTTTCTTAGAGGTATTGCGGGGGATGGGGTGTGAGATCACCTCAGAGAGTTGTATAGGGAGGTTGCTTAGGTAATAACAATGCCTTAGTCAATGCTCAACCAAAATGTAAGTGTAAGAAATTACCATGATGACTTTGATTGTTCTTTCTTTTTTCTTAAAAAAACAGTTACTTCAAGAAAAATTTTTTTGCTGTCCTTCCTTTCTAGTTCCCAAAGTATGTGTTTATTGTTTATTGGGTGCTGTAATTAAAAATATTAGAGTGTCCCTATTCAAACTCTGTTATACAATTTATGACAATTGAAGTGTACTGTTCATAGACCTGCCTATTTTCTCCACTGTGTCGATTCTTGGAGTTTTGCACAATACCTGGCAGTTTATTTATTTATTTTTTTTGCGATACGCGGGCCTCTTACTGTTGTGGCCTCTCCCGTTGCGGAGCACAGGCTCTGGACACGCAGGCTCAGCGGCCATGGCTCACGGGCCCAGCCGCTCCGTGGCATGTGGGATCTTCCCGGACCGGGGCACGGACCCGTGTCCCCTGCATCGGCAGGCGGACCCCCAACCACTGCGCCACCAGGGGAGCCCTATTTTTAAATAATGAGTAAGTTAACCCATTGTTGATTGAGCATATACAACTTAGATCTCTACTAAATAATACTGAAGAATACTAGAATAGGTATATCTGGGTAATATGGCCAGGGCAACCTAGTGTGCCTGGATCATCTGTATAACTCAGGTGAAACTAGGACTCAGCCTGAATTATTTAAATAATTCCCCGAGTCCTCTGCAAAAGGCTATAACGCAGAGGTAGAACAAAGCAAGGAGAATGGCATTCTTTCCTACAGCCAGCTTTTCAAACACTCCACTTCCTTGTTTCCATGGCATTGGAATCTCCTGGGTACATTGCCAGGAGATTCTCCCTTAGGAATTGAAAAGAAGAAAGAAAAGAAGAGAAGATACAGAAACCCATTGCGGTGTTTTCTGAAAACAGCTTGGCTCTCCTGCTGGTCACCGACGGCTGCCAGGCTGTAGAAATACCGCATCTGATGGAGCCCAGGCCGCCTCTACTCAGCATGCTGGAAATGTGTGATTAATTTTGTTTGACAGCAGCAAAAAGTCTGCCCTACCTTGGATGTCAGCTGATTATTTCCAGTATGGTTGCTGCTGCAAATTCCATTAATGATTTGTAATACCTATTCAACTTATGAGAGGAGAAAAGTGCTTTTCTGAAAAAAGAGTAAATTGGACACAGTCTTATGGAAAATCTTAATCTACAGAGTGAACATGTGATGGCAGAGGAGTTGAGGAATAGATCAGCAATTTCAAAATTTTTTTATACAAAGGATTTGGTCTGTTTTGATAGTCTATCACCTAAGAATGTGTTGTGAAGAATTAAAATGTTTGATTAACGCGCTTTCCTTTTCTTCCCAGTGTGCAAATATGACAAATTTAAATGTTCAATTTGATGTGTATTTATTAAGTGCCTACTGTTAAGTGTTCAAGGCCCTTAGTAAGTATTTATTGAGTTGAATTGAGTATACTATTATAAATGCTTATGCCTAAGACCTAGTGCAACCCTTTGGAGAGCCTACCATCTAAGATGGTGTTTCTCAGCTGTGGTGCCATGAATCCCAGAAATTTAAAACAATTCTGATGCCTGGGTCTCACTCCCCAGAAACTGTGCTTTAATGAGTCTTAGGTGAGGCTTGTGGCCTCAGTTTCTGTCGTATGTCTCCTCATATGCATAATGTGCCTCTGGATTTGAGAAAGAACAACTGGTCTAAAGGAAGTGAAAAGGTAGATGGCCAAGTCCAAGTAGATGTTCAAAGGACAGTGTTTATATGATTTGGCTATTTGATAAGTATGAGAATTTGGAAGGAGGGGAAATTACATTCTATTGAGGCCATCAGGAAAAATTTCATGAAGAGGTAATATTTCAATGGACTTGAAATGTGTAAAATTTTGACTGGCAGAGTTGGGTGTCCAGGAAGAGAGTCAAAGTCAAGGATGAGATAGAATGGGGCCAGCTCTGTGAACACTGAGTAGCTAATGCATATTTTGAGAAAAGTAGTATGGGGTTGATTGCTATTATGAAAAGTACCATGGATTTGTAATTTTGGGTTAGCTAGTAAGAGCCCAAATACATTTATGAAATGGTGGGATATTTCAACAACTTTTTTTTCTCATGCTCTAAACATTACTCCTAAGACCACAAGGTTGAAAGTGCCTTAGGTATGGTGCAGTAGGTATAGATTTAAAAATGTACTTTAGACAACAGTGTAAATTAACTATACTTCAATTAAAAATGGTTGTAAAAATGCACCTTGCTATTCAAAGTGTGTGGTCCTCAGATCACCAGCATTCATATTATCTGTAGTTTGTTAGAAATATAGGATCTTGGGGCCCACCCCAGACCTAAGAATCAAAATATGCATTTTAGAAAGATTTTTGTATATACACTAAAGTCTGAGAAATACTACTTTTGTATCTAAATTACTATTACAACTATACAGCTATAATCAACTGAGGACAGTAGAGAAGTAAGCACATGTTTCAATAAATTAAATTATACTTGACTGTGAATGAGAAAAATATATAATATTGACAGGCAATAATTGTGTCTTTTTATCAGATTTAAAAAATATCTATCACACCTTATTTTCCCATATGATAATTTCCTTAAGCATGATTAATGCATTTAAATTCATGTGACTTTCAGAGGTATTCCTCTTGAGTTCCAATCCTCATGTCCTGAATGAAGATCTTTTCACTTTAGACCTTGATAATATTGCGTTTGCTTTTCAAATGGATGTCCTCAAAATCACCTCTGAAACCCCATTATAATCCACTATACTGTGCCACTGCCATCCTACTGCATGTGGGTTTGGTGGCATATGGCAGATGGGAAAGAAACACAGGGGCCTGTGAAACTTCATCCATGGAAACCTGGATGCCAGAATAGACCTGATGTACATGGGGAGAGGGTCTAGGGTAGATGCTTAAGCATTATTTACCTCTTTAATCTGAAGTTAACACATAACTATAAATAGTGGTTCAGAGAGGTTTTGCTAAATGGCAGAATATTTTATGAATGGCTATTTTCCAACAGTGCCTCCGATTCAAGAAAAGGCTGTATATTCACAAATAATTATTAAGACATTCCTTTTCTCAAAATAGCACTGGATTTGGTGATCTGGTTAAATATCCTTAGGTTGATATTTGGCAACAAGAGCTATTTTGCTTTAGATGTAGAAATCATCTGCTTTTCTCAAACTTTAGTGTGCAAAAGAATATCTGAGGATGTCGTTCAAAAAAGATATCCCAAACCCTACTGAGATTCTGATTCAGTAACTTGGAAATGGCTCAGGAATCTGCATTGAAACAAATATTCCAGGAGATTCTTTTATTGGTTCTAAGAATACTACATTTTGAAAATAACATTGCTGTAGGCATTATATTCTTAGGAATTGATAACTTTCTTCCAGTATCAGTATTAGCTAAAACCTAATTGTCAGGCTATTACCTAAGCTTAGTAAACTGTAGATTAATCCACTTAATCATGCAAGCTTTCTGAAGGAGATGATATTAGAAAATGATTTTTTAATTCACTGTAGAATTTCATATTCTAAGCATTGAAATGTACAATCCATTATAGTTGATTATTGATCATGTTGCATTTTTGCAGGAAATAGTTCAGTACATTTTTTGTAAGAAATTTATAATTAGTATCTGACTTTACTGGGCTAGAAATTTTTTGTTGTTGTTTTGTTTTGTTTTTTTCCATACCTACTTACCATTGTAGATGGAAAGGAGGGAAGAAGAAAAAAGAATATAAGAAAATAGGAATGGATGTTCCTATCCGTTGTGAGGTCATTCAGTGGGCTGAGAAATATTAGATAACAGTTGTCCTGTTGAAAATCTGCTGCATGGGTCAATGTCAGGTTTTATCTTAGAAAGTGGGGAGTTTGTATCATTTCTCCTCCTTAATTTATCAGTGACTTTTTACAACTGTGACTAGTCAATGACTTTATTGTATTCCCATGTAAAATGGAGCTAAGAGCTTTTGTAATACAGAAGAAGATACAAGAGATAAAAAACTCAGGTTGACAAATTTGAAATACCTTTTTGACAGTAAGGGAGAACAATGTACTTGATTTACGTTACTTAAGACACAAAGAAACCTTTTATTTGAGATATAGTATGATCAAAATATGATTAAATTACCTTCATGTTCTGTATCACTTCATCTCTTTTTTATGTTGAAAATGTAATTTTAATGGGTAATGCTTCATCTTACATAGGAGCACAATAAAATACACCACATTCTGAAGAAACTCCAGAAGTTACGAGAATAAGAGTGGGGAAAACTCAGATGGGCTACAATGTCCATTACCTTAAACTGCAAGAGACAAAGGTTCCAACCCACAGGTTAACATTTACATACTTATGACTGACTGCATTTATGTCTTAAAAACAACAAGAGTCAGGAATTAGATATGGAAGAGTGGGAAAGAACAGTTTTGTGGGAGAGGAACTCTGTCAATGCAGAAAAAAGAGCTGATTATCAAATTAAAGAATAAAAGGAGCTCCCGTAGCTAATATTAGAGGGATGACAGTAAGAATCATTAACTGAGGATATGATGCCTTCTAAGGGAGAAACCTTTCTGATGATACTTATGCAAGCTGGCTGCTTGAGATTTGCTCAGCAGGTCTGTAAGAAAGACTCATAAATGCCTCAGCAAACCCCAAGTGATTATCAGATTGGTGTTTCCTAATAATCCACACCGGTGGTCACACATGAAGTTTTGAGACAAGAAATAAGAGCAAGGTCATAACGCAAATGGCAGACACAAATGTGGCACAGGTGAAAGTCCCACACAAAGCCAGTCACAAGTGTGGCTGTGCTGTGACTCTATGATCGTCTAACTAATCAGACAATACAAACACATTTCAAATTTCTAGGAGGTAAAAAATGTCACATACTGATGCTTTAGGCGTGCTCAGGGCCAGCTTATAAATACTCCATTCAGTGATGTATCTTAACGCAAATTTGCATCAGTGAAAAGAAACTGGCAAAATCTCTCTCTCACCATTCAATTTGTCAGACGGTGAAGACCAAAATAGAATGTTTCATCAGTTTTAATTTTTAAATACGATGGTCACATTGGGAAAAATGAAATAAACACAGTAAAATAAACTGTACAGAGGCAAAGTAGAATAACAAAAATTTTTTTATTAAAATATAAGTTTTACAGAAGTTTCCAGACAAGCCATACAAAGTGGTCACAAGCTTTTAATTGAAGGGAGGATTCTACACTTGACAGCAAAGTCACAATGTTATTAGTGAGGGCCGTGATGTTTGCGTAATGTTCCCATTTTGGTTCAAACAATCAAGCTTGTCCATCTACAGTGTCTAAATAAAGTTAGACTTGGCTAGAGAGCATATTCTAAAGAACTGGTTAGCTGCTTTTAACCAATGCAATCAGATCACCATAAAAAGGGGGTAAGGAGCCCATAAAATGAAAACTACCTTCCCGCCCACCACTAAAAAAAAATAATAATAAAAAAAGAAAAACACCCACACCCCTGCAGCTAACCCTGACAACTACCTTCATTCATAGTGCTTTATACTTAAACCATGATGAGGGAGATGAATAAAAGCAGAGAAGGGCCACTGCTTTTAAACATTTCACAACAACCCAGATGATATTTCTAGCCTCTGCTCATGCTTTACAACAGTGAATCAGGACAAGACATAGATTTGCTACTGTGCATTTACTCACCAGAGGACTGAAGATGTCTGGGCTTTTATTCTGTAATGTTTCTGAGACTGTGTCCATTAAATGCAAACAAAAAAGGAAGAAGCCTTGGCAGAACAGGGGAAGTGATGTACACTTGATGATTGGATAGATTTAAATATTATTCGTGGCATATAGCCTAGTCCATGCTCTAGCTGTTTCTATGGCTTGGGCTTCGTTGGTCTTCCACTGCTCCGCTACATCATTTGCTGATGGGTCATCTGGGTTGGGAGCAGTTAACAAAGCCTGGATCGATAGCAGGACTGCGTGGATCTGCAGTACTGGGGACCACTTATCCTTCAAAATATCTAAACATATTCTTCCCAACTTGTCTACATTAGGATGATAAATTTTGGTCATGAAACATACTTTAGGGGCTGCCATCGGGTATTCTTCTGGAAGGAATAGTTCAAGTTTAAAAGTTCCTCCCTCAAAGGGGGAATACCTGAGGGCCAGCAATGACCACATGAAAATAACGGGCGTTGCTCTCATCTGGTTCTGCTTTAATGCCGGAAACTGGTTCTGCCAGCACACACTGGGTTTCCTTGATAATCCTGCGGGGCAGCCCGGCCATCTTGTCGGATCCCGAGTTCGGCCTCTGGTCTGGTTTCCGGCCCACTTTCTCTCTTGTTCCTAATTTTATTCTGCATCAAACAACAACAACAAGTGTCTGTAACATTTTAGACTTTGTTATATTCAAAGCCAGTTTATCTTCAATCAGTCATGCAGGGTTTTGTCAAGGGAGGGTGTCAAATCTCATTCTCTGAATGTCTTTAAAAAGAAAATACATTTCAGGAATACTCACAAACTCTTGGATTAGCAAACTCAAACAAATATAGAACATAATATTTAAAGTTGATGAATGTAAAACGTCCCTCATATATTGCTGGTGCTTTCTTGAAAACAAAAGAAGTCATAGTTGTAGTAAAAAAAAAAGTATTAAAAGTCATAAAATCTTAATGCTCCTTCAGCTAGTAATTCCCTCTCTAGAGTTGTCTAAGAAAATAATCAGAAACTTGAACAACCATTTCTGTAAATGGATGATCATTGCAGCATTCTTTATCAACAGCAAAGTAAGCTTGACCGTTGAACCGTAGAAACAAGGGTAAACATATTTTGGTGTATCCATATGAGAGAAAAGTGCAGCCATTTAAATTAATAATTTTCAAGAATATTTAATAGGAAGATTCTCATCATATAATCAAGCTTCGCTCATATAATGTTAAGAGAAAAAAAGCAGGATATAAGAAAGTTAATTCTGAAAACGATAGAAACATACATGTAAAAAATTGAATGGAAACACATCAAAATGTAATAACGGCCATATCTAGAGTATTGAATTGTAGGTGATTTTAATTTTTTCTTGATAATTTTCTGTATAATTCAAAATCTTTTCAATGAGCTTATGTGACTTTTATAGTTAGGTAGCTTCAATAGTTAGGTAGCTTCAATAGCTTATGTGACTTTATATAGTTTAAAGAAATATAACAAAACAATCTGATACGGTGTTAAGGGTGGTTCTGTTTAAGAACAGGCATATGGGAGAAATGAACCTTTAATGTCTCTTCAATTCTAAGGACCATCTGCCCAGTCCTATTAACCAGTAACCACTGAAAGAAGTTAGATGCAATTAGTAAAGGTAGAAAGAAACAGTGCCTTTGTGAGTTCTATCTGTATCCCTGTGCATATCTCCCGCCTTAAACTAATGGAGCTATTTATTGAGTTCAAGCTGTCCCCAAGGAGGGCTGCTTTCTACTTTGCTTCTATGCAAGTGTTGTTCACTTTTTACAACTGGCTACTGAATCAAAGCCAGCAGCTGGCCATCCATGCTATTACAGAGAACAATAGTCCAAGCCCAAGCCCCTCAAGAGGGGCCCTACTCCCATATATTGAATACGCCTGCATAAGAAGCAGACACCACCGAGGCCCGGTCTATCTGATTCTGCTCATGCGATACCTACAGAAAATATGAAGACAGAAGACGTGAGGGCCACATCTTATTGAGTGACCTGGGGAAACTCAGTTGAACTCCAGTTTAGTTATCTTTAAAATTGGAATCATATTGGCTTTATCTACCTCCTGTAAAGCATGTAAGAAAGAAGTTTGTAAACTACAGTTAGTTGTTAGATGATTATGTTCCTATTTTTCTTATGATTTCTTTTCCTTTTCAAGTACATAATGATGCTAAAGAGACAGTAAAATAGTATCAGTCCTCCTGCCTTGCCCAGGACTTCATGTAGCTTTGTAATGTGATCTCAAAGTGGACTGCAACTGGATGGCCTGGTGCTATTTATTAGCACCACTTGAAGTGAACCTATATGCCGGTGGCATATTGAGCTGACAAGCTGTGACGTCACTGGCAGAAGCAGCACTTCCGGAAGGCAGAGTTGCTGAGGGTTTTTTATGACATTATTCTCTCAGCATATTGGATTCTGATGGTCAGTAGTGGCAGTGGTGTCTGGGAAAATAAGGTCAAGTGAAGCACTATGTTACTAATGATTTAGCGGTTACAGCCTGTCCGAGGCATAGGCTGGACCCAGATGAATTATGATTTTTTTTTTCTAAAATTAAGCTTAAACCTCATAGAGTTATCAGCACTGATTTCTTTTGTCTTTCAAAAGTTTATTAATTTTGTGGTAGATAGACATTTTCCTCTCTCTTGTCAGAATAGAAAAATACCCAGGTGTGAGCCTTTCCTGCTTTGGTTTCTTTAGCTGTTTTATTACTCAATTTATAGAGCAGTATTCCTACCTTTTTGAGGAAGGAGAAATACTATTGATGTTTGTTACAGAACACTGTACTGTTCTGATTCTCTTTCTACCTTATTGATTAAACCTTCCCTGATGCTCTCCGTGAGATCATTCTATGATTTTTTTCCTAAAGCCTGGTATGCAAAGAGCTGATCAGGCACCATATTTTTTGAGATCCTTAAAAGCCAAGCTACGTTGTCCTTTAGGCAGTGGAGTTTTGATCAAGAGAGGAAATGATGGCCAAGTTTATATTATAGAAAAGTCACTTTGGCAGCTATCTAGTCAGGGAGACATGTAAGGATGCATTATCATCCAGGGGATAGATGGGGATTTCTTCAATGGGCGCATTGGTAGTCAGGGATGGGAAGAAGAATTCAAGAAATATTAAGGAGGTGAGATCAACAGGTATAGACTGGGTGTAAAGCTAACTGCCAGGTTTCTAGAGTGGGTGTCTAGGGTGACACACCAACAGGTAGCTACCAATGTTCTCTGTCTAGTTACAACCTAGTAGAGAAAAGAAATATAAAAACATGTAAGTGCACTTATTGAACAATTCCCATGTGCCAGGCATTATCCAAAACATTCTATGTGCCTCGTCTTATTGATTCTTCTCATCAGTACTATGATATACTATTGTTATTGCCATTTTAAAGATGAAGAAACTGAGGCTAAGCAAAACTGGCCAATACACTCAAGGTCAATTGACTGGTAAGTAGTGGACCAAAATTTGGAGCCTCCTAGGTAGGCTGATTGTAAAACCTCTGCTGCACAGTACCTAGCAATGTTTACCCATAAGTATTCTAAACAAAGTTCAAAAAGGAACATTGAAGCACTTAGAAGAACCAACTGCCAGAGGGTATTTTAGGGTTAGCCATTCATGTAAAAATAATGCAAAATAGTAAGCTGCTTTCTTCTCAAACTCATAGTTTAATATACAAGTAAAATTGCTAATTCCCAAATTAGAGAATCTTAGAGGAGAGTTTCAAAGATGGAAAGTCTCAGAATATTTCGTATAACCCATTTATTTTCTAAAAATGAGAAATTAAAACCTAGAGAAGGCTCATTTCCTCCTAAAATTATCACAGTAAAACAGGTGGAACCTACACAAGAACTAAAGCAAAAAATATTCAAACCTAATCAAAGATGATAACAGAAAGCGATTTTAACCATTCATTTAAGAGAGGAGAGCCAGTTGCCACCCTGACATTCTTAATGTCTTGCTTCTGGCAGATGCAGTTCTAGCTAATCTGGCTGTGGTCCTTTGTGACCTCAGAGAATGATGAACCTGACACATGGTTAGCTAGGCTTTAAGATGATCTCTAGAGCAAAACAGTCGCTATTGCTCTCCTGAGGAAGTGATTTGTGTGTGGTTTATTAAGGTAGATTTGGTTTTATTGTTAGAGCAGTCTGTCATTTCACAGTCAACCCCTAATTGTTATATTTTCCATTGTTATTCTTTATCACTAGAAGACTTTAAAACTCAGTATAAAGTATAAAAGCCCTGGGAAGCCTTTTAAATTGTTTGATGGAAAAACAGTTTTGCTTACTAAGTGCACATTTTGGAAGCTCTCCTTCCCATATCGTTTTGAGAAAATATATAATATAATGGATATAGACTCTACTATCTATAAACCTTAGGTTCTAATCAAATTGAAAGGTCACTTTCTAAATTGAGCCGTGACCAAATTATTATTTTTTTTTTATTTTTAATTTTTTAAAAATGGAAGTATATTTGATTTGGAAGTATTTGATTTGGAAGTATATTTGATTATATTTTAATTTTTAAAAAATGGAAGTATATTTGATTTACAATGTTGCAGGTGTACAGCAAAGTGATTCAGTTATATATATATATATATTTGTGTTTCTCTGTCTGACTTAATACACATAGTATGATAATCTCTCAGTCCATCCATGTTACTTCAAATGGCATTAGTTCATTCCTTTTTATGGCTAAGTAATATTCCATTGTATATATATATATATATATATATATATATATATATATATATATACCATATCTTCTTTATCCATTTATCTGTTGGTGGACATTTGGTTGCTTCCATGTCTTGACGATTGTAAATAGCGCTGATATGAACATTGGGGTGCATGTATCTTTTCGAATTAGAGTTTTCATCTCTTCTGGATATATGCTCAGAAGTGGTATTGCTAGATCATATGATAACTCTATTTTTAGTTTTCTAAGGAACCTCCAAGCCATGACCAATTTTTAGGTGATTACAATTGTGAGTGACTAAGCTACACAGGAAAACCAATTTCATGACTATACTCTTAGACAGGTTAAAATGTTCAAGCCTGGAATTAACATACGTATATGAAAGGCCGTTAGAAACCGTTCAAATGGAAGGGAAGAAATCCTGCTACTTGGAAAAAAATCCGTTACCTCTGTATCTGGCTTCACCTGCTTACTAGTTTTGCTGTTTGTGCCCTGTCACCTGTTGGTTAGTGGGCAAGTAACCCACTGATTTTGTATTCTTTTTTACACCTTTGTATTTGGAATCCATCTCCCTAGGACAGAAAGACAAAGGGAGATGTGGGAGAAAGTGAGACCAGGGATGCTGTGCGTAGGAAATAGCAGGGATGGGGAGGGAGAGGATGGCAGAGAAAAAAGATGCAGGAAGGCCCATTAGGGACAGTGTGGTAACCTCCACATTGATTCACTATCAACACATTGACAGTATAAACAAAATTGTATGGGAAAATTTAAATCTATAAAATACATGAACAAACTATTTTCAAGCACTTCAAAGGTATTACTTACAAAATATATATTATTCTTATCAGAATCCAGAAATCTATTATTTTGTGTATTTTAAAGAAGTTGAATTTCTTTTAAAAAATACTATAATATAGAGTTTTCACCAACTCAGACTGTCTTCGTTTAATTAGGCCTGTTAATAAGATTTTTACTGTGTACATCTAGTACCACTTACCACTTTAGATTTTTAAGCTCAGCGTAAACTGGTATCAGCGAGAAACTCCTACGTATGATGATTGCTTTTAAGTTTAAAAGTAGTATATTTCTCGGGCTTCCCTGGTGGCGCAGTGGTTGAGCGTCCGCCTGCCGATGCAGGGGACACGGGTTCGTGCCCCGGTCCGGGAAGATCCCACATGCCGCGAAGCGGCTGGGCCCGTGAGCCATGGCCGCTGAGTCTGCGCGTCCGGAGCCTGTGCTCCGCAACGGGAGAGGCCACAACAGTGAGAGGCCCGCGTACCGCAAAAAACAAACAAACAAAAAAAGTAGTATATCTCTCAGTAGTCATTAGTTCCTTTAAAGAACATGATTCCACTCCAGGATAACAGTCTTTGATGCCCTGCTACAATGACTGGACATTTTTTTCCAAATTAATAAAGTTGGCTTCCATTTAATTGAGTTAATCAGTAATTCAACTGTCTCGATCCTAGCAGCATGACATTAAGGACCATTTAATAATAAAGTAATAAGAAGCTGAATATTTAATAGAAAAAGATCTATTTTTTAATGTAAAAATGTTATTCTCATTGACAATTCTTGGGGAAATTTTTGCTGTCATGGCAACTATTCTTAGCAGAATCTTGCTCTTCTGCTTTACAGTCAAGGTGGTTTGATGGTTGAATAGATTATTTAAATCACTAGTGGAGAGCACGTAATAGCTGTTGGTTTAGACTTCAGATGGTTTTGCATGATAAATGATAAGTGCTTTTAATGATGATGAAAAGTTATTTATTAATAACAAGCAAAACTGGCCACTCATCTGTCAAGTCTCAGATTAGATGCTATTTCTTTAAGGAAATCTTTTCTGCTTAAGTAAACTCAGTCATTACATTCTACACTTTTCCATCTTACTCCCTGTAAAATAACTTGATCCTACTTATATTCCCAGCAGTTAGTACAGTGGCTGCACCTTCTAAGTACTTGATAAATATTTGCCGAATAAGTAATACATGAAAATCTGTAATGTACAAAAATTTTACATTTTGTACTAACTTGGTTTTGGATTTGCATGATCTACATTTTGCATTTAAATATGCAGCAAATGTGTACAATAATTCAGGTTCATTTGGTACAAGAATGCATTACTTCTTATTTTTGCAGGATTACATTTATATTCAGATTTTTTAATGGCTATACATTTTATTTAATAATTAATTTTATACTATTATTAATGATGAAATGCCAGGATTATTAAAACTTAATGAAACGTTTAGTTTTAGTGCACAATTTACCCTTTCATTTTATCCATTGGACTGTTTACAAAACCAATTCAGCTTCAGTATTTGAAATACAATGAGTGGATTCCTCTGTTGTGGATAATTGCTTCAGTTGAGAATATTATACAAGACAGGAGAGAAAACGTGGTTTAAATATTCTGACTCAATATACTTTGCATCTTATGACTATTACAGGACAGAATGCCTTGGTAATTTATTCCTAGCTCTCTCTTTAAATTTTATATATTTAGAGTTCATTGTTATGTTTCTTAAAATATCATATAAATTCTGCTATAAATTTTGAGCCATCTTTGTGAAGGTGGTCCTGCTTAAAACTACAAAATCTGTCTGAGTCTCAAAGATGGAAACATGTCTGGGCAGCTTGGGCACAAGTAGTGTGAGTTACTCTCTGATACATGCCCTCAGCTCCATTGGACAGGACAGTGCATTTCTCTATAATTTCCTAGTTAGTTCTGCAGTTAGATTATGCAAGTGACTTGCATCTTGTCCTCAACTCCATCTTCTTTCAGAAGCACAAATCAGTTCCATCACTGATGGGTATAAGGAGTGGGAAAGGGGGATTACAATGTATTCCTCCCACCATGTAATCTATAAGGCGCTCTGAGCCAAACAAAATCATGTGGGCATTGAATTTCAAAACCATAACATATATGTATTGATTTATAGTGACAGTGTTGCTTAGGAAATAAGAAATCTCAGTCTCATTAAAGAAACTAGCCAGTAGCAAGTATGTAAAATATTTATACATCTGGTATAAATAAGTAATTCATTCAGGTTACTTTTTTCTGAAAATGTATCTCTAATGGATATTACTCAGCCATAAAAAGAAACGAAATTGAGTTATTTGTAGCCAGGTGGATGGATCTAGAGACTGTCATACAGTGAAGTAAGTCAGAAAGAGAAAAACAAATACCATATACTAACACACATATATGGAATCTAAAAAAACAAACAAACAAAAAACAATGGTTCTGAAGAACCTAGGGGCAGGACAGGAATAAAGATGCAGACATAGAGAATGGACTTGAGGACACGGGAAGTGGGAAGGGGAAGCTGGGATGAAGTGGGAGAGTGGCATGGACATATATACACTACCAAATATAAAATAGCTAGTGGGAAGCAGCCGCATAGCACAGGGAGATCAGCTCGGTGCTTTGTGAACACCTAGAGGGGTGGGTTAGGGAGGGTGGGAGGGAGATGCAAGAGGGAGGAGATATGGGGATATATGTATACGTATAGCTGATTCACTTTGTTATAAAGCAGAACCTAACACACCATTGTAAAGCAATTATACTCAATAAAGATGTTAAAAAAAGATATTTAGATTGTATGCTAAATTTAGGTGATACAAGAGTTATGGTTGATGGTCACTGTAACATACAAACCTGAAATTTCATGTCTTAGCACAAAATAAGCTTAGTTTTTGTTCACATAAAGTCTAGTGTGATGATGGTGTTTTGTGGGTTGAGGTTCTTATATATTCTGCACACCATTGTCAGGGACTTGAGTTTATACAGATCTGTTTAGAGACTCAGGTTGATAAAAACTCTGCTTCTTGTAACATTGGGCTTCTGAGGTGTCTCTCGGGGTTGACCAACTGAGGAAATGAAATGTGGAGAATTGTGGACTTTTGTCTGAAAGGGGTGTGTATTTCTTCTACTTGGGTTCCATAATCTGTCTTACAGTCTAACCAAATGCAAAAGGAGTGGGAAGACAAGGTTAACAGTGGGTGGCCATTTTCTAAAAACAACACTTCTCTGTGAAAGGACAGCATGAATTTTTGGTGAATAGCTTGCTTCCTCTGCTATGGTAAGAGAGTGATCATGATTGCTGTATTCAAGCAACAACTGAAAATTGTCTTTGGAGAAATGGTATTAAAAATAAGGCTATTTTTAAAAATGAAAACTAAACATTATCAATCCATAATTGAATATATTTAGGACTGTTGTTTTAGAACAAGAGGATTGTTGTGTCATCAAATAGAATCCCATGTAGATGATTATGGAGATATTCTTAGATTTCGGAAGTTCAAAATAGTTATTTCCTTTTTTCCCTCAGGTGATTATTTTTAAGTAATGGGATAAAAAGCCCTCTTTCTGTAGTTGCTTACCTAAAATTACTAAGCAAGATGCTAGTTTTATTTAGAAGATATATACAACACATTCTTTTGTATTATAATGATTATGACATATAATCATTCTGTGCTGCTAAAATAAAGTTCTGTGATTAAGAATAACTGTGTCTTTATAGTACTTTACAAAATATTTCTAAGTCCTTATGCCACTTGAGCCCATCAATGAGCCTTTGAGAAAGATAGAAAAGGTATTATTAGCCCCCTTTTGGACAAGAAATATAGACTAAGCAATTACACTCCAATAAAGATGTTAAAAAAAAAAAGAAATATAGACTCACAGTGTTTAAACAGCCAGCTTAAAATACTGTGGATTGTAAGGGTTAGATGAGTAAGAACTGTAATCTTGTAATGCTGTTTTCATTACCTACATGACTGAATCTACCTGGACACTGGAAAGGACCATTAGTTTGAATTTTGCAGTTTGTACAATCTATAAAAATGACCACTGATGCAGGTGATGTGAGAATCACAAGGTGACTGAAATAACAGATCAGCATTGTTGGTTTATTCATTTTGCTGATGTAGGCGTATCTTGTGTATTAGCTTTTAAATATTCATAGAGTAGAATTCCAGGAGTGGACAGATATTAAGGCTTTTTCTTTTAATTCACAAGGGCCATCGAAGCTGCAGCTCCAGTGTATTTCTAAATGAACCCATAACTCTTCTATATTTTTCAAAAATGATTTTATTTAGTATAAGTAACTTTTAAACATTTTATTCACTGATACATTATTGAGTTTTTATTGCCTAAAATTGTTTAGTACAGATATAAAAGACAAAGTTGCTTTTCTCAAGAAGATCACAGTCTCACGAGGGTTAGAGAGTAAGCAGAGACTTCTCAATCTGATAAAGTTGATGAAGAATATTCAGGGAGGCTTATAAGCCCTTGGAGTAGAGGCTACCTCAGTGTTGGGTGGGATGGAGTGATTGCTGTAGAAGGTGTCCCAGAGGAGGTGATGTTTGAATTGATTCTGGAAGGATGAGTACGAGTTCAAAACAGACATATGGTACTTCTTTTTTTTTAAATAAATTTATTTATTTTATTTATTTATTTTTGGCCGCGTTGGGTCTTCGTTGCTGCATGCAGGCTTTCTCTAGTTGCGGTGAGCTGGGACCACTCTTCACTGCGGTGCGGAGGCTTGCAGTGGCTTCTCTTGTTCTGGAGCACGGGCTCTAGGTGCGTGGGCTTCAGTAGTTGCAGCATGAGGGCTCAGTAGTCGTGGCTCGCGGGCTCTAGAGCGCAGGCTTAGCAGTTGTAGTGCATGGGCTTAGTTGCTCCGGGGCATGTGGTATCTTCCCCGACCAGGGCTTGAACCTGTGTCCCCTGCATTGGCAGGCGAATTCCTAAGCACTGCACCACCAGGGAAGCCCGGCACATGGTACTTTTTAAAATGTAAAATACAAAGTTCAGTTACATTATCAATATTTGACTTAAAATTCTGAAATAATACGAAAATATAATATCCACATCTGGGCTTCAGAAAAGTAATTTAAAGGATAGCTCAGTAGAGAGTCATAAACATTGGGGAATAAAACCAATTAAAAAAATAAGATATTATAGTAGGCATGAATTATGGTTAGATTTATAATTAACTTGAGCTTATTCTATCCTGTCATGTATTGTGACCTATGTGTATTTCTCAATTTGTAGTTTATCCTTCCCTTTACTTGTCTCCATTCTACCTGTGGCTAATCCCGCATTAAATCATTTCCTGCACCTGCTCTGATGCACTTATGATGTGTATTTGTTTCCATGTGGGTTACTCATGCCCAACTTTATTGTGTCAATCTTTGTCCTTCACAGGTTTCTGTGGCACGTTTGCTTCTGCAGGCTTTTTGTTTTCATTAGTCCCAGTGGTAATATTTATTGCCTACCTAGAAGTCACCAATGGATGCAAATTGTGACTTTTCATATTAAAGTCCTTTGGCAGATCAAAGAAAGTTCATCATAGAGAAAATAGACCTAGAACATAAGTTTGTGAAAGTGTTGAACTACCTGAAGGCCCTGTTAGCAGAAAGGCTGGCTGTGGGAACATGGTGGGGAAGCCCACCAGCACAGGCTTAGATGGCAGCCTAAGGCATTTAGAGGAGGGAGGAACGTTCAGTCACTAGGCTTTATAAAACTTGATCTATTTTTCTTTAAGAGAAATTGTTTCTCATCTTCTGGAACAGTTTATTGGAAGCTCTGCATGAATATAGACAGGAGAGGGAAAGATGGAAAGAACAGAGGACCTAGCAAGATTGCTTTCAGCTTCGAGTCCCTGTAAAATCCAAGTCAATTTACTTACAGGTTTTTCCTTTTGTGTAACCCAAAAGTTGGTCCAAAGCATATATTTATTGATCATTGGTCAGAAGATTATAGTAGAACTAAGGTACTATATTATATTTAATATAAACATAAAAACTGCCTCAGAACTCATTTAAGAACCAGAGTACTCTCTTAATATAGACCTTGAAACACCAAGAGAATGGTCAGAGATAAGGTCAGAGGTCATGAAAGTGCCACTGTGTGTGGCAGGTATATGTTGGGATACAGAAATACAGAAGTGACAGCCCTTAGCTTCACGAAGCTTATATTCAAATACGCAGAGATGTGTAAGCAAATAAATTACAATGCAATGTGTTAGGTGCCATTATAAAGAAAGGAACAAAATGCAGTAGATAGCATAACTAACTGCACTGCGCAGGGTGGGGGCAATGATGGTGAAATGGAGTTTGAAGGATGAATAGGAGTTTTCCAGGAAGGGAAGGGAGGAGCACATGGCAAAGCCAAGGCATATTTTTAGGTCTGGAAAAATGTTTAATGAGATTAAGAAAAAAACAAAACAAAAACCAAAGATGTATATCAGAAAGTAATGGGAGATGAGGCTGGAAAATAGATTAGAACCAAATAGTAAAGGTCCCAAGTTACAAAAATCTTTCAGACATTACAGTAAAGTATTCTAGACTGTTTTTCCTTCTTAATTTGAGTTATTTTATTCTATGGAAGTTTAAAATGTGTATCCATTATATTAAGCTCATTGTTTTTCTCTTTTTTTTGGCACTCCTTAAAAGCAGGGAAAATTGTTAACAATCAATTAATAATATCAAATAGAGATGATTTATTCATTTCCTCAGTGCAGGAAAACAAGGAGAATTTCCAAGGCTACTTTAACTTTTAGTTTTTGGGAAAAAAATCAAGATCTCAAAGTTATATGTATATTATTTAATAATTATTTAACTTCTAAAAATGATGGATTTCCTCACAGAAATTGACTTTTCCCAAGTTCTAGAGATATAAATATGGTAATGTATTTTTTGGGGGGGGGGTTAAACATTTTTTATTGTGATAAAATATATATGACAAAAATATGTCATTTAAATCATTTTCATTGTACAATTCAGTGTATTAATTACATTCACACTGTTGTGCAACCATCACTGCTCTGTGTTTCCAAATCTTTTCCATCACTCCAAAAAGAAACTATAAACATAAGACAATATCTCCCATCCACCTCTTCTCCCAGCCACTGGGAACCTCTACTCCACTTTCTGTCTCTATGAACTTGCCTATCTAGATATTTCATATAAATAGAATCATACAATATTTGTCTTTTTGTCACTGCCTCATTTCACATAGCATATTTTCAAGTTCGTCCATGTTGTAGCATACATCACAAATGTATTCCTTTTCATGGGTGAATAATATCCCGTTGTATGTATAGACCACATTTTGTTTATCCATTCATTTGTTGATAGACACTTGAGTTTCTACATTTTGGCTACTGGGAATAATGGTACAATGAACACGGGAGTCAACGTGACTTGTTTTTTTTTCCTTTTTGTGGACATATGTTTTTATTTCTCTAGAAGTGAATCGCTGGGTCATAGGGAAGGTGTACATGTACCTTTTTTTTTTTAGATCTTTATTGGAGTATAATTGCTTCACAATACTGTGTTAGTTTCTGTTGCACAACAAAGCGAATCAGCCATAGACATATACATATCCCCATATCTCCTCCCTCTTGAGCCTCCCTCCTACCCTCCCTATCCCACCCTTCTAGGTCATCGCAAGGCACCGAGCTGATATCCCTGTGCTATGCTGCTGCTTCCCACCAACCATTTTACATTCAGTAGTGTATATATGTCGGTGCTACTCGCACTTTGCCCCAGCTTCGCCCTCCCACCCCTTGCCCTCACGTCCATTTTCTATGTCTGCCTCTCTATTCCTGCCCTGCAACTAGGTTCATCAGCACCACTTTTTTTTTTTTTTAGATTCCATATATATGCATTAACATACGGTATTTGTTTTTCTCTTTCTGACTTACTTCACTCTGTATGACAGACTCTAGGTCCATCCAGTAATGTATTTTTAACAACTGTTTCATGCTCAAGTAATACTAGCTTTCAGGAGATTTCACATATTTTGAATGACTTATCATTGCTTAAAATTTATTTGCTTTATTATCTTACATCCTGGCTGGAAACTTTTAGAAATGAATTATAAATAAATTCTAGATTCTGAACATAAATTTTCTCCATGTAGTATTTTCATTGGTACTCCTTTTTGTTTGTTTGTTATTTTATAATCATAAACCTAAGTCTGGAAGCCAGCTAGACCTGCAGGGATATAGGAAAAGGGGGACCTTGAAGAATTGTAGCAAGAGCCTGAAGATTACAGGATGCTGCCTGCTGGTGGGGGGGGGGGGGCGGGCGCTCTCCTGAGCTACAGGAGGAATGACCTGGTGGTTTAGTTAAAACACAAGTCAAATTTATTAGGGTCGTCTACAGTGGACAATTGTGAGCTGCTTGCTGGTCCTGCCATTCCTTGACCCAAAGTGCTCCATGGCTTCCACTATATACCCTCTTTCGTGTTACCTGCGTGTGCCACCCAACCATTCTGTCTTGACGGTGCAAGTGCAAAACTGGGAACTGTTTGTGTTGGCCTGGTATTTGCCATGGACAAGATGCCAGGACTCTGTGATTCAGGAAGAAGTTCGCATCATCAAATTTCTCCCCCTACATGGACTTGCCACTAGTGCCATTATCACATACAAACCCCAGAAGAATTCTGTGAAAGCACCAACCCTTACAACAAAACCCTTTCTCCCCAGAGCTCAGAATGCAAGTATTCTGCTGTCTTTGGAACTTTGTCTGCAAATAGGTTGAAGGAAACGTGGCCTAAGGTCTCACCCTTGACTGTGATGTCAAAGAACAGGGTGGGTTGACCTTGGCTGGGTGTTGGCGTTGGCATCTGCAGAGCCTCATTTTACTGTTTTTGAAGATTTAATTGCTTCTAGAATTCCTAGAACAGCGTTGTATGCTCTCTATAAGAAGTTTTAATTCACTCATGAGTGTTGTTCACTGGATAGGTTTAGGGCTGATAAATTGCTATGTCAGCTATCCCTTGATGCTGGGATACCACAGGCTTGTAAAACCGGAGCTCAGGGACTCTGGGGTTCTCCAGAGGTGTAGGCAGCTCCCTGAGAGGCACAGTTGGGTCACTAGGAGTTTTTCACAGGAGTCTGTCTCTCTGGCTATGTGAGGGGGCCTTTCATTAGTGGTTGGCAATAGTCACAGTTCATCTAGGAATGAGCAGATAGCAGTGGTGTTTTAGCATATGCATGTCCATGTGAGCAGAACATTAGTACCTTTCTTAATTTTCAAACATAATTTTAAAGTGGAGACTTTCAGAGCACACCATCGTCAACAACTGGTCTCACATGCCTAAAAGCATGATCGCAGTGTTGCTTTAATGAGCTTTATGTAACAAAGCTCAAAAACCTCAGAATATTAATCTTTTACAAAATGTTATTTAGAAAAGAAGAACATTTTATGTCTCCAAAAGACAATGAAACAGAAGACAAATGACCTGAGCTGGAAAGGCAGCTAACATTTATCTGTATTTGGGTCTTTTACATTAGCTCATGTGCCACAATTTGTTACACAGACATCATTAGCACCGTATTTTACAGATGAGTAAACTGAGGCTCCAAGAAGTTGGATGACCAGATCATGAATTGGAATACAGTCTTTCTGGCTCTAATGTCCATGGTCTCACCAATCATGAGTCCCAGTTCTGCTAAAACACATCATTTGATTGTTCTGAGCCATAGTTCTGCTCTAGTTAATTATCACAGCATAACAAACCAGCAGAACACTTAATGGTTTAAAACAACAACAATTTAGATTCCCTCATACTCTAGCAGGCTCGATCAGCTTTTTTTCATGGTGGTCTCAAGGAAGCATTCCAAGAAGATGGAAATGAAAGTTGCAAGGTGCCTTAAGACTTGGGCTCTGAAAGTCCCACAGTGCTACTTCACCACATTCTATTAGTCAAAGCAAGTCACAAGGCCAGCCCAGACTCAATGGGTGGGAAAAAAAATTTGTCTCCTGATGGGAATGGCTGCAAACATTTTATGACCGTGTTTAATTGCTCGCTATTCTTTTCTGTTTTTAATTTTTAATATGTTATATTATGTTGCATTATTACCAAAGCACTAAAGAATGTTAGAAAATGACATTTTATTTATTTATTTATTTTTTGCGGTACGCGGGCCTCTCTGTTGTGGTCTCTCCCGTTGCGGAGCACAGGCTCCGGACGCGCAGGCTCAGCGGCCATGGTCATGGGCCCAGCCGCTCCGCGGCATGTGGGATCTTCCCGGACCAGGGCACGAACCCGTGTCCCCTGCATCGGTGGACTCTCAACCACTGCACCACCAGGGAAGCCCAACATTTTAGATTCTTGAATATGTCTCCTAATTTTGTCATACTTTACCATTGTGGAGGAGCATGAAGATACCTTGAAAACCTATAAATAGAGCCCTCTGTAATCTAAGGTGTTACAGAAGATGCTAGATTTGCAGTTGAAAGGAACTTTTAATATATTAAAAAGAGATGAAAAAGAAATGTGAAGCATAATCTCTAGTTCATAGGGCATAGGAATTTTCACCTAGACTTACAGAGGCATTAATAGTTTTGTAAAATGCTATGAAATGTGATTTTTTTTTATTGTTGTTGTTTGTGTAGAATGAAGCAATAAGTAAAAGCTGTGTGAAGTCAAAGTCTTGCCATCCTTCAGATACTTAATACTATTAGATCCAGTGCTCTCATACCAAGAAATCTGTGGAATCATATTATGGACATGGAATGGTCCTGGCTAATGCAGAAATACCTGCTAAATCTAAAGGCTTTCCCCCAATATAAGATTTCTCAGTGACATTCTCTCTTTCTAAGAATTATTCTAACCTTGAACATGACTTTCATAAAAATACCAAATAATTGATAAACTACCATTTTACATAATAAGTCATTACTCTTAACTCCTTCTCCTTCCAAAATCTAATTTCTTTTGGCATCTCAAGATATTATTGAGGTGTGCTAAAAGGAGTTCTAAAATGGAAAACCTAAATGGTGCTACAAAAAGAGATAACCTCCTGAGATTTCTTTTCTAAGAGGAGGCTGCCTGAGATTTGGGAACTTTATTTAGGAATAAGTTCTTGAAAATTAACCCTGAGTGATCTGTTCTTAAATGGCGCCAGTAACTGACATTGTAAGGATTTAAAGTTTCCTTTTTTGGGTTTTGGTTGTTTTTTGGGTTGTTTTTATATAAGTTTGTCTCCTCAAATTGCATCCTGTACAATAACATCTGGGGATTAGAAGATACATGGCCTAAGCTACAGGCATATTCTGTTTTGCTTATGTAATGTTTAAAAATTGACTTAGTTGTCAATATTTTGATAGAAGATTTTACATAAAAGTCTGAAATTCCAGCTTCTCTATAAAAATCAGAATATCTGATATATCTGGTATAGCACAGGGAGCTCAGCTCATGCTCTTGTGGTGACCTAGATGGTTGGGATGGAGGGGGTGGAAGGGAGGTCCAAGAGGGAGGGGATATATGTCTACATGTAGCTGATTCACTTCATTGTACAGCAGAAACTAACACAACATTGTGAAGCAATTATACTCCAATAAAAAAAAGAATATCTGAGAATATTGGGCCAGCATTCCCACTTGAACATAATGGTTTGAAGCTGAATGGAAGTTGCCCTCTTTAGATGGGGCATATGCGATCTGGTCACCATCATTTCCACTTCCTATGCTTACATAACCTGCTTGCCTGTGTAGGCATTTGAGTTTGAGACAGTGAAGCAATTATGGCTGAAAGGATCCAAACACCCCTGTGATGTCTGATAGTCAAAGACTTTGGGGGCTACAACGGAGTGTCAATGGTATACAAGTAACAGAGTATGGAGACCATCAGGTGTACGGGTGCAAAGAGAAAAAAAGAACCTCCGTCTATCTGCCTCCTGAACTACAGTGGTATGGATTCTGCCTGTCTCTGAACTATATCATAAAACCTGATTTTGGCAGTAATACTTCAGCACAGATTGCACCTGCTGTTTTAAAAAATACTTCTTATCAGTCATCTTTAGCATCGTATTGAAATGCAAACCCACACAGCATGAAATTTTGACTTCTCTCTTATAAAGCTACAAAGGATAAAAAAATATATATATAATTCCAAGTTACCTTGAATTCTGAATTCAGGAATCTAGGCAAACAAAATAGTGGTCAGATCTTTTGATCATATTTTGGATTGGGACAGCCTTTATAAGATGTGTTCCTTGATCTCTCTCTCTATTTTTAAATGTTATGTGTTCTGCCATGTTTGTCATTATTAAATTTTTCCCAGAGTATAGTTATGAATTTCATGCAAATTGGCAATTTTAAGGGTGATTAAAAAGAAAAAATTACCAAACATCTATAGTTCTCCTTTCTGAATCAAAGAATGGATCAGCATGAATAATTTTGAAAATTATACAAGTTAGTTTTTAATAACAGTAGCTAACATTATTGTTAGCTTATTACATGCCAGTATTTTAAGTTCCATGTTAATTAATTCATTTGTTTCTATTAGGTAGCCCTACTTAAAAAAAATTAATTAGTTTTTGGCTACATTGGGTCTTTGTTGCTGCATGCAGGCTTTCTTTAGTTGTGTTGAGCGGGGGCTACTCCTCGTTGCAGTGCACAGGCTTCTCATTGTGGTGGCTTCTCTTGTTGTGCAGCACGGGTTCTAGGCGCATGGGCTTCAGTAGTTGTGGCACACAGGCTCAGTAGTTGTGGCTTGCGGTCTCTAGAGCACAGGCTCAGTAGTTATGGCGAACGGGCCTAGTTCCTCTGTGGCATGTGGGATCTTCCCAGACCAGGGCTCAAACCCATGTCCCCTGCACTGGCAGGTGGATTCTTAACCACTGTGCCACCAGGGAAGTCCAGCCCTACTTTATAGATAAGAAAATTGAGGCATAGAGAGGGAATAAAATTTGTCTAAATTCACAGAGCACAGAGATCTGTTTCCTGGCAGTCTGATTTCCAAGTCTGCTCTTAATCACTCTTCTCTACCTCCTCTCTGCTGGTCTCTCTCAGACACCCATTCCAGCCTCCACTGAATTTCACAAAGGCCTGTTTTCAGACATTGTAATAATGTGCAGGAGTCTAAAGTGTACTGGGCTTCTGGAACGTATTGTATGAAACTTAAGGAATTTTCGTCATAGGTACTATAATGACAGATAAAAACAAGATTCATTAATATGAAGACTGGTAGAATCTTATAAAATAAAATCATGTTTTTCCACTTTAAACATTATTTTTCTCCTCTAAGATGGTTTGAATAGAGTCAGTGTACATTCTCAAAGTTACTTTTAAAATTTAGTAATGTACAAAGATGAAAATTAAGGTTAGAATATTTGGATTTATTTAGAATGGCGTCTGACTATAGGATTAAAATCCATGTGGTCAAAGTCTATGCTATACACAACAGCAAAGTTATATATAGCACTTATCACAGTGCAAAACTGCCCTTACTCTTGACGGTGGGGACTGGGGTTTAATAACTATTAAGCTTAATAAATATATGGAAGAATTAGTGAGAAGTAACTTGATATAGAGGCAGAAACAATGGTATAAATCCTTGCTAATCAAAGTGTATCCATAGACCAGAAGCATGGGCATCCCCTTGTAAGAAATGCATAATCTCAGATGCCAGCCCAGACCTAGGGAATCAGAACCTATATTTACATCAACAGGTGATTCATGTACACACTAAAGTTTGAGAATCACTGGGCTAGAGATATTGGGTTCTGCCAGTAATTAGTTGTGCAACCTTGAATAAGTCACTTACTATACCTCTATTTTAGTTTCCTCCTTCCTTGCCACTTGCTACATTGATTCTGGACCAGTTAATTCTGTATCTTCATTTAGTTGCTTGGAAAATAGAGGTAATAACAATACTTACCTCATACTATTGTAAGGATTAAATGAAGTAATGGTTAAAAGGTGTATGGACCATCCTTCACATAGTATGCAGTTAATAAATGCCTGCATTGGTTATTTTAGTTATTGTTTATCTGATGTACTGTATTACCTTACTGATCACATGGCAAGTGAGATAATACATTTATTTCAGAATCCCCTATACTTATAAATAGATATGCATTTTTTGGGCACATTTTCAATTTTATGAGGCAATACAAAATTGTTTTCCAAAGTTGTACCAATATAAATATGCTTTTAAATTGAAGTTAAAAGGAGGAAGATTTTCTAGTTAGAGCCCAGTAGAGGAAACACTGGAGTAGGGATTAGACAGACTATACTCTAGTCCCATTCTCTTGACCTTGGACCTGTCATTTGACACCTTTGGATTTCATGGATATTATATGAGAACATAAAATGCTTTAAAATGCTTATAGTACTATTTTATAGATTTTATAGAACTGGCAAAACCCAATTATTATGCATTTGTTATCTTAATGATGAGAATTTGTGTTCGGATGACTGCTCTTTTGTGGCACTACACTGGGGACTTTTAGAAGCTCAGAAAATCATTCAAATTATTAAATTACTGTTTCAGCCACACATATATACCCTAATTGCCTATATCTAATCCCAAATCCATTATTTCTATAGGAAATAATTTGTTATTTGAAAATGTAATAGCTCATTTATCAAAGCTTCGAATAAAAGTCTGCTGTCCTCTCCTCTTTCTGTCACCTTATTGTCTAGGCAGTATGTGAGCACACTGGCTGAATCATTGCAGGCACACAGTAATTCTTCATTGAGTGAAAGACAGTGACTTCACCCTAATTGTCTGCTCTCCACTGGAAAACTCTGAAATTTGTTGCTTCTCTTTTCTGGGTATAAAGTTTATAGCAAAATATCAACTCTACGATAACCAAAAACTTAAGTGTTTGGAGTTGACTAATTCTTCTTTGCCTGAAAAACCTGTCCCAGATTCATAATCAACTTAGCCGGGGTTTATGTTAGACCAGAGTATATTATGAAACTTTTATAAATGAGTATAACTTCTTGGACCTTTCTTCATCTGCTGCCTTTATTTCTCTTTCTCAATTAGTCATGGTAAATTTTCCTGGTGAACATGTGGCCAGCACATTTAATAAATATTTAATTGAATTGAATGTTAAAGTGAATGCAAATTAAATTGGCTCATTTTTTTCTGCTTATTTTAATACATCTGTAAGTCATGTCCCATTGAGGTACTCTGTGATTCAAAAAAAAAGAGCTCCGCAGCAAGCGAAGCCACTGCAATGAGAAGCCTACGTACCACAACAAAGAGTAGCCCCAGTTCACCGCAACTAGAGAAAGCCCACGTGCATTAATGAAGACCCAACGTAGCTATAAATAAATAAATAAATAACTTTAAAAAATTTTTTTAAAAAGAGTGGTTTCTTAAAAACCATAGGAATGCTATTTTGCTTAGTCATCAGATTTACAAATAAAGACTTTTCTTATCAACATATCTCTGAGAAAAAGGCTTTGTGTCATTAGAAAAGAGACAATCTCAAGGGAACCATGTTTATATAAAGTTTAAAAATTTGGACATTTATCTGAAGAAAGATCTTTGGTTATGGATTCAAAATGATTACTTCAGTGCTGAGAGGGCCAGAAAAAATTTACTGATCTGGAGAGGAGTGTATAGCTCGTGTGTGTGTGTGTGTGTGTAACTCTTGTGTGTGTGTATGTGTGCGTATGTATGTGTGTATGTGTATATGTGTGTGTATTTGTGTACACATGTGTTTGTATATAGCTCTTGTGTGTGTGTTTCTTTTCTACTAGCAGCTTTTAAAGATATAATTGACATAAATATTTAGTGTGCATATTTAGTGTAGTGTACAATATGATAAGTTTTGAGATACGTATAAACCGTAAAGCCATCACCACAATCAAGATAATCAACATATTTAATTATCTTTGGATTGATGGAGGTGTTTAACTGAAATGTCAAAACCAAATCCCATCTCTTCTCCAGAAAAAATTTTTACTATTATATTGAATTTTAAAATTAAAATTAGATTTGTGTTCCTTTATTTGTGTTTGGTCACAAGCACTGTTTCTGTAAATACAGTTTAGTTGTAAGTATATGTTTAATTTAGTGTGGCTGCAATTCATACTGTAGCGTGACTGGCCTCAAGTGGTGTCTAGGCAGAACAGCATCACTGCTAGATTCGAAGCAACAGGTGAATTTAAAGAGCAATGACACATCAGCTAAGATCATGCACCATGTGCTAATCCACAGGGCTCGTGAAATGGAACATGAGGTCTTCCGTAACGGGAGGTGGGAACTGTCTCCCTCTAGTCTTGGGATTCCCCCAATATGGAAAAAGTGTTCTGATACTGGGTGATACTTTAACGCAGTTGTTGCTCAGGACTTTTTCACAGAGGAAGGTTTATACTGATTTTCTTTTTCTCAGAGAAGAGACTTACTTCTCTCTGGCTAACTTCTCTCTGCTATGCTGACACTTCTTCAAGATATATCTTTATTGTGTTACCTGTTTTTTCTTTTGTGCCTTTTTTTTTCTGGCAGCTTTTAATTTTGGTTAGATGCTCTAAGAACTCTGAAATTGTATCTATATAGGTGAAAATGAAGGATCCACAAAACAATGGCCCTGTTAATTTGAAGCCATTTTATTGATGAGTTTGGGTAAATGGGAGGTTTGCCTGAAGATCGGGAGTGTTCAGACCTTGAACTATGCTTTGGCATGTCCTTTCTCCTTATTATTTCTCTCTATCATTCTGTTGTCCCCAGCAGTAGACAAGAAGAACCACAAATAAAATGATGGGGACCAGGGAAAGAGTCTAGATTAGAATAGGTGAAGCAAATATTGTATTTTTCTGATTATAAGTATGTTAATAATTCATCTATAGAAAGTCAAATTCTTCAAATACTAAAAGGAGAACCTCAGATACCAATTAGATTGGTTAGGACCAATTGTGAGAAAATCTGCACCACTACTAAGTTTTTTCTGAGCTTTTTCTGCTCACCTCCTTCAGGCCACCACCACTGCATACTTTTTTTTCCTTCTGCTTTCTAGGAACTATGGAATCTTTATCCCTTGCTTTAGTTTCTCATCTAAATACATTTATATTGTACATGTCACTGTCTGCGCATGCTCATATTTATATTCTTCTATAGTCTTTGTGTATGTGGCGTTTTGTATTCGTTAACTGTAATTCAGGCACTGGCATATGGAAACCACATCTGGATGTCCAAATTTTCTTAGACCTCACCAGCCATGGATACAAATGACGTCAGTTTAATAGTCTCATGTCTTATTTTATGACCCATATCCCCATCTCAGTCTCCTGAGAAGCCTACTCTTCTTGCCCTCATTCACCACTCTTGTATTTTGGGAGGTGGGGTCTCTAGGTGGGATCTAGCACGTGCTCATGATCAGGTCTGGTGAGCCATCTCATCGGCTGCCATAAGGCGTTTGAGCACATCACTGCTTTTCTTCCACTGCCCACTGCTCTGTCTCCAGGTTCCACTGACACAGCACCAGTGCCCTTGAGGTACCAAGGGACTGATTGGAACTCACTCCCCACTGTGCTACACTGAAGGGCGGCCAAAGTAGTGTAGCTTGCGCCCCAGTGTCTTACAGAGTTCATTATTCCAATTCTTTCTATAAAGTTCAAATAGGAGAGGACTCAGGAGCTGATGAGGAGTTAAATATCTGTGACAGCTGCCAGCTCTTCCTGTTTTATGAAGACGACCTTGTTATTACATAAATCTTCTGCGACTCACTTCTTTTTCCATTTGGATGAGTTTTTTTTTTTTGTTTTTTTTTTTTCCGGTACACGGGCCTCTCACTGTTGTGGCCTCTCCCGTTGCGGAGCACAGGCTCCGAACGCGCAGGCTCAGCGGCCATGGCCCACGTGCCCAGCCACTCCGCGGCATGTGGGATCTTCCCGGACCGGGGCACGAACCTGTGTCCCCTGCATCGGCAGGCGGACTCTCAACCACTGCGCCACCAGGGAAGCCAGGGAAGCCCTGTTTTTTTTTTTTTTTAAATTGCAGTATAGTTGATGTACAATGTTGCGTTAGTTTCAGGTGTACAGCAAAGTGACTCAGTTTTATATATATATTCAGTTTTATATATGTATATATATTTTCTTTTCCAGATTCTTTTCCATTATAGGTTATTATAAGATTGAATATAACTCCCTGTGCTATATACAGTAGGTCCTTGTATATCTATTTTGTATATAGTAGTGTGTATCTGTTAATCCCAAGCTCCTAATTTATCCCTTAACCCCCAACCCCCACTTTGGTAGCCATAAGTTTGTTTTATGTGTCTGTGAGTCTGTTTCTGTTGTACAAATAAGTTCATTTGTAACATGTTTTTAGATTCCACATATAAGTGGTATCATAATATTTGTCTTTCTCTCTCTGACTTACTTCACTTAGTATGATAATCTCTAGGTCCACCTATATTGCTGCAAAGGGCAATATTTCATTCTTTTTTATGAGTGAGTAATATTCCTGTGTGTGTGTATGTATGTACACACACATATATACACACACATATATATACACACACACATATATATTGTATATATATAATATATATACATTCCATCATGTGTGTGTTTATATATATATATATATATACCACATCTTCTTTATCTATTCATCTGTTGATGGACACTTAGTTGCTTCCATGTCTTGGATATTATAAATAGTCCTGCTATGAACATTGGGGTACATGTATATTTTCAAATTAGAGTTTTCATTTTTCTGGACATATGCCCAAGTGTGGGATTGCTGGATCATATGGTAACTCTACTTTTAGTTTTTAAGGAATGTCCATACTATTTTCCATAGTGGCTATAGTAATTTACATTCCCACCGTCAGTGTAAGTGGGTTCCCTTTTCTCCACACACTCTCCAGCATTTATTATTTGTACACTTTTTGATGATGGTCATTCTGACTGGTGTGAGGTGATATCTCATTGTGGTTTTGATTTGCATTTCTCTAATAATTAGAGATGTTGAGCATCTTTTCATGTGCCTCTTGGCCATCTGTATGTCTTCTTGGAGAAATGTCTATTTAGATCTTCCCCCCCATTTTTTAATTGGGTTGTTTGTTTTCTTGATATTGAGCTGTATAGACTGTTTGTATATTTTGGAAATTAATCCTTTGTCAGTGGCATCATTTGCAAATATTTCCTCCCAGTTCATAGGTTGTTTTGAACAACGTATGTTTGTTCAAGACAACAAACATGTTTGTTTATGGTTTTCTTTTCTGTGCAAAAGCTTTTAAGTTTGATTAGGTCCTATTTGTTTATTTTTGCTTTTATTTCTTTTGCCTTGGGAGACTGATCTAAGAAAGTATTCCTACAACTTACGTCAGAGAATGTTTTGCTTATGTTTTCTTCTGGAGTTTTATGGTATCATGTCTTATATTTACATCGTTAAGCCATTTTGAGTTTATTTTGTGTATGGTGTGAGAGTGTTCTAATTTCATTCTTTAACATGTGGCCATCCAGCTTTCTCAACATCACTTGATAAAAAGATTGGATGAGTTGTTTGTTTGTTTACCAAAAGACTCACTACTCTCTTCATCATTAGAATTAATTAGTTGATTTACTGATTCATCTATCACTAGAACCAGTGAAAACCCATAGTAACAGTGGCTTAAATGAGAGAGAAGTTCATTTCTCTCTCACATAAAATAATTTGGGACTGGTAAGGTACTCCACTGGGTCAGGAATCCAGGGTCGTTTTCTCTTTCGGCTCTGTCATCCTCACCATGAGGCTTCCACCTCACAGCCTGAACTAATGACTCATGCTCTAATCATCATGTCTAACAGAAAGGGGAAAGGTAGGGAAGGGTATTCATGCCTTGTCATTGAGGACACTTTCAAAAGTTGCAAGTGGCCGTTTTTTTTAAAAACAACCTATTGGTTATCACATAGTTACATTACTATACTTGGCTTCAGATTGAGACTGAAAAATATAGCCTTTATTATGACAGAAGAGAGAATAGCTGTTGAGGAATAACAAGTGGACTTTGCCACAGTGGTCATGCAAATAGTTTTCTGGACCACCCACCAGTTGACCTTGGGTCAAACCAGTATTAACTGGCTCCAATGCCATCATGGGCTGTTTGATTTGGCCCTCTCTATGGCAAAATATTACCACTCCTTTAATTTCCCTTCTAGCTAAGATTGTTATTTATAGAATTGTCCAGTGCCACCTTTCCTTTTTATCTCATTGGACTTGCTCAAAGTAAGTCACTCATTCTCTCTCTGCTGTGCTAGAATTCTCTGTATGATGTGATCTTTGCACCAGATTGTACCAGATGGCACGCTTTGATGACAAGTATTCAGTCCCCTAAAGTCTGGCCACAGAAAGGTATATTTCTGATGGGGCCATCTGCTAGAGTTAATAGTACTCATGCAGATTGTTTATGGTGGACTTCTAGACACTCAGCATGTAATTCTTTTCTTTTTTAATGAGTCCTAGCTTATGTTTTTTTCTGTTAGATCTGGCTGCTTCAAACTGTGATGGTAAGAATAATGGATTCCAGAATGCAGTTGTGCCCAATTTATGCAGCTTGGGAATATTTTCCTATCAAAGTTTACTCTTTTTCCTAATCCAAAGGGAAAATAAATCAGGATCAATTAATGTTAGGTCATTTTTAGAGCTATCTGCTTTTGATACATATTTATTTCAGGAAGCACTGTATAGTTGAAAAACTTTCTAATTTTTGCCTAAGGCTGATCCTCTTTTAAAGGATATTACTTTTCAGATACAGTCAAGAGAAATTGTGGACATGGATTCAGGAACATCATATGCTGCAGATATTTGAGGACTGCTAATTATCTTACCTTTTAGAAAGATAGTTTTGAAGTTTGGGTTAACTGTTGGCTCAGAGAAAAAACTCAAAATACCTATAGACGTTTTTCTTTTGCACATACACACAAACACATATATACATGTATGATTTGAACAGAGTGATAAATAAGGCCTAACATCTTAGTGATCAATAAGTTCTAGCCATGTTTCAAAGTTTCCATTTCTTTTCTCTGTTTGCTTATATGTGTAATATGTGTTGAATCTATTTTGAAAAATTAAAAAATAAAGATGAGCAAAGCAAAGCAAAACAGCAGGAGCAGTGCTTAGAAGGAAATTTACGGCATTGAATGCAGTTTTAGAAAAGAAGATCCAAAGTCCAATAATCTAAGCTTCCACCCTAGGAAGCTATAGAAGGAAGAGCAACATAAACCTCAAGCAAGCAGAAGAAAAGAAATAATACAAATTAGAGCAGAAGTCAGTGAAATTGAAAATAAGAAAACAATGTAAAAAATCAACAAACCCGAAAGCTGGTTCTTTGAGAAGATAAATAGTTGATAAAATTCCAGCCAGGCTAACCAAGAAAAAAAAAGAGAGAAGACACAAATTATTAATGTCAGAAATGAAAGAGGGACTATCACTGCTGATCCCAGGTACATTAAAAAGACAATAAAGAAATATTTTGGGGACTTCCCTTGTTGTCCAGTGGTTAAGAATCCGCCTTCCAATGCAGGGGACGTGGGTTTGATCCCTGGTAGGGGAACTAAGACTCCACATGCCGCGGGGCAACTAAGCCCACGTGCCACAACTAGAGAGAAGCCCGTGCGCTGCAACAAAAGGATCCTGCATGCCGCAACGAAGATCTAGACTAAGGCTTATCTGAATAAGCCTGTATCTATTAAAGAAATTAAATCAATGATTAATAACTTTTCAATAAAGAAAGCATCAGGCCCAGATGATTTCACTGATGAAGTCTACCAGACATTTAAGGAAGAAATAAGATCAGTTCTCTATAATCTCTTCCAGAAAATAGAACCATTCTATGGGCCAGCATTACTCTAACACCAAAACCAGAAAGGACGTGATGAAGACACATTTAAGTGAAAATTTTACAATATGGATACAAGATAGGTTGAATGTGGACAATTCCCAGGTTTTTGGCTGGCCGCTATTCATGGAAGTTGCTGCTGCTGGGGAACACGTGTAGTGTGAGAAGAGAGAAGACCCCAGGACAGTTCGGAATATCTGAGTTCAGATGATGGAAAATGAGTTCACCCCACAGAATACTGAAGCCTAGCGAAAATGATGGAAGAACAGAAGATTCTAGAGCCAGAACTGAGGAAAGAGAGTTTTCCAAAAGAGGAAGGAATATTCAGTTATATGAAATACTGTTAGAAGTTCAAATAATATGAGGACTGACAACCCTCTATAAGATTTGGCAGCATGGAGGTCACTGGTAACTTAGTAAGGTATTTCCAGCTGTCTTGAAAGCACATAACTAGACTGAGCTGGATTTCTAGAACATCCTCTTCTTTATCCTTCTCATCATTGTATTGTCCCCAGGGAATGACTTCATTTTCTTTTCTGCTTCAAGTTATTTTCCCCTATCTGTCTAATTTTTCTCCTCTCTTTGAGCCAGAAGAAAGGTATGACACAAGGAGAGGGGAGACAGGGAGAATGAAACAGGCCAAAAGAAAAAGTTAATACAACGTATATTCAATATATAATTATTTTGTACCATCCTTCATAGAATTACTTTTCCTCTTTGTTAGATTTACTTAATTTACTTACCTTCCTCTACTTAGGAAAATTAATAATAAAGTATTATCTGTTTCGTCAAACCCATGTGACTACGTCCTTGTTTTGTCTACTCCTGATGTAATTAAATCACAAATAGAACTTTCTTTGCTGTAATCCATCGCATACAATGAAATTGGCCTTAATCTGGAACACAAATACTGTGACACGGCTTATGTCAAGATGATTTGAACTTTTTCACCTTTTTTCACTTCTTTAATTTTCTTTTTTTTTTTTTTTCTTTTTTTGCGGTACGCGGGCCTCTCACTGCTGTGGCCTCTCCCGTTGCGGAGCACAGGCTCCGGACATGCAGGCTCAGCGGCCATGTCTCACGGGTCCAGCTGCTCCGCGGCATGTGGGATCTTCCCGGACCGGGGCACGAACCCGTGTCCCCTGCATCGGCAGGCGGACTCTCAACCACTTTGCCACCAGGGAAGCCCAGTGCTTAGTACTTTTGAAGCACAGAGGATCTCTGGAAATGCATTACTGAATATGATTTGTGCCTTGAATGATTCATCATCATTTAGGAATATAAGTTTTATTGCCAGTGTTTTAAAAGTCAGCTGTATAAAGTTGATAGAGTATACACGTTAGATATATCCATTTGTAAATTTTTATGATATTGCATAAATATCTCATGGAATGTTTACTTAAATATAAAATAAGAGGAAGATGTTTAAGCCTAGTTTTGTAATGAAAGACAAATATTTGGATTTTAGGAAGTTAAAAAATATTAGTTGTCATTTGTGTCCCTGTCCTCCTACATGCCTCTTATTCTTTCCCTTAGAAGACAGACAAAATGCTGACTTGGGCAGTACTTTTTAAAATATCAAGGGTCTCAGAAACCTGGGGTTTGATGAGTATTTGCTAACGTTAGAAACAGATTGAAGGGTAAACCTCATTTGTCCGCATTTTCATTCCCCAGCCTGTTTCTTTTTTCAGTAGTAAAAGCTAAGAATGTAATCCCTGCTTAATGTTCCTGTTCCCTGGGTGAAATGCTACAGTCCTTTTTCCCAAAAGTTAGTGATTTGTGATTTTGATGGAGACATTGTGGGAATTCTGGGTTGGCAAATGAGAAGAAAAAGAAAAGCAGATTTTGCCTTTTTTAAAAAATTTGAAAACCTTATTAACACAAAGAGCTGTATAAATCTAGACAGCTTTTTTGAAGAAGAGAAAAGAATTGTGAAAAACATGTGTAATTGAGAAAAAAACTGAAGGAGAAGGCAGGATCATTAAAAAAAGCAAGTGAAGTGAGTCTTATGATTTAAAATAAGTGAAATAAAATATAATGGGTGAAGGTGAAGAACATAAGTTTGGTAATAAGCGTAGTACCTTGGAACCCCTCCAGCAGTGTCTAGTTAAGCACAATGAACAGCAGAAACAGGAAATAGGTAGACTCAGTACACTCAGTGGTCAGGGTGATATTCGAAAATGGCTCCAGGAAATAGGTGACAGTCCAAGCAGATTGAGAGGATCTACTATGCATAACAGCGGTGTCCCAGCAGACAGGTAAGGCATGGAGTTGGGAATCCAGGAGGGGAATCATTCTGGGTATTCGGTAGAATGATGGGCAGTTGGTAACAGGCAACTCTTGTCAGTAGGTAGCACTTTTGAAGTCATAGACATTTTACCAACTCAGGTTGGGATTAATTTTGACATCAAAGCATAAGCCCAGTTATCTAAACTGAGAAGTAAAAGTGAGTTGGTCCTGCATTTTGGAGAATTGGAAATGAATTCCTTAAACCCTTCTTGCCTTGGAACAAGATTAGCAGAATTTGAAAGTGAACATCAAGTGGCCTCTGCTGTGGGGATGGGAAAATTGAAGACTGTGAACCAGGCAAAACCTTATCAATTGGTTTAGGAAGAAGTAGTGACAGAGGCTTGGGCATATGAGGAGACGGTTAAAAGTAAGAAACGGTTTTAAGTCCTACAACAGGAGGATGGGATTTTGAAAAGACTGGATATGTGAAATGAAATTAACCAGAAATTGATCCAAGACCTAAGCAGACTATTTCAAGACTCATTCATTTTAAGGCTTACTACTGAGACTTAAAAATATACATGAACGAATTTTCCATTTGGGTTTGATGTAAGCATGAAAGTTAAATTGTGAAACAATTTTTGTAAAAATAGTATTGTTCTAGGACGTGATTTGCTTCAGAAATTGCACATCCAAATTGAGATGAATATTCTAGACTGATTCTGCCATGATGTTTAGAAATGTTCTTACTCTAAACAAAAACCTGACTATATTGTATTAATCAAATGTGTGTAAGATTAGATCTGACAATGCATATTAGTATACAGTTTGAGACTGCATCAACAAATAATTTTTTAAATTGGTTATAAATATATTGATCTAACTTAGAATGAGGTTAAGAGAATCCTGGGTTGGGATTTGACAACTGACAACCTACAAATATATTTCTTGTCTGCAAAGTTTATTTGCTTTTTTCTATTTTTATTTTTAAGAAACCTGCACAGTATTTTAATTTATAACCTGCATTAGATTCTTCTAGTTTAATGTTACATTATATGGCTTGGCAGAGCGGATATTTCCTGTCTCTCTTCTGCAATAACAGAAAAGTATCCACTAAACAAAAAAATGCATATAGCAAGCATTAAAGTTGTCCTGTAAACCTTATGAAAACGTTTAGTTCCTCAAATAATATTTAGAGCAACTGGATTTAATATCTTTCATCCAGCAGAGGGCTAGCAAACTCTATCAATTTCAATTTACACACATGACTACAAATTTATATAGTTTATTTCAGTTTTCTAGTCATTTGTTTGTTTAAGCACCAGACCCTTTTCTTAAAATGCAGTTTTCCAACACATAAGGGAGATGCACGTGGAGCTGCTTTAGTTTCAAAAGGCCCCCCGAGCTGCCTCTGCAGAAACCCCAGTGAGGTGTGGAAGATAATTGAAACCCTCTGCTCTGATTTATCCAGAAATACTCTTCCAAATTCAAAGTCAGCTCTTCTTGAGTATAGTCGTAAATATTTTTCCCTCTGTAAAAATCCTAATGCTGACACTGCAGGGAAAAAATATACGCAAATTATGAAAGTGCCTCATCCAGGGTTTTGTCTTCAATTGGAGTTCCTACTGTGTGGTTATATGTCTTGTTTGGTTTTGTTTTTTTCCGGGAAAGATGGCATTTTTATCTCCAATCTTTTGAGTGAAAAAGGCATTTATTTTGACAAATTTTCTTCACAATATTTCATAGATGTGCCAAACTGATGGACTGTTTGACTGTACTTCTAAAACTATTCCTGTAACGGGACCAGCTTTGCCCTTTACTAAAATTGAATTTTAGGGATTACTTATGAGAGTGAAAAAGCATTCCATCTCTTGCCTATTTGTTACTTTGCCTTGGTAATAAATCTATTTGCAGAAGAAACCATTACAGAGCCTTCCATTTGGAACTATGCCTACCTCCTAGCCAAATGGTAATTGTTCTTTGCTTTGTTTTTCCAATCACAATGAAGCTTTTGTAGGATGTCCCTTTTTTCTGATTGAGGCCTGGTCTAAATCTTTGGTACTGAATTTATTTAAGTATTATAACTGTAAAGAGCTGTGCTTTCATAGGGGCTAATAAATACTTTCCAAGGCACATATGTTGTCTCAGTCTGTTCAAGCTACTATAACAAAATACTACAGACTGGGTAGCTTATAAACAACAGAAATTTATTTCTTCTAGTTCTGGAGTCTGAAAGTCCAAGGTCAGGTGCCAACATGGTCAGGTGAGATGAGGGACCTCTTCCAGGTGCAGCTTCTCCTTGTATCCTCACCTGGTGGAAAGGAGGCATGGAGCTCTCTGGGGTATCTTTTATAAGGGAACTAATCTCATTCGTGACCTAATTACCTCCCAAAGGCTCACCTACTAATACCATTGCATTTGGCAGTAGGATTTCAAGGTGTGAATTTTGGGGGTGGGTTACAAACATTCAGACCATAGCACATGTTCATTGACTTTAAGATTTATTCTGTTACAAGGTTCGTGTTGGATTTCATTATTACCATATAGTCTTAAGAAGTGTGAACATATTATTGGTGTCGATTAACCAAAGTGATCAGCATTGTCTTTCTACACACACTATTTTGAGGCGTGATCCTATCTCATTTCCTATTTGTTCCCTGTTTTTCTGTTTTACAAGTCTACTTTCCTTCCCTTTCATGCTTTTATATTCATGGTTTTTTTTCTTAGAACAATAATCATAGTAGTTACTACTTAGTGAGCACCTACTAGATGTTTTACATATGCGAGTTCTCTTGGTTCTATTTGATAGACATTATCCCCACTTATATAAAAGAAGATTGAAGTCTTTGTAGGCTAGATAATATACCCAAAGTTATAAAGTCCAAGTTTTGGAATTCAAAACCCAAACTCAAGACCCTTTACCACACAAAAGAAGCTCTATTTTATAACATTATCAAAGCTATTATTTTTATCCCTTAGTAAAAAAAAAGGTGGTTAAAGTGGAGAACCAAAAACAATGGTACATACATACTTTAAACTTTTTTTGTTTTAATTTGAAACGTATACATTGGAATTCTTTTACCAATGGTTTGATGTAGGATCATAATCTTTCATTTAAGAATGTTTTGTTTACGAATTTTCCACTGTTTGGGGCTTCACCTTATCTTTTTTAAATAAACAATACCTACTTAAAAGTACTGTCTCATCTATATTTTCCAGTTTGGCATCTTTTAATTAGAGTCAGAACTTAAAGACACTTGCAAAACCATCTGATTGTAGAATTTCTAGGTTTCCAAAGCCGCCTCCCCAATCTTTTACAATTATTTCAGCCATACCTATAATTCAACAGCAATATTTGTTAGTGATTCATCTTTATCAAGTCCTTACAAAGCATTTATATTAATTTTCAAAAAGCCCACAACTCTTTTTTACCCATATTTCATAAGTTTCATTTAAATCATATAATTGCAATAACAATTACAACTGGGATAAAAAGGTTAGTAATAAACATACCTGGCTCTTGGTAAGCGTACGACTTTACTGGTGGGAGAAGAATGTACACATAGTAAAGAAAAGCTATTAAGCTACAAGCTTTTATTTTTTCTTTTATTTTTTTTTTTAAAGGAATTTTGCCTTTTTTATTTTTAAATTTTATTTATTTATTTATTTATGGCTGTGTTGGCTCTTCGTTGCTGCGTGAGGGCTCTCTCCAGTTGCGGCAAGCGGGCGCCACTCTTCATCGCGGTGCGCCGACCCCTCACTATCGCGGCCTCTCCCGTTGCAGAGCACAGGCTCCAGACGCGCAGGCTCAGCAATTGTGGCTCACGGGGCTAGTTGCTCTGCGGCATGTGGGATCCTCCCAGACCACGGCTCGAACCCGTGTCCCCTGCATTGGCAGGCAGACTCTCAACCACTGCGCCACCAGGGAAGCCCAAGCTACAAGCTTTTAATACGGTGGCCATCAGTCAGTATGCAGAGGGAATGGAGACATTCTGTTAAGTAAAGGTTTGTTAAGAGAACTTCTACTCCATGTTTAAAAAAAAAAAAAGAAAAGAAATAAGTATAGTGTTCTAAAGTCCTAGAGTACACATTGTTTCTACAATTCATTTGATGCTTATATTGCCCATTTATATAACATTTATTATTATTTGTTCTTATGCAAAGTAGTATAGTTTGGTGGAAAGGTACAGAAAAAAATGAAATAAAACTAGTTTGAAGAGTTCGGATTATTTAACTTCCCAACTAAGTGATCTTACTTTGGGGGACCAGAACTGATTTTTTTTTTTTTTTTCTTTTAATTCACCTCTTTTGTGTCAGGGCCTTGTTCATAGTTCCATCACTTCAAGTCTTTATAAGTCTGTTTCTCTGCTCTGTGGCTTCTGCTGTATGCTTGGTTGTCTTTGATTACATGCTGGTCATTGTTTTTGCAAAGTTATTTATATAGATAATTTGAGGTCAAGGATGAAGGTAACTTCTGCAGAGAAGATATTTATTTACTTCTGCCAGGGTCTGTGGTCACAAATGCTTTGGAAATCACCCTAAACCAAGTTCAAGGCTTGAGTTTTGTTGAAACTCCGGGCAATAAAACCTCTGCTGGAGGGCAGGTTATTTATTATTCTACCCCTAGCTTAAGAGTATAGCTTTTTGAGGTCTCAGATAATTGTGGGGAGCCCCCCTGTTAGACTCTGCACCTTGTGTAGACATTGGTCTTTGACTTCTGCCCTCTTACTCATGAAGTTTTCAAAATGAAAGTTCAAATTTGAACTTTCAAAACGAAGGTTCAAATTTTCTAGGAAATACACTCAAGAAACAAAAGGAATTTCTCTGCTTGTTTATCTTCCAGTGGTTCCATTTTCCTTCAGTTTTGCCTAGGAATTCCTTATTATCATTATGTCAGCTGTTTGTTGCTTTTAACAGGAAGTTGTTTATATTTTATCCAGCATGCCTAGTGTGTTTCATTGGGAGGGTGGGTCTGAATGACCTGGCTCCTATTAGCTGGAAACACATACTGTACAGCGCTTAGTATTTCCATGATTGATTTGATTTAGAAGTGATACAAACACCATGTCACATAAAAGGCGTTACTATGCCTTACCTCTGAAAATGTGGTTTCCAAAGAAAGTTTGATTTAATTTTAGACTTTGGCTTCCATATTCGTGGACTATGACTTTGCATGAGTAAAAGTATAAAATGAAAAGTGCTGGTCATGCCTAAAGCAAGAAACACTGACTGCCTAGCAACAGATTTTATTTATAGGTTAATTAAACAAAGGTGCAATAAAAAGAATATCTTACGTGAAGCAGTTCAGGGACACTCAGTGGGGCAGGGAGGAGACAGTTAAATACATGTAGTAGCATCCAGAAATAATCCAGACCTTTATAAAAATTACTAACTACCCATGGATACATCAGTAGCACTTTAGAGCACTTCAGTTTTCTGGTACCAGCAATGCAGCCCTAAGGGGATTGTTTTTTGAATGTTTGTGTTATCCAAACAAGATATTTTATGTCTTTTATATTTATTGCAGTATCTACTACACAGAAACTCTGCTGGGCATAGCATTGGTTGTTGAAATTGCTGAAAGTGTTTATGTGTGTGGTTTAATAATAAGGGCATAGGGTTGGAAAATCAGAGATCTGAAGTGTCTATCACTGATTTGATGTTTGATCTTCAGCAGATTTGATTATACTCTAAGATTACATTTTGCCATCTTTCTATGGTTAATTTTGAAAAACAATGAGATCTTTTTGCTAATAATTTACTGGCCAGGGAATACTGAGTTAGAGGGCTATAATTCATGGTCCATAAAAAGTATAGAATAATAGCCCAGTCACTTAAAGCCACATTTACTGGCTTTTAAGCCTTACTGATTTATATGCAAATATAAATTATTTCATGAAAATTTAAAACACCCATGGCTTAAATTTGGAGTCACATAAAGAATAACAATTAAAAAGAGTTTTGTCACAACCAGGAAAATAATCTTTTTGTGTGTCTAACTAAAACATGTTCTATCAAACTATCCCAATAACACTTCTATAATTGACATTATGCAAATATAAACCTTCAAGTATTGATCAAACTTCTCTCTCTCTTACCAATAAGTTGTTTCCTTTGCGATGCTAGAGCTACTAACAGATAATAATTCCTGAGTAAAAAAAAAAAAATTCTAAAATAAAAATATAAATTTTTTCGTGGACTATAGGCACACAGAACATCTTCAGGGGTCTTCAGGACTAACAGGCTTGACATTGCATTTTTACATTTTAACCACAGTTCAGTGCTCTTTATTTGACCAAAATAAAAGGGCTAAAAAATATACTCACAGGTTTTATAAAAAGCTGTTACGAACCCCAAAGGGAAGTTTTATGTTTTTTGAAACACAACAGTAAATTTTCAGTAGGAGTTAAGAATTTAACCCCAATATTTCAGTCTCTAATAGACTATGGGGCTTTCTTGTCCAGGATCAGTATGTTTTTCCGAATAAAAGTTTAATTATGAGAAGAGAGTGGCCTTGAGGAGTCATTTGAAGATATCTAGAAATAGTTGGAAACTCGAAACCAGGCACGTGAAGTTTGTGAAGCAGCTTTCTAGTCAAGATCTGAATATTCGTAGTTCCAGTCACTGCAGATTTTACGAAGTGACTGAGGTGTTGCCGGAAGTCTGAAAATATATAACCGCTGGATTTTCAACTCCACGAGGGCAGGGACTTTGTCATTTTTACTACTGGATCCGCAGTGCTCCTTGACTGGCCTTCAGTAACTGTATTCGATAAAAGATGGCACCAGAGACAGAAGCTGTGCAGTAACAAGATGAGGACAGGGAGAAAGGTTTTATTTTAAAAATATTTTAGGGGCTTCCCCGGTGGCGCAGTGGTTGAGAGTCCGCCTGCCGATGCAGGGGATGCGGGTTCGTGCCCCGGTCTGGGAAAATACCACGTGCCGCGGAGCGGCGGGGCCCGTGAGCCATGGCCGCTGAGCCTGCGCGTCCGGAGCCTGTGCTCCGCAACGGGAGAGGCTGCAGCAGCGAGAGGCCCGCGTACCGCAAAAAAAAAAAAAAAAAAAAAAATTTAAAGCACATTTTAAGATTAATTCCTAGGCTTTCAATCCAAGATGCTATTGAGTAAATTAAAAGGAAGGAAGATTTTAGCATTGTGGGGCTTTTCTGATTCCTGAATGAACTTGTTTCTTTTTTTCCTGTCCAACTGAGCACAGAGAAAATAAATTTGGAAGCCTCAGTGAAGGGATTTTCTGTCAGAAGAGTTTTTCACAATGAGCAGATCCAACCCATGTCCACGGACTCCAGTTTAGGCAAGCGAGGCTAAGGCACCGGCATCTTTGTCCATCTAAATTCGCACTCTGGGAATGAATGATTGGTGATGGGGGTTGGGAGGACGCAGGGAGAGATAGGCTGTGTCTCTCTTTTTCTTCTGAACTGGGCTTTTTCAATTTTCTTTTCTCTGTGCCTTTCTCTTACCTCTGCCCGTTGCAGATGTAACTGCTGCCAGTAATCCCCTGACCATCCTCACCGTCCTTATAGGGCTGAGGCCTGCGGTCACAAAATGCTATCTATATTTATGACCTACAGTTTGTGTGGCTTGATCTTCTTTATGTGTAAAGGCATCTCCAGAGGGACGCTTTTCACTCCTTGTCGGCTTACCGTTGTTACCAGCTGAAGGTTTCTGGGAAACCTCAGAAGTGCTATGAGCTTCTTTCGGAGGCTGGAAGGTGGGGAACTTGAGACTGCTTTGCTTCTCCATCCTGAGCTATGGAAACCCTCTGTTTCCATTCCTCAGGCAGAAGTAGAAGGAAGATACCTTTTGGGTATTCTAATTTTAATGAAGTCATCTCCTTACAGAAACTGTTATCAACAGAAAGGATCTATTATATTACTAGCAAGCTCTGCTTTATTCTTGTTATCAAATTGAGTTTTAGATTTGGCTTCAGGTAAAACAGTTTGGGCGGTGATATATCAATGTAGTCACTCGTTAGGTTTGCTTTACCTTACCCTGACCATTCATTAGTCTCAGAACACACACACATTTTTAAATATGGATAAACGTCCTTGAACTTGAGTAGAATGAACTCTTGGTTCATAGTTCAAGTGAGCAGAGCCTTTTTTTATTCTGGTTAGGTGATGTTTTAACTGTCTTTGTAGTGTATCTGCTTCTTTTCCCACTTACCACCCACATTCCATTTGTGGAAGAGTGACAATATATGCTATTTAATTGCATTGCTGCTTCTCCTGGGTGAGGCTGGGGAGAGAGCAGGGGGATTAAATTGCGTATGGCTAGCTCAGTTGTTATTGAACAACATCCTGACTGATGCCTGACGTCTGCAGAGGATTTTCTTTGGATTCTGATCGATGGAATGCTGGACACTGAGAACAGCAAATGGCCATTTTCTCTCCTGTCTTTAAAATGAAGTATGTCCTCTCTGAAGGGTGATCTATCTAAACTGGATCTCAAGTTTAAATGTAAAGACAGTGCATTCCTTACTTTGAAGACAGACACAAGCTTATCCCATTGAAGGCCAAGGTGCTTTGTGAAAGGAAACAGCTTTTGTTACAAGTTCAGAATTCAGCCAGTATTATACCTCTGCTGGAGGCTTGATGGGAAGACTCCTTTAATGTGGTACAAGCGTCATTTAAATGGCCGGGAGCTCCTGGGACTGGAACCTGGTGCCCTGTCTCTGCAGAGGTCAGCTGGTGAGTGTGTGCCGCTCTCTTTCTCCAGAAAACTGATACTGATTTTTTTTTCCATTCAAATAGAAATTATAGGAAAGTTTGAGCAACACAAATATACAGGAAGGAATGATTTTAGAAAATTATTTTCTCAACAGTTTACTACTGAATAGGTTAGTTGTAGAGAGGCAATATTATCACTGCATAGGAATGTCTAATCTGCCTGGTGCTCCAAAAAGGATTATGTGGTCTTTGTTCATCTAATGTGGGAGCAAAATTTTCTGTGATTGGGAACAAGATAAATGAAAAATCACATGCTAAAAAAGAACTTGTGATTAGTTGATTTTATATAAAAGTATTCATACTAGTCTGAGATTTTCTGTTTTGTGATTTCAGTAAGGGAGCCCACAGGAGGGTTTTATGAGTGGGTTCCTTCTCCTGAGGTGGGCTGATTTAAGAGCACTGAACCTCAGGCCTCCTGCCATTCCTGGGGAGGGCTATCTGGAACAAGTCATTTGCCTTCTAGGGTCCTCCACTGTAAAATTACGGTGACTTTGCTTCTCTGGGTTGCATCCAAAGATATGAGAAAATGTAAGCAAAGTAGTATAATTATTGTTTCTAAAGATATGGCAATCATGGTGCTTTGTGAAATATTAATGTCAAACTAACATCTAACAAGCTAACATCTGACTCATTACCTTTTCTTCATGCGACAAAGTGAAGAAAAGAGCTCACATACTTTTTTTTTTTTTTTTTTTTTTTTTGCGGTACGCGGGCCTCTCACTGTTGTGGCCTCTCCCGTTGCGGAGCACAGGCTCCGGACGCGCAGACCCAGCAGCCATGGCTCACGTGCCCAGCCGCTCCGCGGCATGCGGGATCCTCCCGGACCGGGGCACGAACCCGTGTCCCCTGCATTGGCAGGCGGACTCTCAACCACTGCGCCACCAGGGAAGCCCCAGAGCTCACATACTTTTTGTAGAAAAATGGAGGGAATCTAGGGGACTAAGACTTTGTTAACCATGCTTAAATTCTTTTTTTAAAGTTATTAGATCGAAGTTTTAAAAATGTGTAATTCTCCTGGCATTAGAAAATCACATAATTGAATTGATGCTGTCCAATTTTACAGGTAGGTCTACTGAGTTCATTAAAGGCTAATGAAATAAACTAATGTTTTTGACAACAGGAACTCCCCACTCTCTTCTCAGCTACTGCTTGTAGTTTTTCACTTTCCTTTTGGGAAATCTATAGAGGGGAGAAAATATTGTGATATAGTATAAGCAGGTTCTAAAGGGGCCGTGGGAAGGACATTATCCTAGACGAAGCCCAGAAGAGTCAACCTCACTAAAGGGAATCTACTGTAGGAGGGTCCGCTACAGTTTGTTGGGACTCATGTTATTAAGTTAAAAGGTTAGTCACAAATCAAGTAAGACTTGTTGGTTGTAAACATTTAAAAAAAATATTTAAAAGAAAAGAGAATGCCAGATGGCACTAAGATCACCCTGTGCTCCAGTCTTGATGCTTTCACTGAACCACTTTCACTCCTAATGGCTGCTTTGACACCATCACAGCTATTTATTTCAAAGTACCTCAGAGGAGAAAATGTTTGAATTATATAAAGTGGCAGGTGATGGCTCACCTGGTTAAGGAACTTAAATGTCTATGTGTGTTTCTTTGTAAATATTTTCCAGAGGAGGGAGTTAATAAGAAGCTGATTTTTTTTTTCAGAAGATGAAGTCTCAGCTGCTCAAGTCAGAGAAGATTATGCTCCCCATATATAAGAAACTAGTCATGCTGCCTGGAAGTTAACTGGCCCGTGAACCATCATGGCGCCAATACAGTGCTGGCTCATGCCCTGCCGATTATTCTCTCCTTTAACTGACTTTTGAATCCAATTAAGTGCTGGGTTCTCTATGCCATGGAGTGCATTCTGCTTGCTTGTGGGATATTTTAGTAATCCTACAGCTTTCAACTTAATTTAGGTAAAAAAGAAAAATTATAAATTTTGTTGTAATAGGCTAAAACATGTAGTGACCACCCACAGTATAGAAAATTAGTATTTTCCCTCCTAGAAATAGTACTGAAATGAAATTTTACATTTTCCATTTATCTAGGTAGATATGTCATAGAGTTAGGATACAAAAATATGTCATTTTCTAAAAGGACACTTTTAATATTATTTTACTTTTTTCTTTATAATAGGATATATATAGAATCAAATTATATTGTTTAAATGTCAACAGTTAAGGTACTTATCAAAACTTTTCTTCTAAAATGAGACAACTGTGTGATTGTATGTAAGGGTGGTGGTGTCCATAATCCACTGTGTACAACACAGTGTTATGACTCTGTCTCCAGAGTCTAGGGATGAATAATTAAGAAATGAGTGACATCCTATTGGCCCTTGATAAAATCGTGGTAAAATTCTGAAAAATTGGTAGTGTATGCAATTGGAATACTATAGAGAATTTCATCTTCTTGAATTAACAGGTTGTATCCTTTCTCTTCTTTCACTGTGTCTCTTTATTGGGTACACATACAGGAACATCCAGAAATACTAATTCTGCGTTACTTCCTCATGTTATTTAATGTTAATTTGGTATTTAACCAAAGTTTTTGGTAATGAATAATGAGCACCTGTGTGCCTCTTAGAATGATGGAGAGTGATTCAGGTGTTGCCTGCTTCCCTCTCTCCCTTTCTCTGCCTCTGTCCTCCTCTCCCTCTTTTGAGGGCACCCTCTTTCTCCCAGGATAACCTGGCTGAGCCCAGATTATGCTGCGTGCTCACTGACAGCTCCTTTCGATTCCCTGCTTAATGCAGCTCCCTGAGGCAGCCTCACGTAGGTCTGTAATTGACACACCGAAGACTGGGCTTCTCCCAGCCCTTCTCAGACGTGCACACCCCAGTGCTTCGCTGGCAGTGGCAAGTAACTCCAACTGTGCTCGTCTTCTCCCCAAACGGCAGCGTTGATTCTTCTTTCTTAAATGAACCTTGGAGAAGGGAAGGGCTGAGAGATTTAAAAGCAGGGATTCGTGTCATGTGCTACAGCAGAGCAGCAGTAGCAACGGCAGCAGCGGCAGCAGCAGAAGCGAGTCATTTAGTGCGACTGCACCATTTTTTTCTCACCCTGCATAGAGGTGTGGTTGGAAGCGGCAATAAACTACCCACCCCCTAGCAGTTCCACGGAGGTGGCCTCTTCCTGGCTCCAGTCGGAAGACAGACTGTCTGGAGGAGTCCCCAAAGACCGTTCCTATTGGTGATGTGTGCCTAAGGAAGGCTTTTTCAACTAGTAGGATGCTTGTCTGCACTTGCGGCTACCCAACGGCTGAAGAGCTCGAAGTCTAGTGCTCCGCCTTCCCGTGGGACCATTTCCGAGTGTGGGCACACACCTATGCCCGCGTGTGTTCAGGTGTGTGCTCCTGGGGGGCTTGGCCTCGGACCTTGGTACGTTGTGGTGAATTATGGTGCTGCAGAGGCTGGAGCAAGATTACGACCTAGCTCGGGGGTGGAGTGGATTATTTTGTGAGTGTTCTGGCTGCCAGCCATTGCCCTAGCGGGGAAAATCACATCCCCATCTAGCTCTAAAATCACCTGGTTTGCTGGGGAGTGGAAAGTGAGCCGCGGCAACTGCTTCTGCTGCTTCCCTCTGCAAAAATGGCTCACGCTGCTGCTTCTGTTAAAAAAGTTCGAGAGGCTGAACTGGATGAAAAGGAAAAAATCCTTGAGAGAGAGAGAAAAAAACAACGGAAAATCCCCAGGGAACGTATGGAACGGAAAAGAAAGGTATGAAGAGCATCCCTTTAACCCTTTGCCTCTGTGGCTCTGTGTAGAACCATGAGCCTGAGAACCAGCAACTTCCTTCTCCTTTCCCTCCATCATTTCCCTGCACCATTTCCAAGCTCAGTTTGCAGCCTATAGCTCGTGCCTAAATTTGCTGCATTGGGAGGAGATGCCTGAGCAGGGCACATTTCCTTGGCTTTAACCAAGTAAAGCAAGAAAATGTCTCCACTTCATTTTTCTGCTTTTCTCAGTATCTTTATTCAGTCTCAAAGCCAGGTGTTTTTATTTCTCCAAGTGACTCTGAACACTTGTCTTAGAAGAAGGAAGGGATTGGTTTATGGTTGGAGGGTTAAAGTATTTTCTTCTTGTTCCTCACCTCTACTACAAGATCTTTAAGCCTGTGCCTTCTTACTGACTCCATGTATTTGATGTAGATCTCTGGTTAAGAATAAATCACAGGTTTTATTTACTCTTTTTTTCCCCCTTCTGAAGGTTGACACTGTTCTATGTAAAACTGCGCTAAGAATCTTGGTGCAGTGAGCCGTGTATCAGGATTTTTAAGATTTTAATTAATTCACTTTCTGGTTTTCATTATTAATCTTATGATTTTCTTTTCTGACTATAGCAACTAAATGAAAAGACCAAGGTTAACCAATGGGACAAAATGTTGATTCCCTTTACGATAAAGTGTAGAATCGTTGTCTTTTAAAATATTGTTTTTCTTTAAAATAGAAACAACCTTACAACTTGATGGAACTGCTATACTCATTTAGCTAGTGCTCTGTTTCTATAAGGGGAGAAGATCTCTGTAAATGCTGTAATTAACAAAGTAGGTCACTGAATAATTTCAGAAGACGATAAATGGCATATTACATTAGCAGAGCATAAAAATCGTGGTTTGTACACAAGCTGTTAAACATAGCTCTGGGATTAGGGATGCACTGGGGATCCATAGGCTTAGTAATCCATGTGTTCAATGTCTTTTTTTTCTTCAGTAATAGATGTGTTTACCTTTCCATTTGGGGGATATTAGCTTTGCCTTACTTTTGGAAGGACACTTGAGGACCCGCATTAAGTTGAGATCTTACTGCATAGGGATTCCTTACATTTCAGTTTTACTACTTATTTCATCAGTAGTTAGATCAAATGACTGTCATTGGGCAACATGAATAAATAAAATTTGCAATATATTATCATTTCCCTTCTGGGGAAAACTTTAATGCTGCCTGTCTGACCTTTAAAAGGCCTTGTTTCAAGGATGCATTAATTCTTTTTCATAATATCAAAAGTATTTTTGGCCATTTTTGAGGGAGTTGGCACCCTTCTTGACAGCTACTGCAGTTCTGTTTCTAATCGTCTAAATGGAACTTTATGGCATAAAGCAGTTTCCTGTGATTATATCTTTTTTATCTTTTGTTCTCCAAAACACAGTCTATTATTTTTTGCCGGGGAGCGCTTGTTCAGTACACAGTGTGACCTAGTAACTTTGCTCACCTAGAGTACCACGCATACACCTGGCAAATCTCTTGGTCTCACTCTGGTTTGTTTCTGTATCTAGTTCAAGCTTCTTCTTTTTCTATACTTTATTAAAGTTGAAAAACCACATCATGAAGATGGAAAAGTGCCAATAGTTGTTGAGAATCTCAGTTGCTTGGATGCTGCATTGCTTTAGCTTGAATCCAGCACGGCAGGAGAGAGATCATTGGTTGATACTGTGATCATATGACAGGATCATCTGATCTTCGTATTTAGATAATATCATTAAGCTAGAACCAGAGAAACTGGGGGAATGATGGCATAGCTACTATTTGTTTTTGTTCCTCTTTTATGTATATATATATATATATATATATATATGTATATATATATACACACACACACATCTATTGGTCACCTTCCCTTTTCTACTTCAGCTGCATGTGTCATTACATAGGTATTTACATAGCAGAACAAATGCTTGCTGAAAGAGTGGCTGGGTTTTTTAGCTGTGTCAGATTTGTTTTCTAGATACATTTATATCTCCCCCTTCCCTGGCCCCATGCACACATAAGCAATTGAGCCAGTTCTAAAATTTGGTTTAAAAGAAGAAAACTTTACCTCATAATTATTCCTTAAGGTATATATAATGGTAATTCATAAAGAAATGGAAAAAGGATGGTTGCCTATTAGTAGCACTCTGTAACACCATCTCCAGAAAGTAATCTAAAAATCATTATACTTTATTTGCTGATGCCATTTTATAACCATAAGGGAATACATCAGTTGTAGAGATGATTGAGTTTATCGTTTGCATGTCCATTTGTAAAGTGCGTTGCAGATGAAACTGTTTATTCGAAAATTCAGATGAGACCTGCCCTAGTGGCAATAAAAGCCAACCATGGAGCTTGAAAAAAATAAATAAACTGATTTTGAAAAGATTTTTACTGAAGTAAAATTATTGAGTATTAAAACAAATCAATTAAGCAGCCTTATATTTGGATTTCATTTTAATATTCTTTTGTAAACTCACTGCTAATTAAAAGAATCTTTGCATTATTATTTTGTACTCCATAAAACATTTGAAATAAATTTTAATTATTTGTAAAGTTAAAACACATTGCATGCTTGGCTGTAAGCCCTCTACCAACTTCTCAGTGCTATGGTTTTAGTAAATGGCCGGATTTGTATACTAAGGGACCTAGTTTCAACCTCATTACAAGCAGAATTTATCTTAGAATAAAATATTCAGGCTTCTTTGGGCTACAGTCTGGAGAGCTAATATTTAAATATAGTATGTACCAAACACATATTGTATATGTGTCATACTGTGGTAGACCTAGAATAAAACTAAGCTTCAAGCTAATGGACCAAGATTAAGATTAGTTGAAGCAAACTCATTTACCATTTATTTGTTCAAAAGAGTACATTGATATTCCAGCTTTTTACAGAGATAGGGCTCATTATTAGCTTATATTAACTTCAGTCATTTCTTTGTATGTCCAGATGTCTAGTGTCTATTCTAAACGCTGAGAATTTTAGACTTGAGAAGGATTCCAAAAGGAATGATTTCTCACAGACTTGTAAGACTTTGTTCTAGAATGAGATTTTGAGTATAATATTCTTTCTACAATCATATACTATTTCCCAACTGTACTTTTTTTAATTTGGAAAAATAAATAATTTTCAGAGAATCAGTAAACAAAACAATTTCATTCTTGAATGTAAAGCATGTGTTTAAATTCTCTTCCTCATTTAAACTTATGATTACCGGTTATTTTCAAATAATAGATATGTTCTCCATATCTATTTCTCGGCATGGACAAACCATTCTCTAGTCCATCATAATGTCCGCAACACTCACTGAAATCGTATGGCATAAAAGGCAATTTGTATGACTAGTTCTTGGTATTCCTGTTATTTTAATTTATACTATTAAAATGGCAGAGTTTACATTTCCTGTAAAAACTATGATAATAATATTTACTGAGTACCAATGTGGCCCTGTGTCTGGCACACACGCTGTACTATTTAATCCCGATGGCAGTCCTGTATAGTAGGTATTCTCTCCATTTCACAAATGAGGAAACTGAGGCTCAGCATTATGGAACTTGCTTAATCGTACCCAGCTGGTGTATAGCAGAGTTGGGATTTGATCCCCAGGCTCCAAAGTTCATTGGGGAAAAAAACGTAATATGATTGCTTGGTCTTGTACCTACACTGAATCTAGAGCATAAGTAAATCACTTAATCTGCCAATGCCTTGGTTTTCTAACCTCCAAAATACCTTCCTATAACTGAAATTTACTGTGAGAATAAGTTAAATAACATATTTGAGAGGAAATTATATAAATTTAAGGTTGTGCTTCTGTCGTGATTGCACCAAAACATTTCATGAGATTTCTTGGAAAATCAGCTATTAGGAGTCCACATTTGCTTCTTAAATATAGCAGTTGCCATCAATGATAGATGATTATATATGATCATTCTTTGTTACAGTTTTACCAAGACTTCAAAATGTATTTGCATATTTACATTTATTAAACTGACACTGAAAGGTGCTTTTGCATAGGATTAAATAGAAAATAAAAGCAAACTTCTTTCCACGTCCTTTTCATTGAATTTCATAGAAGAGGGTTCTGATCAGTTATTTGCTTTTTTACATGTATATAATTAAAATCTTGGAAGGAACAAGACTTCTTATTTCTAGGATAACCTTTGGGGGACTGCCCCAACCATATTCTCCTTGTCCACTTTGTTATTAAGTTGATGACAATGAGAATACTTACTGAGTATATATAATGGACTTATTACTAAGTTGTAAGGGAACATGAAGAGATGAAGAATTTTAAAAGTTACTCTGTTAGTATACTTTGTTAAAATGAAAGAGTGCTTATTTGCAAGTGTGGAGAGGAATGTATTCTGCAACTTTTGACTTATGAGTTGTAAATAAACATAAAATATAATGGCCAGCTGAACCTGCCTTCCCCGGTGGTCTTTGAGTGAACCTAGTTGTGTAGGGAGAAGAGCGGACAGGCCAGATATCTCTCCTGTCCTTGAGTCTTTTGCTCGGGCACCCAACCTGATTCCAAAGGGAAGCCCAGCTCTGAGACCAGCAAAACTTAGTCAAGAACCATGTATGCAAAGATTTCTGGACACCAAACCAAATGCGATGTGACTAAAAGTACAAATCACAACACAATAATGTGGTCCTGTATAATATTACATTCTAGAACCCTTCAAACGTGGAAAATTCCAATAACATATTTTAGCATTTACATCAAATTGTCTTTATATAATTTCCTATGACTCTTTCACCAATACATCAGTATGTCTACAAACCACAGTAACATAAGGTAGATTGGTGAGGTCTTGAGCTTAATCTCTTTTCAGGACTTAATGTTCACTTCAGTCTAAATAAATATGTTCAGGCATATCTATTTACATGTGGAGGCTTCCATAGAATCATGATTTTTTTTTTTTTAATTTTGGCCATGCCGCGTGGCTTGAGGGATCTCAACTCCAGGGATTGAACCCGGGCCACGGCAGTGAAAGCGCTGAACCCTAACCAGTAGACCACCAGGGAACTCACAGAAGCATGATTTTTTTTAAAAACCTATTTTCTTCTTCTTTAATCCTCCTTCTATCCCCTTTTCTTAGTTCAATTCAGAAACCCTTTCTGGACTAGAATAATTATCTTTATATAAGTGACTTGCACTATTAATGGCACTCTTGGCCAGCACCCTAAGTCTGAGTTTTTATTGGTTTTTTAATTATAAAGAACCTCTTTCAACCATTTGAGTGGGTGACTAACTACTAGCTTAGGATTACAGCTGTCAAATTTTGTGGGACTGTGGCAAAAATAGTCCCAAGTATATGGCTTGAGATAAGTTTTTAGGAAGACTGTTAAAAGACAAAATCTTAAAGTAAAAAAACCTACTGTGCGTGAGTTTATTTTTGGAATCTAAACTCTTTAAACAAACTCAGTGTAATTCCCCACCCCCTTTTTAGTTGTGTTCATCTGAATTCATATAAATGTTTTATTCTTTATGAAAACAGTTTTCATTGGTGACCCTTGTTATCAAATTTTAATTTTATTAGTTACTTTATTCATCATTTGGGTAAAAGTAATGATATTTACAGCACATTTTTACATCATAAAGAATACTGAAAATATTTTGTAGAAGTATTATAGGAGTCGGTGAAAATACAAGGAAGTTAAGAATTCTGCTTGTGCCATATTTAATGATTTTTTGGTATGTGCTTTTATTTTTCCATTATGTCGCCCTTTTTCATTTGTATTTCTCGAAATAATTTCTTCTTCACAAAGAATGATTACTTTTAGTATCAGAGACAGAGACACGGTATATTAAAATGGAGAATAGTACAAAGAAGTCACTTCCAAAATTTTGGAGTTCTGTGGAAATTGCTAGTGGAATCATCAGCTATTTGAGTGTGACCCTTTTACTTCAAAGGTGACTTGTCATTTTTAAATGTATATTGTGGAAAATCCCATTAGAGTCATCTGGCTCCATTCCATTCATAATAAATCAGGATCCTGGGGTAGACTGAAAGGGAAAGAAGACCATAATCTATATATGTTTAAAGCTCCCCTGGTGATTCCAACCAGAACTGGAAACCACAGCAATAAATATTTTCATCCCCCCACCAACTCTTACTCTATTCCATCTTTTTTTTTGTGGTGGGGTGGGGGTGGTACGCGGGCCTCTCACTGTTGTGGCCTCTCCTGTTGCGGAGCACAGGCTCCGGACGCGCAGGCTCAGCAGCCATTGCTCACGGGCCCAGCCGCTATGCGGCATGTGGAATCTTCCCGGACCAGGGCACGAACCCGTGTCCCCTGCATCGGCAGGCGGACTCTCAACCACTGCATCACCAGGGAAGCCCTCTATTCCATCTTTGATTTGAATCAATAACAGATCTGCTCCTAATAATCAGGATTACTCTAAACTGCCATTGAGAAAAATTTTCCATGTGTGTATAGGAGACACCCTGGCAACTTTTTGAATGTTTAATGAGACTAATTGGTCTATATAATAACCAATTAATTTTGAGCCAGGAAAAGAGGAAAGAGTGTTTAATAGGTAAGTTGTAAGGCTTCATGATCTGCATGCAGTATGACTATCTCTGCCCTGATGGTATGATCTTCAAGAATGAGGCTTGTATGTTTCTGTGTATACACACATACATAACTAAGCTCATAGAGAATCGAGGTGTTATCCAAGCTAAATTTTTGAAAGAAAACCACTGAAGTGTGATTTAAAAGTTATGTCTTAAAAAGATTGTGCTGTTTTGAATGAACTCAAGTAAATGTCCTGGGAATTTAATTGGTAATGTAGCAGCCTTTGGAGACCTCAAACCTTTAGAGATGTCAGCACTTTTGGAACTCCTAAACACGAGTCAGTAACTACTTTTTGTTCTTTGTACTCAACTTGGCTAGATTTTTCATATCTTCAAAATTATATAAAATCCATGAATGTGGGGAAGGAAGAAGGAATGAGCAACTCATAGATAAATTCTCTCTCCCAATTCTTCAGATATTTCCTTTTTTTTTGCGGTACGCGGGCTTCTCACTGTTGTGGCCTCTCCCGTTGTGGAGCACAGGCTCCGGACATGCAGGCTCAGCGGCCATGGCTCATGGGCCCAGCCGCCCCGCGGCACGTGGGATCTTCCCGGGCTGGGGCACGAACCCGTGTCCCCTGCATCGGCAGGCGGACTCCCAACCACTGCACCACCAGGGAAGCTCCAGATATTTCCTTTTAATATTTCTAACTCAACAGGATCTCTACAATGCCAGGTGTTTTTGTTTGTTTGTTTTTGGTTTCTTGCATGAATATTTTACCAACTGCTCTCTCACTCTCCTCCTGGCTCACCGCAGCTGCCAGGGCAGCCAGAAAGGGATTCCCCCTTAGGTTGTACAGAAGTCTGGAATGGACTTTTTAGCATGTATAGTTGGAATTACTCCTTCCATTTTCCATCACTTCATTCGTAGCTTGCCAGAAGAAAAGAAAAACAACTTTTTCCTATTAAACTTTCATTGTAATCCAACTTAGCCTTTTTCTAGAGACGTCCCTTTGTTGTATGTGTATCATTACTGCACTGCTCGTGTCATGAGGAACACCTTAATAGAAAACTATGAGGTATTAAGGAGGAGAAATATCAGGGTACAACAATTATTATAAACACATAATCTAGTTTTTATTTGGTTAGGAGTGATAGTGTTATTTCACATTAGTAATTTCACATTAATATATATTTCTTGGCTCTCTCTATATTTTGCATAGAGACTTGTTAATTACCAATTTTAACTCATTTGTTTACAGTTTGTAAAAAGAGGTTGAAATCAAAACTGACATTGACCGCTATGTATCTGTATGTGAGTAATGTTGGTTTTACCAAATGTCTATTTTTCAGGGGAGCTATTTAATCTCTAGATTAAATTTTAAAACATAAATTATATTAGCATCACAAACATGAACTCTAAGAATCTACTTTCATTTTGTATTAATATACAGGGATCAAATATTACTTTTGTATTTGAAACTAAGTTTAGCTGCCAACACTTTCAAGACATTCAGCATGATTAGAAGTGGATATGGGATCTAAGGTTATAAAGAACAGGCCACATACCAGAAAGCTGTTTACTAATTTAATAAGTGATATTTACACAAAATTACCAGATACTTCTAAAGCTCCATAAAAACAAGTTCAGGAGACCTGTGTGTAACTCTGTCTACTAACTGTGACATTGGGTAAATTATTGACCTGACCTTAGTTTTTTCACCTGTAAAATGATGAGGACCTAAAATCTGTTAGAAGTCTTTCTGTACTTGTATGATTCTGCACCATTTTAAATTCTTTGCTTCTTTCTATTTTTGTAAGTGATTGAGATAGTTCAATGGAATTTCCAAGTTTTTCTTCATCTAATAGGAATTTTTTTGAGCTGACACTATGTCTCAGACAGAGTTCCTGTATCCAAGAAGCTCTCAGACCACCTGGGGTGATAGGTACTTTCACAAATAACAAGAATAAAATTTATTTGGGCCATTAAGGTGGAATGGAAATTGTCTATTTTTGTATATATGATGCAAGTTTTCTTTAATAGGTCTTGTATTTGTAAGCTCTTATCTGGCAGAAGAAATAATGGAGGGAAATTGTTCCTGTTGTGGTACTTGAAATTTTCTGGAAGTTGTTAAGGCAGTAGATATAGAAAATGAAGTAATCTTATGAAGCTTGCAGTTGTTTTTGTTCTGTATTTTAGGTACTGATTTGAGTCATTTCACAGGAAGAAGTTTATTGTGGTTCCCTTATTTTCTATTAAGCCTGTGTATACTGGTACTGCCATGACTTATAAACCCGCAGACAAATATCATCACAGTGTTGTTAATCATTTTACAAAGGTCCAATGGTAGTAATGGTAACTGCCTTTGAACCACAGGGCGCTATGGCTAACAAGAGCCCATGGTAAGCACTTAAAGCAACCTCAGCAATTTACAAACCATTTAGCTGTATAGCTCAGGGAAAATAAGACACCTCCTGCGTTCTTCTGGGGTAGAAGTGCAGATTTCCTCCTTATTTATGGCTCCTGCCTCAAACTGGGCCAGATGCTTAATTAAAGTATGTCACATTCTAACATGACTGAAACCAATAAAGTGTAAGTAGCACAGGTTACCTGGAAACAGTAACTCCTTTGAGGAAGAGGTCACTTAGGAAACGAGGAGCTTTTGTTCAGGGCAGTCACCTACAAAACATGGGGCTGCAATGTGGGCTCTGAGGGACAGGAATCAAAGACTGGGCGTGGGTGGGGGAGAAAAAAGCCATCTGTGAAAGCACAAGTTGTCATTAATGGGGAGGAAGCGGATGACAAAGGACCCAGTAGCAGATGCCAGCCCTATGACTACACTATATTGAATCATATAAAGGATTTTGTATATAACATAAAACACAACACTCATACTCAGCCATTTAACACAAGAGGCAATATTTCAGAACTTTTGACTTTTATACTAGAAAACAGCACTGGAAAGATGGAAGAAGAATTTGTAGTAAGCTAATATGAGAAATTTTTTTGTCATCAAAGGCAGCTTGATAACTGAGATGCATGTCTCTTTAATCACTGTAATTAGCCTCCACACATGAGCCTTCTGGGTTATGTATTCTATAGTAAGTTGTATAAGAGCTTACAAAACAATTTAGTCACTCCAATGATCTTTAAAATTCTATAAAACTCAATTAATCAAGAAACTCAAATAATTATGCTAGAGAGTTTTACATTTTTCACTTAGAGTCACCTAGAAGCTTTTAGATTGTACTTGTTAATTCCTCTTTTTTTGTGTGTTAGATTTAAAAAATCACAATTCATTTCCCATTAATCATCCTATTTCCAATATGAGTTCAGATGTAACATAATTCAGGATATTGCAGTTCTTGGATAAAATAATTATTAAATGAATAACTACTATGAGCTAACTTTTTTTTTTTTTTTTTTTTTTTGCGGTACGCGGGCCTCTCACTGCTGTGGCCTCTCCCGTTGCGGAGCACAGGCTCCGGACGCGCAAGCTCAGCAGCCATCGCTCACGGGCCCAGCCGCTCCGCGGCATGTGGGATCCTCCCGGACCGGGGCACGAACCCGCGTCCCCTACATCGTCAGGCGGACTCTCAACCACTGCGCCACCAGGGAAGCCCTGAGCTAACTTTTAAGTTGAGTGGTAAAGATTTTTGGTTGAGTAAAAGAAATATTTTCTGTCAAGGAACTTCTCTTCTAGATAGGTATTTAAGATTGATGTCAATGGGGAAAAAAATTAGAGGACAGTGCTAGATTGGTGTAATAGCCTTTTATGTTTATAGAGGTTGTGGACTTCAAGTTGGGCATTAGCAGGATAATTAAGGTTGGCTTAGGTGGAGAGGCTGTCTCAGAGGACAGACATAGAAGCTGATGAACAACCTAGCATGGCATGACCAGAGAGTAGGGCTGGATAGGAGTTGGTGGATAGTTGGAAATAAAGCTGACTGCACAGGAGAGCCTTTAAAACAAGGAAGAGGTAACTGAGCTCAGTGAAGCAAAGAATAAGAAACTATGGAAGTTTCTGTGATGATGTAAGCTTATGGGGAGGAAGTGGAGCTAGTGAGGTCACCCAGGAGACTGTAAAGTCATCCAAGAAAGTGAATCGGGCTTGGATTAGAAGAGTTGCACAGGAAAATCGGTGGAGAGGGAAACAGGATGGATATTAGCACTCAACTGAGAATAGGGAACAAAAGAGGTGAATAAAAATGACCTTAAGGTCATACATTTGAATGATATTAAAAATGATGGTATTTTTGGGCTTCCCTGGTGGCACAGTGGTTGAGAGTCCGCCTGCCGATGCAGGGGACACGGGTTCGTGCCCCGGACCGGGAAGATCCCACATGCCACGGAGCGGCTGGGCCCGTGAGCCATGGCCGCTGAGCCTGCGTGTCCGGAGCCTGTGCTCCGCAACGGCAGAGACCACAACAGTGAGAGGTCCGCGTACCGCAAGAAACAAAAACAAAACAAAACAAAATGTTCATGAAAGTATTGATATAAACTCATTATTTTTACTATCTATACATACATATAGATATAAAGAGAAATACAGAGAGCTATGTTGTGTGTATGTGTAAATACATACATCTCGCAATGATGTCTCAGTAGCAATGGGCATATGTAGCCCAGACCTTTTCTAAATACCATTTTCCAATACAAGGAACCATAATTCCTTGGGGAAATGGCTGATTCAAGTAAGAAAGTGCTCAAAAAATGATGGGGCATGTCAACCTGAAGAAGTCCCAATGACCTGCTATAGAGAAATTTCAGCAACAAAATAAATAACAAAAGTAATGGATATTAATTTATAGAATAAAATAAATATCCGTGAGTCCATACTAATAGAAATAAATAATTGGATAAATGAATAAATAAGGAAAAGGTGAGTATTTTTCTTACAGTAGAATTCCAATTAACAAATCTGGAAGAAATCATATAAATTATGATTAATACAAAGGTGAACAGCAATCTAGCTTGTTAGATAGTTCAAACTATTAAAAGTTCTATCAGTGAATTGTTTTTAGCTACAGAATTTGGTAGTAATTAACTGATTGTGCCTAAGTCTTCAAAGAGGGAAAAACTTAGGAGACACAATTATCTTGTATAGTTTAGAATAACTTTTGAACTCCCAAACACATTCAGATAAAGAGATTGTGTGATGATATTTTTAATGATTTATTTTAAAGATATAATGGAATTATAAAGGCAAAACAGAATTGTTTTGGGTTTTTGTTTTACATGTATTTCTGAAGGTTTTTACATAAATTAATATTTTTTAAAAGGCACATGCAAAGAACTTATATACAGTGTATCAAATGATATAACCAAATTATCAGAATGGTATTTTATTCATGACAGTGCTAGTTTTCAATTATCTGAAGTGGGTCTTTATGAATCATATGTCTGCCTTATACTGAATATTGCACTCTTGACATAGATGATGTTGGCATCGATGCAGTGCTTTTCTTATTTTTTTCATTTTATTCCTGAATCCTTTTTGAGCAAAATGGTAATTTAAAAGATCCTTGTTTTGGTAATTGGTGGGGTATATTTATTTGCTGGTGATAAAATTACACTGGCAACTAACATTTGTTGAGCACTTTTCATCTTCCCATTGGTGTGCAAAATTATAATTTTACACAGTTTGATTACTGAGATAATTGTCCTACTTCTCTGCCTCTTTTTGTAACTAAGACACACCGTGAATCTGCAGGAACCTGTTTCAGCGGTGATAATACATGACAGAGTTGTCCTTTGTCCACTTTGACCATGAGAATTGACTTTCTCTTTGATTTACCATACTTGATTCTCTGATAATTTTCATGAGCAGGCAGCTGCTCTCCATGTATCAGATGATAATCTCACAACTAATGACTCACTCCCTGGTCCCTCCCAAAAATGCACTCCGTTTCTCCTTTTAATTAACTTTGCTACCGCGTGGCCAAAGTCAGTAAAATTTTTCCTTTTGTTTTCCTTTGCCTATAGCAATTCATTTGCCTGCCTCAATCTAGCTTGGTAAAATATTTAGGTGCGTATAGTTGTTTCACTCTTGACACTAAATTCTTAGCTGTAATCAAATGTATGATGATACTGTAAGTTGAGCATGTATTTTAAACAACCTCCTGCAGAGAGCACTTGACCCTGGATCAGAGCCCACACAAGTATTTCTGTTAACGTTACATGCATTCTCTCTGCGTAAATGACTGTATGATAGAGTGATAACTAAATGTGTTTATCTAGGAAGACAAAGTTCTTTCTCTAAGCCTACGTACTTTGAAGTTTTAATGCATATGATGAGAGCAGTGTCCTGCATGGAATAGCCTAATACCTGGATGTCATGGTATATGACCAACTTGCTGTGCCCGTAATGGCTACTGATTTTCTTCCTATATCATGCTACCATTGCCTAAGTCACAGTAGATACCCTACCGGTTCTAAACAACCTAATTACTCTTTTTGTGTCATAAACTCAAATTTGTCATAGGCTAGTCTTCTGAGTCAAACCTAGAAAGAAGTTTATTTGGGCAACTTGTAGATTGTAGCATAAGCGTTGTCACAGAATGAAACAGAACCAGAGGTTTTAACATTTTGTGAACAGCTATTCTCAATTGTGTATATTAACAAGGAAATTAAAGATGTTATGAAGGATGAGACAAAAAATTTTTTCTGGAGAAATATTTTCTATCTTCCCTTGTATTTGTATACTTAAATGTTAATGTACTGTATTGGCATCTTAAAGTCACACTAACGTTTCAAACTATAAATTAGTAAATTTGTAAACTATTAATTTTACTGTTTTCAATACAAATTCCCTTGTCTTTGTAGGACCTGGAACTTTTCCTCTGTGGTACATGAAGTCTACTACACTAGGCTGGCAACACTCTCTCATAACTCCTGTTTGCCCTGTTTCTCCTGTTAACCTTGATCCTTGTTCACACTCACGTTTAGCACATTAAGCTGCCCTAAAGCATGGCCAAACTCAGTAAATTTCCTTGTTCTCTTCCTGCTCTATTTTGATGAATCCCAGCCAGGCTCCCGCAATGAGGTGTCTGCATGCCAGTGACCTGGGCATATAGCTTATTTAGGTATAGGTTGCATTACTGAAATCTAGGTTTCATTCCTTGGGAGACATATCAGAGTTCTAGTGATTTATAAAACTTCTGAGGGATTACCTCTCCTGACACTTATAGGTCTCTCCAGTTGGAAAGCTGCTGCAAAGTATGCACATCATTGAAATGCAAAAGTAAAGCAAGGAAGTGTGAAGCTCATTTAGACTTTAAAGGCTGGCATGTCAGCATATTCTATAGACTCAAGTGGAGACCAACCTGCAGAACAGGACACTAAAGGCACACTTCTGTTGCAACAAGCAGTATATTGTAACTGAGTATAAACCTTCTAACATTCCTGCACACGAAAGCGTGGTAGAGTTAAATGGGACTCTTTGTGATTCTACATATCCTGAAGAAGCAGTTTTTCTCTGTGTGAAACCACATGCATTTTTCATGAAAGATTCAGGGATAAAAACACATCTGGGCAAGATATAAGAATGAAATGTATAGACAAAAGCCTTAAGGGTTCAAAGGCTTTTTTTCCCCCTTTCCTCTTTGAGTTCAATGGTCATTTAATTCCTTGGAGTAGATAGGTCAAGAATTTGACCCACCAGAGTAGTAAAGTTGACTAGGAAAGTGTCTTTACCATAAAAAAGAAAAAATAGGATACTATTCTGAGATGTCACAACTATCAGATCATAAATACTAATGCAACTTGATTAGAGGGTTTTTTTTTTTTAAATTAGCTCACTTTGAAGTAGGTTCTTCTTTGAGAAAACCTATCCTTGGAATTCTGTTCTTAAGGTATTATGTGTATGTATATGTATGTACATACGTATCTATAGTCTATACATCTGTATTTCTCAAAATTTTATTTCCATTTTTTTTAAACACACCAATTGTACTTGAACATTTGTTACTTTTTTTAAAAATTAATTAATTTATTTTTGGCTGTGTTGGGTCTTCGTTTCTGTGCGAGGGCTTTCTCTAGTTGTGGCAAGTGGGGGCCACTCTTCATCGCTATGCGTGGGCCTCTCACTATCACGGCCTCTCTCGTTGCGGAGCACAGGCTCCAGATGCGCAGGCTCAGTAGTTGTGGCTCACGGGCCTAGTTGCTCCGCGGCATGTGGGATCTTCCCAGAACAGGGCTCCCCGTGTCCCCTGCATTAGAAGGTGGATTCTCAACCACTGCGCCACTAGGGAAGCCCTATTTCCATTTTTATATGTGTTTTAATAATGTCTCTCTCTCTATTTTTTCTCCCCCTGAGTTTTCAATATATTGAAGTTACAGCATTGCAGTTTTACTGTAGTATGTACTTCAAGTGTACTTAAGGGAATGATCATTTTAATAAGAATCAACAAAAGAAATGATCTTTGTCATAAGTATGTGAAATTGAAAACAAATTTTGTAACTTAAAAAGTATCAAAATTTAAAGTATAGAATCATTTCACAGCACTACTTTGTATACCTTGCAACTGTAGCCTGAGACCTGATGGCGCTGTCTCAGATAGACATAGCTCAGGAGATGGATGGATGCGTTTGGGATCTGACATTAGACCCAAATAGTTGCAGAGACTCGGCCCAGCCAGGTATGCCAGGCATGTTATCACATAATTGCCTCATCCACAATGTAGAAAACAGTCAACATTGGGGTTTTTATTGGGCAGGGGGAATACAGAAATGGGGAATTTCAGCAGCTTGGGAATCAAGCAAACATCTCTTCTTGGCCAGCATGATACCACTCACTGGTATTGATTATGGGATAAAGCTTTGATATTGGGAAAGAAAAATGTCATGAATGTACCTTGGAAGTTGTACCACCCACAATCTTCTTCACAGCAGCTCTCCAACCAGAGAGAGGTACTATAGCTTTGGTCACACAGACTAAATTTAGAAGGAAGGGTTACTCCTCTTCAGTGACAACATGTAGAGGAAAATGAAGTTATACTTTGGGGTGACATCATTATTGGTTGTGCCTAGATACAGGTGGAGGTACAAGGACTTGCTTCTAAATGGTTGGTGAGACAGGGGAGAAATAGGACCTTTTCCTGAAGATGACTTCATTGTGAGCTACCCCTAGGTGGAAGCCTGAGGAAGTCTGACCTATTTATTCTGAAATTAAGGATAAATGGTGGCAGCAGATGGGATGCAGAGGGAAATAAGACCATATAGGTTCTGTACTTGTTTTTTTTTTTTTAACGATTATTCACTATATTATTTGATTATCACAATGAGGTAGATATATTCAGCCTCATTTTTTAGGTACATAAAATGAGATTTAGAAAGATTAATTCATTTGCCGCAAAATCTCACAGCAAATAGATCCCAGATATCCAATTCCAAAGCTCATGCTTTTTCTTTAAACCATGCTGGTATGTACTATGACACAATATCTAATTTTGGAGTACTTTTAAATTAAATTGGAGAACAGATAAATAGATACAAGTGCAATTCAAACAAGGAAGAGTAAAGCTGAGGAAAAATAATCGTAGCTAACATTTCCTGAACAATGCTATGAGCCAGGCACTATGCTAAGCATTTAAGACGCAGAAACTTATTTCATCCCTCAGCAACACCACGAGGTAGAAATGATTATAAACCCCTTTTGTCAAGTGGGAAAAGTGAGGTTTAAGAAGGAAGAAAGAGAAAACTCTGGATAACTTGTATCTGTACTTCTCCTATTTATAATGCTAGAGAGAAAAGTAGCTGAGATGTAGAATACATGTCACTAAGATATACAAAAATATTTCTAACACTTCCAGGAACAAAGCAAACAGGATAGAGGGGCTTCTTAAGAGTCATAATGTGGTCTACACTACATGAAGGTCTTCAATAATAAGATTATAGGAAGAAGGACAGAATGGTTAAAATTATCAAGTGCTCAAGTACAACTCGCATCTCCAACAATCAAAATAGCTTCAAAGCAGATGTCTAAGTCCTAGATGTCTTCAACAGGAATCTGTTGTAAGAGTGGAGGACAGATGATGTAGGTCTCATAGATCCAAAATATCAAATGGTCAGTTAATTTGAAGTCAGCTTATCAAATTGCAGATGGAAGTAGTTCTAAAATTTCTTGAAAATTAGTTGTTTCACTGGACCACAGAGAGAACCCAAGGACATAAATACAAAACAAACTGGAAAAGGAAGACCACTGGGGTATTGTTGACTCCAAACACAAAAAGGTGGGCGGCACGTAAAGGTCTTTGAATGCCATTTCTGCTTTGCTTAACAGTGAGGTCCAGGATCTCTATATTATCTTTATAATATAGAGAGGTCGATCTTCCCTTATTTTAGTGTGGGCTAATAATAAACTGAACTATTCTGGGTTCCAGAGCAAAGAGAAGGAAAGTTATAAGATATGGTTTTAACATTTGATCCCCAACGTGGCTAAAATCGAATGTTATTAAAATAGAAAGAACATATTTTAGCAAAACTGACATTTAAAAAGGTCAGTGGATAATGGAAGCCACATTCACGCTTATTGGTGATTCATTTTTAGGAAGAATTTAGGATAAAAATTAAGTTATCATCATTAACCATTAGAGAAATGCATATCAAAACTACAATGAGATATCATCTCACACCGGTCAGAATGGCCATCATCAAAAAATCTACAAACAATAAATGCTGGAGAGGATGTGGAGAAAAGGGAACCCTCTTGCACTGTTCATGGGAATGTATGTTGATACAGCCACTGTGGAGAACAGTATGGAGATTCCTTAAAAAACTAACAATAGAACTACCATACGACCCAGCAATCCCACTACTGGGCATATACCCTGAGAAAACCATAATTCAAAAAGAGTCATGTACCACAATGTTCATTGCAGCTCTATTTACAATAGCTAGGACATGGAAGCAACCTAAGTGTCCATCGACAGAAGAATGGATAAAGAAGATGTGGCACATATATACAATGGAATATTACTCAGCCATAAAAAGAAACGAAATTGAGTTATTTGTAGTGAGATGGATGGACCTAGAGTCTGTCATACAGAGTGAAGTAAGTCAGAAAGAGAAAAACAAATACCGTATGCTAACACATATATATGGAATCTAAAAAACAAACAAAAAAGTGGTCATGGAGAACCTAGGGGCAAGATGAAAATAAAGACTCAGACCTACTAGAGAATGGAGTTGAGGATACAGGGAGGGGAAAGGGTAAGCTGGGAAAAAGTGAGAGAATGGCATGGACATATATACACTACCAAACGTAAAATAGGTAGCTGGTGGGAAGCAGCTGCATAGCACAGGGAGATCAGCTCAGTGCTTTGTGACCACCTAGAGGGATGGGATAGGGAAGGTGGGAGGGAGGGAGACGCAAGAGGGAAGATATATGGGTATATATGTATATGTATAACTGATTCGCTTTGTTATAAAGCAGAAACTAACACACCATTGTAAAGTAATTATACTCCAATAAAGATGTTAAAAAAATTAAGTTATCATAACATGCTTTTTAGTCAGCCAAATAGAACATTACCTATGTGTTTATTAAAATTTGACAAAATCTGATTAGTCCTATGAGTTATCAAATATGAAGTCAGAAATAAATGTTATTGCCATAGGGATTTAGAAATTGTAAATTCTAATTTCAAACATTAGACGTGACGTAAAAAAAGAAGGCAAGAGTTGAATTTTTGTGGTGCTCCTTTCTTCAAGGTGCACATTTACCGCAGTTACCATATATCTGGATGACTGATGTCTAATAGTGGCAAAGATTGGAGAGTTCCGCCTGAGCACTTGAATTGGTTGTTTTTCGTGAACAAAAGTAGAAAATGTACATCTTTTCTATGAGTCCTATGGTAGGCTGATCACCGTGAGGTGTTTTTGCATTTATGAATTTGTGATAGTATTGTTTGTTGTTGTCTACAAGAGGTTAGTGTTTGCACTGAAGGTAAGACATATTAGAAGTAAGGATATGTGTGAAGAAATAAAGAAAAACAGTGGAGGGAGGTCCACCACACGTAACACATTAGAGGCCCATGGTGGCCAAGCCACAGCATTGTGTGTGTGTGTGTGTGTGTGTGTGTGTGTGTGTGTGTGTGTGTAGACATTCATTGTAAGAGTATTCATTGCATTTCTCTGGCATTAACAGTGATTATTCTCCATAGGTTTTAGGCATGGATGAAATATCCATCGTGTGATCAATTGTCTTACTCTTAACATTAAACCATCTTCTGGTTTGTGGCTACTTTTGTGGGCATTTGTATTTTTGTCCTTTTCAATCCTCCTCATATTCAGATGATTACCAATAGGTTCAGTGCCTAGACCATTTCACGACAAAATCAAACATCTGAAAAAATAATCATATGAGAGCTGACAGGATAGTAATGTGAACAAAACCAAGGAGCATTTACTGGTAATTGAATAGATTGCTGTGGATTGCCATTCTCAGAGACTTGTTGAAGCATTTCTGTGTGTACATCAGAAATATTACACATTTGCCTCTTTTTATTTAAATAATATGTTTCGGCCTGGCATATAGTGCTGAATAGATATTTATGGGATGATGAAATAAATGTTTGTAAAAACCAATCTTATTTTAAATATGTTAAGGAAGATTTTTATTTTTTACATATTCAGTAATCAATTGTGAGTGTCTGCTATATTAGAGGCATTATCAGAAGCACTAAAGACAAAACAGAAAAATAAAATATAATGAGCTCATATTCTAGTGAAGGAGAGAGGCGTAGAAAAAGATGATTGCAGTTCAGTGTAGCAAACACTGTGACGGCTCTATGTTCACAACAGGCTCTTAATCCTGCTGGCCAGGCAGGGCTTCCAAGAGAAGTCTTGTAAATATAGAGAGAGGGAGGGAGGTGATCCAGGTGGAATATTAGTTGTTTATAAAAGTCCAGAAGAAATCAGAAGAGAAAAGGCTAAGATGAGGGGAGGAGGGGATCAGATACCACAGGACTCTGTAGACCACATTAAAGATTCTCTCTTTTATGGTGAAGATGGTAAGAAGTGCCCGGAATAGGTTTAAGCTTTGGAAAGATCACTCTGGCTATGGTGTGGAGAATGGATTGGAATCAAGCAAGGCTAGAAGTAAGAAACTATTTAGGAAATGGTTACAGTAAATCAGCCAGGAAATGATGAATTCCTGACCTAACATAGTGGCAAAAGTATGGACAAAAGTAGACTCTTCAAGGTTGGGTGTATGGAAAAGGGAATGTCACAACCATGAACATTTCCAACTTGAGCAGCAAGGTGTGAATAAGGGTGCTGGTCAGTGAGTGGAAGAAGACAGGGTCAGGAGCAGGTTTGGGGAGAACAGTAGCTCCGAGGAGAGATGTTTATTGACCCGGGAAAGCCCTGAGCATGTTTAAATACTAGCTTTAAAGATCTAGTAAAAAGGAGAAACATTTCTATTAAAAAGATTTTTAAAATAACTCCTCTTAGAAAAAAAACTCTTAAGGTTTAGAAACAAATCTGTGTTCTTATCATATTTATGTTCCTTCTTTGCTTCCATTCCTCCTTCCCTTCTTCCTTGTCTTCTGCAGAGAAGATAAATCATCTTCTGACCTCATAGCATGATTTATAGACTTATAACTCTAAAGATTAAACACATACAAATATTAGCATAAGAGTCTATTTACTGTAGCTCATTATTATACAGATGAGAACAAATTTCAAAATGGCAGCTGACAGTGCTCTGTCCAGTATTCATTCCTTAACAACATGTGGCCAATAACATTGTACCTTGGAGGACATAAGAGCACACTGACACAATTTTAGAAGAATTGAATTAAAAATATGAATTTTATGATATTTTAATTTTTATATTACCACGATTTTTGATTGCCTATAAAATTATTGTCTTCAAAAAAATTAGGGCATAATTAAAAACTTTTGAACAATTTCTCCCATTTTTCAGGGAGAACAAATGATATATAATAATCAGGATATTTATTCCAGTATGAATAATAAGTGAAAGATTATAAACAATTACTTATACTTTAAGGTACAAAGAATAAATTTGCTCTAGAGAGATCTTGGAAACGAGCCCACATTAATTATCAGCTGGACAATGCAATTCAGATTCTTTTTGGTGCTCTTAAGTTTTCAAACTTTGAAATAAGTTCAATATAGTCTGTCACGAGGGTGTGGAGAAAAGGGAACACTCTTGCACTGCTGGTGGGAATGTGAATTGGTTCAGCCACTATGGAGAACAGTATGGAGGTTCCTTAAAAAACTACAAATAGAGCTACAATATGACCCAGCAATCCCACTACTGGGCATATACCCTGAGAAAACCATAATTCAAGAAGAGTCATGTACCAAAATGTTCATTGCAGCTCTATTTACAATAGCCTGGAGATGGAAACAACCTAAGTGCCCAGCATCGGATGAATGGATAAAGAAGATGTGGCACATATATGCAGTGGAATATTACTCAGCCATAAAAAGAAATGAAATTGAGCTATATGTAATGAGGTGGATAGACCTAGAGTCTGTCATACAGAGTGAAGTAAGTCAGAAAGAAAAAGACAAATACCGTATGCTAACACATATATATGGAATTTAAGAAAAAAAATGTCATGAAGAACCTAGGGGTAAGACAGGAATAAAGACACGGACCTACTGGAGAACAGACTTGAGGATATGGGGAGGGGGAAGGGTGAGCTGTGACAGGGCGAGAGAGAGTCATGAACATATACACACTACCAAACGTAAGGTAGATAGCTAATGGGAAGCAGCCGCATGGCACAGGGATATCGGCTCGGTGCTTTGTGACCGCCTGGAGGGGTGGGATAGGGAGGGTGGGAGGGAGGGAGACGTAAGAGGGAAGAGATATGGGAACATATGTATATGTATAACTGATTCACTTTGTTATAAAGCAGAAACTAACACACCATTGTAAAGCAATTATACCCCAATAAAGATGTTAAAAAAAAAAAGAATAAAATAAGAAAAAACATGTGTCTAAAAAATATACATATATATATAGTCTATCACTTTATAATTTTAGTTCTTTTAATTCTTGTTTAAATGCACACTTAACATGCAGTTTAAAAAAAACTGGTGATACCATAGTTTACAATCACTCACTGAGGTAAGTGCAACACAACTGGATGAACCTACGTGATTCAATGTTTTAATATAGTACAAGGGTATCAGTTATCATCCTCATAATAAATCAGTTTAATTGGTAATTTTGATGAACACTCATATCTACTTCAGTTTGAACCAGTATTAGATATTTAGCTTGAACTTGAATTTGTTCTTGATTGATCAGTGACAGGCAGTGTATGTCAAATGGTGTGTGTGTGTGTGTGTATACATGTGCATTAATTTTGTTTAGAAAATATTATTTTAAAATACTTTGAGACCAATAGATTAAAATATTTCAGTAAGTATATGATTACATTGAACTGGGCTCTGTTTTACAACTGAAGACATTCTTGCAGTAATGACAAATGTATCAAAACATTTAAACCATCATATTTTATGTCATAACCCCCAAAGTTGATGAAAAGTTGCTATTTCTCTATAACCTCTAAGGTGAATGTACAAACTGAGAATATAAATACATGTAGCTTAATGCCTGTGAACCATCAAAGGAAAACACTGTCCAGATACTGAGTGAAGTGAGAATTGAGAAGTATAGAAAGGATTAGAAAATTTTTATTTGCTAGTCTCAGTCATGGATAATTCATTTAAGCTTAGTAGTGGAGTTCCCTGTATGCTTAATAGGAGAACATTATTTGGAGAGGTTGATTATAAATTCTCACTAGTACAGCTCTTCTGTTTATCTTGTCCTAAGGCTCAAGCCCTGTGTCTAACCACTGTGGTGTGTCAGAGACCTCTCTGATAGATGGGTCTAGACAACTGTGGCACACAACATATAGAGCAGAGCTGGTCAGCTTTCTCCCCAGCCTCTGAGAACGTTGTTCCTTTGAGCACTAGACTTTCCCCATTAACTAATCCACAGTTGTGCTATGCACCATTCACTGATTTTAAAATCACCTTAACAGAGTACTTTTCAGATTACTTCTATCAGCGGTCTTCCTAGTTTACAGATAGAAACTTACAAGAAATGTTAGTGAACTATAACACTGACTTGCGTTTCAGACGGTAACAATTAAAGCCAGATTGTAATAGAGCCCTCTTCCTCTTTTTTTATTTTCGTCGCTTGACCCTCTCTATAAACAAAGCTTGCTGGGAACCCTTGCTTTAGTAATTAACCTTTTTCTGAGTATTATGTACACACATATTTTTCTTCGGAGAAAGTAGGAGTGCACAATGGCTAAATTGTTTTATTCATGTTGTGTTTCAAAATCCAGTCTAATATGACAGGGCATAGAATTGGTCAAATGGCTAGCTTTGCATACCCTACACTTCTTGCTTCATAGTCTCTTTAATGTCAGTCCACGACATTTATTGAGTGCCCACTTTGTAGTGGGCATTGTGTGGAGTAGCCTTTAGAAAACTTCTCAAGTTGTTAGCACTGTTTATTAAAGAATGTCCTCCTTTATGTACTAGAAGTCAAGAGGCAGCAGTCTGGAATGAAAATAATCGCTGGCAGGAATGTAAAATTAAATTGGTTAATTAATGTTTGTGGGCACATAAATAGCTTGGCAATATTCATTTTGATTCATTTGTGTACAGCATAAACAGTAAAACTCCTTTGTACTGACCTCAATTAGAAAAGTTATGCCACGTGTTAATATAGGGAATCTAGTGTAGATCTATAAATTATGCAACAGTTTTCATGATTGATCAGTTATATAACAGATCCAACTGGTGAAAATCATTACATATTTAACTTTTAGCCAAAGAAATGATATTGAATGTACCCAGACCTGGGAGAAAATAACATGCTGCCTCTGTTGTTGCACAAAATGTTCCAGTTTTATTTCCACAGGTCAGTGATTCCCAAAGTTAGAAGAACTTGTCCTTGGTTTCATGTGGTTGGGCATGGAGAATTTTGCACACAATAAGAGTAACGAAATATTAGTTTAATCAGATAAATACATTTGACCAAAACAGTCTTTTTTTTTTTTTTTAGTTTCAACCCAGTGCTTTTATTATCCTTATGGAGGCTCAGATTTTCCCATGTTGGGTCAGTGTGTAGGTATGATAGCTTGGATTCCAGCAACCATTTAGGCTTGTGATTTAGTTGAGTTTATTGCCACCTTTTTACTGTTTGTATGCCATTGGTCCCACTTGTTATATTCTTTTTCCTATTCTTCTTTGCCTTATTTTGAATTAATCAACTATTTTTTATTGTTCCATTTTTTTTCTCTTTGAATTTCTTAATTATATATATATATTTTTTAGTGGCTACCCTAGAGATTATAATATATAACCTCAACTTCTTATAGATCCAGACTTCTTTTATCTTGTTGTTCCACAGTGTTTAGCATAGGTTTCCATCTTCAAGGTCACCTCATGGTCCCAATGGCTGCTAGAGTGCCAGCTATCATATCCACATCCCAGGCAATGGGAAGGAGAAAGGGGGAAGGGCAAAAGGGAGCACACCATTAAAGAGCTTTCCTAGGACTCTCTTCCCACTTCTTCTTAAATCCTAATGCACAACTTTATCTGAAGTGCAGACTAGGAAATGTAAGGTTTTGGTTAGGCAGAATACCCAGGACTCTGCTACTAAGGACGTAGTACAGAATGGATACTGGGTAGGTTTGAATTATGACTACCGTGGGGAGAAAAAGAGGAAAGGGAGAGATGTTTTATAATCTAAGCAGATTTCTAAATTCAGCAAAGGGAACGTAAATCTTACATGTTAACAATGATCTGCAAAATACAAAGTGTTAACTGAATATCATGTTAGAACAGTGCATTTTGTACATGATAGGTTAGATTAAGGGAGACTCTACCTTGACTTTTTTCATCTGTGTGATGGATACTCTTGAATAACCCTTACAACTTGGAAGAGAGGAAAAAATTAATTTCCGTGACTCTGAGTGAAATTTTCTTCCTGATTTGCCACTTTAAAGACTTTCGGCAAAATATTTTTTTCAGTATTTTTAATATGATAGCACTTGCCCTTTAGGAACAAGTGAATCAAAATATTTGAAGGAGAATAAAACCCCTACTAGTGTTTGCAGTTGATTTGCAAAAACTTGTTCTACAAAGTCCTATAAAGCTGCCCTACCATGTCCGTTTTGGTGAGTGAGACCATTCAGAGTGAAAGTTCTATTACAAATTGTGAGATGTAGAAAACTGGCAGGGTGTGGTTTCCAAAATGTTTGAAGTTTCTCAGTGGGGCTAATATTCAGGAAGGGTGGGGCAAGAGCAAAGGAGTCTACATCCTGGAAAAGAGCTCCGGATCCCAACAAAGAGTTGGTCGCATTTCACACTGTGGTCCTTTCATCTTTCCTTGTGAGTCTCCCAGGGAAATGCTACGGATCATAGTCAGCTCCTAGCACAGGAACCCATGATGCAAGACACTGAGTAGTTCTTATCCTTTTTGTTTGTTTGTTTTTCACGCTAACAAACTAAATAGATGGTCAGCTTCAGACACCACCTCGTGTTAGATGTTATGTTCAAGTGTTAACAAGTTCTGTTTCATAGAAGTAAAGAACTTCAGAGCTGGAAAGGATCTAGCAATCATTCAGTCTAACCCCCTTATTTTAAAAAAAGAGAAAATGAAAGCCCAGATTTGATAAAGATTACACACATCCACACAGGTAACTTAGTGGTAGAACCAAAATTTGGGATTAGTTACTCCTAGCTAAGAGGTCCTTTCACACCTCTGCAGGAGCTGTGATCTAACTCTTTAGGCTAAATTATAGAACTGTGACAGTTATTCCTTTTCCAAGGTGTTAGTTTTCTGATGATTCTGTAATCATTGCTTCTTACTTAAGAGGTGAAATTTAAAACTGCAATGGATGGTTTTCAGATTTGCTGTCATAGGGACCTTAGTAGCTACTTTCAGAAGATTACAGCTGAGAAGCTGGCCTTTGTTCTCAGTCCTTAATCACTTCTCTCTTTTGATGGATTTGAAACACAGCAATACAGATGAAATAATACCAGTAAAAGTGCTTGGGAATTTAAGAAGATATTGCAAATATGTCACAGCACGGGGGGTCTTGAATTTCACTTTCTATATCGTATACTAAGTTCAAGTATCCTGCTCCAAGTGTGGCCAAACATGCAAATATTTGCTTTCTGAGTAATTTGCCCTAATGACTTTGAAGCATTTTTGAGAAACAGTGGTGACATTGTTCTGCCCTGGCAGAAAACATGTCCCTTGTTATGTCCACAGAGATCCCAGTAGTCTGCAGGCACATTATTAAGACATGGGTGCTGCACAGTATTTGCTAATCTTGCCTTCTATGTGACACAATGTTAGGTATATAGGCTGTCACATCACCCAAGCCTTTGTGACAGACCTGTCAGGCGCCACTCTTAGTTAAGCACTAGGGGTAAAACTGGAAATGTTTTAACTTCTGAAGTAATGCCCTCTTCTGTGGACCCTTCTCCTCCTTGGTTTTGATCAGGCTGAAAACATCAGACCATTGGCAAAGTTTGGAGTGATCACAAATGTGAAAGCTGTTCATTGCAAGTTATGTTTTCGTAACTATCATATCTTCCAGGTCGATAATTTAAATCTGTTCAGCCAGAAAATAGAAAATTTCAGCAATCACAGGAGCACAAGCGGTGTGTACCTGTCTTTGCTCATTCTTCTTTAGGCATTCAACTTTAGCAGTGAGATTTTGGTACCACTATGGGGTGTATTTTGGGCAGCCCAAATGATAGGAGCATGGATGTTATCTTCAACAAGCATGAAGTTTCTCTACTAGGGAAAGAATGAGAAGATTTCCCTGGGATGAAGGGAGAGAAGGGTAGAAGACTGATGGCTAGTCACTTAGAAAAAGTATCTTCTAAGAGTTGTCAACATGTTTCTTTGTTGGTTTATAATTCAGTGTACTTTTAGACTTTTTTTTCTCTTGTAACAAAGCACTACAAATTACTTTCTAGGAAAATACACCCCAAACAATGTGAATATTTTTCCAAACACTAAAAGGGGTGTTTATTGCAAATCTGGAAATAAAATTAAAGATTTGTTATGCTTAAAGTGTTTATAATTTTCAAATCTGTTACTGTTAATGTGTAAAAGGAGACGTTTAGGTCAGTGTAGGCCAGTTAAATATTGATACTGTGCTCCTATTTGGGGCTGCCTTTTATTCATTTACTTAACAAACATTTAATACTCCTGTGTGTGCTTTACTTCTGTGAGAAGGTCAGTGAGAGAGATGAGGCATTTTATGTAAAAAGACAAGAGCTGATAGTAGTCTCAACTTTATTCAAAAAGATAGAACAAATTAAGAGACTAACAGAGGTGTCATTAAGACTTCCAGGGGAAAGTGAATTTTAAGATGAGTTTTGAATAAGATGAGTTTTGAAAAAGCCGGTGAACTTGTACTGGTAGAGGAAGGGAGATGCATGCTTGGCTGAAAGAGAAGCAAAAGACACAGTGGTAGAATGGGTAATGTATTAACGCAACAGAAACACGCCAGGAAACAATTCATGCTGTTAAAGCACTGTAGAAGTATTTATGAAGCACCTAGGAACATCTTTCCCAATCCGGAGTGGTTAAATATTTCTTTTATATGTATAAGTACAGCTCAATGAGAGGGGGAGGCTAGAGAGAATTTTCAGGATTTGCTTCCAATTTTTAAGTTGCATGATTTTATATCAAAAGACTGCTAAATTTTAAAAATAGTCAACTTACTAATTCTAAATGTGCGTAAATGTAAACGGTTGGTGAGATATTGGTTTCTATTTTGAATAAAATAGTTCATATATATTCAGGAAGAAGCAGCTGTCTTGAGACTTTGTAAGGCATCATACGGCTTTATGAACCTTCTTCTAGAGAAGATAGGAAAAATTAAAACATATCCTTTTGGTAGAGTTTGTAACCACATCATTAAACATCATAGCTTACTGAATTCCTACAGTACATGGTTCAAAGTATATGGAACGTTTGATGAAAAATTACCACATTATACAAAATCATTAGTTTAGTCTATAAGAATAATTCAGGCAACTTGGAAGGCTTTGCTTGATACATCTCAGCTACCAGTCTAATCTCGTTACTGATACTGAAGCTCCATCTTTTTTAATACTTTCACCCAAATCTTTAATATCTTAAATGTTTAGACTATGCTCCTCTTTAATGTGAATGGAGAAATCATCTCCACCCCTCCATCGTTGTCCTAATATTGTTGGTTCAGTCAATTAATTTTTTTAGAAGGGTTTAAACAGTATCTTCACCTATAGCTGAAAGGTAAAAATAATTTCACTGAATGCTGATAATGCCTTAGATACTGACGTGTAGGGCTCCAATATTTAGTAACATACTCTAGGCTCGTGAACTCTGGGATAAAGAGTTATTCAAAACAGGATTGGTAAAAAAGCATTGTGGGGCTCTTGTGGAAATCAACAATCCAAAAGTGCCAATTGCAGATTTGAGTTCATAGGGCTTTGGACAGCAATATAGAGTGATGGACTCTTTCAGGAATGCTGTTTTTAACAAAAAAACGACAAAGCATTTTTACTTTTTTCAAAAAATGACAAATTGAAAGGTGAGTTCTATCAAATGTAATGTGGTTAATTCCTAAGTATTGATATCTTCTACTTCCTGTTTTCCCCAAATGATCACTTTCATTTCAGTACATTTCTTAAACATTTAATATTTAATATGTAACATATGGGTGGATGATACAATAATCGAGTCTGGACCCTACCAGTGAAGAGTTTAAAACCTATTTGGAGGAGAAAATATGCACACACAAAACAAATAACAAATGAAGAAGTACAGGACTATTAAAATAATTAGATATATAATGTTGTAGAGGAAATTCAATGGGGGAATGAAGTTCAACCCGTAATAGTCTATAACAAAGTCTTGATTTTTAAAAGTATCATAATTGGCTTCAAAAATCTATGGTGTGGGGAGAGGGAAGGCTAAGTGGACGAAGTGAGAGAGTGGCATTGACATATATACACTACCAAATGTAAAATAGATAGCTAGTGGGAAGCAGCTGCATAGCACAGGGAGATCAGCTCGGTGCTTTGTGACCACCTAGAGGGGTGGGATAGGGAGGGTGGGAGGGAGATGCAAGAGGGAGGGGATATGGGGATATATGTATACGTATAGCTGATTCACTTTGTTATACAGCAGAAACTAACACAACAATGTAAAGTAATTATACTCCAATAAAGATGTTAAAAAAAATCTGTGGTGTGTTTGCTGTGCTCATCTCAGTGGGAAACAATTTCTTTCAAAATCTGTAATATGGTTTCAAAGATAGTATGTATCATATTGAAAGCCATTCTTTTTTTTTTTTCCCCTCCCCTTGAAAGCCATCCATCCTTGATTATCTATTGTAAAGCTGAGGGAAACATTTTCAAAATAGTAAAAATTAAAAAGAATTATAAATGAAGCAAAATGTTTGTTCTTACTGGAACACTCATGAATAATGAAAAACCGTGGATAACTTATTAAATTTAAAACATCCATACTGGTATAAAATGAGCCATTTTGATTGATGTGTTTCCAGTGAATTTTAAATGCTGCAAGGATGGCTAATTGTTTTCTGTAAATGATTATGAAAAAGAAATCTGTAAGCCAAGTGAATCCTTCTTGGTTTAAGCAATGACAAAAGTAATTTTTACCTGTTATACTGGTGAAGTGAGGTCATTAGCAACTTTAGTGTTCTTTGTGAACAGGAAGACCGAGAGGGGGAAAATCAAAGACATTCATTGAGTAATGCAAAAATTCTCCTATGTAGAGACATTTTACACAGCAGGAACTTCAGTCCATGTGTAAAGGAGGCTGCTTGCATGGTGAAAAACAAAACAACACTGCCCCCTCCCCTGCTCCCCCCTGGCCTCGCCCCCCCTCACTCCATTGACATGCATAGCTGGCCTGGTAGGTGTAAAAATAGACTGGCAGAGCCTGAATTGGAAATGGTCACTGAAGGCAGCCTGCAGTTGCTCGGGTTTTGAGTTCTCTCTGACACCAGCAAGCCAGCCAGCAGATGGGGAGAACTGGTGAGGGGCGTGTAGGGGAACTGAGCAGAGGAACCCAGGATCGTCTGGATGAATCGGCCACGTTAGTGTCCCCCTGGGGGCCCTGGACAGAGCACAGAGGGCAAGGACGGCCCCACTGACAGCAGGAACCGTAGAACTGAGATGGGTAATGCAGCTCTCTGCCCGTCTTGTCATGCGGATAAGAGTGTAAGAGCACAGGGACACTTGCAGGAATTGGACAAAACCCCAGACTACTACGGCTGTAACAGCGAGGACACCAAAGAACTTGGGGTGCGGGTAAGTTCTAAGTCACAGACTGGAGGAGAGGAGGATGGTGGCCCAAGAATCAACATTGGACCTCATTGGTTAAAACTCTAAACTTCCTGGAAGGAAGTTGACAGAATAAAACCAATGTGATCAAACCAGCTGACTGCCTCTGATTCAGTGGCCTGCTGCTGTTTCCTCTTCGTGTTCTGCAATGTTCATGTTTGTTCCTTCTGAGCTGGTTTTAGCTATGAACTGACATTTGGGAATAAGCAAGGATGCCGTCTCTTTAATTAAGTTTTGTCCAAAGCTGAACATATATTTTATTATGGAGTGACTTGCAGCAATGTTGCAGAGATTCACTTACATTCAGGCTGTTAAATTATTTTGCCTGTTTATATATTCATAGTTCATTTTTCATTAGGATTAAAAAGCACGTACTAACTTCCCAGTTTCAGCCTATAAAGGCATTCTTCTTCTAATATTTAACTAACTTCAGTGAAAAGCCCTTTAAATACTGTTCTGATTATGATGATAATATTTTGTGCAGAGGCCTAAAAGTCGAGCCATCAAATACCTAAGTTGACTTTCAGACTTTAATAATTCATAGTCATGGTATGTTTCTTAAAATGATTACAAAGGCTTATTGTGATTTTTTTGGGGGGGGAGGGCCAAAAATCTTTCTGAAATATTTTGATTTTCCTATTTGCTGGAGGATAAAGTTTATCTTTGATCTGTCAGATGCAGGAATTTGACCTTATTGCAAGTCATGTATTTCAGAGCGTAGCCATGGAACTAAGATAAGGAAGATTTCTGAATCAGAGAAACATACTCTGTACTTTGAAGTGTGTGCCTGATATTTCCAGGAGTGAGGACTTTGAGGTGACTCCCTACTCTCTTTGGCTTTTACTCTGAGCTGGATGAATTTCATAATTTCGTAGCATTGAAATTCTGTCAGACCACAGTGAAACTGAAAGAGAAACTAAGAACTTACCAGTAAGAACAACGTGCAGAGCCAGTGTTTCCAGATAGCTGCAGTGAAAAGAAAGTCTGTCAGCACTGTAGTGCAAATGAGGACGGTGCTTCCCGAATTGGAAAGAAGCCACCCCAGGCAAGAGATTAAGCAAAAAGGTGGGGAGGGAGGACACCTGCCTTAACAACCACACCGCCCAGGTTTGTGACCAGGGGCTGTTGCAGTTCTCTTTCTGGGTTATGGTTTTATGGTTTAAATTATCCACATCCACCAGCAGCATCATTCGGGATTTCTGAGCGGCCACTTCAAGTGCAATTTCTGGACTGAAGGGGCGAAAAAAGGTGAACTTTTGGGTAACTATTTAGTAGCTCTACAAGCTTGCTTAGTTGCAGTATATGAATATATTCTCCAAGAAGTGGCTACCTTGCTTAAAAGGTAGTTTCTAGGAATTTTTTTCATTAATTTAACATTGAGACCATTCTTTAAAATGTTAGTTAATAATTCCCTCAATATTTTTAAGCTACACAAGTGTATTCCCTGTTTTCACCTCTTAAAAACCATTAAGAAAAATGTAAAGCATGAAAATAAATTAGAGGTACTTTAAAAATTAAATATAAAAGCCTATTTTTAAAACATAGAGAACAGAAGTGATGATATTTTGATGCACTGATAGGTTCTTTTGGGTAAAGAAGAGCAAGATTTAGCGTGATTTTTAGATCCAAGGGCTGAAATAAGAAATTCATTCAAAACTTTCGAGTTCAGAAAATGATTAAAAACGTTTTAAGAAGAAATAATCAATAGCGATATCATTCCCTTGTTAAAATCCTCCTATCCATTTTAATATGGATATTAGCCCTGAAAAAAATTTGAGTTGATATTTAAAAATTTACTACAATCTGATTTCTCTGAATTAAATAATATAACCTGCTGATCATTGGATAATCTCTTCTGTCAAAGATTTTATGGACAGGAGCATATAATGATTGTTGTGACATGGAAAGGTATGGTAGAAGTGGAAATGCACCTGTTGCCTACTTTCTGAAGTGATATTTTACTCAGGATTTCACCACTTTAGACATGGGCAAAAAAAAAGCTAATACCAAAGATGACAAGCAAAATATGTGGTTCTGTCTAGCTTTAAGTTTCCCAAATTTAAGAAATCTATCATCTTTCTTTACTTTTAAATGGGTACTGTAAGACTGAAGCCACTCACTCCTTACATCATCTAGGTGCATTTCATAATTAGTCCCTTTTCATCATTCATGCTTGTCATTATTAATGATTAAGTTAAGAGGTTCAGAACTTACTAACTTTTATTTTTATAATAATCTTTTTTTTGGGGGAAAAACAGAAACACAGGTCCTTAGCATTTTTTTTTCTTCTGGAAATTAACTTAGAAATGTTTCATAGAGTTTATTGTGTTTGGGGGACAAAAATTTCAACTAAATAAATTTCCAGGTTTATTCATAATCGGAACTAAACTCATGGAAAAAAAATATAAATTTAAAGTTCTAAAACTCTGGGCTTTATGTAAATTTATACTTCATTCTTTTCTATAAGTTTTATTTAGAATTTTGAATAATCTGACATTTGTTTGTATATATAAGTATAGCAATGAGGAATAAATCAGTTACCAGGAATTGTTGAAAGTAAGCGAACAAAAATAATTTCTTCTAGAACCATATTATGGTATGTGCATATTTGAAATTCCACTTAATAGGCTTATACATTTTTTATAAGATAAAAAAATCAGACAATAATTATTTCCAGATATGTTACATAATTAAACCCAGAAATTATACCACAAAAAAGTAGAAAATGAAACTAAATATTATTGTGGCAATGTAATAATTTCCTAAGTTTTAAAGTAACTTTAAAAGATTATAGCAGGACTTCCCTGGTGGCACAGTGGATAAGACTCTGCACTCCCAATGCAGGGGGCCCAGGTTTGATCCCTGGTCAGGGGACTAGATCCCACATGCATGCCCCAACTAAGAGTTCACATGCTGCAACTAAAGAGCCCGTGTTCCGCAACTAAGGAGCCGGGAAGCCAAAACTAAGGAATCCTGGAGCTGCAACTAAGGAGCCCGCCTGCTGCCACTAAGACCTGGCACAACCAAAATAAATAAATACATATTAAAAAAAAAAAAAAGATTATAGCAAAAATGATGAACAGCTAATATACCACAAAATTTTAAAGTTCTATAACTGGACAAATAATATTTTATAATGTGTATTCAAATTAATACTTAAATTCTAGAGCCAAGTCCAACAAACTCTTTCTGTAAAGGGTCCGAGAGTGGATGTTATAGGCTTTGTGGGCACGTGGTCTCTGTTGCTGCTTCTCAGCCCTGTTGGTTGTAGAGCAAACGCAGCCTTAGACAGTAGGGCAACAAATCGACCTGGCTGTTTTCCAACAATTGCTAAATTTTTCTATTATTAAATTTTTGATTGCTAAATTTTTCAGTCACTAAATATTAATTTTAGTATTCTTTTCCTATTTTGTAAAGATATACATTAAAACAATAATAAAATATTCTGTTAACAAAAATATAAAATATAATAATATTCAGTCTTAGAAGAGGGTGTTGAGACGGGTAGACGTTCCAGGGTATGCTGTAAATTTTTCTAAATATTTGGAAAGCAATTTGGAAATACATTTCAAACTAGTTACAGTGTGTCTTTTTCATTTTGCTGGTGCAGCCAGGACTCTAGTAGCAGGGAGATATTTGCATGGAGAAAAAGAGTAGGCAAACCTTCAGGGCAGACTCTCACCCCCGACCACAGATAAAGAACTACACTGGACTCCAACCCCTGTGTTGTGAGTATTCCCAAGTCCATCCCTCCCTTCACTCAAACTTTGAGGGCACGAGAGAACTCTACTCCCAGAGAGACCTTATTCCAAATCTACTGAGAAAAAATGTCTGCCTTCCTAATGAAGATGTAAGGCTTATGAGCCTATGTTAGGGTTTTCCTCTGAAATGTGGTTGCCTCTTACATTAGTCCTTAAAGGACTCCAAGATCTGCTATTATCACAATCAGCTTGACAGTTACAAAAAGAGGAAGCATGTGGGGTAGTAGAGAGTTGAGAACAAAATTCAGCTGTACTAAAATTCTTATTCAGAGTAAGTCCTAGTGATATTTCTAAAATTTTTGTTGATCACAGAAGGGAAAACTGCATGATCTCTCAGATACCTTTTCCTTTTCCTTTTTACAGATGATGGGTATATATATTCCAGTTTTATTTATGAAAGAAGAAGCTCTCAGAGATGCTTTATAGATTTTGTCCTGGATTCTTAGGGGAGCTCTGTCTGGGACATGAGTCCGCAAAGCCATGCAAGGGCTAAGCGGGCTCCAGAGAGGCGGCTTCTTGACCATGCTTTGGTAAAGTGCAGACTAGAACAGCGTCAGGAATAGATCTTCATTTCTTGTTCTTCTTGGCTTGTATTTTTGTCATGGCATCATTTATAGATTTGCATGTTGGTCTAAGTGTTCTTTATATTTGTCTTGCATTGAGATCATGTACTTTTCACTGTAGTTTCTTTTTTTTTTTAACACCTTTATTGGAGTATAATTGCTTTACAATGGTGTGTTAGTTTCTGGTTTATAACAAAGCGAATCAGTTATATATATAGATATGTTCCCATATCTCTTCCCTCTTGCATCTCCCTCCCTCCTACCCTCCCTATCCCACCCCTCTAGGTGGTCACAAAGCACCGAGGTGATCTCCCTGGGCTATGTGGCTGTTTCGCACTAGCTATCTATTTTACGTTTGGTAGTTGGTAGTGTATATATGAGGATATGGGGAGGGGGAAGGGTAAGCTGTGACAAAGTGAGAGAGTGGCATGGACATATATTCACTGTAGTTTCTTTACCATATCAGATTAATTTGCTTTGTCCCAAGAGCAAAACCATAAATGTGACGCTTCATCACAAATATTACTTAGATTATCTGTCCTAGATGACTTTTAAATTGTTATCCTCCTTGTTTTACCAGTTTTTTTCTCAGAGATTTTTATTTTCTTGATTCATTTATTTAAACATTTTTTCAGTTATAGTAAAAAAATTTTATCTTCTTTATTTCAGCCTTCTTGTTATTGTATACATTTTCTTGTGACCTTAGCCCATAGGCATTGAATTCTGGTGTTTTTGTGAAAACAATGTAGTACTTTTCTGCTGTGCTGAATCAAAAGGTAGTAAGTCAACCAGCAAATATTTATTGAGCTAGGTATCGATCTAAATGCTGGACATATGTGGATGAGACAGAGTAGGGGGAGACAAACATTAAACTTGCATAGGGAGGTGGGGGGAGTGTGCTGCCCAGCTGAGGTAGGAATGTGCCGGGTGAGTCCAAGGGACAAAAAGGCATGGCTGCAGCATTGTGAACAGAGAAGAAAGGGGCTGGCAATGAGGTCTGAGAGGCAGGTACAGGCTTACCTTGGCAGAAGTTTAGATTTCTTTCTAAATGTAGGGGGCCTTGGTAAAGGACTTTGGATTTCATTCAAAGTACAGTGGGAAACCTCTGGAGGGTTTTAGAGAAATAGGAGAACCTCATTTATGCTTCAAAAGATCTTTCTCTCGTGTGAGCTTTCTCCTCCTCCCTCCCTCTCTGTGCCTCTGTCTCTATCTCTCTCTGTCTCTGTCTCTCTATCTCTGCTTGGTGGAGAATGGATTGTAAATTCCATCAAGGGAGGCCAACTTAAGCTGTCCCAGAAACCCCTGAGGTGAACGATGACGTAGGATTAAATTAGGGTGTTAACAGTGGTGGTGAGAGAAGTGATCAGATTCCAGATGTATTTTTGTTTTTATTGAAGGCTTGTTTTGGCTCTTGAAAGAAAGAGAAGGGGTTATTGGCTTAAGCAACTGGGTACAAGATGGTGCTATTTACTAAGGTGGAGTGGTGTGTGTGTGTGTGTGTGTGTGTGTGCGCGCGCGTGCTCACGGTGTGTGTGTGTGTGTGAAAGAGAGATGGTTCCCTATCTATGAAGCACACAGTATGTCAAGAGAGTTAAACTTTTCTTCAATTTTGAGTTCTAAGAGGATAGAAATAAGAGACTTTAAATGATATTGTGAACATTATCTTTGGTAGCCTTTTTTATAGCTGTTATAAGAAAATTTTCTCCCTATAGTTTTGTTATTAACCCTAAAAAGGTCCAAGAGTATGCTGAAAATCATTCTGGTAAAGCATTTTTAAAAATATGAAATGATATAGAGCATGGTTATGTAGCTTTTGGATAATTTATTTAAAGATAAATATTGAAAGAACATAAGATATGGCTTCTGTCGTCTAGGAACTTTCAATCTAGTTTTAGAAGCAGGACTTACCCACATGTAATTAATTAACTATTAAAGTCAATAGGAGAGTAGGTGGCAGTGTGAGTGGTGAAATGAGTACCTAAAAGATGACAAGGAAGAAGAGGAACGGTACAGATCATACATACTGTTTTGGGAATGTCTCATGGACAGGGCTGAGATTCAGCTAGTATGGAGCAGAACAGCTGTACCAATTGTTTATACTTTGAAATGATTCCATGCATACTAATTAAATAGCCACTTCTGTGAGCCCACCAAGCTGCTCCTTCTACTGTGGCTACATGGAGCCCATCCTCAGGATTCCCCAGTCCACTTCCAACCCCCAAATGAACAAATAGAAGAATGATGCCTGGACCAGCTAGGGGCCTCCAGGACCACCTTCCTCCAGTGCTACAGACAGTGTCCATTGTAATAGGCTGGTGTGTGAACTGTACCAGTTGTTAAATATTTTGAACATCCATTCTGCTAATGGAGAAGTTAGAGCCTGTAGTAGATTTTTTAAATTTTTATTTTTAATTTTTTATTGCAGTGGAGTTGGTGTACAGTATTACATAAGTTTCAAGTATACAACATACTGATTCACAATTTTTAAAGGTTATACTCGATTTATAGTTATAAAATATTGGCTATATTCCTTGTGCTATATAATATATCCTTGTAGCTTATTTATTTTATATCTAGTAGTTTGCACCTCTTAATCCCCACCCCTAATTTGCTCCCCCCCCACCACTGGTAATGAGTAATTTGTTCTCTATATCTGTGAGTCTGTTGCTTTTTTGTTATACTCACTAGTTTGTTGTATTTTTTAGATTCCGCATATAAGTGATATCATACGGTATTTGTCTTTTTCTGTCTGACTTATTTCACTTAGCATATTACCCGTAAAGTCTGTCCAGGTTGCTGCAAATGGCAAAATTTAATTCTTTTTTTATGGCCAAGTAGTATTCCATTGTATAGATGTGCTAGCTTACAGTGGATCTTGGAAACAGAGTACAATCTTGGTTCCTGTTGGGAAGAAGGCACATTCAGTAAGCATTGACTGAGCATTTATTAAGTGCCAGGCACTGGGTTTACCAAGATGAATAAGACCTGCAACTTTGGCTTGAAGGAGCGTAATCCAAGGATGGACAAAGCAGGAGTCCCAATATGGTGTTACAGTGTGGTGAGAAAGCACAGGGTGTTGTGGAATACCTGAGAATGACAACTCAGTCTCAGAGGGTTACAGAAAAGTCAAATCTTGAAGCATTATGAGCAGATCACAATCTCAGTCTTGGAGTCAATAGTAACATTAGAATGAGAGAAGCAATGTTATGAATCCCCATTGCTGTAACACCTTTTTTTTTTGGACACATGTGTAATTCATGAAATTTGGTTAATATACATGGGATCAGACTATCAAGAGCTTCATAGGCCAAGCTTCAGAATTTGGACTCTGTTCTACTGAAAGACCACTGACAAAGGCTGTTTTAGGAGAACCAATTAGGTTGTGGTTTGCGTATCAGAAGCTCCACTCTCTTTGCAGTGCCTAACCAAGCACCTAGTGCCTAACAGATGCTCAATAAATATTTTTGGAAAACTTGAATAAATTAATGACTAAGAAACCACCCACGATAGTGAATCTAGTTGTGGGCATTTTCCAGCTGCAGGTGACAAGCCCCCAGATGAAACCAAAGGCTGTGAAAATTGAAAAAGTGATAGAGATACAAAAGGCATTTCTAAAAATATTTAAAGAACCTGGAAAAACTAAGAATTAAAACTAAGAAGATTTAATTATAACCTTCTGCTCAAAAAAAAATGTACCCTACTGCAAGTGCACATACATTACTGCTGTGAAATATTAATTGTATAAAACATATTTACTATAATAATTCCTTGAATTATTATGCAATCTCTATATGAAATTGTACATAAAATGCAATAGATGCCTTTCAGTGAAATATTACACTGTGATAAGAGGAATTATTATTATAATATAAACAATCAATATCTAATACTATTTCCATTATATTTTCCTTATGAGGTTCATCCAAACCAAACATAATTTGAACTATGTAATAATTTTAAGTCTTTCTTCTGTATTTAATAACATTGGTTCTACTGGATATACAGTGGCTTTTTCAGGGTCACATGTATGGTAGAGCTGAGAATACTCTGTGGAGAGAGAGCTGTCTTTTCAACCATATTTTGCTTCCTTCCCACACAGACATCTGCTGTTTCTTACCCACTTTCAGTTGCTGGTTTGGATTGAATGCCTTCTTAATGGGTGAAACTTAAAATTTATTTTGCCATAAGAAATAGCTACTGGTTCCTTCATTTTCATTTAAAGGCTTCTCTTTGAAATTTGGGGCATATTATATTACATTTCATTGTCAGACTTTTAAGAGTTTGACTTTTCAAAGCTTACATTCACGTCATATTTGTATGGGCTTATGTGACTATAGTAAAACTGTTTTGTACCTTTCTTGAAAATTTGCTTATAAGGTGTAAAAAATACTACAACGATCATCGGAAGTATAATCATTTCAATGGCATCTTTGAGCTAATGAATTGTATCTAAAAGCTATGTGAAAGCCAGGTGTTGAATAGTAGAGATTGTGAGTTGAAACAGTGTTTTTGATGAATTATAAATGTTGCTGACATATTATTTTAAAATTTGGATTTTTTTGTACTCTTTACCTACCTCAGTTATCAGTGAGTTTCAAAAGGGGGCTTTGAAGTATAATCTTATGTTCTACTTGACACCATAGCGCTTTCTCTATCTAGTATAACAACTCTATTAAATAAACACATCATGTACTTAAAATTAAATATCTAAGATTGTTAATTTGTCTAATGAGGAATTCTCACTTTATCACGGAAAAGATGGCTCCAGGCAGAAATAATGTGTTAAAAATACGGTTGAGGGCTTCCCTGGTGGCGCAGTGGTTGGGAGTCCGCCTGCCGGTGCAGGGGGCGCGGGTTCGTGCCCCGGTCCGGGAGGATCCCACGTGCCGCGGAGCGTCTGGGCCCGTGGGCCATGGTCGCCGGGCCTGCGCGTCCGGAGCCTGTGCTCCGCAGCGGGAGAGGCCTCAACGGTGAGAGGCCCGCGTACCGCAAAACAAAACAAAACAAAACAAAACAAAACTACGGTTGAAGTCTCTTCAGACTTGCTACATTAGAATCGTATCCTTCTGGATTGTTAGCCTTCTGAAGGAAATTAGTTAGAAAGCATGTACTAAGACACCTAGTAAAACAGAAGGACATAGGAAAATTTGTGGCTCTTTTCTTTTTGAAAACCACTGGTCGTCACATATAATTTTTTCTTTAGATTTACAAAAGGAAAAACTCCTTTTTCAGAAGTAAAAGACATTCAACAGTTTTCTGTTAGTAAGGTGTATGTTTCACAAAATTGTCCATATGTCTATAATGCATAATTATTTCTTTAAAAACTGGCTTATCATATTCAGCTTCTTATGCATTCTTTTTTTTTTTTTTTTTTTTGCGGTACGCGGGCCTCTCACTGGCCATGGCTCACGGGCCCAGCCGCTCCGCGGCATGTGGGATCCTCCCAGACCGGGGCACGAACCCGTGTCCCCTGCATCAGCAGGAGGACTCTCAACCACTGCGCCACCAGGGAAGCCCTATGCATTCTTACATCATACATTCTGACTGCCTAAATGATCGAGGATGACATCAGGGATAAAGTGTTTTGGGTTGTGTAACAAATACATAGAATGAAAGGTCTAGTTAATCCCTTATGTCATCACCTTCCAAAGTGTGTTCCATGAACTGCCCACATCAGAAGAATCACTTGGGGTGTTTTAAAGTGATGTAGCTTGCTGAGCTCTACTCCAGACCTCCAGAATTAGAATCTCTGAGGTGGGAGCTGAGAATATTTATTTAACAAGATTAAGCATGATCTCTAAGTAACCCTTAAGTGCATTATTGTATGATAACCACTGCTTTATGTTCTAAGAGGTTGACTTTACTGAAGAAACGGGGCTGAATATGTAACAACTGCACATAAGGGCATAAGAGTATTAAAACCCTTCACATTATATTAAATTTCTTCTAATCCAGGTTAATTCAACTGATTGCCAAATTCTGTTTACTGGCAATTAAAGACACCAAGACCACACAGGACACGTGGGGACGGAGGCTGCTCTGCCAGCAAATGGGGCCTCCTACGGTCCAATGCATTATCTTAACAGTAAGAAGGGGTCTGCATTGTATCGCCATGTAATTTTAAATCACAGTACTTAAAGTAAATTTAAGCTCCACTTCCTAAAACTAATAATTGCTGTACGCCTATATAGAGTCCTTTCATTGTTTAAGCTTGTAAACTCCCATCAGAAATCTAGGCGCTAACAACATAAGATGTTGTTATGAAAATGTGTCTCCCAGTTTTTTAAAAATCAGAATTTCATTCCACCATTGAGCAGCCAGCTTGAACAGTAAGATTGTTCTGAATGATTTGATCCTTTCTTGGAATTGAAGTCCAGTACGATTTCCTGACTGAATTCCGCACTTCTGCCTAAAAAGTCATGCAGCATGTGAGAGATGATTAACAAAGTTCTTTTGGCCTCATTAAAATTTCTTAGTACATCAACTAATGTGAGGTGTCAAATATTCACTCCGTATATTTTCAGTTTAAAAAATTATATATGCATTTCTAAAAGACCTGTAAAATTAAATATTAAATCAGTTTCTTCCACGAAAGTAAATAATGAATTCTACTGTCTACATGCTCTTTCTTTCTTTCGTTCTTTCTTTTGTTATATAATATATAAATACAGATTAAAGAATCAGTCTTTTCTTTGGTGTTGATTTGTGTAAACTCACCAATTAATTATTTGAAGAATTAAACAGTGATCCAGATGGACATGTCAGCTTTCATTTCTATTTAAAATGTGACCCAAGCGTTTAGAGCTACGTGTTAGACCCTAGCCATAACACTGTCAGCCAAGTTATTGATACTGGGCTGCTTTCTGGTCTACCCCTAACCACTTGATTTTGCATTGAGACTAGATCTATTCTATTCAGGATCAACAGTTGACTTAGATGTGGAAAATAGCAGGAGAATAAAAAATAAAGAAAATAAATAAATAAATGAAATGTGGAGATGTAGGGGATGTTCTATATTAATTAGTAATAATAATAGCTATCATTTATTGAGCCCCTATTATTTGCCAGGTTCTGTAATGGTGCTCCACATACCATTTACATGTATAAATTTCATTTACTCCTTATGATAGCTCTGTGAATCAAGTATTAAAATTTACTTTTATTGAGTGTGTGCTATTCCAATGTACTCTTCTTAGGAATTTTTACATATAGTATCTAATTTAGTCCATATAATCCTATACATTTTATAGACAAGTAAACTGAGGCTTATTTGAGTTCAGTACTTTGCTCATGGTCACACAACTCATGGTAAGTGATAGAACCAGGATTGCAAAGATAGATTTTTTCTTTCTTCTTTCGTTCTCTTCTCTTGTGATTTGATGACTATCTTTAGTGTTATGTTTAGATTCCTTTTTCTTTTTTGTGTGTGTACTTGTTATAGATTTTTGGGTTTTGGTTACCATGAGGATTTTTTTAACAGTAGTCTATACATATACGTGATTGTTTTAAGTTGCTGATCTCTTACTTTCAAATGCATTTTAAAAGCCCTGCATTTGTACTCTCCTTGAAAAAGTAGTTTGAAGCTCATTATATTAGACTAACTTTTCGAAGACAGAGAAATGTAAAGAGGAGACATTAGGGGAAGTTAAATTGGGTTGAATGATTTTCAACAATTGAAAAAAATTGTCTGCTTGGAAAATTTCAAGTAAGATTGTCACTTATGCCCCATACCAAAACAAATTTCAGATTACTAAAAGTTAAATGGAAAGAAAAGCAATTTTTTTTAAGCCAGAAGAAAATGAGAAGTCTTTTATTGATTTCAGGGTTGGAAGGCATGAAAGCAATGGAATAAAAATCTAAATTTATACTTTTCAATTTATAGAATTTAAAACTTGTAAAAGGCAAAAAATATATTAAAGAGAAAATAACAAACTTGGAAAAGAGTTATCTTGTCTATATAAAGTTTTTAAAAATAAAAGAGACATTTGAAACTCTGAAAGGACAAAAAATGTTGACAAGTCAAAGAAGATAAAAATTGTCATAGACATTAAATGTATGACTGAGCTTTTAAACTCTTCAAAAATGAAAAAGGTAAATCAAAACCGTTAAGATAGGCATATCAATTGAGCAAAGCAAATTTGAGCATGTGATTAAGTTGAGACAGGCTCTTCCACAAACAGTTATGGTAGCATCTTTTGCTTCAGCCTCTCTCAAGGTTAGTTTTGCAATATTACAATATGTACCAATAATCTATATCCTTTGACATCATTATTCCACCCTCAGGAATTTAAACAATGGACACAATCAAGACAAGGACAAAGACTTATGTACAACAATGAAAACAAAGGCACTAGTTCTACAAATAATTAGGGAAAGCTAAAAACAATTGTAACCTATCTGTAAACTACTATATAAGATTTAGAATATCTTTCATGACTTCTGAATGCTGTAGGCAATACTTATTTGGCAATGTTAGTTTTTAAAAGTAGAAGACAGAGTATTATTATCCCAACTTTGTAAAAATATTATTTATATGCACAGATACAGTGTATGTGTAGAAAAATTCTAAAAGAAAATGCATCAAAATATGCAGTGTTAAGTTTGAGTAATGGGACTATGCTGTTGGCTGATTTTTTAAATTCATTTCTTAAATATTCTATGAGAATATGTATATGTTTTTATAATGATTCCCCTATGTTTTTTAAGAGAAGAGAGATTGTAAGAACCAAAAAGTAGCTAAAGAACCTAGAAAGTTTTATAGTTTTAGATAAATGCTCTGATGGAATATGTATTTCTGTATTCTTTAGGTTTCATAACAAATTATTATTTTATTTAATATTCTACACTTATTTAGCTTTTCAATTAATTTGGAGGAGAGAACTTTTTATGGGTACATTTTACTAAGATTTTACAGGGGAAATAAGATTTACTATGATCATTTCTATAGGTGTAATCAACATTTAAATAGCAGGTGTGGTGATTAATTAAAAACAGCTGAGAGAGGTTTCATCTACCTTGGAAGCAGTCCAGGTTTAAATCCCACTCAGGAAAATATGTCAGTGCGAGCTTGTAAAAGTCTGCATGCTGCTTTGAAAACAGAGGAACAAATGTTGTCTTTGAAGCCTACCGTGCTGTGGGGATTGATTTTTTTTTTCTGTGCATGGTAGTAAAAATAATGGTGATGGAGACATTGCTCTAGATTCACTTGTCGAGTATAATATGCAATAATATTTTCAAGTAATGTAACTGAGTCCCTTAAAGTCACAACTCTTGGGTTAGCAACATTAAAGAAAAGAAATCTTGGTAGTCCAGAGGTGTCAGTGGCAAATGTTCAAACTTTAGGCCCTGCCCCTAGCACAGGAAAGGGAATTGGGCATCAAGGGCAATCATAACATGATCACTGAGGCCAGGAATGTGATTGCAGTAGTTTTTCCCCAGAAGAGGAAGCAGCAGACACTTCTACAAATCATTCAACAGTGGAAAGGTATTTGGCATCTTTGGGTGGAGCTAGGGAAGTGGTACCACACGGTGGTATGATCATGGCCTCTGTAGTAAGACTGACTGGGTACCAATTGCAGCTCTGACATTTATTACCAAATATCTGTGGACAAGTGCTTTAATCTCACTAAGCCTCAGTTTCTTCAGTTGGGTGCTTTATGAGGATTAAATGAGACTATAAATGTTTTGACATACTACATTAATATTGTAGTAGTACGTACAGTAGTACAAACTTTTTGACAAAAGGTACAAACTATTATTCATTCCTTCAAGAAGTTGAGCAGCCAGAGTGTATGCACCCAAAGCAAGCTGCATGTCATGGAGTCTCATGAGTAGATGAATGGCTTAAAAGAAAAAGCAAGTCTGGGTGGCATGTAAAATTCTAATACAGTGTATGTCAGTTCATATTCTGTGAGAAAATATTTTTTAAATTTAAGTAAAAAAATCACTAAAACTACATAAATATAAACAAATCATGTAAAAATGATGAAAAATTGACTTGCTCAATGTGACTTTGACAATTATCTTCAAGCAAAATATAGTGAACAAAAGTGTAGTCACCCCAATCAAAACACATGTAATTAATTCTCTTACTTGAAATCATAACCAGAAGAGAAAGGCTTTACGTCAGGCTAAATTTTTGTAATGATTACTTTACATAATTCATGCTAAATTAATAGTTACATCTATGAAAAGATATTATTAGTAGAGGGAACTCAATTGCTGAAATATGCCACAATTCTTATATGTGGGAAAAAGAAACCAAATAGAAGTGGAGCTTCTCCAACTATAAAGGACTGTACCTTGTAGGGATGCCACAGGATTTTAATATATACCCAAGTTCTCTTCAAGCTTCACATTATGTGCTGGGTTCTCATGTTAAACATTGTTAATCAGAAATGGCACAATCCAAACATCTTTTTTTTTTAATTTTAATTTTTATAGAAGTATATAGTTGATGTACAATATTATATAAATTACAGGTATACAATACCATATAGTGATTCACAATTTTTAAAGGTTACACTCCATTTACAAATAAATTTATAAAATGTTGGCTATATTCCCTGTGCTGTACATTATATCCTTTTAGCTTATTTTACACATAATAGTTTCTCTTTATCCTCTACCCCAATTACCCCTCCTTCTTCCCTCTCCCCATTTGGTAACCACTAGTTTGTTCTTTATATCTGTGAGTCTCCTTTTTTGTTATATTCACTAGTTTGTTGTATTTTTTAGATTCCACATATAAGTGATATCATACAGTATTTGTCTTTCTCTGTGTGACTTATTTCTCTGAGCATAATACCCTCCAAGTCTATCCATGTTGCTGCAAATGGCAAAATTTCATTCTTTTTTATGGCTGAGTAGTATTCCACTGTATGTATAAACCATGGCTTCTTTATCCATTCATCTGTTGATGTATACTTAGGTTGCTTCTATATCTTGGCAATTGTAAATAATGCTGCTGTGAACATTGGGGTGCATGTATCTTTTCAAATTCATGTTTTTGGGGTTTTTTTCAGATATATGCCCAGGAGTGGAATTGCTGGGTCATATGGTAGCTCCATTTGTAGCTTTTTGAGAAACCACTCTACGGTTTTCCACCATGGCTGCACCAATTTACATTCCCACCAACAGTATACAAGGGTTCTCTTTTCTCCACATTTTTGCCATTTGTTATTTGTGTTCTTTTATTTTATTTTATTTTATTTGTGTTCTTTTTGATGAGAGCTATTCTGACAGGTGTGAGATGATATCTCACTGTGATTTTTTTTTTTTTTTTTTTTTTTTTTTGCGGTATGCGGGCCTCTCACTGCTGTGGCCTCTCCCCGTGCGGAGTACAGGCTCTGGACGCGCAGGCCCAGTGGCCATGGCTCACAGGCCCAGCTGCTCCGCGGTATGTGGAGTACTCCCAGACCGGGGCACGAACCCGTGTCCCCTGCATCGGCAGGCGGACTCTCAACCACTGCGCCACCAGGGAAGCCCATCTCACTGTGATTTTGATTTGCATTTCCCTGATGATTAGTGATGTGTCGAGCATCTTTACATGTGCCTGTTGGTCATCTGCATTTCCTTTTTGGAAAAAAATGTCTATTCAGTTCTTTTACCCATTTTTGAATTGGGTTGTCTGGTTTTTTGATGTTGAGTTGTATGAGCTCTGTATATATTTTGGATACTAACCCCTTATCAGTAATATCATTTGTAAATACATTCTCCCATTCAGTAGGTTGTCTTTTCATTTTGTTGATGGTTTCCTTTATTGTGCAAAAGCTTTTAAGTTTAATTAAGTCTCATTTGCTTATTTTTGCTTTTATTTCCTTTACTTTAGGAAACAGATCCAAAAAGATATTGCTACAATTTATGTCAAAGAGTGTTCTGCCTGTTTTCCTGTAGGAGTTTCATGGTTTCCAATCTTACATTTAGGATTTAGTGCCTTTTGAGTTTATTTTTGTATATGGTGTTAGAGAATGTTCTAATTTCTTTTCCATGTGGCTGTCCAGTTTTGCCAGCACCACTTATTGAAGAGTCTTTTCTCCATTGTATATTCTTGCCTCCTTTGTTGTAGATTAATTGACCATAAGTGTGTGGGTTTATTTCTGGGCTCTCTATTCTGTTCCATTGATTTATGTGTCTGTTTCCATGCCAGTATCAAACTGTTTTCATTACTGTAGCTTTGTAATATAGTCTGAAGTCAGGGAATATGATTCCTCCAGCTCTGTTATTCTTTCTCAAGATTGTTTGGGTGCTTCCCTGGTGGCGCAGTGGTTGAGAGTCCGCCTGCCGATGCAGGGGACATGGGTTTGTGCCCTGGTCTGGGAAGATCCCACATGCCGCGGAGTGGCTGGGCCCGTGAGCCATGACCACTGAGCCTGCGCGTCCGGAGCCTGTGCTCTGCAATGGGAGAGGCCACAACAGTGAGAGGCCCGTGTACCACACACACACAAACAAACCAAAAAAAAAAGATTGTTTGGCTATTTGAGATCTCTTGTGTTTCCATACAAATTTTAAAATTATTTGTTCTTATTCTGTGAGAAATGCCATTGGTATCTTGATAGGAATTGCATTGAATATGTAGACTGCCTTGGGCAGTATGGTTATTTTAACAATATTAATTCTTCCAATCCAAGAACATGGTATATCTTTCCATCTATTTGTGTCATCTTCAGTTTCTTTCATTAGTGTCTTAGAATTTTCTGAGTATAGGTCCTTTACCTCCTTAGGTAGGTTTATTCCTAGGTATTTTATTCTTTTTGATGTGATGGTAAATGGAATTGTTTCCTTAATTTCTCTTTCTGATATTTCATTGTTAATGTATCAAAATGCAACAATTTATGTATATTAATTTTGTACCTTGCAACTTTACCAAAGTTTCATTGATGAACTCTAGTAGTTTTCTGGTGGCATCTTTAGGATTTTCTATATGTATGCTGTCATGTCATCTGCAAACAGTGACAGTTTTACTTCTTCCTTTCCAATTTGGATTCATTTTAGTTTTTTCTTTTCTGATTGCTCTGCCTAGGACATCCAATACTATATTGAATAAAAGTGGTGAGAGTGGGTATCCTTGTCTTGTTCCTGTTTAGAGGAAATGCTTTCAGCTTTTCACAATTGACTATGATGTTAGCTATGAGTTTTTCATATATGGCTAAACATCTTTTGAATGAAAATCTTAGTATCTTTTAGTTTCACAAGTTTTGGCCTTTAATTACTAAGACAAATGTAGCCTGCCACCTGCTTCTTAGTCAAGGACCAAAAATAAGGTTCTATGGTGTTAATATTTAAGAAAAAATGTTTATATATCAACTAAGTTAATTTTGGTGGACAAATGAGGTCTTTGTGGCTACAGTTTACTGCTTTGCAAAAAAAGTTCTAATGCTATATTTTTATATGTACAAAAGTAATCTAACTTTTCTTTAATTTCTAAATTTAAGTTTTGAGCAATTAAAACTAGAATATCTTGCATCTATGTTACCTGTTCTCAGCTTTGCATAGGACTAAAAACTATGATAATGTTCTTCCCAAGGTTCTGTTGTCATCATAATCATCTTTATTGGCTAATATATTTTAGGCAGTAAACTATGCTTTGGAAATTCTAGAATTATAAAACATAGTTTCTGTCTTCAAGAGATGTTATAATTTTGTTCTGACTGGTGGGATATATGACTCTCCCACTCTCCACACACATTCTTACACACATATACCACACATACACATATGCACAAATAGGATAGTTTAATTTTACATGTCGTATTACAGGTAGGTATTTATATGAGAATGTTGAGGTAGAATTAAATATATAGTTTTACCTATGACTGAAGTGAGGTGAATTTTACATGCATAATAATTCTAAAAGGAAACAGCCTCTCTCCTCTGTATCTTCATCGAATAATTTAAACATACCAATGATCTCTTTTATTTAGAAGTTAGTCTTACTATAACTTCTGGGGATAGTGCAATATATTACCATATGTTGTTATGCATTCAGTAATTCCCCTCTTCTTTGGATAATTTTTACAATAATAAAAGCTTATGTTATTGCTCTATGTAAAGTTTTCCCCCCAGAAAAGAACAAAATTATAGTTTCTTATTTCTGAGAAACAGGATACTAATGGTTCTGTGTAGTCAGTATCAGTATGATACCATTTCTTTCTATGTTTAATTTCATTACTAATGTCACAGTTGGCAATTATCTGTTAAACTAATTAAGGTCAGAGAATGTTGAGCTCCATAACCTATCTAATCAATTCCATTGCTAAGTATAGTCATTTTCCCATGATTTCAACTGTAAGATAATAATTATACAGACGGCGGGCATGCTGACCCATTATTCTTTATTCACTTACCCTTAGGAAGAGTTAGACAGGATTTGGTTTTATTGTGGTTATCTAATAGAATTAACATAACAAGTATAAATTTTGCTAATCAGGATTTTAAATCAAGTTTTTAAATTTAGTAAGTCTGCAAAAATTTACTTGATTCACCAAACTTTTCACTAGTTTAATTCATACAGACCAATGATGCTTCGTGTGCCTATTTGTCCACCTTCACTTTGTTGAACTTCTTCCTTTATTTTGTTTTATTTCCACAAGTATTTATTGATCTACTCTGTGTTGGGCCCTGTGCTGGGCAGTGGAGACACAAAGGTGAGGAAGTCATGGCCTCATCTATCCTGGAGGGCCAGGCTAGCTGAGGAGATACATGTGTAAACAGATAATTTGGGGATCCTGCTAGAGCCATTCACAATATCTAGTGTAGTGTTGTGCTTATAACTAGTAGTCAACAAACCTTTATGAATGACTGAATTCTCAGCGTGTTATGGGACCCCAGAGTAAAGGAACTTGGTCAAACTTGAGGGGAGAAGGGTAGGTTGGAAGGGTGTTGTGAAGAAGTTATCCCAAGCCTCTGGGAAATACACCCATAGATCCACTTAATACAACTTCTCGTAGAAGTCAAATAATAAAAAAACAACTAACAGAGAATTCTCCATTTCTCATTAAACCTGGCTGGCTTAAGCCCGATTTTTTAAAAAAATGGTCCTGGGCATCTGAACCAAAGCTTAGTTTCATGAGATAAATTAACCCTATTTTTGTTTTTAGTTATGTTTAAATTTTGAGTTTCCTTACTTTTCAAAATTCTCTTTGGAGTTGATGCCAATGCTCTTACCCCAACAAATCAAGAATTTGTTTTGATAGCTGCCTCAGAAGAAGTTCACATATTCTCTGAAATGCAGTAATAACCAGAGGGGTTTTTATTGACTGATTTCCAACTGAGGGATTTTGTAGTATAAGCTAAAATGTTAAAAAAAAGAAAAAAGGCAGTGCACGCTACAAATACTTGATTTGCTCTTCTTTTTCCACTGCCATGTGTCATGTACTGTAATTAATTTAACACATTCCTTTTCAAAGCCAGTTTTCCATCCTCTTTTTACATTTCATTGTAAAGTTACGGAAGCTCTTTACCTTGCATAGAGTTAGAATTGAATAGCTCAAACTAGTCTAGACAATTGCAGTTCATAGCACAAGGGTAAATTTAGAAAGTTATAGCAGGTCACATCCATTGTGGATAAAGCAATAGCTCAGTTGTACCCTGGTCTTTCAGGGAAATGTCAGCTGCATGAAATTAGTATTCTGAGCTCATGCGAAATCTCCTGTACAGAAATCTGTTTTAGTCTCACTGGTGTATAAGTATACACATATACTGCAGTATACATAGATCTTGCAATTTTTTATTTTATCAGCACTTCCTGGCATTTCATGCAAGATGTTGATAGGTCAACAGTATCTGCTTCCAGAGGCAATACAAGAAGTGCTTCCCTATTCCTAGGAGTTTTATTGACAGAGAAATGGTAAGGAATGAAGCAAAAACCAGTATTGCTGCAAAAAAAACCAGACCATCTCCCAGAGGTTAGGCTGTGGCCTCTGTCGGTAGTCCATATCCTCTCCTGGATTTTTTAGTCTTGCATTCTCAACACACTACCATGCCGTGATAGCACATCAAATTTCACCAGACCAAAACCAAGCTATTGTGTTCTCTCCAATTTTAGGGTATTCTGTTTCCCCAGATTTCTGGTCTTGATTAGTAATGTCGCTCATTACACGCCAAAGCTAGATGTTGCCCAATTTTCCTTAATTTCTTTTCCATAAACGCTTAAATTCAATTTCCCCAAGTTTTGTAGCTTCTTTTCCCTACACCTATGACAAATCGTTACTTTTTTCACATTGCTGTCCCTGACATACTGCTCGCCAGAACTGTTGCAATAGTATCCCAGATTGTCTCACAGACTCCCCTCTAACTCATCTTCCATATGTTATAGGGTGATTATTTTGAAACAGTATTCTGATCTTGGCTTTTCCTGTCCTTTCACTTAGAGGGTAATGCTCAGCCTTCTTATGACGACATATAAGAACATTCATGGTCTGGGCCCTGCCTTACTTTGAGACTTTTACTTTTCTCATTTCCAACATGATCTTTATAATTCACACACACTGCATTACTTATAATTTTCTTCCTACTGTGTTCTTTCCTACCACTATGATGTTGCACTCATTAGTCCCTGTGCCTGCTATGTTTTCCACCTAACTTATCACCAGGAACTTTATAAAATACTATGTTGCTATTCCTACTCTCTATCTAAATGTAAAATATATTTGTAAAACAAAACAAGCATCTATTGCTTGGACTACTGTCTCTAAATGGATCTCCCTGGATCCACTTTTACCCATTTCTATCTAATTCATGGACTATGTTGCAGCTAAAAAAATTTTTTTTAATGCAGACCTTAAAATCTTTTGAGGGGATGGATCATGTTTATTTTTTCTACATTAATCCTTTGCTCACTGCCGGGCATACAATAGGTGCTTCCAAAAATTTGTCTTAGCCTGGTTGTTAAGAGCTGGTTAAATTATTTTAACTAATTTTTTAAAATTTATTTTGTATTGAAACATAGTTGATTTACAATGTTGTGTTAGTTTCAGGTGTATAGCAAAGTGACAGTTTCATATATATATATAATATATATATTCTTTTTCATTATGGTTCATTACAGGATACTGAATATAGTTCCCTATGCTATATAGTTGGACCTTGCTGTTTAGCCATTCTATATATAATATTTGTTATCAAAATAATCTGTTGTTTGACTAATTTATTTTCACTTTTTTCCAAACTGAAGCTATGATTTTTAAAAAAATATTTATTTATTTATTTGGCTATGTCTGGTCTTAGTTGTGGCATGAGGGAGCTTCGTTGTGACACGCGAGATCTTTTGGTGTGGCGCACGGGCTTATCTCTAGTTGTGGCACACGAGCTCTAGAGTGTGCGGGTTCAGTAGTTGTGGTACGTGGGCTTAGTTGCCCTGCAACAGCATGTGGGATCTTAGTTCCCTGAACAGGGATTGAACCCGCGTCCCCTGCATTGGAAGGCAGATTCTTAACCACTGCACCACCGGGGAAGTCCCCTGAAGCTGTGATTTTTCCAATATGTACACGTTTAGATAGGTACAACTATAGATCTTTTCAGAAATTTAATCAAGTGAATAAAGTGAGTCAAACTGGAAGTTATTTACTTCTTATACAGCATACATGTTGCATATTCTTTAGGTTTTTAAAAAATTTAATTTAATTTTTAACAGGTCTGTTGACATTCATCAAGGACCAGCATGGTGAGGGTCAAGAAATGAATGTAAAAATGATTTTCTATATTACATTTAGGATGATGCAGATTTTTTGAGAATTACAATTTTGCTTTCCATGTAGATCATCAGAAATGTGCAAAAGAGTCTGAAAACTGTGCATGCTCCTTTGGGACCGACTTACTTAGGAGAATGGGTTGAATCAACAACTTCTCAAAAATTATATGCACATTAGAAAGAAGGGCTTTTGCATTTTACAGATGACAATGAACTTAATAGCAGTTTAACCAAAGGGACACAGATTATTTCTAATAAACAACATGATTATCATGCTGAAATTTCTGACACCCAGTAATTAGAAAGATTTCCAAAAACATAGAAACTGCAAGGGTGGCACAAATAGAGTTCTTGGGTCTATTATTCCTATAAAATTAAAATATTGTCTTGGAACAAAAAGTGATCTTGAATCACTTTTTTTTTAGAAAGTGATGAATTCAAATTCTTATTTATTCTGGAGTAGACATTAATATTGCAGAACTTATGCACTCAAAAAAGTAAAATAAAAAAATTGAGTTAACAGCTCAGTTTTGATGCATTTTTCTCTAAATTAGTCTTTTTTGAAAACAGTATGAGTTCAGAATTACATTTAAACAAGACAGTCAGGTTGTTACTGTGTGTGTTTGCTGAGCTGTAATTAAGTGATACCCCCTAGAAAATCCATCTGACTGACAACTACAGATGTACACTGAACTGTGGTAAACAGAAAGCCCTTCTCTGTTTCCATGTGCATGTTAACAGGGCTACACTAAAATCAACAGTGTAAGGATACAAAAATATATGCAAGTTCTTTTAAAATAGTGGTCATATAATGAGGTAAGCCATTGTGAAGCTTTCATTGCAAGAGTGTATTTTCTTGTTGTTGCATCTTGAATAATTCGATGCAAGAGAAACAGTCTACGTTTTAGTGTGTGCAGTATGTGGGGCTGCGGTCAGCACCTCATCTGTGCTGTGTCACGAAGCTGCTTCTGTTTGAGTGATGTCTGCTTCAGAGCAGATGGTCTGAAGATGAATAATCAGACCAATGGGGATAGAAATTCGGTGCCTACCTCAAGGGGGCAATAGTAAATTAACACTGTCGGATGCCTGACATAATAAAGAATTGATGAAAGATATTTTCACTTGGTTGGGTTTGGTTTTTTCATATCCTGACAGTTCTAAAGGCCTTCAAAGGAGACTAAAACCTAATTCAGTTCCATTTATCCTGATACTTAAGTATAGCAGTGGGATAAACTCTAATATATCTTTCCTTCCAAATGCCCTGTAGTATTTTAACAGACTGATTAGTCAGGGAATGAAGAGTTTCCTGTAGAGAAGATTTCTTAAAGAAAGCATTAAATAAACTATTGTTGCCAAATTATATCAAAAGGTCTCTCTTTTTTCGCCTGACCCAAGTATTATTATAGTAGGTTATTTTTCATTTATAAAACCTACTCTTTTTATGGCCAGCTGTGGGCCAAAGGGAAATTCCTTTGGAGATTTGTGTACATAGCATAAAAGCTTGATAAGCTCTTCCATGTTTTGGCCCATGTTCATTTGAGTTTAAGATGCTGGCAGAACATTTTTACAGAGATGTCCAGCTCATTGAAAATTAGGAAAGATATTAGACCTCGGATACAGATTGTTTTAAAAATAATGCTTCATTATTTTACACACAAAACCAGTTGGAGATCCCAAAGCAATAATAGAGAACCGTTTAGAATTCAGTCCTATATAGATGTGATATGTGTTATTAAATTTCTGTTGTGGAGCTCTAGATTTTCATTATTTTTATTGTTGGCATGTTAAATGCAGATATACATGTTACTTTAGCTATTGAAAATATTAGGGAATATTATAGAGAAAGTATAATATTCAGTATAAGATTTGTGGAATATTTTGCTTGTCTTTGCATTGTCAACATTTTGAACATAAAAAGTAAAGCAGTACTCTGTAATGACCTATATGGGAAAAGAATCTAAAAGAGTGGATACATGTATATGTATATGATTCACTTTGCTGTACAGCAGAAAGTAACACAACATTGTAAATCAACTATACCCCAGTAAAAAACTTTTTTAAAAAGTCAAAAAAAAAAAAGGTAAAGCAGAACTTTTCAAATGTATCAGTTCACCCAATAGTGTTAGTGGTTGTATATGACATTAAACCATGGTGTGACAAGATACTTCTACCTCAAGAGGAACCAGTGATGAAAGTGGGGTGTCATAATCTCCTAATCATATGCCATTTTCTCAAAGCATGATAAGCTCTTTAGGAAGAAATATTAACTCCTGATAAATAGTTTAATAGCTAAAGCAATCATTAAGGTGCTTACCTAACCAAAGCAATAATGTCTTAAATCTGTTCATGTCGTAGAGAATGGACTTGAGGACACGGGAGGGGGAAGGGTAAGCTGAGATGAAGTGAGAGAGTGGCATTGACATATATACACTACCAAATGTAAAATAGATAGCTAGTGGGAAGCAGCCGCATAGCACAGGGAGATCAGCTCAGTGCTTTGTGACCACCTAGAGGGGTGGGATAGGGAGGGTGGGAGGGAGACACAAGAGGGAGGGGATATGGGGATATATGTATATGTATAGCTGATTCACTTTGTTATACAGCAGAAACTAACACACCATTGTAAAGCAATTATACTCCAATAAAGATGTTAAAAAGAAAAATCTGTTGATGTAACTGAAGCCTCTCAAAGAGTATCTTATCCTTTGAGGCAATCTGAAGCATTCAGTTGCAGTGTTCTTCAATTTAAATTTTTAAGATGAACCTCCAATTATTTAATCTGGTGTCTGACTACAGTGACAGCAAAATGTTTCCCTCACTATTCTGATTTTCTTAGATTTGTAAATGTTGTGGAGGAGCCACAGATATCTCCATCTACAAATTTACCATTTTCCCATTTAAATTCAGAAAAAAATTGATGTGTTTTATTTTGTGACAGAACTTCTGAGTTCTGTAGGTGTTTTGGAGTCGTAGGCAGAACATATGTCTAGAATACAAGTAATCAAAACTTGTTGATTTCCCTGCCTTAGGAGAAGTTGCTTAAATTTTCAACTTACGATGTTCAGTAGGAAACTGAGATGTAAGCAAGTTAAGTTAAGAAACTTAAGAAAGTTTCTACCTATCTCTGTAAAAGTTCTCATTTTAGTGAAAGTTTTAATGTCTCATTGTATTGATATCTTCGAATTGAGCCTAGTTGTAGAAACATCTTATGGAACCAAACTCATGTCAGCAGAACAGTTACTTTGCAAGTTAGACTTTTACTATCTCATAACATACTAACTCAGGAATTCCTATTTCTTCTGTTCGATAATTATTTTAAAATGAATATCTATAAAAATATATAAGCATGTAAAAATTTCAAAATCACAGGGAATCTGAAGTATAAAATAGTTATCAAATATATATCACAACTTTTTTTTCTGATTTAGGGTTTTTGTTCCTACTAGTTTTGTGTTCTTGCAGTATTTCTAATTTATTGAGAAAGATATCATCACATTATTATTTTGATTCAGTTTTCAGAAAAGTGAGTGACACAAAGTGAGTGTACAGAAATTTTTTTAAGGTATAAAATTGTGTCTTAGAACTTACTTATATTTATCCCAGAAGACGTAACAACTGAGATCTCTGAACCAGACCTGGTCTTCTTGGATTTGTAGTAAATATTTTTGAAGACCAGAGGAGTACTATTTGTACAGTATAATAAAAAGATGCTGTAGAATTTGAGTTAGCAACAACCTTCTTCGGAGTTCAAGCACAAAGCCGTGGGCATTTAGTAGCCTGCATTTTCTCTTAGACTGTGTAGCACCTTAAATATATGCAAATCAAATTTTCATTAAAAACCTTGCGTAATATGAATAGTCTGCCTTAGAAAAATTGCCTCCATAGTAAGAAAAAGATGCTGCTTTTGAATACTAATTTTTTCATCTATTTACTCTTCAGTGATTTTTGTCACTATTGTGTAAGTTAGGAACAACTTATTTTTCAGTGTTGCCATCTTTTTAAAGTAAATGTTTCATTTAATTGTAACAAACATACAGAAAAATGCATAAATTATATTGTTTATCTTGATATTTCTCACAAAATTTACATACGCATTTAACAACACCCAGAATGAGCAGGTAGAACTATGATATTACCAGCAACCAGAAGGCCCTTTCTGCCTCTTTCCAGAAACTACTATTCTGACTTCTAACAGTATAGATTAGTTTTGTCAGTTTTTGAACTTTAATAAATGGAATCATAAAGATGTCCTTTTTGGGTCTGACTAATTTTGCTTAGCCTTTTTTTGTGTGAGATCTGTCGATGTTCCATGTGGATATGGTTCATTCACTTCTGTTCCCACTGCTATGTAATATTCTAGATTGACTCTTTTTTGAAGTGTAAGAATTGTACAAGGGATTCATGAATCTCTACATAGTATTGCAAAATATTCTTAATGCTTTGAAAGGGATGGAATTGGTATGCTATAGGCAGTTTTTCTTTTCATGGATGATAATCTCAGGGAAGACGCTGATTGTCGGAGTCCAGCTCCAACGAGTCCAGGGAAACCTGAGGGATGGACGGCGTCGGCGAAGGAAATAAGACCTGACACCCTTTGTAGATGTCAGCACATCGAGCACACATTTATTTTTCAGAGCAGGTATTTATATGTAGGCAGGTTTCATCATCATGTACAAAATCTCAACATGTTCTAACCTCAAAATATTTTTATCAGTTTTCTGAAAATGTCCCCAGTTTCTAGATGTACTAACAAGATACTTCCCCAAGTTCTCATTAGTTGCAGGTTATTTTCTAGTAGTTAAGCCAGGCTATTATGTAAGTCTTTATTACACAAGTGCAAGCTTCGTGTTCTTTCTGCATGGGCAAGTTTTTTGAATAGTGCCTTGAAAATATTTACAATATATCCTACAGTTCCTGTGTACCTGACTGCACTAGTAGCACTCACAATACCTCCTACGCTCCTGTTTATCATCCGCCAATTGTTGCCAGAGTATTAACCTTTCTTTATAGTGGACCCATATGAAAGCAAAATCATCAACAACCCCTTCGTAGGGGCCACTGTTGTTCAGTTGGGGGTGTTTTCCATAGGAACATCCCTATATTTCCAGATTGTGTATTGCGTTCCCAGTTTCCTGGGGCCGAAATAGGTACTTTCAATTTTGTGATAATAATAGTGGAGGGGGGGTAGTAGTTTTTCTCATTTTCCTAACCCTGGGCGCAAATCCCCCTTGTGCTGTTTCCATATATAAGCTTAACACAGCCAAACAAATCAGTAGAGATGTAGTCCACCGTCCTGGCACAGTGCTGCTTCGCAGTCCTGCCTTTGATTGCATCATGACTTTGTCACGGCGCCGGGACTCCAGGATGGCTTCCAACAACTGATAATGAAATAATTTTAACATGCTAGTGAATAATCAGTGTCAAAGTGTAATACTAAGTTAAGGGAAAACAAACTTTGTCTTTATATAAAAGTGTAATTTCAAATGATCTCACATGTCAAAAAGATATTTGCTTAAAATATGCAGGCAGAATTTAGTTATTGTTTTGATATTTTATGTGTTAATCATTAATTATCTTAAGTAACATTTTATTTTATTTGATTTATTTTTAAAAATACATTTATTTCATTATTATTATCATTTTTTTGACCTCACCATGCAGCATGTGGGATCTTAGTTCCCTGACCAGGGATCGAACCCGCACCCCCTGCACTGGAAGGACAGAGTCTTAAACACTGGACCACCAGGGAAGTCTGTTAAGTAACATTTTAAAAGTGAAATAGAAACACCTATGCCTGAACCAATTTTCTTAAAACATAGGTCATTGAAGTAGGAACAATCTTTAGAGAAATTGCATTATTTCTTTCTGAAGATCATAGCTCCTTCTGCATTTCCCATTTAATAGCAGTGTAAAGACCTATTGAAATGATGCTAAAAATGGAGCTTAATCAGCATGGTTGAGCTACAGTGTACAAACATATGGTTTATAGCAATTTTTGTTATTAGTGTCCGGCTGAATTGAAATTAAGTAGGATTTCGTGGTATAAAGTGTTTTACTGGTCATTTATATGTTCTAACTGCAGGAAGGCAACTTGTGGACTTCTTTCTGAAATATTTCAGTACATCTAGTGTGCGGTTCTCAGTTGCCCCCCAATTTTTGGTTTATGACAAGATAGTGATAACAATTTGAGCTACTAAAAGAGCTAAAACATTTAAACAATCCAGCAGTTCCTATACAAAAGTATGATTATTTAAGTGAAAGCATTCATATATCACAAAGAGGGTGTTTTGTAAAATCTTCATCTTTGGAGACAGACCACACCCAGTTCTGCTTTCTTTTTTGTCCTTTTGTACCTGCACACAGCAAAATATTTTTAAACACTCTGGTCTTCTGGCAACAACCTTTTTATTTAAAGAAGATAATGTGTATGCATCTATCCTTTGATTTGTCATTGTTGTTTCGCCTTTATCATTTACAAGAAAAACTACAATTATTAAAAATCTCGGTCAGTGTCCTCTGTGCCTGTCATTGAGCTAAGCATCTTCAAATCTTATTTCATTCTCCCAGCAACTCTATAAAATACATTTATTTTTTGATAAGGAAATTAAGACCCACAAAGACTCAAGATCATACAACTCGTGATTTGCTGGACATGGTTTTAACTTATCCAGCATTCCTAGGAAAAGACCTAAGGAATTGTAGAAATGTCCCTTATTTCATTATGTATATATTAAAGGTTTCCCCCTCAAGTGATTTTAATATATTTTATTTATTTTGTATTACTGTAAAAATGTGGATCTTGGAGTAGGCAGGTGAATGACCCTGTTTTTACAAAGGAATGACTGCATCCTAAGAAAATAAGCAAATTCCCTAAATTCCACAAGGAGCATGTGCTTTCCTGTGGTTAATCAGTCAGCAAATATTTGTGGAGGGTACGGGATAAGCCAGAGGCTGTGAGGGGAGGTGCCCCATGTCACTCCCTAGGGTAGTTGAGGCTGGTGGCTGACTCACACTAGAGGATGCCTGCTTCTCAAACTTGAATAATGTATTCCTCTCTTTTGAAGTATAAAAAAAGTTTGTGACCTCCAGTGCTGTTATTTTTATTGTAGTGTTAATTTATTTTTCTTTTAATTAAAAAAGACTCTTTTTTTTGGCCATGCTGTGAGGCTTGTGGGATTTTAATTTCCCCCGAGCAGGGATTGAACCTGGGCCCTTGGCAGTGAGAGCATGGAGTCCTAACCACTGGACCGCCAGGGAATTCCCTATAGAGTTAATTTAAGTGTAAAAATAAAACTACATAAAATTCCTTAAACTCTTAGACCATTGTTAAAAAGAAAGTTGTACAAATTAAGCATGAACAGAACTACAAAACTAGTATTATTTAAATAAATAACACCAATGTAATAGAATGGATAGGATTGTCTAAAACTAAATCACAGATGTTGGATTTAACAGTAAAAAGATTTAACCTCAGATTTCTATAATACATTTCTGAATTTGACTTCAGTGAAAATAATATAGAGTGTACGTTTCTATAAGCATGTTGTACAACCATTATTAATGCATTTGAGGTTTTGTTTCCTACTTCAGAATAGTTAAAGTGATTAGAGAACTTTGCCAATGCCAATTTTAATGGCATGCCATTTGATAATCATTTAAAGCTCTCTTCATTTACTTGGAGATGAAATTAGTATTGTGGTAAAGATGTGCACCTAATCCAGTAAAAGCTGCAATTGGGAACTGAAAAACATTTTACTCTGGATTTTCTGTTACAGTCACTGGTAATAGTCCAGGTAAGTTGGACTCTACAAAGATAGCACCTGAGCCTGTTGTTATTTGAAGCTTTAATGTGCTACTGAGTGCTGTGCTCAGGTTCTTTTGGTACATCCTACCTTGTATGATGGCCAGATTCTCTGATCAGTCTCTGTCCCATGGCAAAATATTTTGCATCCTATGCATCTGTCTATATTCCATCCCTATTTCAACTGTTATGCACTGAATTATAAACACAAAGGCATATATCAAAATTATATGGTTGTACTCAGTTAAAGGGTAGCCATCTAGATGACCTGGGACATGCTTATATTCTCCTTCTTAGGTTGTTACTGAACTGTAAGCATAGAAGTTTTACAAAATCTTGGAGCAAACTCATGAATCTCTGTGAGTGTACCCCTGGGCCCTTCGGGGAAGCACTCGTTTAGGACATAATGTGGCTCTGTGAATGCACATTCCTCCTTGCATTTCATGTCCACCCTGCTGGATGCTAAGAAAGTATTGTTTTTCTAACATTGTGATCAAAAATGTACAGAACTGTGTCAAGAAGAACTGAAGAGGAAATTTTTCTTTCTCGGCTTGAGATGCCACACTCAGGTTGAAAAGGGGACAAGTTTTAATGACATCCATCTGTTGCAGATTAAAGTAAGTGGAGCTCAGCATTTGAATGCCTCGTCCAGAGTCACACTTTATAGGCATAAGTACAATTGGTTTTAGGATTGAGAGTTCTAGGGACCTAAAGCAGCAAAGCAGAAAGAGGTTAGTCTATTTGTCTGAGACTTTTACCCCAAAGGAATTGCTATTGCCTCATTTTCTCTTTCTTGTACTTTTTATGTGTGAAATCTCCTGGTTGAGGCAAGAGACAACAGTCTATTTTGAAAGCATGCTTCTCCCCTACTAATACCTAATTTTAATTTTTAAATTCTTACTTTTGTCATACTCAGAGGGAAACATAGCATGGTAAAAATTGCTGCATCTCTCACCATGAGTCCCTGAATCCTCTTTTATCTCTGTGTTGATTGAAGGTAACCAGACTGACTGCTGTTTATCCTAAGCTCTTGTGTCAAGAGCTTTAATCACAGATTGACCTCTTTGTAGCATAGGGTTTGCATGTGTTTATGTGGAAGTAGGAGAAAAATACATACTTCCATGCTGTTCTATACTTTAAACCTTCAAAGATGTCAATATCTACATATAAATTTTGAAGTCTCATTTGAATTTTGTTCTTGAAACTCATGCTCTGGAACCGTTTTATAATAACACACTTATTTGCATTTGCAAAATGCATTTCTAATACATTTTCTCACTTTGGGAAAACTCAATCCCTTAATGGGGTTCTAGAAGAATCCAACTTATAGCAAAATCTACTGTGACTCAACTGTTGAAGAGGTCCCTGGCAGGATGGCTCAGATGTTACATTTCCACTGTCTCTAGCCCCTCCAAAGCACTGGGAGCAGTTTTTGCTAAAATTCCAGGGACTGGCTGTAAGTCTTTGACTTGCCTCTACTTTTTAGGAGTTTGATTCAGAAAAGAGAAAAATAGTTATTAAAACTTGTTGTTACGTAACAGCAAAAGCGATCCTCAATGTCATGCCCAGTCCCTAAAGAAGGTTCTAAGAGGGTCTAATAGAGTCCCCTCCGTGATGCCAGAAGCCCCCTTCAGACCAACAATTGCCTCTGTAAGCTTCCACAGGGTGTCTCCAGGTGTTTCTTCATCCCTAAAGGGTCAGGTGCTCCCTTCTGGCTCTACTTGTTCATGGCATTCTTTTTTTTTTTTTTTTTTTTTTTTAAAAGAATGATAGAGCACCCTGATCTTAGTTCATGAGTTTAGTCGTGTTAGACATGTAGAGCGAGACAATCAACTGGCTTTTAAATGCAGTGTGTACTTTACCGTCTCTTTCTTTATTCCCAAGTGAGTATGTTTCTAATTAGTTTGTCTCAAGGCAGCTCTTCATTTTCCTAGGTGCATAGATGGCTGATAAATTTGGGGCTAGGGCTGTCTGCCAAGAATTCCCTCTCCAGCTAAGACACTCTGTTTAGCAAGTGCCATGATTTTCAGAGCGAATATGTAGACCAAGGGCATACTGAGGTTATCACAAATGAAACAAACTTATAGCTCATAGGTTAGGTATTTGTACTAACATCTGCTTTGATACTTTGCAGGGATGCGGTAGAACAGCAGATAAGACTAGCTTTGAGGCTGATAAACATGGGTTAAGTCTTGAATCTTCACTGAAAGATTATGTGACCTTGGAAACTTGCCAAGCCTCTTTCCTCACCTATTAAATGAGCGTAATAATAGTTCCTTTCTCCTAGTATTATTGTAATAATGATAAAATGCATATGACTTCTTAGCTCTGTGCTTGACCCACAGTAAATACTCATAAATGTTACCTATAATTATGAAGCCTCATGTATAAGATGGAAGTATTTTCTAGGCATCCTCTTTAATATAGTACAGAGCATGTGGATTTATTTTAAAAATCTATGGGAAATAACCTTGTCATACTTTCTGTGACCTAATATTACTTAATTTTTGTTGTTTTTTAGTCAATGATGTTTCTTGTGGGATACTGACAGAACATGATGCAGAGTATGATGTTTCGCTTTTAAGTACTGCGGCAAGAAACCTGAAGGCGGAAAATCTTCCTGGAATTTAGAATTTGCTGCAAGCCGCAAAATACATTCATAGAATAGGCATTTAAAAATGAGTCATAATTCAGTCCCTGCAGCATTGCAGATATACTTGGGGCACCCTGCCATGGGCACAGCTTTCAGGAAGGATGGAGCGTGAGGCATCGTAGCAGGGCAGGCGGGAGGAGAAACAGTGCGATGTTAGTCATACCAGGACTCCGAGCGTGAATTCCAGATGTGTAGATTTCAGTCATACCTCTCAAATCCTCATAAATTACCTATATTATTTGTAAATTTATACGCCATTGTGGTTTTGGGTTAAATATGAGGTAATTTCGTCCTAGGGTTTTCAGTCTTCCCCTGTGTAAATCATTTTAATGGTATGCAAGTAATTCTGTATTTGAGACTCCCAGAGAAAACGCTTACATTTCTATCTCTGTACGTCATCATCAGTCACAATAAATAGGCCTGACAGAGTGTGCCAAGGGCCCTGGCCAAGTCCATTCTTCGAGAGAGGGCAGGGCAGCCTACCGAGGAGAACGATGGATTAAGAGCTGCCCCACCTGAATCTTAATTCCTAGTAGGTCCCTTTTCGTGTTACCATTTTCTCTGTAGTCAGATGTTGTACCACCCAAAGAACTACAAAATGATGCCAGTGTCTTGGAACCTAATGAAGGCTTATCATCATCCTTGTGTTAAGGTTTGAAAATCAGACTTTGTCAGGCAGGGCAATTGTGGCTACATCTCTTGAGAAGCCTGCCCGAGACTTTTTGTGGGGGAAATTCAGCTGTTCTCCCAGAATCAGATTTTGAGAGGAATGGGCGCAAGATGAGGACTTAAACAGCAATTTGTACCCAGAGTGATCATCTTTACCAAGAGATTTGAGCCTGGTATTATGTCAGCTGGTTTAAATTTAATCTTGTTTTTCCAAAATCACTGGGATCACAAAATTTGCATCGGCCCAGTCCACACTTGCCAACTAGTGCTATCTGCTTTCCTCGAAGCATCCTGGGAGCTTTCTGTTATTCCCTTACAATGAGGACAGACTGTCAGGTGACCCATACTCAGTGCTCTCCCGCAGATGCATCTGAAAACCAAACAGTAAAGGAAGAGAAAGAAGAAACCCAGTACCTTATTTCATTGGTTTTTTAGCTCGACGTTAGGCTCAGTATAGAGTCACTAGCTTCCTGAAGCTAAAATGCATGGATAACAGTGGATTTGGGGGTAGTGTAAATTCATCTTCAAATGTGGCTGAAGATTTGGAGTAAATCGGTAATAATTATTTTTATTGTTCTTTTATACTCTTTAATATAGCAGAGTGTATTGACTTTAATGTCTTTAAACAACTCTCTAGAAGTACTGTGAAGTTGCTGACTTGTACTGTGAATTATTATTCAGTGTTTTAAACTCAGGATTGAAATATTTTGCAACTGAAGCTTTTCTTTGTTTTTTTTTTAACATCTTTAATGGAGTAGAATTTCTTTACAATGGTGTATTAGTTTCTGCTTTATAACAAAGTGAATCAGCTATACGTATACATATATCCCCATATCCCCTCCCTCTTGCGTCTCCCTCCCACTCTCCCTATCCCACCCCTCTAGATGGTCACAAAGCACCGAGCTGATCTCCCTGTGCTATGCGGCTGCTTCCCACTAGCTATCTATTTTACATTTGGTAGTGTATATATGTCCATGCCACTCTCTCACTTCATCCCAGCTTCCCCTTCCCCCTCCCCATGTCCTCAAGTCCATTCTCTACATCTGCGTCTTTATTCCTGTCCCGCCCCTAGGTTCATCAGAACCTTTTTAAAATTTTTGTAGATTTCATATATATGTGTTAGTATATGGTATTTGTTTTTCTCTTTCTGACTTACTTCAGTCTGTATGACAGACTCTAGGTCCATCCACCTCACTCCAAATAACTCAATTTCGTTCCTTTTTATGTCTGAGTAATATTCCATTGTATATATGTGCCACATCTTCTTTATCTTTTCATCTGTCGATGGACACAGTGCAACTGAAGCTTTTCTGATGCATGGTGCAAACATTCTTGTGTTTCTGTCTTTGATATGTTTTCATTTTATCAATACTTCACTAAAGGTCTTTTCTTTTTCTCACAGTCTGACAGCAACGCAAGCTTCCTCCGTGCTGCCAGAGCAGGCAACTTAGACAAAGTAGTGGAATATCTCAAGGGGGGCATAGACATCAATACCTGCAACCAGGTAAGAGCACGGCCGCTGGTTCTGTATTATACATTGAAAACACTCTTATTACCTGCAGATACATTCCAAGAGCCCAGCTTTTTTCGTGTGCTTGTTGAATTTACTCAGATAGCAGCAATTCAGAATTATGAAAGTCCATTTTTCTTCCTTACCAACTTTTGAAGCCTCATATGGTTGTATCTAGAGTTAATAAGGCTGGCAAATTAGATAGATCAAAAATAATTGAACCTCAGTTTTGCCTATGAAATGATCTGGGCTGCCCTGAGCTGGAATGTTGACCAAGAACGATGTTTTACTTCTCATTTATCATCAACTAGTTATCCAGACTGTGGCTTCTTTTCTTGTTTGCTGTATGCCTTTTACTTAGGGGTAACTGATTGTTACAATTTGGGATAGAGAAATAAGAGGATAAAATCAAAATTATCCCTCCCTTTCCCCCTAATTAGTTTTTTATTTTTATTTTTTCAACTTTATGCCTTTATTTATTTTTTATGCTCTATTACACTGACTAGGACAAGAAAGTAATAATACATTCAATCTTACACCACCGAGTTGCAATGTAAATTAAATATGAAATATGAAAGGACTTTCTAAGGTGTACCTATTCTAATTGCAGTTACTGTGTATGTCTACCAAGAATCAGAAAAATTAAAATTGACCCAGTTAGTTTTAAAATATAAATTTGAATGAGAAGAGGTTGCAACTGTTGGCTTAAATGAGGTATTTGGATTATTTATTTATCACATCCATTCGCTAAGGACTTTAGACAATATTATACATTTGGATATTATTTGGTCCCAGTGATGTTGAGATTTTTGTGCTATTTTTAACTAAGATTTTAATGCCATGAATTAAAGTGTCTAGTGGACTACAGTATTCAATACAGTGTGCTAAATGTTGCACATCGGTGTGTGTGTGTTGGGGGTGTGTGTGTGTGTGTGTGTGTGTGTTTGTGTGTGTGTGTGAGACAGAGCTGACCGGGAAGTGAATAATCCTGACTAATTTTAAGTTAATAGGAGATGAATTTTATTGGCGGATTCTAAATCATCTATAGAATGCCTATGATATATATTGATATATATTCTGATCTATATTGAGCCCAGTTACGTTCCATCTATAGTCACCTGAAATTAGTATACCTTTCAAGTACAGCTTTTCAAAAGCAACCTGATATCTTTTCTTACTCAAACTTACTCTCCTCTCAAATTCCTACCTGCTGGTTTTCTCACCAATGTTAGTTCCAACAGCTCTCCACCCTTGTCTTCTCCCGTACACCAGTCTAGCACTCCTTTTTCAGTTCATCTTCCACATCCACAAATTTGCACTAACTCACAACATGGTCACTTACCATGGTTGCTATAACAGCCTCCTTAATTAGGTCCTGTCTTCATCTTGTCCACTCTGGTCAATCTCCATACTATGTCTTGGGTCATCTTTCTAAAATAAAAATATGATTATGGCACTCCTTTCACTACCAAACTTTCTATGGCTTCCAATGCTTAGGTTAGTAAGATAGTTGTATAAGAATTACCTGAAGCCTTTTGCAAAGGGTGAAGGATTTTCCTTGCTCCCCTTGAGAGTAACTGACTTAAGAAGCACTGTCATCGATGGCAGTATTTCTTATCCTTTAGAGGAGTAACTCCGGTGGCATCAAAAATATTGCGTGTTGGGCTTCCCTGGTGGTGCAGTGGTTGAGAATCTGCCTGCTAATGCAGGGGACAGATTCGAGCCCTGGTCTGGGAAGATCCCACATGCCGCGGAGCAACTAGGCCCGTGAGCCACAACTACTGAGCCCGCGCGTCTGGAGCCTGTGCTCCGCAACAAGAGAGGCCGCGACAGTGAGAGGCCGGCGCACCGCGATGAAGAGTGGCCCCCGCTTGCCACAATCAGAGAAAGCCCTCGCACAGAAACGAAGACCCAACACAGCCAAAAATAAAAATAAATAAATTAAAAGAAGGTTCAACATTTAAAAAAAAAATATATTGAGTGCTTGCTGTAGGGAATATCAGTCTGCCGTCACCCTGAGCATCCCTATATATTCTTTTGTGTGTGTCAAGAATGAAAGGCCCTGTATGCTCTTTATCTGGAGCATTTCTCAGGGTAGTGATTGCAGTGAGCAACCTTGAGGGATTAGGTAACTTTTTCCTCTAGATAAGAAGTAGGCTTGTTCTTTCTTATTTTAAAAGCTGTGAATTCCCCAAGGTTAATGTTCTTCTTTAACAACCCACAACATGCCCAGGCATCCATCACTGGTCCTGTATGTCACTCGCATGGGATTGGGAGGGGGGCATAGGGAACTGGTGTAAGCAACATATTGACACTCAGCCGCTCCTTTTGCCATGAACTGTAAAGTCCATTGTCTCTGATCCAGGAGACTCATGTCTTCTACCCGTATCAGGAAATAGTAGCAGTTAAGCTTTTTAGCTTGTAGGTGAGATAAAATCCCAGACCTTACATAGTTCTTGACCCTGACCTATGGAATAAGAGTAAATTCCTTTATCCCAATATATAAGATCTTCATATTTTACATCTCTATTTCTTATCCATCTTATACTTCATTATGAATCTCTTCTTGATGTTTTTAGTGTTCTTTTGAACAAATAATTTGAAGTTTAGATACATTAGTTACTTTAAAAGAGAAAGACAACATCCAAATTCCTATATAGATATAGATAAATGAAATTCTTCCAAAGCTACCTGTGAGATTGAATATGAAATATTTAAAATTTTTAACATGTTAATTTTATTTCTTTAGTTACTTAGTTATTTGGCCGCATGGCATGCGGGATCTTAGTTCCCTGACCAGTGATCAAACCTGTGCCCCTGCAGTGGAAGTGCGGAGTCTTAACCACTGGGCCACCCAGGGAAGTCCCTTCACATGTTATTTTAGACTTTTTTCAAGTATATTAAATACATTCCCCCAATTTTAATATCAGTTCATTAACATTCTAAATTTGCAGTATGCTGGAAAATAGGCAATGAAACTGTTAGAACTATTAGTTCATTTGGTAAAATCATTGTAAGTGATACCAAAAGACGAACCCAAGGAAAATAAAGTTGACCTCAGTCAAACCAAGTCCACTTCACCCTAAAGTATAAGAAATATCTTAATCTTATAAAAGATCTTGGAGTTTATTTTTAAAGAAAAACAAACTCTCAGCAGTAAATACTCAATTCTTATTCACTTTATTGACCAACCTCACTTCTTGAGTTACTTTGATAAGTTTTTAGCTGCCTAACATATTTTTCGTGTAGTGGCCGACTGTCCACTAGCATGTTACTATAAAGGGGAAGAACATGTATTTTTGTGAGAAGGCAACAAAATGTCATGAAACCACACAGAACTTAGAGCCCAGCAGTTCAAGTTCCATCTCCACTTTTGTTAAGTCATTTCAATTCAGAAAGTGACATTTTTCTAATCTCTAAAACAAGAAAGCAATAATACATTCAATCTTACACCACCGAGTTGCAGTGTAAATTAAATATGAAATATGAAAGGACTTTCTAAGGTGTACCTATTCTAATTGCAGTTACTGTGTATGTCTACCAAGAATCAGAAAAATTAAAATTGACCTCCACACAAAGTATGAGATTGACTCTGTTCAGTCACCTGCATTTACTAGGTAGAAAGTGAATGTTGTCTGGTGTTGGTTCTTTATTATTCCCATTCAAGAATGTATATTAAATAGAGATTAGGGAAATGAAGTGACTCATGTTAACTAGTTAGTTGCTATGTATCAGGCTTTGTGCTGGTGGCTTTATGTGTGATGTTTCATCAATCAGCAGAGACAAATGTTATAAGGTAGGCATTTGCCTGAAACTGAGTCCACAGGTGGTTAAGTGATGTCCCCAGGGTCACACAGATCTGTCTCTCACATACAAGTCTTTTCTACTACAGGACGTCTTCCTGAGATGTTTGAATCTTATTTTTAATCTACCATTGCTAATATAAAAAGGACTTTATTCATCCTCAAATCAACATAATATGTAGTTAAAGGAACTTTTAAGTCAAAGAGCACCACCACCAGGATTACTACTAAAACTCAAATAAAATATAGAGCAGAATATAATTTCCAAACACCTAGGAGGGCAAAAGAGGCAACTCTTCAGCCAAAGTACTGCTATTTCTAAATATGTGAAAGCTCAAAGATAATATGGCATATGAAAGAAGGAAAGAAAAAGTATTCTCTATTTTGCTTGTAAGCCTGAGTTTCTGGGGAGCATTATGTCATGTAACATAGAAAGCAGGATTTTCTGTACCCTGTTGTATTTCTCAATGAAAGGCAATCTGGGCTGTACCAACTTTCCAAAAATACCACATGTATTGGCATGCTAAGATTCCTTAAACTGAAATTTGGATGAAAATCTTTTTCTTTATAAAATTGGTCTCGTAACTACCATGAGAATTTTGAAATTCAGTTGAAAAATACCATTTGGCTTCTAATTGTTTAAATGATGTGGGAAAAATTCATAAATTTGACACAAGACAATATTCTTAAAAAAAAACTTTGTTTTCATATTTTTCGCAAATAGTTACAAATTTGTTAACTTTCATTTTCCGTAAAGGATTAAGCTGGTAATGTATTCATTTATCTTTTAATCTCTTGTACATTCAGAAAGGAGAATAAATCCTAGTGTTTGCTCCCTATTTTTGAAACTCATATATACTTATTTTTTAAATTTATTTAGTAATTGTTCATAAGATTACAATATTATAAACAAGGTTAACAGAGCAAGTATTCAATAAATATTAGCAAATATTTTTATATTGATTCTCAACCTAAGTTTTAGCAAAAGTGGTGCTGGGTCTTATAGGCAGGACAGAACATGAAAGGTATTATCATAGCCTGTGTCACCAATTAGGAAATAACACCTTTAGTAGCAATTTGGTAACGGTTACTGTTTATCTGGGTTTCTTTAAATTAAAATCTTTTTTGGAACTAAAATCTTTTTTATAAATGCCATTTGGGTCCATCTGGTCTGGACCTCTCTTTAAAAATGCCAGAAATGACATTTAAAAATGCCAGAAACAACAAAAATGAATAACTGAGAATTGATTCATAGAATTAATGGAATATGGAATGAACTATATATAGTTTTCTAACAAGTTAAATGAGGTAAAAATATTTGTACAAATAATCTTGTTATATATCTATGAGCTTATTTTGACCCCTCATTTAGAAGAAGCCAAAGGTGTTGCCTCTGTCTAGTTCTGGCTATGTGTGCTCTTGTTTCTGGATTCTGCATTATTCTCTGATTTTTTTCAATACATTAATACCAGTTCTTGCTCTATACTGAGTAGCACTAAGTTGGATTTGAATAATGTATGCTGAATATTTTGAGAACTTAGAATTTTCAGTTTCAATGTTGATAAGTCATCCAATGTAAAGTAATTCTGGTAGAGACTTCCTCAACTACTTGTCCATCGCTCTGAAAAGTTTCACTTCTGTGTGTAACTACACAGGATTATGAAGATCTTCTTTCATTTAAAAATTGCCAAGGGTAGCTTCACTCAGATTTTTTTGTGACTTGTCTTTTTTTATTTTATTTTTTATATTTTTTATTTATTCATTTATTTTTGGCTGCTTTGGGTCTCCGTTACTGCCCGCGAGCTTTCTCTAATTGTGGTGAGCAGGGGCTACTCTTCATTGCAGTACGCGAACTTCTCATTGCAGTGGCTTCTCTTGTTGTGGAGCTTGGGCTCTAGGCATGCGGCCTTCAGTAGTTGTGGCTCACAGCCTCTAGAGCTCAGGCTCAGTAGTTGTGGTGCATGGGCTTAGTTGCTCCATGGCATGTGAGATCTTCCCAGACCAGGGATTGAACCCATGTCCCCTGCATTGGCAGGCAGATTCTTAAGTGCTGCACCACCAGGGAAATCCCAACTCGTCTTCTTAAGTACTCTGCTAATGTGATTTAGATTGAACAGAACAATTTATATTCTAAGAATTCTCTTGAATGCTCTTTTTCTATGACTAAAAGATGTGGATTTTAAAACATAACTCCCAGGCAGCCACTCAAACCTCCTTAAGTCATCTCAAATTTTATCATCATAGCAGTCTTTCGGCCAGTCTGAACTCAGGCTTACCATTTGCTTATCTGTTTATTCAAGCATGTATTGTGTGTTTACTATGTGGCAGGCACTGTCCTAGGTGCCATGAAGAGAGAGGCAGAACCCTGCCCTCATACAGCTTATAATCTACAACCTGAGAGAGACAGTCTCTAAGGAAAAAACTGAAATATCTGGAAAGAGAGATGGAAGTAAATGACAGGGAGAAAAATATAGTAGGGGGAGAGGAGAGGGAGGGGAAGGGGAGCAGCATGTTACTTGAGGTCGGATGGTCAGAGGAAGACCTGAAGGAATTGAACAAGGAAGCCCTGCACTGTTTGGAGGGAGTATATCTTAGAAGAAGGCTTGACGGGGAGAAAACCCCAAGGAGGGAGCATGCCTGGCGTGTTTGAAGCCAATGTAGCTGGAGTAAAACGAGGGAGGGGAAGAGAAGTAGGAGGTCGGGGAGAGCCCAAGGCAGCACCAGAGAGCATGTAGGCTATTTTAAGAACTTTGGCTTTAATTCCAAGAGAAGAGAAGTGATTAGCAGAGAAGGGACATAAGCTGACTTAAGTTTGAATAGTCACCCTTAGACTGAAAGGGAGCAAGGGCAGAAGGAGGGAACACTTTTGAAATACTTTACCAAGACAAAGGAGTATTAACACTTTACAAAGGAGTATTACACTTTACAAAGGAGTATTACACTTTTTGTCATACTTTCAGTGAGAGATGAGGTGTTCTAGGTAAGCAGGCAGGAGAGATGGTGGGAAGTGGTTGGATTCTGGATATATTTTGAAGATAGAGCTGATAGGTTTTGTTGATGGATTTCATGTAGTCTAAGAGCAAAAGAGAGGAGTCAGGGATGAAGGCTGGGGTCGCAAAGAGAATAATGAGGGTGGAAGATTCATTACCCGAGAGGAGAGAGAAGGTGTGAAGTAATCGTCTAGGAGAGTGGGAGAGCGTGATTAAGTGTAACAGTGAATGATTGCCGAGTGGAAAAAGGAGGAGTCAGAGATGAAGGCTGGGGTCGCAAGACGAATGTGGGCTAACGTTTCATTAACTGAGATGGGAAAGACTGTGGTTTGAGCAGGTTTGAGGGAATAATCAGAAGGTCACTTGAGAACATGTTAAATTTGATTTGTCTAGTTGATATCCAAGATATTGAGCATGTAGTTGGATAGATGCGTCTGGCGTTCAGAGAAGAGAGTTTGGCCAGAGATCTATTATTTGGAGCATTCAGTGTTATAGATGTTATGTAAAACCAGGAAACTGGACAAGGTTGCCAAAACAGTGAGTGAAAAATTTATGAAAAATTGAAGAGGTCCAAGGACTGAGCCTTGGGACCCTCCATCTCTTAGAGGTCAGGAAGATGAGGAGGAACCAGCAAGGGGAATGGGGAAGAGTTGCCCAGAGAAGTGGCAAGAAACCCTGGAGTGCAGTGTCCCGGAAGCCAAGTGAAGGAGTTATTTTCAGGTGGAGGAAATGATCAACCCTATAAAATGCTGTTGATCAAATAAGCTGAGGAACAGAACAAATGCTGTAGTGAAGTGGTGGTAGCTAATGACTTGTTAAAGGCATTTTCAGTTGCCTGGTGGGGTGAAAGCCTGACTGGAGTTGATTCAGTTGGTAATGAGCAGACCAGATACTACTGGAAGGTCTCTTTCTGTAACGGGAAGGAGAGAACAGGGGACGCAGCTGGAAGAGGAGGTAGGATTAAGAGAGGCTTTTTAAAAAATATGAGATAAATCATAGCATTTTTGTTTTATTAATGGAAAAAAGCAGAAGAGGGAAAAATCAGTGATGCATGAGAGAGAGGGTAGACTTGCTGGATGGTGTCCTAGGGTAGGTGAGAGGGGATGGGACCTGGTGCGCAAGTGGGGGAGTCGGCCTTTGCTAAGAACATGGATAGTTCAGGAAAAAGAAGGGTTTAGGGATAAAAGACCAAGAAGTAGTGTGGGTGTGGTGCTGGGAGCTGGATGTGGAATGGAAATTCTCTTTTAATTGCTTCTAGTTTTTAGTGAAATATGAATGTCATCAGCAGAGAGCTAAGATGGGAGAGGAGGTGTTGGAGATTGAGGAGACAGAAGATATGAAATAATCATCTAGGAGAGTGGGAGAGAGAGTGATTAAGGGTAACAGAGTATGATTGCCAGGCAGTGTTAAGGGCCCACTTAAGGATTATGACAAGCGAGCACGTATGTGTATCTCTGCAGCCACATTCAGACATGGGATCAGTTGCAGAGACTGTGGTTGAGCTAAGCATGTATAGTACAGCCAGAGAAGGGCAAGCCAACTGCGGATGCATACAAGGGAATGACTAAAATGATTATAAAGATTATGCATGGAATTTAGGCTGAATGAGGAAAGAAATGGACACAGTGAGAAGGTGAACAGACTCTAGGTGTCAGGGGCTGAAGGATTGTTTGATTTGGGTCAGTAGATTGGCAGGAGGGTAAATGGAAGTTAACGGCTCGGGTGCTCGAAGTTGAAATCCTGGAGGAAGATTATATCACTGGAAATGACCGTGGAAAGAGTAGATGAGGTAGAGAGAAGAAAAATTATTGGTGGAAAAGTCAGGAACCTGAATGTGTAGAGTTCTGGGAAAACCACCTTCATATATGTTGGAAAAGGTGGCAATGAACTAGAAGCTAAAATCTTCAAGAGATGAGGATGGGATCTAAAACATACAGGCTGGTGGCTTCTGGAGGTTTATGTAAAAGGATGAGGAAAAAATCGTTTTGAAGAGCAAGGAGCATTAGCATAGCTCCACTGAGTCCAGTGGTTAATTGGGGTGTAGGGGATAAATATTATCACTTGAGCAGACTTCAGGGAAGCAGTAGCTTCGGGTTTCATTTAGAACAGAAAGGTTAAAAGGAATGCTCAGAGAAAAGATTTAAGACACAGATGCTGCTAATAACCACATTCATGTCTTCTAGAGGCCATTGTGTAAGAATTTCAGGACATGGGAAGTGATCAGAGACATCGTTAGAAAAGGGGATAGCAAGGCATACAGGGGTTGCATTTGGAGGGATGAGGATTCACGTGGTGACTGGCACAAAGAGGGATACAGGGTGTAATAAGTGTAGTCCATATGGTCCCAACCAGGTGGTGATGGTGAGATTGTGAGAGTTGTCTGGAGCAAGATAAGAGGCAGCAGGGAGTCTAGCCAGGAGCCCATAGAGTTATGGAGTCTCACCTTGATTTCTGCTGTGGAGGGTCAACAGAGGGAAGATCTTGATCCAAACACCTATTCAATACAGCTCTTCAGATACGCACTACAACCAAACACAGGTGGTGTGTGAGGTAAGAGGTAGAGGCCATTTTCGCTTAGTCATTTTTCTGCTTGGTTATTTTCTTTGTGCCATTAAAAATCAAACAGCCCCTTTGCAGTAACCGAGATTTTGACCATTCATAGTCTAACCGTCTCTTTGTTTGCTGATCACTTACTCTAAACAGTCTTTTTCCTTTCTTCTATAGAAGTTTCCCAAGCCTCTCCCATCCCTCCCTACCCTCATAGATTTCTCCTTATCCTTTCGTGTGTATGTGTATGTGTTTTGATGATTATAAAGGTGTAACCCCAAATCCTAGGATCTCTAGTCTTTTCAAGGCCTTCTCTCTTCTGGAATAAGGAGGAAGGAAAAAAAGGAAACCTTGTTTTCACATGATACCTTCTTTAGATTCAGAAAAAGAGAAGAGAATTCAGCAGCTCCATATGAAAAAGTGCTTGTCTGTTGAGATGGACATGATCAGGGGCTACATGTCTCTTGATGAGCCTGTATATGTACGTGCGTATAACCTGATGTAGGCAACTGATTTTAGTCCTTTACTCAGTTTCTTTTCAGCCTCTTCCCGCAGAAATGAAAGGTCTTCAGGGTAAAATGAAAGAGTCTAAGATGCAGATGAACAAAAGCTCATGAGGGCACACCTTGGAAGAGGTCATCCCTGGCTCTCCCCACACCCTCATTCCCCTAGCTACCACCACCCAAAAAAAAAAAAAAAAGAAAAAGCTACCATCAATAAAAAGAAGAAAACTTCTTTGCGCAGGGTAGAGGGGGCAGAGAGGACAATCTGAAATTAAACCCTGCACCTGAGTGGGTATGCAGACTCACTGCGGGGGTGAGAGAAGCATGCCACTGCCCTTGGGAAAGAAGTTTATCGGAGAACCTGTGATGTGATATTTCCCTTAAGGAATGAGGGAAGACAACAATAGTGCCCATGGGAGGCAGAGGAGGGAAGTAGCATGAGAAAGAAGCAATTTACCAGGGAGGTGAGAATATATTTTCTCACCTAAAGCAACCACCAGAAGTTATATCAAGAGATCTGTTATTCAAGTTCCCTTGAAATTATTAATTCAGACCTCAAACTGGAGACGGTCTCTACAGCCCTTTTTTTTTTTTGCGGTACGCGGGCCTCTCACTGTTGTGGCCTCTCCCGTTGCGGAGCACAGGCTCCGGACGTGCAGGCCCAGCGGCCATGGCTCACGGGCCCCGCCGCTCCGCGGCATGTGGGATCCCCCCGGACCGGGGCGCGAACCCGTGTCCCCTGCATTGGCAGGCGAACTCTCAATCACTGCGCCACCAGGGAATCCTACAGCCCTTTTTAATGACTCCTTTTAGTGAGATTTCTGTGTCTCTAAAGAAGACATTAGATTCTTATTAACCATTTGCGTTCACAGCTAACAATTTAGCAATACACAGAAAGGAAGGCAAACTCCACAAACTGGGAACTTGGAACATCAACAACACAGGAAAATTAAGGGGTTTAAAAAGAAAGGCCCATGAAGTATACCAGTCTAAATACGGCTACTAGCTTATATGAACCAGGTCACAATGAATGATTTATAAACTAGTATTTAAGCTTCAGTGTTTAGTGAAAAGGGCACTTTGCTGCAAGGAATAAGACCCAGGATTGGTACACAGTAGATTTCCAATTAATATTTGATAAATGAATAATTGAATAAACACAGACATTGAGCCAATCACTTAAATTATTCTGAGTCAAATAATCCATTTGTGAAATGAGAAGTAATAATACCTATGATATCAAATAATAGTTTCTTTACTGCATGCCTACTACATGCTCATCACTGTGTTACATACTTCATGTATGTAATCTTCGCAACATACTTCTCTACCTTAAAGGGAAACTACTTTGGGCTCAAATGATACGTGAGAAAACCCACTGTGTTGCACACACTCATTCAGGAGGCCAAATTATGGCTGTGACAGTTGCAGTCGGAGAGAAGTTAAAAAAGTTGGGCTGGCCACAATGGATGATTTCACTCAAGATAGAGTAGCTGGATGGACAAATTCTGGATAAGTTCTAACAAGTTTATTCCTTCCAACTTAATCAAAATTGTCATTATTGCTTTCAGACAACTTGTAATTCTGTGGGAAATAGTAAAGCTTCTAATACTTAGGAAGGTTCTAGTCTTCCTTCCTCAAGCATCTATTCTGCTTTCCAAATGGAAAGACCCAAGTTTCATCAGGTTATGTTTACAGACTATCTCTTGAGGTAGTATTTCTCCTACTTAGAGAAGGAGATTTTGGGGGGAGCCCTGAGAATACATCTGTATGCTTCAGTTTCAGAAATCCTGCATTAAGATTCATGTTCCTTTAAATGATCCCTTGGAATCAATCAAGAACACAAGAACAAGAAATTACTAGATGATATTTAATTAAAATGTGATTTACCCAGATGATCTAGCATATATGTCTATTAATTTTTTTAAGATTGGCACTTAAATGTAAATATCAGATTAAAAAAATTCTCAGAGAATTCTGAGATCCTTAAGAGCACATCCAAGGATTCCAGGCTGAGAAAAGCCACTTTATCTTTTTTGTTTTTTTTGCGGTACGTGGGCCTCTCACTGTCGTGGCCTCTCCCGTTGCGGAGCACAGGCTCCGGACGCGCAGGCTCAGCGGCCATGGCTCACGGGCCCAGCCGCTCCGCGGCATGTGGGATCTTCCCAGACCGGGGCACGAACCCGCGTCCCCCGCAGCGGCAGGCGGACTCTCAACCACTGCGCCACCACGGAAGCCCGAAAAGCCACTTTAGATTAAATCCTTCTCTCACGGTCTAATTTGCTCTTATACACATTAATATTAACCAGCTTCAGCCTCAGAGAGTGCACTTTTCCTGATTGTGTTTCCAAAGGCTAGAGGTGGACGTAGTTGTACCTGACTTGTCTGTGCACTGACCACATTTCCTGATAGAATGCACAGTGACTGGATGAATTAAACAAAATCCTGCTTACCTCTGCACGAGACATACTATTCATTAGCTCATTCGTTGTAAGAATATTACTGCAGTATCCTTCGCCTTGTGCTAGGTACTATATTAGGCGTAGAGGTTACAAAGGTGAATAGATTTGACTTTTGTTCATAAGAAGCCTTGTTGGGAAGATAAACAGGACACAAAATTCAATCAGTTGTGAAAAGAACCAAATTTTGTGATTGTTCAGAGGATAAAGTGACTAAGCTGGCTTGTGTATCGCAGACAAACCTGAAATTGATACTGAATGCAATTTGCAGGAATCATTTTATTGGGTTGGCCAAAAAGTTTTTTCCATAACATCGTCTGGAAAAACCTGAATGAACTTTTTGGCCAACCCAATATTATGATGGAAAGCAGAGTGATGGTGTGGTACTTGGAAGACTCCCATAAGCTAAGTTTTCTTGTTTGATGGCTCCCTCCTCACTCTTCCCATATTCTTTTAGAGCCCAGCAAGCCAAATTTGGCTTATTTTTAATTAAAATTGTAAAAAAGGGGGATATTATTAATTATTAATTATCTAATAACATTACTAGATTTTTTTATGGGTACCTGGAAATGTAAACTTGGTTCCTCGCACAATGCTTGACATATAATACATGTACAAAAAAGTTTAGGTGAATAATTGATATTCAGTTATTATTAATTATTGAATTTAAGCTTTCTCTAGTTTACATTAATTTGAAACTCTGTGCCATGTTTTTATCTGAGTTTAATATGGTGGACAACATTCTTGTGTCTCACTAGAAGTAGGCGGACACAGCACATACGAGAATGAGCTGTGCGGAACCTTTTTAGGTTGCACGCTCCTGTTTTGCTTCCTTCCTTTTGAGGTCCTGCTGCTCTTTCACTCTCTCACTTCAATCTCACCCTTGGCCCCTGGAGGCACATCCACTTCAGGCTGCCCCACTAGAGAAGTTTTCTCGTTTCATTTAAAAAAAAGTTACTGGTTAATTCTGATATACATTCCTTCCCCTGCTTGCCAACCTTGATAAATTCTATGTCAGAAGAAGATCCATGTTTTTAATGCCCTCTTTTAAGATGAATTGATTGAAATATTAAATGAGTCAGTGATAAATATACAAAGATGAGACTTCGTCTAGTAGATAATTTCTATTATTTTTTTATTTTTTATTTTTTTGCGGTTCGCGGCGTCTCACTGTTGTGGCCTCTCCCGCTGCGGAGCACAGGCTCCGGACGCGCAGGCCCAGCGGCCATGGCTCACAGGCCCAGCCGCTCCGCGGCACGCGGGATCTTCCCGGACCGGAACACGAACCCACATCGCCTGCATTAGCAGGCGGACTCTCAACCACTGAGCCACCAGGGAAGCCCGATATTTTCTTTAAATCTTCTGGAAATTATACTCTCATTACTTGTCATTTAAGAACCAAAGAATTTTACTACCGTAAGTAACTTATGGGATCAACCAAACATAACCCCTTTCCTCCATTTTTAAGTTAAATTAAAACTAACTAAGCTTGGCATGGACATGATACTATAACGGTCTAGAATTCATTATAGAATTCCTTTCTAATTTTGACACTCTTAGAGATTGTAAGTCTAGAGGCCTAAAGGAAATAGTTTTTCTCCTTAACTACTGACTTATTATCAGAGGCTAAGATATTTTTATTCTAAAAAATATCAACTAAGAGTTAATGAGAAATTGAGGTCTAAAGAAAGCGAAATAGAATTATAATGCAGAGCCCACAGGTTTTTTTTTGTTGTTTTAATGGTAGGGGTTAAGAGTATACTTTCTGAGCTAGAATCACCAGGCAGTTCATAACTCATAATGTTCAATTCAGGGTTAAATGAGTTAATGCAATTAAAAGCTTAGATCTAAGCCTGACACATGAGAATAAACTGTAATAAGTTTTAGGTTTTATTTAAATAATTTGCTGCTGACTTTTAATGTCTAAATCTCTTTAAACCATGACTATTATAATAAGTAGCTCAAATAATTTTCTGTCTTTGAGCTTCATGTTAAGTCAGATGTCTTGCTTTAATACATGTTAAGTCAAATACTAAAGAAGTAATTTATATATCATTTCTCATAAAATTAACCAGAGAAATGAGACCACATGAAAATGACATTTAACTTAGGAGAGTTAAAACTCAGTAGTGAAATAACAGCTCTTTGAATTTTTGACAGGATGACTACTAAGAGACCAGGTTCCCATCTGCTTTTTAGGTTTCATTAGAATTCAAAATACATTTAAAAATAATCATTTCTGTCTAACTTAATAATTTTCCCAGCCCAAGTAAGCATTTATATGTTAGACCCAAAATACTCAATTCAAGAGTGATTTATACATGCTCCTCTGTGGGCTTTAACCATGGAGGAAGAGGCCACAAGCCAAGGAATGCAGGTGGCCTCTAGAAGCTGGAAAAGGCAAAAAGAACTGTTCTACCCTAGAACCTCTGGAAGGAATGCAGCCCTGCTGACACCATGATTTTAGCCCAGTGAAACTCAACGTGGACTTCTGACTTCAGACTGCCATCTGCTTGTGGCCCCTTCCATGAAAGAAAAAACACTCAATTCAGCTCATCATCTTTATCCAGATCTCTGTGATAGAAAACAGAAAGAGTTAGGAATATGTGTGAATTTATTACTTTCTGCATCTAACCAGGAAATCATAATATCTTACATTTGTAAGAGTCCAAATAACATAAACATACATTACTTTATTTATATATATTTTTTACATCTTTATTGGAGTATAATTGCTTTACAATGACATACATTACTTTATATTCTTGGTTTTTTGCATTTTTGCCATTTTATTTTATTCATATTTTTATTTATTTTTAACATCTTTATTGGAGTATAATTGCTTTACAAAGGTGTGTTAGTTTCTGCTGTACATATGAATAGTGTGAATCAGCTATACATATACATACACCCCCATATCTCATCCCTCTTGCATCTCCCTCCCACCCTCCCTAACCCACCCCTCTAGGTGGACACAAAGCACCAAGCTGATCCCCCTGTGCTATGCGGCTGCTTTGCACTAGCTATCTGTTTTACATTTGGTAGTGTATATATGTCCATGCCACTCTCTCACTTCATCCCAGCTTACCCTTCTTCCTTCCTGTGTCCGCAGGTCCATTCTCTCTGTCTGAGTATTTATTCCTGTCCTGCCCCTAGGTTCATCAGAACCATTGGTTTTTTGTTTTTTTTTTTATTCCATATATAAGTGTTAGCATATGGTGTTTGTTTTCTGTTTCTGACGTACTTCACTCTGTATGATAGTCTCTAGGTCCATCCACCTCACTACAAATAACTCAATTTAATTCCATTTTATGGCTGAGTAATATTCCACTGCATATATGTGCCACATCTTCTTTATCCATTCATCTGTCAATGGACACTTAGGTTGGTTCCATGTCCTGGCTATTGTAAATAGAGCTGCAGTGAACATTGTGGTACATGACTCTTTTTGAATTATGGTTTTCTCAGGGTATATGCCCAGTAGTGGGATTGCTGGGTCGTATGGTAGTTCTGTTTTTAGTTTTCTCAGGAACCTCCATACTGTTGTCCATAGTGGTTGCACCAATTTACATTCCCACCAACGGTGCAGCAGAGTTCCCTTTACTCCACACTCTCTCCAGCATTTATTGTTTGTAGATTTTTTGATGATGGCCATTCTGACCAGTGTGAGGTGATACCTCATTGTAGTTTTGATTTTCATTTCTCTAATGATTAGTGATGTTGAGCATCGTTTCATGTATTTGTTGGCAATCTGTATATCTTCTTTGGAGAAATGTCTATTTAGGACTTCTGCCCATTTTTGGATTGGGTTGTTTGTTTTTTTGATATTGAGCTGCATGAGCTGCTGTATATTTTGGAGATTAATCCTTTGTCAGTTGCTTCGTTTGCAAATATTTTCTCCCATTCTGAGGGTTGTCTTTTCATCTTGTTTATGGTTTCCTTTGCTGTGCAAAAAAGCTTTTAAGTTTCATTAGGTCCCACTTGTTTATTCTTGTTTTTATTTCCATTTCTCTAGGAGGTAGGTCAAAAAGGATCTCACTGTGATTTATGTCGTAGTGTTCTGCCTATGTTTTCCTCTAAGACTTTTATAGTGTCTGGCCTTACATTTAGGTCTTTAATCCATTTTGAGTTTATTTTTGCGTATGGTGTTAGGGAGTGTTCTAATTTCATTCTTTTAAATGTAGCTGTCCAGTTTTCCCAGCACCACTTATTGAAGAGGCTGTCTTTTCTCCATTGTATATTCTTGCCTCCTTTATCAAATATAAGGTGACCATATGTGTGTGGGTTTATCTCTGGGTTTTCTATCCTGTTCCACTGATCTATATTTCTGTTTTTGTGCCAGTACCACACTGTCTTGATTACTGTAGCTTTATAGTGTAGTCTGAAGTCTGGGAGCCTGATTCCTCCAGCTTTGTTTTTCTTTCTCAAGATTGCCTTGGCTATTTGGGGTCTTTTATGTTTCCATACGTATTGTGAAATGTTTTGTCCTAGTTCCGTGAAAAATGGCATTGGTAGTTTGATAGGGATGGCACCAAATCTGTAGATTGCTTTGGGTAGTACAGTCATTTTCACAAAGTTGATTCTTCCAATCCAAGAAAATGGTATATCTCTCCATCCGTTTGCATCATCTTTAATTTCTTTCATCAGTGTCTTATAGTTTTCTGCATACAGGTCTTTTGTGCACTTAGGTAGGTTTATTCCTAGGTATTTTATTCTTTTTGTTGCAATGGTAAATGGGAGTGTTTCCTTAATTTCTCTTTCAGATTTTTCATCATTAGTTTATAGGAATGCAAGATTTCTGTGAATTAATTTTGTATCCTGCTGCTTTACCAAATTCATTGATTAGCTCTAGTAGTTTTCTGGTAGCATTTTTAGGATTCTCTATATATAGTATCGTGTCATCTGCAAATAGAGACAATTTTATTTCTTCTTTTCCGATTTGGATTCCCTTTATTTCTTTTTCTTCTTCTCTGATTGCTGTGACTAAAACTTCCAAAACGATATTGAATAATAGTGGTTAGAATAGGCAACCTTTTCTTGTTCCTGATCTTAGTGGAAATGGTTTCAGTTTTTCACCATTGAGAATGATGTTGGCTGTGGGTTTGTCATATATGGCCTTTATTGTGTTGAGGTAAGTTCCCTCTATGCCTACTTTCTGGAGGGTTTTTATCATAAATGGGTGTTGAATTTTGTCAAAAGCTTTTTCTGCATCTATTGAGATGATCATGTGGTTTTCTTCCTTCAATTTGTTAATATGGTTTATCACATTGATTAGTTTGCATATATTGAAGAATCCTTGCACTTCTGGGGTAAACCCCACTTGATCATGGTGTATGATCCTTTTAATGTGCTCTTGGATTCTGTTTGCTAGTATTTTGTTGAGGATTTTGCATCTCTGTTCATCAGTCATATTGGCCTATTGTTTTCTTTTTTTTTTTTTTTTTTGTGGTACGTGGGCCTCTCACTGTTGTGGCCTCTCCCGTTGTGGAGCACAGGCTCTGGACGTGCAGGCTTAGTGGCCATGGCTCACGGGCCCAGCCACTCCACGACATGTGGGATCTTCCCAGACCGGGGCATGAACCCGTGTCCCCTGCATCGGCAGGCGGACTCTCAACCACTGCGCCACCAGGGAAGCCCTATTGTTTTCTTTTTTTTGTTGCATCTTTTGGTATCAGGGTGATGGTGGCCTCATAGAATGAGTTTGGGAGTATTCCTCCCTCTGCTATATTTTGGAAGAGTTTGAGAAGGATAGTTGTTAGCTCTTCTCTAAATGTTTGATTGAATTTGCCTGTGAAGCCATCTGGTCCTGGGCTTTTGTTTGTTGGAAGATATTTAATCACAGTTTCAAATTCAGTGCTTGTGAGTGGTCTGTTCATATTTTCTATTTTTTCCTGGTTCAGTCTCAGAAGGTTGTGCTTTTCTAAAAATTTGTCCATTTCTTCCAGGTTGTCCATTTTATTGGCATATAGTTGCTTGTAGTAAATTCTCATGATCCTTTGTATTTCTGCAGTGTCAGTTGTTACTTCTCCTTTTTCTTTTCTAAATCTACTGATTTGAGTCTTCATTTTTTTCTTGATGAGTCTGCCTAATGGTTTTTCAATTTTGTTTATCTTCTCAAAGAACCAACTTTTAGTTTTATTGATCTTTGCTACCATTTCCTTCATTTCTTTTTCATTTATTTCGGATCTGATCTTTATGATTTCTTTCCTTCTGCTAACTTTGGGGTTTTTTGTTCTTCTTTCTCTATTTGCTTCAGGTGTAAGCTTAAGTTGTTTATTTAAGATGTTTCTTGTTTCTTGAGGTAGGATTGTATTGCTATAAACGTCCCTCTTAGAACTGCTTTTGCTGTGTCCCATAGGTTTTGGGTTGTCGTGTTTTCATTGTCATGTGCTTCTGGGTATTTTTTGATTTCCTTTTTGATTTCTTCAGTGATCTCATTGTTATTTAATAGTGTATTGTTTAGCCTCCATGTGTTCGTAATTTTTACAGATTTTTTCCTGTAATTGATATCTAGTCTCATAACGTTGTGGTCAGAAAAGATACTTGATATGATTTCAATTTTCTTAAATTTACCAAGGCTTGATTTGTGACCCAAGATATGATCTATCCTGGAGAATGTTCCATGAGCACTTGAGAAGAAAGTGTATTCTGTTGTTTTTGGCCAGAATGTCCTATAAATATCAATTAAGTCCATCTTATTTAATGTATCATTTAAAGCTTATGTTTCCTTATTTATTTTCATTTTGGATGATCTGTGAAAGTGAGGTGTTAAAGTCCCCTACTATGATTGTGTTACTGTCAATTTCTCCTTTTATGGCTGTTGGCATTTGCCTTATGTATTGAGGTGCTCCTATGTTGGGTGCATAAATATTTACAATTTTTATCTTCTTCTTGGATCGATCCCTTGATCATTATGTAGTGTCCTTCTTTGTCTCTTGTAATAGACTTTATTTTAAAGTCTATTTTGTCTGACATGAGAATTGCTACTCCGGCTTTCTTTTGATTTCCATTCATATGGAATATCTTTTTCCACCCCCTCCCTTTCAGTCTGTATGTGTCCCTACATCTGAAGTGAGTCTGTTGTAGACAGCATATGTAAGGGTTTTAGTATCCATTCAGCCAGTCTATATCTTTTGGTTGGAGCATTTAATCCATTTACATATAAGGTAGTTATTGATATGTATGTTCCTATTACCATTTTCTTAACTGTTTTGGGTTTGTTATTGCAAATCTTTTTCCTTCTCTTATATTTCCTGCCTAGACAAGTTCCTTTAGCATTTGTTGTAGAGCTGGTATGGTGGTGCTGAATTCTCTTAGTTTTTGCTTGTCTGTAAAAGGTTTTAATTTCTCCATCAAATCTGAATGAGATCCTTGCTGGGTAGAGTAATCTTGGTTGTAGGTTTTTCCCTTTCATCACTTTAAATATGTGCTGCCACTCCCTTCTAGCTTGCAGAGTTTCTGGTGAAAGATCAGTTGTTAACCTTATGGGGATTCCCTTGTATGTTGTTACTTTTCCTTTGCTGCTTTTAATATTTTTTCTTTGTATTTAGTATTTGGTAGTTTGATTAATATGTGTCTTGGCAAGTTTCTCCTTTGATTTATCCTTTATGGGACTCTCTGCACTTCCTGGACTTGATTGACTATTTCCTTACCCATATTAGGGAAGTTTTCAACTATCATCTTTTCGAATATTTACTCAGTCCCTTTTTTTTTCTCTTTTTCTTCTGGGACCCGTATAATTCGAATGTTGGTGCATTTAATGTTGTCCCAGAGGTCTCTGAGATTGTCCTCAATTCTTTTCATTCTTTTTTCTTTAGTCTGCTCTGTGGTAGTTATTTCCACTGTTTTATCTTCCAGGTCATTTATCCATTCTTCTGCCTCAGTTATTCTGGTATTGATTCCTTCTAGAGAATTTTTAATTTCATTTATTTGGTTGTTCATCATTGTTTGTTTGCTTTTTAGTTCTTCTAGGTCCTTGTTAAATGTTTCTTGAATTTTCTCCATTCTGTTTCCAAGATTTTGGATCATCTTTACTATCATTACTTTGAATTCGTTTTCAGGTAGACTGCCTATTTCCTCTTCATTTGTTTGGCCTGGTGAGTTTTTACCTTGCTCCTTCATCTGCTGTGTATTTCCCTGTCTTCTCATTTTGCTTAACTTAATTTGTTTGGGTGTCTCCTTTTCACAGGCTGCAGGTTCATAGTTCCTGTTACTTTTGGTGTCTGCTCCCAGTGGGTAAGATTGGTTCAGTGGGTTGTGTAGGCTTCCTGGTGGAGGGGACTGGTGCCTGTGTTCTGGTGGATGAGACTGGATCTTATCTTGCTGGTTGGTAGGACCACGTCAAGTGGTGTGTTTTGGGGTGTTTGTGAAGTTATTATGATTCTAGGCAACCTCTCTGCTAATGGGTGAGTTTGTGTTCATGTCTTGCTAGTTGTTCAGCTTAGGGTATCCAGCACTGTAGCTTGCTGGTCGTTGAGTGGAGCTGGGTCTTAGCATTGAGATGGAGGTCTCTGGGAGAGCTTTCGCCATTTGATATTACGTTGGGCTGGGAGGTCTCTGGTGGACCAATGTCCTGAACTCGGCTTTCCCGCGTCAGAGGCTCAGGCCTGACACCTGGCCAGTGCACCAAAAGGGAGAAGAAGAAAGGGAGGGAGGGAGGAGGGAGGGAGGAAGAAAGAAAGAAAAGTGAAAGAAAATATTAAAATAGAAAAAAATTATTAAAAATAAAAAGTAATAAAAAAAAGAGAGAGAGAAAGAAAGAAGAGAGCAACCAAACCAGAAAACAAATCCACCAATGATAACAAGCTCTAAAAACTATACTAAAAACAAAAAAACAAAAAAACAGACAGTCAGAACCCTAGGACAAATGGCAAAAGCAAAGCTATGCAGACAAAATCACCCAAAGAAGCATGCACATGCACACTCAGAAAGAGAGAAAAAGGAAAAAAAAAAAAATATATATATATATATGTAAAATTAAAAAAGGAAGAGAGCAACCAAATCAATAAATCTACCAGTCATAACAAGCTCTAAATACTAAACTAAGATAAACATAAAACGAGAAACAAACTAGATGCAGAAAGCAAACCTGAAGTCTAAAGTTGCTCCCAACGTCCACTGCCTCAATTTTGGGATGACTTATTATCTATTCAGGTATTCCACAGATGCAGGGTACATCAAGTTGATTGTGGAGATCTAATATGCTGCTCCTGAGGCTGCTGGGAGAGATTTCCCTTTCTCTCTTTGTTCACACAGCTCCTGGGGTTCAGGTTTGGATTTGGCCTCGCCTCTGCATGTAGGTCGCCTGAGGGCATCTGTTCCCGCCCAGACAGGACAGGGTTAAATGAGTGGCTGATTCAGGGGCTCTGGCTCACTTAGGCCGTGGGGAGGGAGGGGTACAGATGCGGGGTGAGCCTGCGGTGGCAAAGGCCTGCGTGACGTTGCAGCAGCCTGAGGCGCGCCGTGTGTACTCCCAGGGAAGTTGTCCCTGGATCACGGGACCCTGGCAGTGGCGGGCTGCACCGGCTCCTGGGAGGGGAGGTGTGGATAGTGACCTCTGCTTGCACACAGGCTTCTTGGTGGCTGCAGCAGCAGCCTTAGCATCTCATGCCTGCCTGTCTCTTGTGTTCGCACTGATAGCTGTGGCTCGCGCCCGTCTCTAGAGCTCGTTTAGGCGGTGCTCTGAATCCCCTCTCCTCGTGCACCCTGAAACAATGGTCTCTTGCCTCTTCAGCACGTCCAGACTTTTTCCTGGACTCCCTCCCGGCTAGCTGTGGCGCAGTAGCCCCCTTCCAGCTGGTTCATGCAGCCAACCCCAGTCCTCTCCCTGGGATTCCACCGAAGCCCGAGCCTCAGCTCCCAGCCCCTGCCCACCCCGGTGGGTGAGCAGACAAGCCTCTCGGGCTGGGGAGTGCTGGTCGGCACTGTCCATGAATCTCTCCGCTTTGCCCTCTGCACCCCTATTGCTGCGCTCTCCTTCATGTCCGAAGTTCACCACCTCCGCCACCCGCAGTCTCCACCCGCGAAGGGCCTTCCTAGTGTGTGGAAACCTTTCCTCCTTTACAGCTCCCTCCCAGAGGTTCAGGTCTCATCCCTATTGTTTAATGTCTATTTTTCCTTTTTTCTTTTGCCCTACCCCAGTATGTGGGGAGTTTCTTGCCTTTTGGGAAGTCTGAGGTCTTCTGCCAGCGTTCAGTAGGTGTTGTGTAGGAGTTGTTCCACATGTAGATGTATTTCTGATGTATTTGTGGGGAGGAAAGTGATCTCCACATCTTACTCCTCCAGCATCTTGAAGGCGCCCCTCTATATTCTCTTTTAACTAACTATCTATAGAAGGCAGAATGGAAACTTGCCCTTTTACTAGTGAAGAAACTAAATTATATTGCTAGTAATGGAGAGACAGAATAGGAACTCTAACATGTGTGTTCTCCACTATTCCACACTCCCTCTTGGAACTCCAGATGTGGTTTAACCATGATTCTGCTAGTATTTTCAAAAGGAAGAATCCTTGTTTGTCCCAACGTTATTCATCTTATTTGCATCACAGCACTCATCTAAAATGAAAATTACTGATTTCATAAAATTCAAATAAGCATATCATAAAAACCATTCCTCTCTTAGAGTGCCCTTTGTAAGCATTAGCTTTTTTACTTATTTGGTCTGAAACAACATCTTGTTTCCCCAAGATGCCCTCATGTCTTGGGTCTTGCCTAAACTTCCTTAGTTTTTTTTTTTTGTAATCTAGAGAAGCATGTGTGCACATGCACACACACACACACACAGGAGCACACCACATGCACACGCACATGCAGACGTGTGTACACATGTATGTGTATGTAAAGTTACACCAAAAAAACCCCTCCGAAACAAAATCAACACTTGCCACCCACAGTGCACTCTATTTTTCTTTGCTCTACTTCATGTTTTGAAATACACTGATTGGCAATCCATTAAACAGATTTTAGGATGTACTTGTGCATGATGACCTACAGTTTGAAACACTGGTGTGGAGCTTAATTATTTTAGCTTTTTTGAAAGCATGAGTTTGGAAATCAGATCTAAGTTTGAATTTTTGCTCTTCCTCTTCTTGGCGGTAAGGATCTTTGAGGCAAATCACTTGGCTTCTGAGAATTTTAGTATCTTCATCTATAAAATATAATAATATATGTAAAATATAAAATATAATAATGATATCCATGTCATTAAGCTTCTCTTTCATTCGTTAAGTATTTATTTCTCAGCTCTCATAATCTTTCATCCTTCTTGGTCCTAGTAAGATTTTGAAGAATTTTCATAACTCTTTCTTCTCCCAGGCTAACTCACCATCATATTTAATGTCATTCTCCATATTTGGGGGATTGTATGATTGAAACATTTGATGGGGTTAGACAGGGGAAAAGACCAGTGCCAAAAAGGGAGCTACCATCCAGGAGCGCTAGATGGGCTTCCACTATGGTTGAAATGGAGATCTAGAAATAGACTATATAAAGTCGTATCTTTGAAGCAGTCTTATTCTAAGCTTTTTCCCTATGAAATGACCAATGAGCCACCAAATTTCAAGCCACATTGTAAATATTTTTTAATTGATGAAGACTTAGCAAATCCTCATTAAATATTCATCATTTTGGAATTAAAAAGAAAGCCTCTAGGATTTGAGAATAACTCACTAGTAAAACAAGTTTCCTCTTGGGTCATCCATAGTTTGATTTATATATTAAATCAGAAATCTTTGGACATCAAAGACACAGTAAGATCAGTTCAACTGACAAAAGATGACACGTGGTTTGCTTTTCCCCATCTTCATGAAAACTAAATACATTCTTAATTCCATCATAGTGAGTACTCTTAGTTTAGAGCAGCCACCATGAAAGAGGCGGGAAAGGTGCAGATACATTATGGATGAGTATACTGAGTGGCAATTGGATTGGGAATATGTAAACAGGTCATTTTCATTTTGAGTTTGATTTTTTCCTCCCATTATATAGATGATACCTTTCACCAGTGTCATTTATGGTAATGGCAGAGTGAAACTGTAAACTGCATTTCATAATTATTTGTATCTCTATATGTGGGCATGTAGTTCCTCTTGAAAAGAGCTCCTCATTTAGGGTGTCTCTGACACAGGAGCCCCATTATGAGTGGGGGTGGGGTGGAGGTTAGGGAACAAATTTCACTTTCTCTTCTCCATTATTTTCCCATTGATATATCCATTTGCCCTCCATCTTTTTCCTTTAGTATTTTCAAGAACTCATATTTACAATTGCCTCCTTTCAAATATTTAAATTTTAATGTTATTAAGGAAGTTATATATTAAGTTAGTTGTACTTTTCTGACAGACTGGAGGACCCTTAATTCAACGTGTAAGATTTGCGAAGTAGAATAGCCAAAGGTTTGAAAAAATCGTGCATGAGTATATGCTAGCGCAGAGGTGATTTTCAATTGTTTAATAATAAATATTTGGGGGGCTCTCTGGGGACAGAAACTATGTCACTGGTCCTCCCTTAGAACCTAGCACCTAGAGCTAAGTACTTGGTGGGTAACTAGCAAATGCTTGTTGATTAACTGATAAGTTTATATTCATTACAGATTTGTCCTAAGATCCAAAACAATTTAATGCATTTTGATGCAAGCATTTAAGTTTCATGTATGGTTAGCTGTATCTTCTTGAATCTGTTCCTCAACTTTTAAAAATGGACTAGTCTATACATTGTCCATATGTGCCAGAAATGTAACCAATGCTCAAATGGTGGCATAAAATTTTTAGTGGTTCTACCTGGGGTTTCATCCACTAGTTTTATGATCATAGAAAAGCAGTCAATGGGCAAAATATCTCATAGAATCATCAAGAGAAATGGAGAATAGAGCTTATTGCAAAATTTGATTATAGACAAAATGTTATAATATTGCTTTATAAAAATTTAATAGAAGTGCTAAACAAAAAAGATAACTCTGCCCTTTAAGGTTGATTAATGTGCACATGGTTGTTTCAAAGTAGCCTTAAGATCTTATTTTTAAACTACATGGTATATTTAGTCATTTTAATGATATTATATAGAAATAGAATTATTCCAAAAGTTGTAGATCAAAGTGATATCTTGCCTGGGACTCACAGATCTGTAAGCCCAATCAATATTTTGCTCACAATAAACCAGCTCAATGAATATTTCTTGATTGTTTCAAACGACTCAAGTTCATATTCTTTTATCCACGTTAACTTACATAAAGCCAATATCGAAGACTTATCAGTAGTAGCCTGCTTTGGTTGGTCCCCATTCAGGATGCTGCCACAGTAATGATAGCAGGTGGCGGGCCAGCCCTGCGATCCCCAGGTGCAGGAGTACCTGTGGTCCTGGGCCCTGGTGCCAGCACCCGGGCAAGGGCAGCAAGGAAAGCTTGGAAGAGATAGAGGCAGAGACGGCCCTGTTTGAGCAGGAAGTTTTAGGGCTCTGGTAACCAGAATCCCAACTGCTATGCCTGCCGTACTCCAGTGCCCACAGTCCCCATGGTAGAAATGATGCAGTTCCCAGCAGCTCCTGTGCCTGCCCAATGATAGCAACCAACATACTAGCAGGTCCAACAGACTCTCCAGACCTGGGCAGCCACCGTGGCCACAGTGGTTCCTCCCATGGTGGGTGACCCTCCCTTTGTGGTGTACCTCCTTTCCAGGCGCATTTGGCCCCCATGATTGGATTCAACTGGACAGTCCAAAGGCTGGAGAAGCCCTCTTCCTGCCATGAACAGCTGTGGCACCCACCACAGAGGGCTCCTCTCCTGTATCCAGCACTAGTCCCCCACGTGCTACAGAGAGCACATTCTGCTCTTTACTCTGCAGCAGGCAGTCCTCACCCCATGGCCCTGCTGCCCCCTCACCAGGCCCTCGTGGGCCCCCTTTTCTGCCTGGACCCCCTCAACCCCCCGGACCACCTCTAATGCTGTCACCAATGGCTTGGGGTCCTGAAGCCCTTCCCTGGGTTCCATGGCTGCTCTGAGGCCTCTCCTAGAAGAGCCAGCAGCATACCGAGAGCTGGGCGTCAGCCTGGGGTTGATTCTGGAAGAGAAGGAAGAGGCAGTGGTGGTGGCAGCAGCTGGGCTGGAGGAGGCTAGGGTGCTGGTGGCTGTGAGGGCAGGAAGCACCCCAGCTGGTCCTGGTCTTTGGGCCCTGGCCACCTACCACTGGCCCTGACCATGGATTTGCCTGAGCCCCTGCCCCTCCTGCTGGAAGTAGTGTGCCAGGCTTATTGCCTCCAGCGCACACTCCTTAGCTCCTGGCCCCTGCCCCCTCGCCCTGGCCTTGTGACCCTTCTAGATCCCAGAGTCCCTGGGTGAGGACAAGAGAAAAGGAAAGCCAGAGAAATTGATGCAGCATTTGCACCGGCAGCTGGGAGCAGCTGGGAGGACCCCAGCCTGCTGGAGTGGGATGCAGATGGTTTCCGAATCTTCTGTGGGGATCTGGGCAATGAAATGGAGATGCCATCTTGGAACTCACCTTCAGCCCCTTCCCCTTCCCATGCTTCTTTAAGGCTAAGGGGATCTGCGACAAGTGCACTGGCAAGATCATGGGCTATAGCTTCTTCAGCTTTAAGGACCCCAGCAACTATGTGCGCTCTGTGTGTTGAGATGAATGCAAAGTAAGTAGGCTCGTGCCCCACCAAACTGTGCAAGAGCACGTGGAAGGCCCGGAAACTGGGCCTTGAGTGCAAGAAGCAGAAGAAATTGGGACTGAGATAGGGTCTGTGGCTGAGCACCCGCTTCCTCTTGGCTGGGCGCTGGCTGCTACACACAGTTCTTTTTGGAAAACCCATAACTATCTACTCACCCATCCTCCCCAAAACCAGTTTCAATAAATTTACGTTCATCCCTGCCCTGACCCCCCGAAAAAGGCTAAAGCAATGATGGGCACATAACAGGTGCTCATGAATGTTTATTTCTTTACCATCATCATCATTGTTTTTCATTGTCATCATTATAAATATTATTTGTAGATAAAACCATTAGACCACAGAGAGGTTAAGTGATTTGCCCAAATTCACACTTCTGGTTAGTAGTGGAGCAAGGAGAAGATTTCATTTCTTATCATTCCCATCACCATGTTATTCCTGCAGTTGACCACACTGTCTCAAAAAAGAAAAAAAAAAGTAGTAGTAGAAGAAGATTAAAAGATAAAAAGGAACGGAAGAAAGAAAAAGGAAGAAAATCCCCACATTCAGTCAATCACATACAAATGAGAAATATTTAAACTTTAAAACCTTAAAAAGAAATATTTCCAGTATTCTTTAACTCAGTGTAAGGATGTTCTTCCAGTGCTCATCTAAATTCTTTTTACTGTGAATTTAGTTATTTTCCTCCAGGTTTGCTTCAACAGAATTATAATACCAATGTTTTTATTCTCAAACATACTGAGGATATTAACTCACTGCTTAGCCTACTATTTTTCAGATTTAATTAATTCTTGAATTTTTCTCTTAAAATTTTGTTTTTGATTTTTGAATCATTTAAAATTTTCTGAGTTTTTTTCACAGTGGTGGTCAGTATTTTGAGTCACTGAGTAGCTAATTAGAATCAGCAACTCTGTCTATCAAAGTATAATTGCTGTCTATAAATCCTATCAGGTAGGGAATACATAAAACTAAGTGAGAATAGCACTTGGCATAGTGCTGTTTTGAGATACAAAATCACTGACAAATTTTTTTGCCATGAAGTATTGGTGGCACAACATATATTCAATATATACACACTCACTCATATACTGTTAATTCTGATATTATTAAAAATGAAACTAAACAAGACAAAAGCAAAACCAAGTAAAAAGATGAGAGGAATAAGGACGTGTGTTACTTAATTCCAATGGATACTGAATTTATTGTGTTTCCTGTAAACTTGTGAAAAAAGACAAACACATTGAATTATGCAATTTTCCTAAATTAAAGATTAGTGAGAATAAGCATAGTGGCTTTTCCTATTACTAAAATTTTTCCTGTTATTGAACTCAACAATAGTTCATCAAGATAACCCATCTAAAAATAGACACAAGGACATAAATATTGCTCAAATGGACATTGCTTGTATCTGCCTTATGTAAAAATCAAATTTGTAGTAACATTTTATGATTCTGTGAAGCCATTACTGTAGAGAACAGAGATAACATGCCCCAGGTATGTTGCTTTTTGGTGATCTCACTGAATGTCTACTCTGATATTAATCTAGGAGAATGAATAGTTAATGTTTCTGTTAAATATGAGTTTGCCTCAGAACACTTTTTAGCCAGAGCTCAGTAAGCTCATCATGAGTGTCCTAATAAATGCAGAGAGTGACAGTATCTTCTGTTTTGATATAAAAAAGGACCTATGTGCCTCAAATACCATATGTGTGGGAGGCATTACCGGGAAAATACTAAGCCCTGCCCTGTATTTGAACCCAAATACAAAAAGTCTGACCAGTTTTGCATGTCTACCTCCTTTCCACCCCACATCCAACAAGGTGAAAAATATCTAACAACAAAACATCCTTTGGAATGTGGGCTAGTATTGGTAATAGAGTGTGGAAAGCTAAAGAGCGTTAGTGTAGCTCCTATGGGAAATTTGGTTTTTAGAAGCATGACCTGAGGGACTCACCCAAATGAGTTAACTACAAAATACATTCTCAAAGAGTTAGCTGAGCTGTACTATTAAATAGGTTTATTTATCACTTTCCATTTTAAACATGATTAATTTATATGTTAGCTCATATTCACAAGATCAAACATTTTGGTGTTAAGTCCAGTTGCTGCTGAGTTGCTTTTTCTGATAACAATTACCCAACATATTCAATTGCTAATTAAATATATTTGGGGTTAGAAATTCTAAAACCAAAACATTAGCTTGAAGAAAGTTGCTTGTCTTCTGTTTCCTACAGCTGAAGGACATGAATTCAACGATATGATAGCAGTCCCAATTTGACTGTATTTTAAAAGAAGGCAGCTTAAGAATTTATAACATTTATAATTAGAATTTCACCTATTATCATCTGTGTCTTTATAATCACTCTCGTTTTGGTAGTATTAGTGTTACAGAAATCTTGAAGACATATGTATATCCTGAATTCGATTTACATATTATAGACAATTTTGTTTCTGAACTATTCCCTCATATAAAAAATTTTAATCATATTCTTAATGACTTTTTAAATAAATTGCAACTATATTGCAGTGATTTGTAGTAGGATCTTTGTGCCCCCCCCCCAAAAAGGTACTTTGTCCTCATAAAATTCTTTTAATTTAGATCCCAGCCTTGTAATTAATTGAGAAGAAACCTGGCCAATTATTGAGAAAATGTTCTATCCTGTTCTGCAGATTTAAATGTTTTCTGTTTGTGTTTTTGTGTGTGTGAAAATGAGGTAGGCTACATTTTGTATTCATGAAAAGAAAAGTATGAAGTAAACTAAGAGAAATAGTTTGGCATTGGAGTCCTCCTTAGAATAATGTCTCCTGAAATTTTTTAAGTTAAATATATATTTGAACTTCATAAGTTTTTAGATTGTGTCAACTATATTCTATTTGAGATGGTGTCTTGTTACCTTTGTTAACTTTTAAAAAAGTTTTTGTCAATATTTATTGAAACATGAACATAGTAAGTTTAGTGTTCTAAAAGTGTGGTCTACAGCAAGTTAAAGGTTTCAGCTGAGCTGATGCTGTAGTGACGGGAGTAATATCTCCCAGATGGGTGATTGAGAAGAGTATCGCAAATGCTCTAACCTTCAGAAAGTTGGTCACTCGTGTAATCAAATAAAAATTTTCACCTTTAAAAAGTCTTAATTCTCAAACCTTTCTATTTTAAATTTCATAGAAAGTTACATTCAGAATGCACTGTTGAGATCATTTTCAAGCCAGTCTAGGGTAGGAATTGAGGAAAAGGAAAGGCAACTTCTTACAAGAAACATCTTTAAAAAAAAGAAACATCTTAAAATGCAAAATTATTTAAATATTAGTTTGCTAGGCTATTTCAACAATTCCCAAGGATTGGAACATTTGATTCTTACAGACTGAAAGAATGGATCCACTCTCCAAAACATTTAAGCAATGGCTCATGATACAGAGTAAAAGATTTCTTCCTGTAAACAACGTAGGAAAATCAATAAATGTCATGCTGAAGAATATATAAATTAAAAAAGATATCGGGAAAGGTAAAGGCTCTTAACTATCATCAGGCTTAGTTAGCTCCTTAAAAATTCCTACCCGGGCTTCCCTGATGGCACAGTGGTTGAGAGTCTGCCTGCTGATGCAGGGGACACGGGTTCGTGCCCCGGTCCAGGAGGATCCCACATGCCACGGAGCAGCTGGGCCCGTGAGCCATGGCCGCTGAGCCATGGCGCATCTGGAGCCTGTGCTCCGCAACGGGAGAGGCCACAACAATGAGAGGCCCGCGTACCGCAAAAAAAAAAAAAAATTCCTACCCAATGGACATACTGCTTTCCCTTCCTTATTTGTTAGAATGAGTTTACTGTTAGTGAAATAGATTACCTCTGTTTAAATCAAATACTTCCTGTTGCCAAGGAGACTGGGTGTTGAGTAATTAACTCAGAAAACAACTTTAAAATATAATGCTTTCCTTGGTCTGGTAAAGGGAGTGACAATTTTCTTTGCGGAATCATTTGTGTACAGTCAACACCATTAACATCATTTGCAAACAAGTAGAATCCAGGGGTCATAAAACTTCATATTTTTCAAGTTTTTATTATATTGTCAATTCATTTGTTAAATGTTCTAGGAATATACATAATCATAAATTTCAAAATTTAATTTAATAAATGATAATAATAAATTTAATTCTTAGCATTTTGTGCCAGTAAATATATGGAAACCATGACATGAATGTATTAATAGTACTGAATACAACTTTGTCAGCTACTCAAAGTTAAATGTTGGTGACAAACCAGGACCATGTTTTGCAAAGAAGAAAAGCAAATATTTCTTTATTTTTGAGTCACATATAAAAGCCTGAATACTTTTCATAAGAAAATCATTAAGTATAAGATATACAATGACCACAAATAGGAAATTTGCCATGAAGCAATTTGTACTTGTATTTGGTTCTTCCTACATGTATGACAAGATCTGCTTTCAAACTTTGTCAGTATAATATACGTAGATACCATATTTAGTGAAATTTTCAAAGAGTTTTTTCAATGCTATGGTGAGTAATGAATTTTTCAGGAATTTAGATAGATGGGAACCAGGTATTTCAGTACTATCATAGATTATAAGATAAATTTTTGAAAAAAACCCTCAAGACAAATTAGTGACATAGTGCTAAATGTTTTTTTAAGTACAATGTTGTCCTTACAAAGTTGTTTTACCTTAGAATTTGTCCTATGACACTAATTACTTTTTATGAAGAGGACATTTCTCTCCCATTTGTTTAAAAAGTAAGATTTATTTAAAGTTCTTTATGTTCTAGAAACTACAGAATTTTATTTCTGGCTGGCACAACAAATGATACAGAGTTGCTCTTTTTCTTTCCTCATTGCAAAAGTGTTTAGATATTTCTTAGTCTAAAAAGAAAGTTTGTTGAAGTTGCAGATCCACATTTCTAATGAATATTTACCTCTTTGCCTCTCTGAATCAAAATCACTGGAAATTAGTCTCTCTGAAATTAATAGCTTCAAGCTAATGCAAAAAGAAAGAGAAAATGAGGGGATCAGAGTCTGCCCATCTTCTGGGTTATATACTTGCATAAGATCAGCCACTGTCTGCCTCATCATTACTCCACTTCTGAGGCCTTGTTTGTTTCTCTTCTCAGAATGGACTCAACGCTCTCCATCTGGCTGCCAAGGAAGGCCATGTGGGGCTGGTTCACGAGCTACTGGGAAGAGGGTCCGCTGTGGATTCTGCCACTAAGGTAATGTTTATGCTAGTAGAATTTATTTCCTTGGAAAAGAGGAAATGATTTAAAGCTTCTCTTCCCGGGTTATACATTTCAGAGCTTTGCTGGAACACCACAGATTCTCAACAATGCAGAACTGAAATTGAAATTCTGTCCATTAAACTTTGCAGAGTTTGAATGGTTTCGTTTAGGGACTTATCAGAGACTGAAGAATTCTGTATCTCTAGTTTCTAGTATTCTATCTTTTTTCCTTTGATTCACAGAGAGACTAGACTAATATAATCCTCTGTAGACAAAAGCACCTATTTTCCCAAGGTTAATTCATTTTTTAAAATAATTGATATAGTAAACTTCTCAATGGAAATGAACAAATAATTTTCATGCTTTCATTAAATTGTTATATCTTTTAATGTATTCATTTAACTTGGTAAGAGAATATACAGATCTTTTATACTCTAATGGAAAAGGGATTTGGGGATCATGGATTGAATTATTAGGGTAAAATTAGATTTTGTCACTGTAACGTGTGTTCGTAAAGAAATTTGACTCATTTTTAAAGGAATTTACAAGATGCTTGGTATACTACAACCTGTTGCTTCCTTGTTGATACTTCTTTTGGTTAAATATATTTGAACCTTGTCTTTGGGGGATCATTTCAGAAGCAACAGGTGTTTTAAAAAAAATATCAGTGGTGACAAATCTTTGTCTTTAGAAGGTGAAATTTTAATTTGGAAAAAAAACAGTAGCCTATCAGAATCACGCCATTTGACCAGGGCTGCAGTGTGACAGTCTGGTCGTGGGAGTTGCAGAGAGAGGTGGCAAGTACTCAAACCCCTGGCCGGGTCATTAGTCTAATCAGGGATAGACAGAAAGAGCCCTGGAGTAAATTAGGGATATGGCCAGTTAACCTGGGTTTCCAACACCTCATACATAATTGCCAAAGTGTAGACTGACCCTGCTCACAGTATAGTGTACAGCAGTTCTAGTGGAAATTTAAAAACGAAAACAAAGAACTCTTTGGCAGTTCCAAAGATGTTAAAATATGTTTGCTTTGCAAGAAATTGCTTACTTTAAAGAGAGAATAAATATTTTTATTAACATTTCTCTTGACAACATGAGATAAATGTTAAACAAATATTTAAGAATGTCAGTTTGAATGTATATCAAATTATTTGCTTCCCCTGAGTTGCTCATATTAATATATTCATTAGACCAATCACTCTTTCTTGCTTAACTGTTTATTATCGTTTGTTTCCTTTCCTTTAAACTCTGTTGATGTTTTAAAATATAGGTTCATTTTTAATCACAGATTACAATTGTAGAATTTTAGATCCAGAAAAATATCTCATTAAATCTCCTCATTTAAAGAGAAGGCAAGTAAGTCTTCAAAATAGTACGAGTGGATAAAGACCCACAGTGAGGAGGTGGCAAAAAGAGAACTAGTGTCCAAAGTTTATGGCTTTGAATGTATAGATTTGCTTGCTTTTTATTTTTCTTTTTGTTATTTGTTTTAATCCTATGATAGGCATCTTTCAGTCTCTTAGCCTATATTTTCTTTTCATGATAGGTTTAAATTATTTTTCATTTTTGTTTGGTACTGTTGATGATAAATTTTGATGTAGAAAATGGTAGAAATTATTGGTAACATTGTATAGCTCATGTGAAATTTATTATTTTATTCCCAAAATATTTTGAACAACCGTGTGCTCCAGTGACTCGAAATACAACTGTGAATTGTCAGTTTCTCTACAACTGAAAATTCCTAGGTTTCTCTGCAAGGTGAAATAAATTCAATGGTTCAGATAAACTTTTTTTTTTAGTTTATATTATCTTGTGGTAGGACTCTTTTGTTGTAATAACATGAATGGTAATATTGTCTCTCTCTCTCTCACACACACACACAGACACACACGTACACACATCCCAGATTATTTGATTCAGTAAGATCTCAGTCTTTTCATGTTCTTAACACTAAACTGGAATTGTGCAGGATAGAAAAGGAAGACATTGTATGGGATGGCCAATGTTTTGATGGTATAAATTATCTTTTCCCAAGGTGGGCTGCAATCTTGATAGAATGACAAGTTTTAACCACTTCAAATCATCAGCAAAATTCAAAATACCTGTACATTTTGATTTCTACAAAATTTGGAAGCCTCCAACATTTTCCATTTTGTTTCTCCAAAACAGAAAGGAAATACTGCTCTTCACATTGCATCTTTGGCTGGACAAGCAGAAGTTGTCAAAGTTCTCGTTAAGGAAGGAGCCAATATTAACGCACAGTCTCAGGTATTACATTCAGATTTTCTCTGATGTAAATGAGTTTAACTTAGAACAGCCTTGTGAAATTGATTTAATGGGTTTAGCCATCTGTTGGGTAGATAGATTTACTATAAACACTCTGTGATTTATTTCAGGCAAGTTATTTTATTAACTCATGCCATGACATTTCTTATTTTCGTGATGTATCATCATCTCCCTCTTTTTTCTAGCTTCTTTTTTATTTTTAATTTATTTTATTGAAGTATAGTTGGTTGTGTTAATTTCCACTGTACAGCAAAGTGATTCAGTTATACATATATATATACATTCTTTTTCATATTCTTTTCCATTATGGTTTATCACAGGAAAACCATATAGAAAACCATTGAATATAGTTCCCTGTGCTACACAGTAGGACCATGTTGTTTATCCATATAGAGATATAATGATTTGCATCTGCTCATCCCAAACTCCCATTCCCTCCCTCCACCACACCACCCCCTTGGCAGCCACAAGTCTGTTCTCTATGCTTGTGAGTCTGTTTCTGTTTCATCGATAAGTTCATTTGTGTCATATTTTAGATCCCACATATAAGGGATATCATATGGTATCATTTGATATCATTTGTCTTCCTCTTTCTGACTTACTTCACTTAGCACATCATCTCCTCTTAATATAACTGAAAATTTGACAAGTTCACAGTCTATCATTGTCTTTAAGTGCAAAGAAAAAAAGAATTATATAGTGTTTTTTCTAGAATGACAGTGATGTCTGTGAAAGATGAATTATTCATGCAAGTTATGTTGCTCTATAAAAGTATTTTCTCTTCTTAAATTGAAAAAATTCTCAAAAGATTTGTATTCCAGTGGGAAATCTGCTATAAAGTGGGAATCACACTACTTTGGGTACTTTGCATATAAAATATGGTTTTTACAAAGCTCCTAAGGGAAAGGAAAATTCGAGACCCACAGCTTTATGATGCATGTAATAACAATTGTATAGAATAGGGAATGATATTCTTAAAATGAAATTAAGAACAGTTTTAAAAGAATAATCAAAATACATCATACTATAAATTTGATCCCTATTTTTTCTCTGGTTGAAAGGGGAAGAAAATATTGCTTTGCCCAAAGCTTTACTCTTAGTATCTGTTATATATTTATGCAGAAATTGAGGTGCATATCTTTATAGTCAAATCCATTTCTTCTATTTTTTAAAGTTTTTAGCCTTTCTAATAACATAGGCCACACCATGCAGGCTACTGGCAAAATAAACCAGTTCCTCTCTATCCATTCTTTGGGCCTTTGAAGGCCTTTGTATAGGAATATGTGTTACGTATATTGTTCATTCATTCATCGTGCAGACATGACTCTACTTGTATAAATGGCACAAGTTCTGGACCCATAAAATACCAATGGGGAAAAGTAAGAAAGAGCCCTATTTTCTTTGACCTTAATTAGAGGGAAGAATCTGTTTAAATTATGACAGACAAGAAATTATCCATTTTTATCTCTATAATATCATGCTGCTTTTTTCCCCATACAACCCACATTTTTAGTTAAGTGTGCATCAATATTTTAACATTTATTGAGAATATGCCATATTCTAAAATCTTGATTAAATGAAATTCTTTAAAAAATTGGTATCATTTGTAAAGAACTCTGGTGTATTCTATAATGATAATGGCATCTTGGGCTTAGAGACACAGGATACTACAAAATTGACTGTTCCAAAGTAAGGGATAAAAACTTCTTTACATCTGGAGAACATCTTTTTGCTTTGGAGCAGAGGTTCTCAAACTTTAGCCTGCGTCACCTGCAGGGCTTGTTAAAACACACGTTTCTGGGCCTCACCTTAGAGTTTCTGATTCAGTTCTGGCTAGGGACCTGAGAATTTTCATTTCTTACAAGTTCTCAGGTAGTGCTGGTGCTGTTGGTCCAGGGACTACGCTTTGAGAACCTTTGATTTAGAGAATGTAAGAGAAAACTGAGTGTAAGAATATCGCAGTAAGATTGTTTAAATATAGGTTCAACTACATGCATGAATCAGTAGTTTGTGTTCTTAAAAAAGCATGGCAGTAAAAGCCTCCCATTGCCTGTAGGAGGTTACTTTTGACAGGGAGTTCACATATGTGTTGCTGCTGTTAATATCTATAAAAAGAGCTTGGTTACTTTCCTCAAAATGACTAGTTGAACATAGTGATTTCATAAAAGTTAACAGGTATCAAATGCTGCAAGGTAAAAACTTGTTAAAAATTGTATCAGTTGTTATACTGTTTTATTAGACATTAGATGCTTTGGAGACTTTTCAAGGAAAACAAGCTAAAACCATTTAATCAGTGATTTGCTTTCAGTGTCAATGAGGCTGTTCTTCATAGTCACAATCATGCCAGATAATAACAGATCTTAAAGGAAAATTTATATTATCGATGAGATTAAAATAATCTTTATTTGTACTGTACTCAGTTAGCTCTGTTTAGATTTATATTGTAGGAAATCCTGACAGATAGTTTCACACTGATTTTTATATTGTGAGAACGTTTTAATTTATACTGTAAGAACAATTAGTAATTAAAATTTAGGGTGTTTTTCTAAATGCATACATCATTTGATAAGACCTGTAACATCATTTGCTATTAAATTCAGGTAGCCATCATTAACAAGTAACACAAATTGTTATTACTTAGAATATTTTATAATTTAATAATTGAAATTAAAATGCAGGAATTTATTTAAAAGAGGTTGATTATTTTGCCCTGTGTGTGATCAAATTCCAAAGGCATGGTTTTAAGGATTTGTTGAGGGGAAATGTGAACCCCTCTCCATGTATGATTCTTGTTGGTGGTGTCTTGTTTACGATACAAATTTCTTGTGTGACAACAATGAATGTCAGGTGAATGGTTAGGAGCCATGCTCATGATAGTTGAACAGCCACTCCCTTTTGAGAACCAGAAAAAGGGCATAGGAATCCCAGATGCACAACATAAATTCTGAAGTTTGTACTCAAATTATACCTTCTCCTACATCTTTTTAAGAACATAATACAAAGTGGGTGCAGAATAATCTGTTATTATAGGAGCGTGGGTGACTGCATAGTCGTTTACATTTGGCAAACTTCCGAGTTACTTGGAAATGGAGCACTAAGGTTATTGTTGAATTAAGAAGGTAGGAAACTCTCTGCAAAGCTCCAGGGAACAATCACTCAGTAAACATTTACAGGCTCCTAGGTTATGTAGCTGTGTGCCTTTATGGAATTTTTCTGCATTCTCTACGTAAGCTATGCGATCCATAGGAGGCTGACCTTCAACATGGCACAGTGCCAATTTTGGTAGGCGGTGTGCTTAATTCATAAAGAATTCCAGGGCTTCCCTGGTGGCGCAGTGATTGAGAGTCCGCCTGCCGATGCGGGGGACACGGGTTCGTGCCCTGGTCCGGGAAGATCCCACATGCCGCGGAGCGGCTGGGCCCGTGAGCCATGGCCGCTGAGCCTGCGCATCCGAAGCCTGTGCTCCGCAACGGGAGAGGCCACAACAGTGAGAGGCCTGCGTACCGCCAAAAAAAAAAAAAAAAAAAGAATTCCAGTATACTAGCAGGAACAATTTAAGTGTTTTAAAAAGAATTATGTGACTGATACAATGACAGTCAACAAATGTTTAAGTTTCTGTGCTCAATGGTGGTGGCAGTGTAGTCTCTACTGAGGCAGTTCTTGGTGTGATTTTAAGCCTTGCCTCGACCATGTAGCTCTCAGGCTTGGTTTTTTAGTCTCCTGGATTTAATGGTGTGAAGATCTCATCAAGATCTCAGTGAAAGCTGTTTTGGTGGAATAATGGGACTGGAAGTCAAATTAGAGTGATTTGAGGAATGCTGTTTGCTTTGAAGGTGCTTGCTTGCTTTCTGAAAAACACAGGCACGTTCATAAAATGTAAGCATATTAACATCCTTTAAACAGTCCTATATAAGTAATGCTGGAATGCTTTCCAGCTATCTGTGCGGACGTTTGTTTGTCACCTTTGTAACCTGTAAACCTATTAGACTTGGAGATATGACTTTAAAAAAATTGTTCCTATTATTTATTATCAAAGAAATTATACTTTGAGAAGGTTTTAAAAATATTCTCCGAGTGAGGAGTTTCTCTAAATTCTTGTAGCCTTTTTTGCCTGTTGATATTTGCCCATCTCAGGTTTATTTTTTAAATGTATAGTTACAGTTTCTGCAAGGTGGTAAACTTCTTGGGAGCAGATAATTTTTCTCGCACTTCATAGTTTTAGGATTTGGCACAATGCCTTGCTTACTTACAACTGGAGGCTAAACATATGCATGTATCCTCTTCACGTATAAGAATTAGCTTTGGTGTGTATTCCAGTCATTCCTAACAGTAGATGTTAATTTTTTTGTTTTTGTTTTGTTTTATTTGCGGTACTCGGGCCTCTCACTGCTGTGGCCTCTCCCATTGCGGAGCACGGGTTCTGGACGCGCAGGCTCAGTGGCCATGGCTCACGGGCCCAGCCGCTCCGCGACATGTGGGATCTTCCCGGACCAGGGCACGAACCCGCGTCCCCTGCATTGGCAGGCGGACACTCAAACACTGCGCCACCAGAGAAGCCCTAGATATTAATATTAATAATAGTACAAATAATATTACTGGCTGCCAGGCACTGTCTTGTGGTGCATTGTGTGCATTATCTCTTTTGATCTTCATTGACTCTCAGTATTGATGACAGACTGAGACAAAGATGGTTCATTTACCTGCTCATAATTTTCTTCTCCAGGCAAAACTGCTTCTCCTAGTTCCCATAACAGTTCTACCTTCACTACAGACCCCAGAGAATAATTTTTAAAATTCCTCTTTCTTTTGGCCCAAACCCTATTAAGGTCCAAGTAAGCTGGTTCTTCTGAAGTAGAATCCATGCAAAAGGTTTGAGGTGAAAATTCTTTACTTGGTACTTTTTGTGAACTTAAACGCTGTATCTCTGCAAAATGTTCAAAGCATGAACCAAGTGCTGTTGCTTCCAAGGAAATCTGGCCTGAGAAAATGCCCCTCTTTAATCATCTCTACCAAAATTTACTTCTTGTTCCTCATATATGTGAGTATTGGTTTTAGATCTTTATTATAATGTCCGTATATAAAATTATTAAAATCAGAATGACCGCTGAAATACAACAAAGTGACTTAAAAACAGGTATTTGGTTTTTGATTTTACAAAGAAAACTGGCGTATGTTATTTATATTTTACCACAGCTTACAAAACAAACTGGGTCCTAGAATAGGTGATATCTCCGTACAGCTAAGTGAAACTGTGGAACGTGGGGAACATAGAACTTGCGGTCAGCTGTAGCTCTCTATCTTTTACCTTATTCAGTGGAGCCTATGATGTTTGAGTTCTCTGACAGTTATAGAGAGAGAGGAAAGTGTGATTTCATTAGAAGAAAGGATGGGCTAGAAGCTCTCATGAGACTGATTTAGACGTATACGTCCAGGGAGCTGAGTGTTTCTTGGAATAGATTCCAAATGCCAAAGAAATACAGCCCAATTGTAATATCTTGCACTTAGACTCTTAATTTTTTTTTTTAGACTTTTAATTTTAAAAAGTGTTTTTATGTGCTCTTTAATCTCATTTTATCTTTATAATGATGTGAGTCAGCAGTGATTATTCTCATTTTGGATATGGGGAGAATTGAGGCACAAATAAGAAAGCCAAGGTCTTATAAAAAATTAGCAATGGAGCCACAAACCCAAATGGCATGGACCCCTCCCTTCCAGAAATCCTCAGCATACTTCACTGTTTCCCATTAAGCTGTCTCTACACCTTCTGTCTCCTCTAGGGAGGTCCAAGACCCTACTTACATCCCACAAGAGCCAGCTCTATGGCTTAAATGCCATCCATTCTCTCCTGGTCTGTCCACTCAGATGCTGGGAATACTAAAAGCATTTCACAGAAGCTGGACAACTAGCAAGTAAGGGGATTCATTAGCACTGTGACACTCAGCCATCCATTTTCTTGGAGTGTTCTCTTACCAACAATTTTTAACACAGGGAAGACTATACTTTCTGAAATGTGGTTTGTGATTGTTTTGATTCATTTTTCTTCTCTTATGTCTACATTGTTCTACTTTTTCTTGAAATTTCTTATGTTTTCAGTCCTTTTATGAGGATTTCAGGAACACTATATTTTTCTTTTTATTTTATTTTGATGGTAAGTGAGTCCAAATAAGATATTCTGATTTGGTATTCTTGATACCATATTTTACTGAATTTACTTCTATTTTTCTTGAATCCTTTTGCCTATTTTATGCTCACTACTCTGTGTTGATTTACTCCTGGAAATTTTATTCCAGAAGAAGATTTTCCTATTTGTAACACAAACATGATTAGGCTGTTATTTTATTACCTTTCAGATGTTCAGATTATGACCAGTAATGCCAGTTGCAAGATTACATGACCATTGATTACACCCCCAGAATTTTAGAGGTGCATACACCCACTGTATGCAATGATAAATGTCTTTTCAGGTGTAGCTTCCAATAGTTTTTTCTTCATTGGCACTCACCCATTGTCAAACGTAATTTGAATTGGATTGTGAAGAGGACGAAAGCCTACACAGTTGGCCAGCATGCCCACTACACGGAATCGCTTCCATATGGCCGTAGAGCCATCCTTGCCTCTCAAAATAAAAACTCATAATGGAACATTCCGTTCTGTTAACGCGCACACACACACGCACAGTATAAAATGGGATCCATGATCACAGATTCCAAAAAAGGTTTTGTTTTCAGCTTTTTTTCCAAACCTATACATATGGTTCTTTTTTAATAAGGTTCTTCGTTTTTTAATTGGGAAAGTTACTATTGTAATACAAATTGTCTAAAGTTAAGATGATGGCATCTACTTGCATTTGACCAGAGATACAAGAGAAGTCAGGATATTTTTGTTGTCTTTTTGACTCGGAAAGTCAGTTTATTGGGTGATTACAAGTTTGCAAGAGTATCTGCCTTCCTCAGCATTCCAAATTAAATAAAGGAAATATGCTTTCTCCAGTTCTCCATCCTCCAATGTGCTTAGAGAAATGATGAGAATTGATATCTTTAAAAATTGAATGAATTAAGGCATAAGCATCATCAAATCTATTTCTTTGGTAGATGTCCCATTTATTTATCCCTTCACAAGCCTATCCAAGTCCAATATTACTGCGTTTTAAAGGAAATAAATTTGTAGTAAGGTAAGACTTGTAGGGAGAAGAGTAAAATGTCAGAGATAGCTCCAAATTTCTGTTAATAAATATGGAGTTCGAATTTCATACAGAAGACCATTCCTTCTCTCTCCTTCTGAGTTAGTATGGAGGATAAGCTTCTCCGGCAGCAAATAGTTAGAATAGCAGTGTAGCAGTCTACCTCTTACTTCAGATCTCACAGCTTAATGTGTTCATTCCACAGCAACCAAGATGTAGGTGAAACCATCAGGAAGACCCCAAAACAAGCATCCTTTAAGGCAAAGACCACAAAACAAGGCAAAATTGGAAAACTATGACACTAAATAAAACTTCCCAATAGAAAATTGTCGGAAGTAATCATTCATTCCCTCCCTCCTTCCTTCACTCACTTAGCAGGTATTTGGGAATTTAATGTGTGCGCTCTAATAGGTAGGGGTGGTGGAGTCTGAGGAAGTGGTGACTAAACTGCTCTCTTTTTTTAAAACTCATAGATAATTAAAAAAAAATTTTTCCCCAAATTTATTGAGGTATATTTGACAAGTAAAATTGTGAGATAGTTGAAGCATACAATGTGATGATTTGATACACATATACTTTGTGAAAGGATTCCCCCCCATTGAGATAATTAACAATCCATCACCTCACATCTTTCCTTCCTTCCTCCTTCCTTTCTTTTTTCTTTCTTTCTTTCTTTCTTTCCTTCCTTCTTTCCTTCTTTCTTTCCTTCTTTCTTTCTTTCTTTCCTTCTTTCTTTCCTTCTTTCTTTCTTTCTTTCCTTCTTTCCTTCTTCCTTTCTTCCTTTCTTCCTTTCTTTCTTTGTCTGTCTTTCTTTCTTTACATTTAAGTTCTACTCCCGGCAAATTTCAGTTATACAAGTGTTATCGGCTGTAGCCACCATGTTATACATTAGATCCTCAAACTTTATTCATCTTATAACTGAAAGTTCATACACTTTACCAATCTCTATTTGTCTCAACCCCCAGCCCCTGGCAACTGCTTTTCTATGCACTGTTTCTATGAGTCTGGCTTTTTTTTTTTTTTTTAGATTCCACATATGAGTGATACCACGTGATGCTTGTGTTTCTCTGTCTGACATTTCATTTAGCATAATGACCTCCAGTGACCTATTCTCTTAAAGAAAGGATTGATATGAAAATTAGGGGTAAGAGGAGATAAAGTGTGCTATGGGAAAATGATATAGTACGTGCAAGAGCCTAAAAGAAATCTGGGAGTTGAAACATGAGTGGGAAATGTGGTATATATGAGGGCTGAGAGAGAAAGTCAGATCCTATGGGACCTTGTGAGCCATATTAAAGATTTCATTTTAAGATGTTTATCCTAAGCCCAGTATGAGGTGGAGGTGGGAGGTAGAGCAAGACAAGATTTGGATTTTGAAAAGCTCACCTGCTGCAGTTCAGAGAACAGCTTGGAGGGAGGCCAAGACAGATGCAAAGCAAAGTATCTGGAGACTGCTACAGAGGTTGACTCTAGACAGTCGGTGATATTAGTTAGAGTGGAGTGCTTGCTGCTACCTTAGATGATGGAGAAAGGGAACTGCTTTGAGAGACATGTAGGACCTCTTTCAGAGCACTTGGTGATGATGGCAGAAGGGAGGTGAGAAGGGGGTGGTACAAGGATGACTTTTGGATTTCTCCTCTGTCAGTATGGATGGTGATGTAGTCCATTGATATAGAGAACATGGGATAAGGACAAGGTTTTGTTTTTGTTTGGGTGGGAAGGAGGGTAGAGAGCATGAGTTGTATTTTAAGTGCTTGTTAGGCATCCAAGAGGAGGTTTTAATGGTAAGTCTGAGCTGCAAGTCTAGAGCTCAGAGGAGAATTCTGGAATGAAATGAAGACATTTATGGGTCATCTGACAGAAGTGGTTATCGAAGCAGTGGACTTGAATGAGACTGCCAAAGCAGTGAAGCCAGGGAGAAGTGGAAGAGGGTCTAGGTTTTAAGGAAATTTTTCAGATTGGAGAAAGTGAGGTGATAAAGAAAATATAGGATATATGGCCAAAATTTTGAAAAATTTATAGTAATTGTCCAGAGGACTGTGGATTCTTTTTTTTTTTTTTTTTTTTTTTTTTTTGTGGTACACGGGCCTCTCACTGTTGTGGCCTCTCTCCTGTTGCGGAGCACAGGCTCCGGACACGCAGGCTCAGTGGCCATGGCTCATGGGCCCAGCCGCTCCGCGGCATGTCCCGTGTCCCCTGCATCGGCAGGCGGACTCTCAACCACTGCGCCACCAGGGAAGCCCGGACTGTGGATTCTTAACGTACAGTGAGTGAAAAATAGCAGGTCTGGAAGAACTAGAATGAGAACCAATCAAGACCAGCGTAATAAGCAGTTGATTTAAACTTGGACAGGCTTCAGTTTAGCAGTGGTTAAGAGCAACATCTCTGGGGTCAGACAATCTTGAATCCCGAATCCTGCCCCCATCACCCACCTCCTACCCTTGTTATTTAGGGCAAGTTACTTATCATATCTGTGTCTGGATTTACTCATCTGTAAAACAGGAGTAATTATAGTACATAAAATGTAGGGCTGTTGTGAGGATCGAAGTATACAGCACAAACCATGACACATAACAAGCGCTCTATGTTAGATGCTGTTGTCATTTTTATTCTTTTTGTGGACCTAAGATTAGAGTCAGACATTTTCTTGTTGTTAAAATAAGGAAACTTTGTCCCAGCTTTCGACAAGAGAATCCTGAGTTTGACTGATTAGACTATCTTAAATCTCTTGCCCAAACTTGAACCACTCATTGTATCTAAGAGGATCGAATGTGTTGATTGGCTTAAGTTATCTGATGCTCTTCCTGGAGCTGGAAGCTGAGAAGTTCAGCTTTGCTGGAATTACATGAACTATGTGAGTAAAGACAGATACTCTAAGGAAAAACCGGGATGCTTTCAAAAAAAGGGGAGGGATCCTGGGTAGGCATCAACCAATACCTATTACTATATATTGGGCCCTCCATTTAAAAAATTCATTATAGATTATATTAGTTGTATACTACATCTGTTTATTTGGACTGTTGTTTTTTTGGACTCTGAATAAAAAAAACAATTCATTTGCTTTCTTCAGTTTTAAAATTTCATTTACTTTCTTTTAAAATTCATTTGCTTTCTCTATATTTGTTTAAAAATTCATTTGCCTCTCATTTTTTGTTGACAAATACAAGGAGATTAACTATATAGTTATCAGTAATGGCTTAACAATGTAATGAGGTATTTATTCATTTTTGTAAAGTAAAACACGGAGATAAATGTTTCCAGTATTTTGGTGTTATGTGAGAATGAATAGAACATCGCCAGCCATCTCATCTCCTTTGTAGAATGAACTGGTGGTAAGTCACCTGTTAAATTTAAATTTTAAACGAATAAAGGAGAGAAGCATAAATCTAAGTTATTCATCATTGTCAGGAATTGAGGGTAAACTGTTAGAAGCTGTTTATTGGGTGCTTACTGTGTACTCAGCAGAGTTCTCATTGCTGTGGAGGATTCTAAACAAGTGTCAGGCAGGAAGCTGCTTTTAAAAGTACATAGGCTACCTGCAAAGTCAGGACAAATACACCAGGAACAAAGGCAAACAACAGAAGATGGTAGATGATTTCAACCTTCCTCTCTAGACTATATTCAAGAGAAGAAGGTTGAAATTGGCCAAATTCTATGAATGAAAAATTCTCAGAGGACCTGAGCCCATCACTGAAAGTTCTGCAGAGGGGAAATTGAAACAGAAGACTTTCCACATGGGAAGATTAGTTACAACAGTGATGGGAGGTATAATTGAGCTTGGTGAGTGTAGAAATATTGGTGAGACAAGCTGGTCTGGAACAACATCAGAATGTGCATTGAAGGTTTGTTCTTAATATGCCAGTGGAGCTAGGGTATAAAAGGTCTTCATCTTTAGCCATGGTTTGTGAAAAACTGATGTTTAATTATGGTCAGTAAGATGACAATCAATTCAGGAAAGCGTTGAAAATAGTTTTAGGAAGATTAGTTCAGGTTGATGTATAGGGTGCACTGGAGTGAGTAACTTGAAGTATGTAGAATAGTTAACGTTTTCTTGGTAATTTATCCATGAGGAGGTGAAAGCGGTGATTATGGGAATACAGTATTTTCAGTGGTGTTTCTGATTGCTGGCAATACCCAGACATGATAAAATACTGTCTGCCAAATTTGCTGCTAAAACACATGACAGTATAGTGTAGTAGAAAGAACATGAGCTCTAGAATTAGTTATACGTGGATTCAAATCCCAGCTCCACGTTGTAAGTGATGTGAAACTTTAGGAATGCTTCCAGTCCCTGTGAGTGTTAATTTCCTTAAGTCATGTAGAGATATATTACTTATTTCACTGGGCTGTTAGGATTAAATAACAAATATAAAGTGTGTAGCTTTCTCTCCTCGCTACCACCACCCCAAATTTCTTAATCACTGGAAATAAAGACTGGAAGAATCCTTATACCTAAGAGGGCACTTGGACATTCTTCATTAAGCAAGTCAAGGCATTTCCAATGCTGTCATTTCTAGTGAAGAGCTTAAGAAAAGGCTAATTGTCCAATTAGTGTTTGTTCTCTGAGGTAATCTGATCCTGGTTGAAGGGGACAGCTGAGGGGAGTGGAAAGAGCACTGTGTTTGGAGTCCTTCAGTGTTCAGACCCTGATCACATCACTTACGGGTGTACCCTTGGATGAATGACTATGAGCTGTAGTCTTAAATGGCCCTAATAGCATAGGGGTGGGGATGAAACACGATGACATAGTAAACACTCCATAAAGTTTAACCTTCCTAGAAAGATTTAGTACATTAATCATTTTAATGTCATCTAATAGTTTAGCTATTTAAAGTTTAGCTATTTAAAGAGGACCTTTGGAGAGAAGAGGTTAAAATAACTTATAATATCCTAACCCTGGTAAAGAGTTGTCATGTTCTGATTATCTGAGAAAATTTGTATGACATTTTAATTAATAAAATGCCTTCTTAACTTCCAAGCAAGCGCATAATCGTATCTTTTGTTCTTTTGCCCTGAGCACACCCGCAAATTACAAAGAGTAGTCTTTATTTTTGTGACTACAATTAGTACCCATTGGTTTTTTTACATCCTTTGCAGCTGTGCATTTACAGTATATTTAGGGAAATAATTTGAATTATCCTGACCTTAAAGCTGTGTGATAACTTTGGGATGCTTTCCAAACTTCTCTCTCATAATGCTAATTCAAAAGAAGAAGACGATACATAGTATTTGGAATAGAAACTAGAGTAGTAATTCCCAACCAGTGCTAGCCGGTGTGTGACAAAAAGCCTACTACCATGTCATAGCTAAGGCTGCTGAAGAATTCTGCTTTGTGAAAAAATCTAAATCTTAACAGTGACCTTCCTGCCAAAGACAAGAAGGTTTCATCAAAAGGGGAATTCTACTTTTGCTAAGTTTAAACCCAGAGCTATCTATAACCATTTCCATTTTCTACTGTTGGGATTGATTGTGTAATCTGTTGATGAGTTTTCCAGTAGATGTGGAGAGTATATGTAATGTTTGTAATGTTCTTATTAACTGGCAAATGGCACAGGGAATTAAGGGTATTATAAATATTTAAAGCTGCAGTTTTCAGACTCTCTTAGATATAAATTGCTCCATCTAAGCAAATATACACAACTACCTACTTTACTCATTCCTTCTTATTAATGGAAAGGCTATGTCATTTTTAATTGCAAAAAACTAAAAGAAAGGTAACACATGACTACCATATTAGGCTACTCTTTCTTTGTGTTTTCAAACAGTGATAGCTCCTAAAACTCACCATTCTACTAGAAGGATCCCTGATATACCTCCTCGGAACACAGCACAGTTTACAAATGATTGTCCCGGTAATTTGGGAATAAGGAAGACATTGCTGAAAGTTATAACTCATTCAACATCAAACAGAGCAGCAGTGTTTAATATTTTATTTTCAGAGTTTTTGGGTTAGATAGCATTTGAAGAGAGTTATATGACTAGAAAATTTGAGAAAAAAAAAAACTGTCCAGGATCTGAATGTCTTTCATAAACAGAAAGGAAGTAGAATAGAGTAAGAGTGGTAAGAGATGTGGTCAGCAAGGTAGGCTGTGGCCAGATCATGTATGACCTTGTTAGACATTGTGTTAGTTATTGCTGCGTAACAAATTACCCCAAACTTTAGTGGCTTAAAACAGCAATAAACATATTATCATCATAGCTTCTGTGGATCAGGAATTCAGTAGTAGCTTAGTTGTGAAATTATGGCTCAGAGTCTCTTATGAGTCTTTAGTGAAGATGTTGACCAGAGCTAAAGCCATCTGAAGGCTTTCCTGGGGCTGGAGAGTTCACTCCCGAGGTAGTTTTTTTCACATGGTTGGCAAGTCATTACTGTCTGTTGGTGGGAAGTCTCAGTGCCATCTCATGTGAGTCTCTCCACAGGCTGCTTGAATGTTAATATGGCATGGCAGCTCATTTCCTCCAGAGCACAGGTCACCCAAGAGAAACCTAGTAATAGGACAGTGACTTTGAACCCTAGCCTCGGGAGTCACACATCATCGATTCCACCATAATCAATACATTAGAAGTGAATTACTAAGTTGGTTCACACTCTGTGGAAATGGAGTTAGGTTGACTTTTGAAGGGAGGAGTGTCAAAGAATTCGCAGCCATATATTTTTGTGTGTGAATTTTTAATTTTTATTTATTTTTTGATTTTTTAAGATGCCATTTTGCCAACAACACAATTCTTTTCCAGAATTCTCTTCACAATTTATACTTAGGTTTTGAGCTTTTAGACATATGCATTGCTCTTTTTTTAATTTTCATTTTATATTGGAGTATAGTTGATTTACAATGTTGTGTTAGTTTCAGGTGTACAGCAAAGTGACTCAGTTATACATGTACATATACATATGTCTATTCTTTTTTGGGATTAACATATACACACTACTATATATAAAATAGATAACCAACAAGGACCTACTTTATAGCACAGGGAACTCTACTCAGTATTCTATAATAACCTTTATGGGAAAAGAATCTGTAGACATATTTTAAAACCACCACAGATGTAGAAAGAAACTTGGATCCTATTTCACTTTATTTATTCATCCATTTAACGAATATTTATTGAACACCTACTATGTGCTAAGATTGTTATGGGCACTGAATAAGGCCTCCCAAAGAGGGTGACACGTGTCAGTGCCTGAAAGATAAAAAGAAGAGGGCAAAAGTTTCCAAGCATCTTTGCCTCTGCTGTGTCCATTTACTTCCTACTAACTTCCTGTTCCCTCCTTAACCTCTGTTACTGCCCAGTCCACTTGGAAGTTTGCTCAATCTCTGGGTTAAAATTTCCTCAGCAGTAAAAGGATGTCTCCTTTTAGCTATAACATTTTAATCTAGAAAAATAGGGCAATTTCTTTTAATCATTGAAATATACTTAATAATTTTAGCAGCGTAGAACTGAAAGTAAGAACAAGTGAAATAACAGTGAGCAGTTACAGAGAAATTAATTTATATACCATTTGAAGTTTCTATAATCAGTTTCTACTCGTTAAGCTTACACTCGATCTATGAAATTTCCTAAAGTATATCTTTAGCTGGGTGGTAATATGTTAGACATGAATTAGAGATCTTTGAAATTTTTAAAAAAATTTTTAGACCTGTAAGAATTCCTTTCAAGATGCATTCTTGCATGAGATTTTACTCATGTTTGGTAAATTTACTTGAAGTTCTTTTTTTAATTCATTAGACTCAGTATTGTGCTTAGAGAACAGAATTCCCCAAGTGATATATGCCTGCAGCAAATACACTCTGACTTTTCACACAAACACCACATTTCTTGAGAGGGAGAATGAAAGAAGAATAGAAAAAAATGGCAAAGCACATTTTCTTTTCTTTAGATCTACCGTCTTGATTTCATTAAGGCCTCCTAATTTCCTCTCAGGTCTGTGTGCTTGGGCCTGAGATGCCTTTCTTCATGGTATCAATTGCTAACTCTTTAGTGCCCTGGCAGCATTTTATTCATGCTTCTCTTTCGGCAATTATAGTATGTCTTGTGCTATGGTTCCATATACGTGTAGTCGGTGAATCTGTTATATTTTCTGCTCTTGAGGGCAGGAACAGTATTATGTTCATATTTGTTACTTGGTACCTAGTCCAGTGTCAAGGAGAAAAACTTTAGAACAAATTTGGTGCTATAAAAAAAGACCTTTTTTTGAAGTCCCCATTACAAGAAAAATTATTTATGGTGATAGATGATAGCTAGACTTACTGTGGAGATCACTTCTCAATATGTACAAACAATAAATCATTATGTTATACACTTGAAACTAATATAATATGTTAATTGCATCTCATTTTTTAAAAAGAGACCTTTTGAATTGAATAGTAACATTGACTTTTTTTTGAATTTTATTTAATTTATTTTTTTATACAGCAGGTTCTTATTAGTTATCTGTTTTATACATATTAGTGTATACATGTCGATCCCAATCTCCCAGTTCATCCCACCACCACCCCCCGCCACTTTCCCCCCTTGGTCCATACATTTGAACATTGACCTTTATGTTAAGATAAAAGTGATTTTGTATGATCATTTCAGGTCATCCGACTGATGAATCTTAATTTATGTAATAGAAGAATAAGGTTATATGTTCTGGCAAAATTATGTCTGAAAAGTTAAGATTCTGTAAAAATAGGTAATATTGATACTTCTTAGAGTTTTGATCCTTATCCAAAACATTGATTCTAAACCATTTATTACTTTTCATACTGACATTATTTGTCTCTATATAATTTCTTTGAAATGACGTACAGATATCAATAGGTTTATTGCATTAAAATGTTCCCCCAAACTGCAATAAATCTAACATTTGATAGGAAGATTATCAGCTCATGTTCATTCAGTTTTCCCAGATAATCCAATTAGCAAAAAAAAAATTTTTTCTCCAGTGGCTAAAACCTGATTACTGGTTCATATATCACTAATGAAAATAGGAACAACATTTTTGGTAATATTATAAGTGTTTGAATTCTCTAAAATATGATGCAATTTCTAGATTTGAAGAAAAGTATTTTAACTTTTTAATAAATCTGAGAAATGTTATCAATAACTAATAACTCATGCAGACTGAAACCACTTCTGATCTTTAAGTGGAATATAAATACATGAACACTAAATGACATTTCAAAATCTCAAAACCATTTCAATGTTTCTAATCCTCACTTCTCATCTGAATTATTACAAAAACTTTCTTTTTACTCCTCCAGACTATTCTCTGGCCATTTTCTAATTCATCCTCCCCTCTCTGGCAAATTAATCTCTTTAAAATGCAAATGTAGCCATGTCAAACCCCTGCTTAAAACCCTTCAGTGACACCCAAGAGTTCAGAATAAAATTCAGGTGCCTCTGGGCTTCCCTGGTGGCGCAGTGGTTGAGAGTCCGCCTGCCGATGCAGGGGACGCGGGTTCGTGCCCCGGTCCGGGAGGATCCCACATGCCGCGGAGCGGCTGGGCCCGTGGGCCATGGCCGCTGAGCCTGCGCGTCCGGAGCCTGTGCTCCGCAACGGGAGAGGCCACAATAGTGAGAGGCCCGCGTAACGCAAAAAAAAAAAAAAAAAAAAAAAAATTCAGGTGCCTCAGCGTGACGGATGGGGGCTGATCCCTGCCTGTCTCGGCCTGCTCACCCCGCTAGTCACGGTGAATTTTCCAAAGATATGGTCAGGGTTTTCTCTTCTCATGAGGTTTCCTGCCTCTGTGCCTAAATTCAGTGTCTTCATATCTTAGCTCAAACCGAATCACTCCCAGTGTCTTCCAAGTATCACTCCCAGTGTTTCCTTCAGATGTAATTTTTTATCCAGTTGAGTTCTGTGTCCTTTTATGTTCTCGTTATACCCAACACATAACTTTTTTTTTTTTTTTTTTTTTTTTTTTTTTGGGTGCGCGGGCCTGTCACTGTTTTGGCCTCTCCCATTGCGGAGCACAGGCTCCGGACGCGCAGGCTCAGCGGCCATAGCTAACGGGCCCAGCCGCTCCGCGGCACATGGAATCTTCCCGGACCAGGGCACGAACCCGCGTCCCCTGCATCGGCAGGCGGACTCCCAACCACTGCGCCACCAGGGAAGCCCCATAACTTTTTTTTTTTGAAAGAAACTAACTATATATGTGTTCACGGAACTGTAATACAATAGTTTGGTTACTTGCCCATCTCAGCCTCTGGACAGTGAGCTCCTAATAAACAGGGAGCTTTCATCTCTGAATCACCAAAGCTGAACACAATGCCTAGCAGTGAAGAGTCAACAAACGCAGTTTTAGTGAATAAATATAAATGAATGGCAAATAATTAATAATTTGCCATGGAGAGGGATAATGTTCAAAATATTTAATAACCAGTTGGTAGAGGCACCTATTGGTCACCCTGGAATTACCCTAACAACAAATAATGCTGTTCTTGTACGCATCCTTCCAGTATCAACCTGGGCTCCGGATCTCTTTGACTTTTTTATATCAAAAAGGAGAAAATGCATATACTTTCATACCTACCTGCAGCCAGACCATTTTAGAAAAACGTGGAGACATAATATATTGGAAAGCACTTGGGTACATGGACACAGGAGCCAATAATCCTGTGTGGCTGACCTATTTATGTGGGAAGATAAAAGCTTTCCTATAAAATTTACAATGGTGTTAAAGTGCAGCCATGCCCTTTCCCAGTTACCCAGAGGTGTGCTTCACATTCTCTGGTGGACTAGTTCTTGTTAAATAGCCTCAGTAAGTTAAGGAAGGATAATTTCCCACATCTTTAGGACCTGTAGTAAATCTTTACTGCCTTCTCACTTCATACATTTAGTAACAGTAAATAGCTCCCCCTTCTTCTAGCCAAGGTGTTGTCTTAGCTCATGTTACCTTCATCACTTAAATACACTATCGCAAATATTGCAAAAGCTGATTAATCCCTTACTTCCATTCTTGAATCCTGCCATCCCAAACCAAGGCATCTGTGGTCACCAGAGTGAACTTTCCAAAATGCATATGTGATCCCTGCCCAAAACCATTCAGTTGTTCTGCATCACCTAAAACAATGTCCTTGGGGCAGTTTTTTAAATGGAGCTTTTTTAAAAAAGGCATGTACTTTGGCTTCCTGTATGGAGACTACAATTCAGGAGAGGCAAGGTGGTCCCTAGGCATTCTTACAAGTTTCCACAGGAGATTCTATAACACAGCCAGGCTGTGAACCACACATCCACATGATCAAATCCCAACTCCTTTATGGGGAAGAAGGCTGTCCACGTACTGGCTCCTGTCTGTCACTTCCAGTTCACTTATTAGCTGGGAGACTTTGGCCAAGTTACCTAAGTGTTTGAGTCTCAGCTGCCTTATTTCAAATGGGGATAATAATACCAATGTTACAGCACTATTCTAAGGATTAGAGATGATGTTGGGCCATTTAATTTATCATCCAAACTGAGATACTATTAATAATTACTCCAAGATAACTATGCATAAACTTAGACTGTCCTGGGGAAACCGGAGCATGTGGTCATGGTGATTTGAAGCAGTAGAGTCAAAGCATTTCCCACAGTGAATGGCATAGAGCAGAAGTTCAATAAATCATTTTTATTTTTATCGTTCTTTATACGTGCATCCCACTCTGCTGGAAGCCCTTGCATGCTGAGGTTGTGGCACAAGGAGCACATGGTATTCATGATGCCCTCTAACCGAGAGCCTGATCATTTGTCTGTCACTGGCCTTTCCCCACCAGATACTATATGTTGTCAGCCCTGACATTTCTCTATTTTTTATATTTTCCCTTTTCTTTCTCTATTACTCTAGCCCACCATTAATGCTTGCAGGGCCCAGGACAAGACTGCAAAAGAGGTCCACTTACAGTATATTTTTAAAACTAAAAGCTATATATCAAGCTAATAAACTATAAAATAACTTTCTCCTATCCTCCTACCTTGATAAATATATCTTTCTAGCAATAAGATAGGTCTAAATTTAGACTTCTTAGAAACCTTGGAGTTCGTTCCATGCAGATTGGGGCTGATTTTGCACTCTGGCCCCTCTCCTCTCCTCATCCCCTGCTCCATCCACACCACAAGAGCATCATGTGTAAAGGTGTACGCACCCCAGCCTGCACGTTCAAGCTCTGTTCATCTCCTAACTTCCACCCTCCCTCACAAACAACTCTAAGAGTGTGTATTAGACTCCTGTTGCTGCTGTAACAAATTATCACAAATTCAGTGGCTTAAGATAACACAAGTTTATTCTTGTATAATTTTAGAAGTCTGAAGTCTAAAAGCAGTTCTACAGGGCTAAAGCCAAGGTGTTGGCACTTCTGGTTCCTACTTGAGGCTGCAAGTGAGAAGCAGTGTGGTATCTTCTCTCTGACCTCCTGCCTCCCTCTTATAAAAACCTTTTGTGATTGTATCAAGCCTACCTGGATAATTCAGGATAATCTCCCCATCTCAAGATCTTTAACTTAATCACATTTACAAAGTTCCTTTTACCATTAAGGTAACACTTACAGGTTCTGGCAATTAGGATGTGGGCATATTTGGGGGCGTTATTCAGCCTACTGTAGGGTATGCCTACCCGTGGACCCTTGGGAGGATGAACCCAAGGAAGAAATCTGAGCCAGCACTGGAACCACACTTGGGGCTGTGTGGGCAGGAACTCTGGGTGGTTTCGTGTCTGGTGTGTGATCTGGAAGCGGGAGCTGCAGGGTCAGGATGGGCATACCCCCTTGGCCCTCTGGATCCCTTGCCCAGCTCAGCTAGAAGAGGTCTCTGTAAAGTTTAGGACCCAGGACAAGAGCCTAGGGATGGCTCGTCTCTCCTTTCCCCTATTCATCTGGTAACCACAGTCTATTTCCCTTTCTTCTGATCTACACACAAGATTCTGTCAGAGGGAAACACGTAAGCAAATTGTTTTATTCTGTTCAAAGTTCTTTTTGCATCCCTGCCTTTTACTTGTCGTGAAAGAGCCCCATTCCACACCCACTCAATGTTTTTAACCATCCTCACTGGCTTTCCCTTCCTTTGAATCTCTAATTCCATCCTTCCGCCACCTCTTCAGTTCTTAAAATACACAAGGTTTCACCTATTTTCTGTGTTTTAAAAAATATGCTCTCCAGCTAGCAGGTTATTCCTGAATCCTACAAAATTGTCAGTTCATTCCATTTGTAATGTTTCTTAGTTTTAAATTTTCCACCATCATTTGAAACCTACAGATTTTCTTTTGTAATCAAATTTAAAGTTACTTTTCGTGTTCTACTTGTATACTCTGTATTTTGCTCTATCTTGACCATTTTGAATAATGTTTCCACACTTATACAAGGTATACAGAAGAATTTTTCAAAAAAGAAAAAAATTTTTCTCTCCTTATAAATTTTTGGAAATACCTGAAGTTTCATCTATGTTTTTACTCATTCTCATTAATGTGTGGAATTTTTAAAGTAATCAACTGTCTTTAAGACTCTGACATAATTTTAAGAGAATGCTATGTTTTGAGAGTTGATGAATTATTTCACAAGTTTTCTTTTTTAAAAAAAGTTTTGTGGGTTTTTACCTTAATGAAGTATTATATATTGCAAACGATCTAATGAAAAGAAAATATGCCAGTTTATACTTAGTGTCAAACTCATGTTACAAAATTTCAGTGCTTTAAAAAAAAACAACTATGACTATATAATGTTATCATATTACCGTAGTATGTACTCCATGAGGGCAGATGTCTGTCTTGTTTATTATTGTTTCCCAGTGATGGCCCAGCTACCAGTGCTTGGATTTTTATTAAATAATTGAATAAATGAATATGAGAATTAATGAATGATAGAATTTCAGAATGGCTTTTAAAAAGTAATGTAAAGATGTTCAGTATAAATCATGCTACCTCAAGCAGAACATTGAAATACAGATTTTAAAAGTTTTCAATCAGCTTTGCAATCTCTCAGCTTATTCTGATATGAGTAATAATTTATACTTTTAAGGGTGTTGAAATGTATATATTCAAGATAATCGTCGTCTGTTTAAATAGTTTATGAATTGATAAATATAGGTGATACTACATAAATATTACAGATATCTTTATATAGATATTATATATAATGAATGATATATATTATAGAATTATATACATATTAAGATACTAAATATCTTTAGTTTTTAACACAGTGTCGGGTGATAAGAAATGTGAATCTCTGGTGCTGAAATGAAAGCAGGAAATGAGGGGGATATTTCTTCCCTTTCTCCTCATTCTTTCAAAAATTGTGGGTGGGAATTGGTTAACTTTTATTTGTCTAGTTTTCTGATGGTAAATGCTTGTATGACTTCTTCAATGTGAAGGTATGCTATATGTTTCACCATTTCAAAGTTTTGCTTCACAGTATTCTCTCTTTCTTTGTCATGTATTCTTCCCTGGTTTAAACTTTACAAATGGTTGAAGATACCTTTTTCACTGTTTGTCCTCAGAATGGCTTCACTCCTTTATACATGGCTGCCCAAGAGAACCACATTGATGTTGTAAAATATTTGCTGGAAAATGGGGCTAATCAGAGCACTGCTACTGAGGTAAGACACTTGAATTCTTTGATCTTAATGTCCATGCTCTTTGTATCCAGATGCAAAGGGTCTCCATTACCTTTATCCTACGAGTGTTCATGTTACTATTGTAATCTACAACAGTGGCCATGAACGAATGACCCAGTGCACACAGTTCAATGAGTTTATGCCTTGATTTGGGATTCATGTCAATTTATTCTTACGTGAAATCACGCTTCCATCAATTTGCCATTCTCTAGCTTTTGGGAGCTTTATACTATTCTAAAATCAATTTATAGTAAATTTTATCCATCTCTTTTCATCACTGTTTTGTCTTTGTTAGGATCTAATGCAATTCCTTAAAGGAAAGTTTTTTAATGATTAGCAAGAATTCAGAGTTATTTATGTTCACACAATTTCATGAGAAATATGTCATCAGGAAGCTGTTCATATTTTATGAAGTACAAATTATGATATGTGGTTGTGTGACTGATTATGGCAACAACTGAATAGAATGTTCAAAATCAATCCAGTCTCAAAACATTCAGGCCATCTAGGCATAAAAAGGGGTTGGAATGGGCCAACTTAGAACATCACTTTCCTTTTCCTGTGTGTGTTCTCCAATAAGCCGAACCTACTTTGTATTTTCCTTCTCATTTCTGCCTAAACAGATTAAGGAGGGAGTTCAGTGATTGTTTGGAACAGTGATTTTTAAGTGATGCTTAGGATGCTTTAGAGCTTGGAGAAAATGCCTCAGGGGCCACTGGAAGGTTGGGAGTAGGTGACACAGGAGAGGAGGGGAAGAGAGCTCCTTTGGGACATGCCTCTCCTCACCCAAAAGCAACCAGGCTTTAGTTTTCCTATTTCACATTCTGTGGCTCCACTGATAAAATTTTAAAACTCCTGCCCTGGAGTGAAAGGTGACTGGTAGATAGATGGCTGTCACCCAGAAACTATCCTGATAACTTTTAATGTCTAACATGGCCTCCTTTCTGGACAATTAAGTCTTTAGGTGAAATAAACATGAAATCCCTTCTACCCTGCACTGTGGAGAGAGGTCATTTATAATCTGTTAAATTCATGTCCAGGCCCTTTGAGAGAAAACTTTTTATGGAGCCTGGCGATAACTTTCTGACAGCTTACTCTCATTAGTTAAAAACAATCCCAAGACATCACTATTAATGGGACCACATTTCCTGTTTATGACTGGAAAACACGACTGCGTAGTATGAAACGATTTCACGTTCTCTACTAAGCACACACAGATTTTACACTCTTACCACATGAGTACAGCGCGATTTTTATGATTATGATTTTATGACTTTCTGAGACATTAATTCTGTCAATGAGTAGCACGTGAATATCCTCAGGCAAAGCTTGGATAACAGTACGAGACTATATCTCTGCATTAGGACCTCTGAGAAACGTACCAAACCATGGAAATATGCATTTGTTTTACTTTATTTCCTTGAAAGCAGAATCATTTATCTAGAGAAACCTTTACACTACAGAGTTCTACTCACCAAATAGACTTTTCTAGTGTATGATTTAGGGAAATGCTGCCTGACAGCATTGTCAGCTTTCTCAAGACTCCTCCGGTCTGGACCCCTGTAGCATCTCACTCTGCTTCCAGAAATATCCTTTTATGTATGTTGCATCAGTGGAGTCCGTGTTACACTCTGATTCTCAGAGAATTAAAACTGTCTCTTATTTCCACAAAGAAATATGACTGTCGCAAGTAAATCACATGAGGTTTTGAATCCTAGTTTAGACACATATATGCCTCTAAACAAACATATATCTGTTTTGTTTTTTAATCATTTAAATAAGTAAAATTAATTTTCCCTGACTGGATATGTATAAACTTAGTTGATTGATTCCATACCACTGGCCCGAATGGTTATCAGGAAATACACTAATGGAAAAATCTTGGCATGTTCCCTTTAGTCTATCATTCTGTGAATGAATAACATCTTCATAGGGCTATATGGTTGATTACTATTTGATCTTTTAGGCTATATTGCTAAATACCTTCTACGGTTGTATGTACATGTATGAATATACCTAAAGAAGACACTTACCCTGAACCCATTAGTAGCCCTAATTTGCAAAACTTAGTTACTAATCAAGACATTGTGACCACTTTAAAAATCAGATAATTGTGAGATCATTCAGTATGGCAATGAAACTCATGTTTGAAAAGAAATATTTAAAGTGTTGAAATTTCCCGTAATTATAGCAATTAGCATTGGTAAATAAATGATGAAAAATTAAGCTACAGATTTTTAATATAGGTTTCCTTTTCATAGAGTTGGTGAAGGTACTTCAAAAAATCATTTCAAATCTTTACCCTTCTCCCATGAAGTGTAGGTTAGAATGAAATCCGTGTGGTGGAGGTCCAAAGTTAAATTCTCTCAAAGGAGTTCTCTGTCTGTCCAGTACCATTTTTATAATTCTCTGCTTTCTTCCTTCTTCCTGAATGTTACCAAAATTGAAGGCTAAAAACTTTTTAATTAGGTTCTGTGCTGTCAGCAAATGCCTTGTCTCTAAGAAAAAATAAAGTTCACATTATTTTAATATAAACTATCCCAGTGTTGCAGGGGGGAATCAAATTAAATGTGTGCATGATAATGAGCCTGTTCTTTCCTCCTTCACAGAGGGCTTAATTTGTGCCAAACAAAGTTCTAAATTTAGGATACTCTCTTTCATCTTACAACACTACATGCTTTACTCTTCCATTCCGTTAAGTAATGTATTTATTTAAAATTCAATTCTAATTTAAAAAATTCAACTCTTACTGTGGTAGTGCATATATGATATGATGCATTTGAGGGAAATGATTTTCCCTCCGAAGTCTACAGTTACCTTTTAAAAAAATACTGTTGAAAACAAATGGAGTAGTTAGATGCTGATAAATTGCCATTGTCTCTGGAATATATTCAATAGATGTACCATATCCAATTGCCCTCATCTCTTCTGTGAATGGAAACATTTAACTGAGACTTATTTTCAAGCTTTTGTGAATTAAAGGAGGTTTTCACATTAACAGAGCCTAGAATATATACGTATATTTTTTCTACTTATTCATCACCTTTCCGTTGCTGAATACTTGTTTCTAGAGAGAAAACATAGCTTCTAATTTTTCTAATGTGGTTATCCATCTACCTCTAAGGCTCCTCTAACTTTGATGATCTTTGTTTTTTGGTTTTTGGTTTTTTTTGCGGTACGCGGGCCTCTCACTGTTGTGGCCTCTCCCGTTGCGGAGACGCGCAGGCTCAGCGGCCATGGCTCACGGGCCCAGCTGCTCCGCAGCATGTGGGATCTTCCCGGACCAGGGCACGAACCCGTGCCCCCTGCAGCAGCAGGTGGACTCTCAACCACTGCGCCACCAGGGAAGCCCCGATCTTTGTTATTTTTTTAATTGTTTGTTAAGTTTCTAATTGAAAGACTGATTTTCTTTACATTACTTAGCACAATTTTATATCTAAATGATTTAAATAATATACAATTCAACTAAGTGAAAACTTAATGAATTAGCCTAATTTGCCAAAGAATTTTAGATCATATGATGTCCTAAACTTCCCAAATTAATTGGTAACAGACCATTCCATTAACAGTTGTTGTGAGATATTTAGCACCTTGCATAGTTAATCATGTGATTTATTTCCCTGTCTTGGCTACCATATCTTTGATTTTCAGTCAGACTTGTTCTCCATTATTTCTGCCCTTCCCACATTTTCCTTTCCATAAACAGGCATTACTTAGGGTTGGTTCTAATTTTTATTTTCATATTCAAAACACATTTGAATACATCCTGTGTGCATTATGCTTTGTTAGGAAATGTAGATGTTTTAAAAAATAAATAGAATGGGTATTTAAAAAAATCTAATGAAGCCAGTGCATAGTACAACAAGTGATGATAATTTGCTTTAATCTTCACAGTAATAATTAATCCTTTCATTTTTCTTGTCAGTCTTAATCATTAATGTGAAAATTAGATGCACTATTTCTTGGAGTTGAATCCCAGGCTTCCAAAAGTTGATGGAAGATTTTTTCTTCTGTTTTACCAGGATGGCTTTACGCCCCTAGCGGTGGCACTCCAGCAAGGACACAACCAGGCAGTGGCCATCCTCTTGGAGAATGACACCAAAGGGAAAGTAAGGCTGCCAGCTCTGCATATTGCAGCTAGGAAAGATGACACCAAATCTGCTGCACTCCTGCTTCAGAACGATCACAACGCTGACGTACAATCCAAGGTAAAAGCTTCATACATTTGTGGAAAGGCACTCTTCGGCCACCAGATTCCTCCTGGGAGATGATAAAGAAGTAGGCCATGGTGATAAGGCAAAATTGCTTCTGGTCATCAAAAGAGAGAATTTACTTTCAGAGGTATTTCAGAAAAAAAGGGGACTGTCTGTTGAGTACAGTAAGAAAACAGAAAAAAACCTCAAGATAATTTTCTATAAAAGGTGAGGTTCAGTTTTTTAGCAATCTGCTTATTCATTCTATTTCTATTTGTGGTAAAAAAAATAATAGAAGCAGAATTAGAAAGATATAATTGTATAATGTTATAGTTGTCTTTTTTCAGTAGAATGCATTTTGGCATGCTGGAACGGTATATTCAACTGCAGAGAACAGATTGATTGTTTCCTTAATTTTGCACTGTGTAATATCTTCCCTCTTTTTCCCACACAACACCGCTTCAGATGATGGTGAATAGGACAACCGAGGTACAGTATTGCGGTTATATCAAAATATACCTTGTTTTTATTTTATTTTTTGTCCAATTAGAATAAATGCTCACTAATTTATACTAATGATTGGAATTTTCATTATTAGGAAATTAATTAATTTGGAAACTTTGCCCATAATTAAGGCAAGTGGATAGATAATTCAAAATTTTTAATATAGCATGTATTTGAAGCATTATTTAATCAGTGAAACGTTAAGTAGCTTATTAGAGTAGAGCATGAAACAAGACTCTTCTATAATATGTATTTTACTAAGTGAGCTTTATTATTAACTTTTGGCCAATAAGAGATGTGACCTCCTTTCTTAATGAGAGTTCTGCATTTAGAATTTAGTGAAGTATAATTTAAGGAGGTTTCTCTGCCACTGTTTCATCCTCTTACCTAATTGCAGTTGCCCTTCTATTCTGTCTTTATTTTTACCACACTGTATATAATCAGTAATGATATTGAGCCTATCATGAGCAAAGCATTTACTTTTATCTTGCTCTTACAATAGTTGTCATGAAATCGTCTATTTTCCACATACCTAAATAAGTCCCATCAGTTAACAAAATCAACAGGAGTATTTGGTTCAGAAGGCTCTGAGAGAGAGAGAGAGAGAGAGAGAGAGAGAGAGAGAGTGTGTGTGTGTGTGTGTGTGTGTGTGTGTGTGTGTGTGTGTGTGTGGTATAAGAGGCACTAACACAAACGTTGAAAGTATATTATAAAAATTAACCTATATTATAAAAATTAACTTTCAAAAGCAAGCGACTGCTTATGTAGGTTGATTTTCACTTTGCTGAGGGAATTCTTTAGACTAACATCTCATATGATCACTGGGTTGTGGGCCTATGGGGGTTTTGAGCATTTACACTTAGTATTTACCGAGAGCAGTGTATTTCTAAACCTAATATCTTGTTTATCGACAAATTTACCCATTGAGATGTGAATATACTTGAATTATTCATATCATTTCTTCTGTTCCATATCTGTGTGTGGAACTTAGGTCACAGATTTTTTTTTAAAAGCCCAACTGCTTGGTGAAATTGCTCAAGACTGGAATCATACAAATTGATATATCTTAATTACTGATTTTAATACCTTTCTTTTGTAGGTGATTTTTGGTAATCGTTTACATTTTTTAAAGCAGTATTGGCTCTAATCATTATGCTGAAAGTAGCTATTTGAGTAGATACAGACTGAGTTAGAAATATTTCTTCGGGGACAATAGAATAACAAAGAGGGAAAACCCCTCCATCAATAGTCCTGTAGGAGGGTGACCTGAGCCTTCCACCTCCACGTTACTCAGGGAAAAGTTCCTCTGAGGGGCTTATACCAGCCTCGTGTTGATCCAAGAGTCACAGCCTGAGGCATCATCATGGATTTTCAATGAGGCTGTGTCAGAAGATAAATTAGTTTATTTCTGCAAATAGGAAAAATAATATTATTATACTTGAATAATTTGAAAATGATTCATCAGCAGTCACTATGTTTTTCTGAAATTAAATTGTAACTTGAATAAAAGATGCATATTCAGGATATAACTGGGTGACAGGAAATATCAAGATAAAAATGAAAAACATCTAGTGAATTATTTCCTAAAATACTAAAGCTTGACATTTTATAAAATAACAGCCAAGTTGTAGACTGATTTTTTTCTTCTATATTGACATTAGTATTTGCCATCATGTAGACACAAAATAAAAATATCATGACCGCAAGAGTAGGATTTGGATTGATAGTTACTATTCTTATTTTGTCTTGATTTGCTACAGTCAGAAATTATTTGCAGCTAATTTGGCTGATAGCACAGAGGAATTTCTATTACCTAAGGTATCTGGATGCTTCTTTAGGCCATTTTAAAAATAAAGCCACCAAACTCTATATATCAAGTGAATAGAAAAATAATGGTTGTGATTTAGGTAATGTTTCTTAGAAACAGTATTATACACATCAAAGTTCATTTCAAATAAAAGAGAACAATGCAAAGTATCCTCAAAACTGCAGGATTTGATATCCAGTTTTACAGGAACAGTCTTTATTTTTCCTATAATCTTTTATTAAGCAATGAATATGATGGAGAGCAAGAATAATGCCTCTTTACATACTTTAATGAGAAAAAAGAATTAATATGCTTCTACTGTGAAAATGGCAGATTTCTAACTAAATTTTCATTAGAAAAACGAAGAAAGGAAATATGCTTTTCTTCCATTTAAGATTTTCAGACTCATTTTTAAAACATTCTGATAGTAAACTGTTCTCTAATGCTCATGTAATTGATTCAACTTGCTTATTTTATTCTACATCAATCTTATTTTATTGATAAAGTTTGGTTTAATTAACATTCAAAATTGGGTTCCACTTAATTTTTTTCTTTAATATTCATATTAATTCCAAGTATATTGTTTAATTTTTTTAACTTTTTTTTATTATAACAATATAGTCTGACTAAACATAGTTGTTAAAGAGGATAGAAATGTCAGGACAGTGTAAATGATGTAAGATGAATTGTATATGTTCTGTAAGAATTTCTCACAATATTTTCATAGTTCCAAAGATACAACATCAACCAATGCTGTTTTTCATTTTAAAAAACACCCAAACTAAAACACAAACAAATGAAAAAAAGAGAAGTTTTGAGATTTTCTCTGGAGAAAACATTTTTTATTCATAATTATATTAATTCTATGGCTGAAAAAATATGCTGTTTAATCATATCGTTTTGTTCTAAAGCTAAATCAACTCAAGAAACATGGTTTCATACAGATAACAAATCTCATAAATAAATTAATGTAATTGGAAATAATGTTGCCAAGAAATGTAGGATATTTATTTACCTGTTTATATGTTGACTTATTTACCACTAAATTTAAATAATAGCACTGAAACTTAAAAAGTCTTATAAAGCATTTATGATCTGAATTGCATTGTTCACGTATTAGATAGATGTGATTTTCTTCTCTAATCCAGTGACTGCAACATACAGAGGTGAAATGCTTTACTGACTGTCATTTTCTTTGCTTTCCCCAGAGTGGTTTCACCCCTTTGCACATCGCTGCCCACTATGGAAATGTCAATGTGGCAACTCTTCTTCTAAACCGGGGAGCTGCTGTGGACTTCACAGCCAGGGTATGGATTAAAATAGTTTCATTTTATTTTATTTTATTTGGCCATGTGGCCCAGCTTGCGGTATCTTAGTTCCCTGACCAAGGATTGAACCCGGGCCCTTGGCAGTGAAAGCGTGGAGTCCTAATCACTGCACCACCAGAGAATTTCGCATTTTACTAAAGTAAACATTAACAATGATAAAGATTTTATTTCCTTTTCCTTACCTGGATTTATCTGTGCTGGAGATATTAGATTTTCCATTTTTTTCCCTTCAAATCACAGGAAGTCGTCACAACCCAAAACGTGAAAAATAGTGTGTCAGTTCACATGCACGCAAATCATTTGCAATAAGGAAGATGTTGATTCTGACATCAGTATGAGCAGTTACATTTAAAGGTCACACCACGAATCATGAACAAGCAGCTTCAAGTTGATAAAAAATTAAACTGTTAAAACATTAAGTATAAAATGTATAACTACATTTATAGTATGTCCTAACAGTGACTATAGGGCATACAATTTGACAGGGATTTTTTTTTTTTTTTTTTTGGCTATGTTGGGTCTTTGTTGCTGCATGCGGGCTTTCTTTAGTTGCGGCGAGCAGGGGCTCCTCTTCATTGCGGTGCGCGGGCTTCTCATCACCGTGGCTTCTCGTTGCCGAGCACGGGCTCTAGGCGTGCGGGCTTCAGTAGTTGTGGCACACGGGCTCAGTAATTGTGGCTCGCGGGCTCCAGAGCGCAGGCTCAGTAGTTGCAGCGCACGGGTTTAGCTGCTCCACAGCATGTGGAATCTTCCCGGACCAGGGATTGAACCCGTGTCCCCGGCACTGGCAGGCAGATTCTTAACCACTGTGCCACCCAGGGAAGTCCCGGGATCTTTTTTTTTTTTTTTTAATAAATTGAAAATTTGCTCATATGGGGAGTCTTACTGAAATAGTAAAAGCACATTATGTTGTGTTACAGTTTTAATGGTATGCTTTCACTGGAAAGAATTCACTTACATGACAATTATAAAACTCAGTGTACTTAATATGAATCAGTAAATGCAGTACTTGAATATTTGCAAAATCATAACATACCAAAAAATCAGGTACACATCCTTGACCTAATAATGGTATATGAGAGCCAAGGAAAGAAATACATATAATTCATGTATATAGTATTTTTGTCCTTAGAAGTCTTCTTCTCTGAAACTACATTGAGTTATTCTCAAGTTTTTCATACTGAATTATTCTGAAGAAGGTGTTTTTAATCATCATTTTTACATTGGGTATTGATATGTATATGTGTACTCTATTTTTAAGCATAGTGAACTTTAGGATCCCAGAATCTTTAAGTACATAAGTGTTATAATAAGAAAGCTAGACTTTAGCCTAGGGCTCTATCTAGGTAGGATCTGAAATTTTGTTTCTATTGAGTATTATGCCAAAGTGCTCCCTTTGTCTCTTGACTGTGATGTGTACATTCAGTACATATGTTGTAGTTATTGACTAACTTAATTATGCAGTTTCATTGCATTTATCATTCTCTACAGTGCTTTGTGGTTTGTGTGCTTTTTTGTTCCTTAAAAATCAAAAGCATTGAAACCATAGAAACCTCAGATAAAATTACAAAATAGGTCACAATCTCCTTTGTGCTAATACGAAGCCATCACCATCATGCCCTGTCATACCCAACATGCTCTTGTTTGGTCTTTCCACGGTGTAGAATGGAATCACTCCTTTGCATGTGGCTTCCAAAAGGGGAAACACAAACATGGTGAAGCTCTTACTGGATCGTGGTGGTCAGATCGATGCCAAAACCAGGGTGAGTATCTCTGTTCTTTCAATTTCCTACCATTATTATTTTTTGTATTCTTTTAGTAGACACTTTAAAATACCAGTCCCTAAACACAGGCAATGTGTTTTCAAGGATATTGCTTTCTTGGATTCGATTTAAACCTCATACAGCATTTAAAGGTTGCACATCATATGTAAAGTGGAATTAATGTTTGCTCGTAAGTGCCTGGAGAAACAGAATGCTAGCCTCTCTCATTGAGACAGTTTTTCAAGTCCTTGCTTATTGATTTTCATGGAACAAAGATCAAAGATTGAACTAACTCATCTCTGATTTAGCTAGCTGTAAGTATCAAGAACCCAAACTCATTTGCATACATTAAGCTATGAGAGTGTGGTTTTTATGTAAAATATTTTAATACATGTTGAAAATCTTTTGCTTCGAACTTTTCAGCTCCTAAATCATTTTTCTTAAGTGGTTATGCTATAGGGATCTGAGCAGGAGATCTCCTATTATGCTTATGGAAAAAAAGGCATACAGTTATTATGTTGCACTTTTACTCATGTCAACTCGCTAAGAGGCAGTGCCCTTCATTCATTTCAAACTTGTTGAGTTAAATAAAATTCTGAGTTTTTACATACTCCCAACAAATAAATAATAAGATAGGCAGGACAGTACACCTGTTGAAAGTGCAGACTTTGAATGCAGATTACCTAATTTCAAAGCCTGCTTCTACTGCTTACAAGCTGAATGACACTGGCAATTTACTTGCCTTCTCTGAGCTTAGGCTATAATACTACCTACTTCATAGGGTCGTTTGAGAATCAACTCTTAGGTATTTTTTAAGTGGCGTTAAGTAAATTACTTAGCTACTCATAATTTTTTATTATGTAATGGAAATTATGCACAATTACTTGCTTAAACATTAAACTAAACTAGTCTTGTACTTTAATATTAATTCTCTGGAGTAGACTTGATTAATCATAGACTTAAGTAAAACTTTAAACATTCCTATTATATAAAATTTTGAAATATATGGTGGAAGAAGTCTGTGAAGTTAGTAGATAGAATATGTCCCTTGTGATATTTTATCTTCACTTTGTTTAATTCTGGGACTTTGCATTCTCATAGTCCAAGGAATAAGGATCTAATTTAATTCCCTTGCAAATCTTGAGGCTAACAAATATTTTGTTTAATAAACCTTATCATCTCTGAGCTTCTAGAAACTACACCAGTCCCAGACTATACATTTTGGGTTTTAATGACCTCAGGAAATGTTGCTTTCTTAATCTCATTTCTCTAAGACATTTGGTCCAGAGCACTTGTGTCATATTATCATGTGGGAGTACTGGAGTGGTTTGCTTTGTCTATCAAGATCTTTGTTGTGGTGTCCATTGTCTTTGCATCAAAATTTTATATGGTTTCTACCCTTTGATTTGATGGCATGCCTTTTCCCTTGCTATGTTGTAGGTGTGCAGAATTTGGAACAATTACATATAATGCTGCATGCTTTGCTTACTTGTTCTCTATATTTAAAGGAAAGAGTTTCTGTACCTCCTCCTTTAAGTACATTTCTAACATAATGAGTCCCTTTACACTCACCTTTCTGTTTCTCTTGAGACTCTAATAATTGAGAGTACCAGTGGAAAGACAGCACTTTGTAAATGCAAAAAACTTTTATCTTGGTCAATGTCTTAAGGATGCACATTGCTCTTATTAATGCTTTTCTGGAGTATTCATTCATTATTGAGGCAATTGATTTTGTTTTTATTGATTGTCACAATATTTGCTTTATTCTTTAAAAGATGCTCTAATTTGCATTCCCTACATACATTTGCATATACAATTTAAAAGTCTAACTCCAAATAGACATTGTTTTTTTATGAAAGAGTACTAAGAAATGGAGAGAAATGGATTCTTATGCTAGTTCTGCCATTAACTAATTGTCCTGGAGCAATTTAACAATGAAATGTAAGCCTTGGTTAATTATTCTTGAAGGGAATATTTGGACTGTATTTCATCAGGTTTAGCCTTTAGATATAGCAAATAAATGGAATTTCATTCAAGAATTTATAAAATGAAAATGGATTTTCTAATTATACATTGTACCGACATTCTGTTCATTTCTTCCTTAAACAAATAATTATTGATTTCCTACTTGGTGTTGTGAACCCTAGAGATAACAGTAGTTAACAAGACAGACTATATCCCTTTACTCAGAGATGCAAATCAACAGTACCCAAGGGATTAGGTTAGCAGTGTACTGGTAAAAATTTAATAATCAGCTCTTAAAAAAAATAAAATAAAAAGCTCTGATTTGTCACCTTTGCCTTTGATGATTTCCATGGTGTAAATACTTCCATACTTTCACCATGGCCAATTGGAGCTACCAATATGGTATCCCTGAATGCAGAATTGGGAAAAGACGTGCAAAACATTGACTCTCACTAGTGTGTGCAAACTGGTTCCAGTGTACCCTAAGGATCAGTCACAATAATGAAGGTGGGGCTGAGCTTTTCCCTGTAAGTGAAAATACTTCCTCATCTCTAAGCAGTAGGATTTTAAAAACAGTTAGGTTCTTTCAGTTTTGGCTATAACTATCAGACCTGTATCCTTCTTACCAAAAGTAAAATCAAGTAGGAGGTAAATACTGAAATGCAGTACTGTGGTCTGGAATCAGGAGGCCAATTCTGGAACTATAATATATATATATTTTTGGAACTATAATATTTGATTACTAAGGGAATATGGTTTGCTTTTTCTTTTGTCCTTTAAAAATATATTTTTAAATTAAAAAATGTTATACTTGTTTTTGACTATCTTTTTAGGTAACACAATAGTGTGTCTGTATATGGAATTTCAAATAATATTAATATTATTGTTTCATTTTCTTCACAGAGGTCTCAATTTCCCCTAGCAGTCAAATTAGTCATAAACATTCTGAATTTAGTATGTTCCATCAAAGATTTTCCCTTGGTCTTATTATTTTGTCACTTATAATGTTTTCATTATTAGGAGAAGAGCAAGATATATAAAGGCTTTGGGGTAATTAAAAAAAAAATCATAGCCGTAGTTTCTCCACCACTTTCACCAGCACTGTGTCAATCACTGAGACATTTTGCATTTCATTGGCATTCTCATCATTGACTAGAATCTAGTGTGAAACTCTGAGACATTTTCACCAGAGCCCTGGTTTTCTGGTATCTGGAAAACCTCATCTTAATGTTAAAACAGAAACGTTATAGCTAAAATGATATTATTAATTCAAGTTTTATTAAAGGCATTATTCATTTTTTATTTTTAAATTTATTTTTTATTTAAATGTGGAAATACTTCCTGTAAGGATTATGGCTAAAATATTGAAATACATATTTCAATGAAAACAATAAAAGTATACAAAAAACATTAAAGGATGATGAATGAAAAACAATACATCAGAAAAAGGGATCACCCTTGCTATTTGTTATTAGGAGTAATAATTAAAATAATAACAATAGTGGCTACCAATTGTCATATGCCCACTATGTTCTGGGCACCCTGCTAAGTACTATACAAATACCATCTTAATTCATCTTCCTAACAACTTACAAAGTATTATTATTTTCTTGTTGAGAAAATATAGAGGTCTCCATTTGAGAATGAGACTACCAAGGGGAAAAATGAGTTCCAGAGGAGTTATATAACTTAACCTAGGACACACAGCTTAGTAATTAGCAGAGCCTATATTAGTACACAGAATTCAGGATACATTGCTGGAAGAATAATGTAAGCTGAGAGGGAAGAGAGGAAAAGATAAGGAAAGAAATGGTCATAAGAAGCTAACGCTGTGGGTTACCAGCTAGATGAATGGTGTCCCTTTAAGAATTACTGACATCACCATGTGATTTGAACTGATTCCAGCGAAGAAAGAGAACACAGGGAAGGGGACTCTGGAGGGGAGGAAAATGTAAACTTCAAACACAGTCTTAAGAATTTAAAAAAAGAAAAAAAAAAAGATAATGAACAGATCATAGTCTCTAAGAGTAAAAACTAAATTAAAAGAATAAGTTTAAAAGTTCTTGAATACAAAACCTTTTGATAAAGATTTTATGGGGGACAATAATGAGACACTGCACTTTGTAGAAAATATCCAAAATCTACCCAGATTGAGCATGTTGGGCAACTTGAATTTGATATAACTCACATATCCTTTTTAAGAGCAGATAAACTGCATCACTAAACTGTAAGATTTAGACCCAATTACTTAATCCTTACTGTTACTTGATGTTCTTGCGGGTTTATTAAGTGTTCTCCATATTTTCCTATTGTTGTTCTGAGAGCATTTTAGAGGTTTCAACGTGATTACCCAATGAATATTTCATGTAATCCATAGAAAGCAATACCTTTTTAAAAATGATGTAAGGCAGCATCCCCTCATTTTTCAAACAATGCTGTAAATTAAACAGGGTAAGAAAAAGCATCCTCATTTGAAATATCGTGAAGCTGAGCCTCAGAGAGCTTCACCCATGACGGGCTGATCTGAGACTCACACCCAGAGCTCTGTGATTCCAGGGCCTACCCGCTGGACCGTGCACATCATGCTTTCATTTACTGTGTTGGATTTCTCAAACTCTAGATCTCAATGAAGCTCCCACCAAGAATATGTTTGAGAAATCAAGCTGTATCTAACTGCTATTTCACTTATATAGCAACCAATGCTCTGTGTTTCCACCATAGGGCACTGAGGACAAGATACAAAAGCATCATCATTTTAATCACTTTGCCCCCACAGTTTGTCTCTTAAGCTCCTTTTGGCAAACTTTAAAATAACTTGGCATTCCAATACTTTTTTCTCAAGAGACAGTCTTTTCATGCTAATTCCCAGGTAACCAAAACTGCAAGGTCTGTTTAGTATCTCAATACTGGCTAAATAGGTTTAACAAAGCAAGGAATAATTATCATCAAGGTCCTAGACAAAAACAGATGACACACTCAAATTTGATGATTTGAATAGAGATTATTAAAGGGCTTCTTTATACCATTGTGGCTGGACTATGAATAAGAGAAATAAAACCCAAAAGACAGAGGGTATTTGGAGATTGCTCTAGAATCAGAAACTACCTGTGAGGTTATCAGGGTCAGAAAGTTTTATAAATAGCGTAACATACAGTTGGGCCTCTCCCGTTGCAGAGCACAGGCTCCGGACGCACAGGCCCAGCGGCCATGGCTCACGGGCCCAGTCGCTCCGCCGCATGTGGGATCTTCCCTGACCGGGACACGAACCCGTGTCCCCTGCATTGGCAGGCGGACTCTCAACCACTGTGCCACCAGGGAAGCCCTAAATTTAATTTTTGAAAAATAATTATGTATTTTGTAAAATGATGAAAAATCTGAGTGGAAACCTTTAGAAGAATGTGAAAAAATAACCCTTCCCTTTTACGAGCCTCAGGGAGCATTTTAGGAGAATTTATGAAAATAATGACAATTCAAGAGAGAAGACAGACAAATTAGATTAAGAAGAAATTTTAGGAGTTGTGTTAGGACAACCAGAAGGAAAATAGTATAACAGTATAATCTCTGGGTGTGGCTCCAGGCAGGTAGGGCTTTCAAGTTCAACAAATGCAACACCCTCTGCTTTTCCATCTTCCTAAATATGCAAACACATGACCAGCCACAGTGTTTTTTACATTAAACCTCCACACATGGGATTTCTCTTGCTCTCTCCCTCTTTCTGTTTTGTCTCTGTCTTTCTCATTCTCTTTCTCTCTGCCGAGATCTCTGTCTTGTTTTCTCTCTTACTGTTCTTTATTATTTAACTGATAGCAATTCTATTACTGATCTACTGAGTCACTAGGGCTGAGTTTTGGAAACCCTCTCTTCAAGGTGGCAGTAGATACAATCTTGTTTTTTTAAAAAAAGTGAACTGAGGCCTATCTTTCATTCTTTTGGCAGGATGGCTTGACGCCCCTTCATTGCGCTGCAAGAAGTGGACATGACCAAGTGGTGGAGCTTCTGCTGGAGCGGGGGGCTCCCTTGCTGGCAAGGACGAAGGTGAGTCATTATGAGGAAGATGGGATCCAACAAACTCTTTAAGACATTTTTTTGATAATCTCTATTCTTCTTGAAATCAAAGCATCAGCCAAGCGTATTCTAGTTGCTCAATATTTGTGTTCAAGGAATGAGTAATAGATATCAAACCTTTTAAACTATTTAAAAGAAAAAATGCATTAAGATGTATTAAATGTATAACTTCAAGTTCTTTCTATATTTTTACCTGCTATTCTCTCTGCAGATGGAAATGTAAATATTAGTCTATTATACGTGAATGAGAATATTATATATAAGTGAGAAATTTCTTACATTTTATTAGTCTACATTTTTATGATTCTCTGAGATGACTATAAAATATATATAAAAACTGTCTTTTATAAAACTGTCTTTTAAAGAAGCACAAGTAGCAATACAAGATAAGTCTTTTGGCTCTCCAATCTTTAGACAATATCTAGTAAAATAGACAATATCTAGTAAAAAGAATTACTCACTGGTGGTGTTGTTTGATTATAATTGGGATTAATAGGTGATGTGGAAAGCATGAGTTAGGATAGGCCAGCTACAAAGAACCAATAAAAAAGCATACTGTTCTCTATGGCACAGTACATCTAGGATTTTTTGTCTCATTTCATCAACATGCCCAACCATGGGGAAAACTCTTATCCATATAAATAGAAACCAAGTGATGAGCTGATTTGTTGGAGGTTTTCTTTGGGTTACCAGAAAATATCATGAGACGAAATTTGAAGATAATCACACAGAGTTATTTAATGGGACATGTAACAACCCTCGGATCCTTAAATACAACAAAAATTTAGACAAGGGACATGTCTTAATATTTTCCCCCTATTTCATCTCCCCCATCCCCTGAACATGATTCATATCAACTGATGCTGTTACTAGGGTAAGGTGAGAAAAATAAGGCAGCAAACACAGCAAATATTTTTTAATTTATATTATATCTTAATTGAATATTTAGTTGATATAATTTGGAGCAAAACTGGCCCACACATTCAAAATTTGTATAGAATGCACTCAGTCTTTAGAGATGTGCCACGCAGATCATGAAAGGGTGGCTTCAAATCAGAAATATATGAAGATGAGAAGTAAATCATCTGCGTTATTTTTATTCTTATACCTATACTGAGAATGTTGTAGAGATCTGTCTTTAAAATGTAACATTTTGGGCTGGGTCATGCAAAGATAATTATGGAAAGTTTCCTTGAGGAAACGGATTGAAATTTAAATGGAAATAACAAAATTTCAGACTAGTCATGTTATAACCAATAAAAGGCTTATCTCAAATTGAGGGTAGGTAGATATACTGTTGCACAAACCATAAAATAATCTCACCTACAGAATCTGCCAGTAATTGTCATATCACTAATGAAGACCATGGGTTACCGAGATGGAACATTTTTAATGGCCTTCTTGTAAAATCAAATATCATTCATATATAAGGATACAGCATAAAGCATCTGTGGCTGCATAATCTGCGACTGTCCTACACTGTTGAAATCACCTTCCTGGTTGAGAATGTTGGGCCTTTGGCCTATTCTGGCTTCTTTATCCAGACAATTTCTGCTTCTTTGAATATGATGACTGCCAAACTAAATCCTTGGTCAACAGTTATTTTCTAGTGACTGTATTTGCATTGATTAGTAAGAAAGGACAATAGTCCCCTTCTTTTAATGGGCAAATGTTTTCTAATTTCGCTTTTTCCTATAGGCTTGTTTATTAAATTTTTAAAAATGAGAGTCTCACCTAGACTAATAATTATCAGTGAACTACTTGGCTGTCTTGTATCCCTGCTGTTGACCTTCTCTGAGGATTAAGTCTAAAGCTGTTTTTGGCAGTATCAATGATGATAAATTTAGATTATCCTCAAAATTTTAAAGTTGGGAGGTCATTGACACATGGTCCATATTTGCCTTATACTTTTCTAGCTCTTATCTGACTGCTTTCTCCAAATCCAATTTACGCATCATGACAGAAAAAAGAAGTTGCAGAATTTCCGAGCAGTGTGGATCTAAGAGATGATCAAAGTCTCCTTCTCTCCCTGACCCACCCACTTGCTCCTCCTGCATCCACTTTCCCCTCCATTGAGAAGTAAAGAAATTCATGCAGAGAGATGAATTGAATGTAGATTTCTATGTATGGAATTGGATACAGATAATTTAAGCCTCAGCTATTACTTGTTTTTGTACAGCTAATATTGCCCTGATAATTGTGGGCCAGCTGAATTGCTACACGTACTATATATTCATTCATGAAAGACCTATTAATTTTTGCCTAAGGATATCACAGTTATGAAATTAAACATTCTCTTATCTTTCCTCTCTGCCAAACATAATCTGCTGTATGTTTAGGTGTCGAGTGGAAATTATTTTTCTCTGCTACCAATGGTTCCAGAGATCAAGAATTGTTTGTCGTGTTTCAGAATCTGAAAGTAATGACTAAAATGTGGCCTTGGTTTGGTTTGGTTTTGATGCGCAGAATGGGCTGTCTCCGCTTCACATGGCTGCCCAAGGAGACCACGTGGAATGTGTGAAGCACCTGCTCCAGCACAAGGCGCCTGTTGATGACGTCACCCTGGACTACCTGACGGCCCTCCACGTTGCCGCACACTGTGGTCACTACCGTGTAACCAAACTCCTTCTGGACAAGAGAGCCAATCCAAACGCCAGAGCCCTGGTAAACCTAGCCCAGTCCACATTAACTGAATACAGATCGACATAAGCAAACCCGCATTGATTGACCAATGGTTGTAGGCACAGCAGTGCATGGTTATAGATGTGTAGTTAATTCTAAATTTGTCACCTCCCACAAGCTGCCTGCCTACTTCATGCCTTCACAGTTTGCTATTAAATGATGGCAAGGATAGATTTAAGAGAACACCAAGGTAACATTTCCATAATTAGCAACTCATAGATAGGTATGAAACCTCTGGAGTGATAGCATTTTTAAATGGAAAATAGAAGTTGAAAAATAGCAATTATCAAGTAAGTTCTAGACACCTCTATATAGAGTCAGAATAAAATTGTAAAAAAGTTGAACTTTATTAATTTCTTTTTGACAAAGAAAGTTTTAAAGTGGCGAATAGATTTTACTATGTAAGATAATGTAAAATGTAAGCCTGTGAAGAATTCACTTGGAGATATTCCTTATTGACCTGATTACTCAGCCACAGGCTAATGGAAGAGTAATGCTTAGGGTCTTCTTGCTTCAGGAAGCATTTTATATAAACTATTTCAGGAATTGCTCAGGAGAAATCTGCAAGAGGCTGTCCCTAGAGCAGCTTCTGTTTCTCCCAAGTTCTAATATTGAATAAATCTTCTTGCTTCACTTATATTTTAACCATAATCATTGGAAGTATTAGATATGTACTAATTTATGCCTCTTGTTTCTTAATTCTCCAACTAAAAGCAAACCCTTTTTTCTATTTGTTAAATGGTTTATGTAAGTTAAATTAGTCTTTAGACAATCAATATTAAGAGAATGTCATTAGAATTAGCAAATATTAATCTTATTTTTATTAGAAATTTTCCATTGGAATCAATTTATTTATTATTGCCTGGGAAGCAACTATACTTTTAGGTTTATGTGCAATTATGTAAGGATATTTATTTTCTTATAAGGAGGAAAGTACTCATTTTCATTTGGATAGTGGTCAATAAGCATGTAAAATATCACATTCTAATCACTGCAGATCTTTTAAGTGCTGCACATACATGTAGTTATTTATATCTGGCTTATTACATAGCTCATAAATGGGAAATTACTTAACAAATATTGTGAACAATAATGTCATTAGGTTAAAGAAAATCATATGCTTTCCTGAGAACTACTAGTGTAGAAAAATATTGACTGATGAACAGTCCCTATTGGGACATGCAAAATTGTTAACTAGCAGAATAGATACGATTCTATATAGAGACATCATTGTTCAGATAAAAATGTAATACTTAAATATAACACATAAGGATTAAGCATGGAGCTAGTTAACAAATTTTTATGTAGTTTCCCCTAATTGCTGCACATTAGCCCAGTATGGAAAGTTAGAAAATACCTTAAAGACTTCTCCACATTCCTTTGCTTCTAAGAGATACCTTCTTCCAGTTATTCCAAAAATTCTTCATACTTATTTTGAAAATATTTGGGAACTTAATAATCATTTCTTTTTGAAACAAAATGTATGTGATTGACATAAGTTATAAAAAATATATTAAAATATAAGAAATATAACTTCTGGGTATTAAATATTATCAACATAAATAATGATTTCCACTAACATGCAACAACTCCTCATAAAAACTTTTTAATATAAACATTATAACTTCTGGATATAAAAAAATTATCAACACAAATAACGATTTCTGTTAATTTGTAACACCTATTCCCTAAAGAAAATAGTAGCTAGGCTGAAACATTTATTATAGTCATGTTCTTAGATTTTTGAAGTAAAACAGGTGATGATTTTTCCCTTTAAGAAATAGCTCGTCATCAGAAAAACACATGCTTATCTTTGATGCATCTTTAAGCCATTCCATAATCTGACCAATCAGTATGCTTTAAAACATTTTAGAACTTGTAAAGTATAATTGCCTCAGTTTTTTCCTTCTTGGAAGAGTAGGCCCATGTAATTTTCTTCCTTTTTGTTTTCTCTGTAACCACACGAACAATGCCATACCTGCCCACCACATATAAACCAAGTTCAGAGCCTCCAGGAATACACCACCACTTTCTCTCTAAATCCAACACCTACAGCACTTGAAGAAATGGTCGCACTACATGAATGAGGATGTAACATTACTGCCTGCAATGTGCCAGCATGGAGTTGTGTGAGAATCATTTCTGCATGTTTTCAACTAACTTGATTGTCTTTTGCACAGAATGGTTTTACTCCACTGCACATTGCCTGCAAGAAAAACCGCATCAAAGTCATGGAACTGCTGGTGAAATATGGGGCTTCAATCCAAGCTATAACAGAGGTAGAAAAATGTTTCAGCTTGTCACGAAACATTCCTTCTCTTACTCCTTCTTCCCCTTCCTTCTGCCCATCTTCTGTCCTCTTCGCTCAAGTATTATTTATCTGAAGAAGCCCCAAAGCCCCCACCGGTGCAGAGGAGTAAAACTGCTGTCGCTTTGTTTCGCAGTCTGGCCTCACACCAATACATGTGGCTGCCTTCATGGGCCACTTGAACATTGTCCTACTTCTGCTGCAGAATGGAGCCTCTCCAGATGTCACTAACATTGTGAGTATGGCTTGGGTCAGAATAACCACAGGGAGAAAGAGAGGAAGCGTGTGGGTGTGTAGGGATGTTTGTGTGTGTGTGTGTGTGTGTGTGTGTGTGTGTGTGTGATCAAAGCTCAGTGGCTGAGCTTTGAGAAGAGCCCCCGTGATAACGTATTATTGAAATAATTGCTAGAAGGTCGCTGAAAGGAACCTCCATAGGGTAAGAAATGTTTTACAAAGTAATAAAATGGAAGCTGTGGAATAAGACTGTGTCAGCTTCCTGGTGCAGATAAATTGAACATGCATCTTAAATACACTTATAAAACAAAATACATTTTAAAAGCTCCTCTGAACGTGAAGGAATGATTGATTGGAAGAAAATATTCAGGACTCACTCTACTTGCTTGAGTGAATCATATTCCAGGAAATTTTGGTTAAAATATTAAGTCAGTACCATAATCAATTCTATCAAATGATTAACCAGAGATAGACCAATATTAGAAGATTTTTTACTTAATATCAAATTCTCCCTCCCTCCTTCAGTTACATGGATTTTCCATTTTCTAACCTTACTTTGATTTTTCCTTTTGATTTGGTTGGCTGAATTAGTTATAACTTGCAACTTTTTCATGTATCCTGAAATCCATGTTGGTCTTCAGACAACTTTTGTTCTGACAATAAATGCTGGATATTCCAGAATTCTTCTACCTAATATAAATTAGGATTTTTACTTCCCATTTCTTTATATTTCTCTCATTTTCTTGGAGTCAGCCCAGTTAAACTTTGATCATTGAATACAGATTTTCTCCTGAGCAAGAGAACTTGCTCTGTACAAAATACTGTCATGTATTTGAAGCTCACCAGGACCCACTGGAATATTGAGATTTTTTAAAAAGTATTCAACAGAAATAACTCCCCAAATAAATCTTAGTGCTTATTATTAAAATGAATCATATTTTCAAAAGCAATTGGTTTACTATTGTTGCTAATTTTTGGTATTCCATTCCTTTTGAGTTGTGAAATGGAATGTTCAATTTTACTTTTTATTCATATTCCCTTTCATTTTCTCATTTCCTTGTATTTTATACACTGTTTCTGTGCTGAAGTTTCTGATGCATGGACAAAATCCATGTGAAATAAATTTATTTGATTTTAAATATGTGTTAATACCTCTCTTCATATTATTCACCATTGGAGTATAAAACCATCAAAGAATTGAAATATAGTCTGTATTTATACACCCCCCTAATTACAGCTTACTGATCCTAAAGTAATAATATATGCTAATTTTAAATTTCTCCACTAAGGATAAGAGTAATTTCACAACATGCCAATTTGAGTTTAATTTATGGTCACTTCTTAGAACTTTAAAAGAAATCAATAGCATCCTTTTTCTGTTCAGAGATGACCACCTCCCTTTTTAAAATTGAGACCTACACAAACCAGTACCTTTAAAAAGAAGTTCTCTGAGTACTTTCCCACTGTACTGTATTTTCCTTCTTTGCATTAAAATGCCTACAGGATCTCAGGAGCAATGGTAATACTATGTAAAATTATATTATCATAGTAACATAGACAAGTATATTCTACGCAATGCTTGATTGAAATCCCCCATGTTAATCGTTCTGAGGGGAGATTTTTGCAAAATCATCAAAGAAAAGCCACATGAAATGATTGTATGATATTGCGGCACTCTTAATTTGCTTCTTAACTGACCAATTCCAAATTATTTGATGGTTATGTATTTGCTCCATATTGATATACTCCACTCCGCAAAAAAAACGAAAACAAAACCAAAAAACTATATGGGCTACATATAGATTTTCAAATAAAAAACACATTTTTATTTGTTAAACAAAATATCAATTAAAACAATAAAAATGTTGACATATTTAGGTTCTTGAATACTCCCAAATTTGGCAATTGCTATATTAAACTTTAAATTCCACCTGTTGGTCATTATAAAGTTCTTCATTTTGTTTTATCTTCTCATTCGTCCATTACATACTCTTTCTCTTCAGCCTTCTCAAAACAAATACTTGAGAGCCACCTGCCAATGTAATCCTCTTCTCAAATGTGTTTCCTAGTTGCTTTTTGTTTGTTCATTTTAATTTTTGTATGATGTGTCCTTCAGAGAGCAGATACCATGTACATAGGGTTACCAGATAAGATACAGGACTCCTGGTTAAATTTGAATTTCAGATAAACACCAAATAATTGTTTTTAGTATAAGTATGTACCATGCAATAGTTGAGACACACTTATACTAAAATAATTATTCTTTGTTGGTCTGGAATTCAGATTTAACCGGACATCCTGTATTTTGATATGCTAAATCTGGCAACCCTACATTTAGAGGAATTTAACTTTCTCTAGCAGTGGGATGCCTGTGAACTGGTGTATTCTCAGAACGTGAGGATATAGCTGCTGCATCCAAAACTCTTTGCAGGTTGATTAAGAAACGGTGTGAACACTGACTGCCTGCTTGCTGTGTCAGAGTTGGTCATTTCCTGACCCCAAAGTACCCTACCCTTGAAGCCTTTGTGTGTTGCCTGAAATCATGTTGCATTTTTGAATGCAGTGCTGTCTGTTGTGCTTTGATGCTTTACAATTGATGCAGCCAAAGTGGAAGTCGATGTAGCTGTCAGCAGAGTCAGTTTTAACAACTGGGGGAGGGGCATGAAATGTAGTACCTGCTTTGGACATGAGCGTACCCATTCTCCTGCCAGTCTTGTTTTTGTCTCAAAATTCACTCCAAGTGTGAACTGTACCAATAACTCAATCATGTGCAGATATTATTACCGCAAATCTCCCTTTCCAGAAGGCTCACAAATGCACTTGAAAACCTAGAAAGCCAGTTGTAATACATCCATAATCCAAAGTATTCATTGACAACTCTGGGAGTAGAAAACCCAGCACTTTTGGAGCTGTCCACAATGCAAAGTGGGGGGACAATCGAGTTTTTCTCTTCTTACAGCAAATCAACGGATTCATGACTAAGTTCACACTTCATATTATGTTTAAGAATTTCCCCTAATCCTTAAAGTTAATGAGCTTAAGATAAGGAAAACAGGGCATTGAATAAGATGAGGTGCCCAGTAACTAAGAAATGGAACCTACTGATTAAAACATATATACCCTCTTTCATTTTCTTATTTATACTTATGTATAAACAAGGGTAACATAATATAAAAGGGTAAAGGCAATTTACATAAAGGTCAATTACCCAAAAATCATTAAATAAGAATTAAACAACACCATTGTTTTAAAGTAGAGAGACCATTTGCATATATATATATATGTATATATAATGTTTTCTTTGTATATAATGTTTAATACTTTAGATTAGGTTTTATATCTAACTTGTCAATTTCAAATGTGTAAACATCATAAAAACAACTTATTTTAAGCATAAATAAAGGTACTAGAAATACTAAGACTAGTATTTGAAACCTTTTAGATTTTGAAAACCCCTCATTGATAAAGTTTGGCTTGTAAGCATATAAATTCATCATTGAGTAGGTACTCCTGAGGCCTCTTTGACTTAACTTCTTATAAGGAAACTCATTTTTTGTCTTCATTCTACTAAAATTAGTAAAATTGTTGTACTATTATAAGACTTAGAAATGGAATAAAGATTTGAGGGTTTTTTTTTTAGAGGCAGGTTTTAAGTGATATAGAAAAGTTAGAAATCATGGCTGTCTGAAGAGGAAAAATCTTGCCGTACATCCAAAGTCTGAAAAGTACTGCTGTTCCAGTCATGTTATTTTATGTAATAACATACTCCAAATACATTTACTCTATGAAAGTCAAAAGATGACATCAGAAAATAAGGCCATTAGAGGATAAATGAATTATCAACAAAAAGAAGATTAGCATAGACATCCAGTTTAATGCTCTCAAATTCAAATCATTGGAATTGAATTTCTCATAACTTCATAAGGAATGGGTCTCTGAATACTAGCAAAAAATGAACTCTGAGCTAAGTATCAAACTAAAGTTTGTCTTAAATCTGAGTTTAAGGGTTTGTTGTGCAAGTAATCAGAAGAAATTATTCACTGGAATTTGTCAGACGTTATCCAGTTACCTCAACCAACGTTGAAATCAGTTTAGTTTATTTGGACTAGTTTACCTGGTTGAAATCAACCTTATTTTCTAGTATAGTTGTGGTGACTAAAATAACTTTTATTCCAATATTTTATTCTTTTATAACTGTAAAATTGTTTTGAAAGAATGAATCCCTTTCTTTAGAACTACATGTGGTTTTAAAATATGCAGATTGAAAAAAAAAACCCTTCTCTTAGAGGCAGTAATCAACAGGCTTCCCAATGAGAAAATTCTCTGATGTCTAACCATCATCCTTCATGCTGCAGGTTAAGCTACCTTTTTCTGATAAGTGTGTCTTCCTTGATGCAGCATGAAGCTACTTGAGGAGACACCTGAAGCTCAGTGCTGCCCACCTCAACTGATGGCACTGTTAACATTGCTTTACTCATCTCTCAGTATTTCTCTCGAGTAACTGTCTGTAATTCAATACGCTCATCAATAACAAGCAGAGGACCTCCTGGGCAAATCAGATTCCTCGTATGAACAGTCTTTATCTAGTCTCATAACACAAAGATAAAGCCAAAGTAAAAAAAATAGCTTATTTCAGAAGTAAATTTTGAATTCTGGAAAGAAATGACATGTATGGTAACAGATGATGTGATTTTTTTGCACTGTGTTGACTAGATCAGCAGCATCTAGAGTTTCTCATAAAAACGGGATAGAGCTGTAATCACATATTTAAGTGTGACAGATTTTAGATTTGAAGGATGAAAGGTAACTTCATACCACCAAAAGCAATTTAGGTTATGCCACGTTGACTGTGAAGTTAAACCTCAGGGTATCCTGAATGTTTGGGTAAGTTCACTGGTTTGTCATGAGTGAAAAAAAAATTAAACGCTTGTCTTATCCTTTTGAAGATGGAGAAGATACTGTTTTTCCAGACTAAACAATTATGAAATAATTATACCTTTTCATAGATTTCTGAAACTTTTGGATATAATGCTATCTTTCACAAAAAGGCACATTTTTATTCTATGCCATGCAGAGCAGTGGGTTTACTTATGATTGAATGATCTTTGTTTCCTGGCAGCGTGGGGAGACTGCACTGCACATGGCAGCCCGGGCGGGGCAGGTGGAAGTGGTCCGATGCCTCCTGAGAAATGGTGCCCTTGTCGATGCCAGAGCCAGGGTAGGTGCTGGTGCTTGCGGTTTTCTTCTGTTACGTGCATGAGTTCTATCCTTAAGAGATGCCGCTATTCATCTCTTGATGTGGAAATGCCAAGGACTGTAAGTGAAAACATCAATTCAGTGACAGTTTTTCAGGCAAAAGTGAAATGGTACGGTAAATATACACAATGGAAAATGCACTTCAATTTCAGAAACACTAACATTTGAAAAAATAATACAATTTAATATCTAAGAAATTTGGCATTGACTAACATTTTAATAAATTTTTTTTACCTTTGAAAGCCCTTCCACATATATCTTCATTTTCATGAATTTTAACATTTTAACCTATATTATATAGATACTATATATATTAAAATTTATTTCTTACCACCAAAGCCAATCAAATTTCCATAGACATTCCTTACTAGTAACTTAAAGACAAACCATATTCAAAGTTTTAATGTTTCCCTTCATCTGTTTTACTTTCCTCATTTCTATAATGAGTTCTACTTTTCTTCTTACTTTGATTTTCCATATTTAGGCATTCTACCCTTCCACTATTCCAAAATAAATGAATTTTGGCCCGGGAGATTGGATTCTCCTATTTCTGATTCCCACAACTTGACTTATTTTCTTCTTCTTTTTAAAAAATGTCCCTTCCCAGTTGCTTTTTTCACCTTCTTCCTTTACACTGAATATTTTATCAATATCTTCTGTTTCCTTTTCCACGCTGTTTCATTAACTTTCGCACTAGCACCTTTGGGATTCTCATGGAATATTTAAACACTTTCGCTTCTTTTTCAATATTTGATATATCTAAGCTAGAACTCACTTCACCTTGAATCCTACCGTAGTGAGTCCATTTTCAAAACAGTATTGTATTGGAATGAAAACATCCAGCTGGAAACATACAAATTGTCATTTCAGACAAGTCATTTCACTTCTGGGTCTTTATTATTAAAATATAAGGGTTGGACTTAGAAACCTTGAAACTCCTTTCCAGACTTCTTAACATTCTCTGACTCTATGAATTTTATAGCATTTAGTTCCACAGACCTTCATGCAGAATCCAGTGATACGTGGGCCGCCTTCATTACTCTAGTAGTTTTGATTTTTTTCTGCCTTTCTCTCCGTTGTACAAGTAGTGTAATTTATGTTCTTTGGTACATATCATTGGCCTTCCAGACTTCTTAACATTCTCTGACTCTGAATTTTATAGCATTTTTTTCCACAGACCTTCATGCAGAATCCAGTGATACGTGGGCCGCCTTCATTACTCTAGTAGTTTTGATTTTTTTCTGCCTTTCTATCCATTGTACAAGTAGTGTAATTTATGTTCTTTGGTACTCATCATTGGCATTTTATGCTCTTATATATTGAATGCTTTTGTTATTCAAACTCTCTTCTTCCCTGCCTTGGCATTTTTCTTGTTTCCCTTCCCCACCCCCTTAAAGACTATTTTTTAAAAGCAGTTTTAGTTCCACAGCACAATTGAGAGGAAGGTGCAGAGGCTTCCCATAGGCCCCCTGACCCCATAGTCTTCCCAGTTATGAGCATTCCCCACCAGAGTGGTACATTGGTTGTGAGTGACGAACCTACATTGATACATCATTATTCCCCCAAGCACCTAGTTTACGTTAGGATTCACGCTAGATGTTGTACATTCTATGGGTTTGGACAAACATATAATAACATGTATCCATCCTTATAGTATCATATAGAGTAGTTTCACTGCCCTAAAAATCCTCTTTGCTCTGCCTAGTCTCATTTCCTTTTAAGTTTACCTGGCAATTCAGCTGTTAAAAAAAAATTTATGGTCCGTCAATGCGCTCTGAATATCTTGAACTTCATTAATTTTACCAGAAATTGTGGTAGTTTTCCTGGTAAATATTTTGTAATCCATACTTAATAATAAAAGGGTTTCTCATGAATCCCTCTTAATATAAAATAAAACTGCTTAATAGTTTGTAGTCAAATTCCCACATGCATGCACTTCTGAAAACTCCCTCTCTTAACTGAATACCATTGCTCTACAATTCACTCTCTTCCAAAGGGGAGATAGTTAAAATTATACCCACTACTACACTGATCTCCAAGGTCAAGATCTCTGGGTAGTCTGTGTTCTTCTCTATCAGGTGTAGAAATAATACCTCATGGTTATATAATCATGGGGCTAAGTCATATTTATGCCTACTCCCAATATATAATGAAAGAAAAGTCATATCATCACAATAATATCTCTCAGTTAAAAGTGCAAGCAGCATTCTCTATTCACCAGTCAAAAGCATGAGACATATTTTGCTGTACAGACTGGAAGGCCGGGGCTGCAGTGGCATGAGTTCCTGGGTCAGCCAATGTGCTTGTCCCCGGGGCCCTGCCCTCAAGAAGGTCCTTTCTTGTCCAATGTCCTCCATAGACATAGCTGAGAGGGCCGCTGGGACCTGCCCTTTTAGGAGTTCACTTGCTTTAGGTGCCAGTATTCTGTTGGCACAATACAGGGGCCTGGCATTTGCTTTAGGGATTGAGCAATCACAGGGCCCCTAGTCTTAAACTCACTTAAAACTTTAGTTAACTGCTGGTATATATGGTTCCTGGGAATCCTGTTAGCTAGTAACTTATAGCAGAAATTTTATCAAACATTTGAACCCTGTCCCAGCCTTTGCTATTTCTGTCTTTTGGTAAAAGGAGTTGGGGCTCAGCAAGTTTCCCTAATTTTGGAAACTAGCAGTGATGGTAAGGCAGAGCTCACGTCTTCCTGGATCAGGCTGTATCACTGTCAGTGATGCTTTATGGTGAGAGAATTATTGCCCCTTCTATTTGGAAGAGGCCTAGAGGACCAAGCTGCCCACATTTTTTTCTTTAGCTCTTCCCACGAATATTATCTTCTGTGATTTCCCAATTCTTTGCCTTGGATAGAATTAGCTTTAGCTTGGAGTGGCAAATTCAACTTTTGCAATTCTACAGGGAAACAATTACCCAAACCTCCAAGGTCTTATAATCTCTGATTACAGGTGGAAAGACTTTCTTATCAAATTTGTAGGTTCTTCCCTTTTCCACTTTCAGATAGGAGCGTACCAAAAGTTGAAGAAAATGGGCAAAACAGCTTACTTCTTAACTTCCTGTTTTTTTTAAAAAAACAAGTACCTTAATGCTCTGAGAACCAAGAGACACTGATCGATAATTTAACCAGTTACTTGGCCACCACCAGTCAAGGACTGCCGCTTCTCAGCTATGGATTAAGGGGTCACCGTTGCCCTAACGCTCCCCCTCGCTCACTGAAAACACATGTTAGAGTGTGTCACTTGTAATACCCACCTCAATCAAATTCTGCTGGGCAGAAGTCCAAGCAGGAAACCCAGAAACAACAGATGTTCATGATAGCTATCCTCAAGTTCTTTGGTCTTTGATTGTGTTTTGTGTCCATTTATTTTTGTAACTTTTAATTCTCTCCATTCCTCTCTTTTCTCCTCTGTATTTCAGAGAAACTTGTATCTTTCAAGTGTTGTCTGTCTCCCTTCCTATTGAGAGACCTCTTGTCCTGTTAGTTTTCTTAGAGGCCATCATATTGTCTCTCTTTCCGTGGAATGAATAGACAAAGAAATGTCTTTAGAATCCAATGCCTGAATTCAAGTTCTGTTTTCATAGCTGCGTAACCTTGGACAGTCCTGGAAAACTCATTTAATTCCTCTAATCTCTTTTCACTGGAAAATGGTTGAATAATATATGTTACGCCTTCCTTTCAGGTCTAAGTATAGGACTTGTCAGATATGCATCATACATGAAAGAAGTTTATAAGGTGCAAATTTTTCTAAAATTCCAATTCTATTGCTAAAATAATTGTATTATTACTGTTTATTATTTAGTTCTTACCACCCTGAAATGCATGCAGTGCTATTTCATCTCTTCCTGTACCTCCCACTTAATACTTTTTTCCTTATAACTTTAAGATAAGGTGCATTTATTTGAACAGTTCTCCCTATTCTATTCTACCTTCTCCATTCATTCTTAGCCCTGGAAGTTGGCCCAGCTTTTCCTTTCTCACCTTTGTCATGACATGCCCTTGGGCAGATTATAGAGATATACCTCTTTTCATCACTAAGGTTACACACAATTTTCTTTTATCAAGACAATGGTTTGGCCTCGTTTTCTTAACACTGAAAACATTTTCCTGACCACACATTAGAGTCAGGTGATTTCTTAAGCCTTCTCCAGCGTGTCCTTCCTGTCCCTTATACCAGCTATCTCCTCTCCCTGTTTTTAAATGAGAAGCACTTGGCAAATACTTAACCCCATTTGCTCCTCGCCAGGCTTCCATTTCATCTTTGAAGCCCTGGATGTAAGTCCCAGACCCATCTGCAACGTTTCCTGGAACAACATCTTTTTAAATCAGATTGCAACATCTTCTTTATCCACAGTCTCTCCTTGAAGAAAATAACCAGCATTTGTATCCTTGGCTTGCTGAGTGGAGTAAGAACAAAGTTTTCCCAGCATCCCTCTTTTTTTTTTCCTCTTGATACAGTTCCCAGAATAAATACTGTCTCTTAGTGAAAGCTTTTGGATGAGAATCTAGGTCTTAGGGCTTCTGGACTAGATTTCTTTCTTATTCAGAACTATGAGCTGGTTTATATTTAAACATAAGTGAAGGCTGAGGCCTTAATGAGTTGAGAAACATTTTGGCGTGCCCAGAAAACAGTGACCAAGTTCATGGAAATATCTACTTTTAAAAAAATTGAAGGAAGATTTTGTGACCAAACAGGTCATTCTATATAACAAGATATAAATTGTAGTCAGAGTAGCAGTAATTTCCTTTTGGGTAGGGGTTCCTGGAGATTCCAAGAAGACATCATGAAACATCTGAGTGAAATGTATTACTAGTGACGTTTGGTCTGTCCTGGCACTAACTGTTTACTTGATCTGAGTTGTAGGAGGAACAGACGCCTTTGCATATTGCCTCTCGCCTGGGTAAGACAGAAATTGTTCAGCTGCTTCTACAACATATGGCTCACCCAGATGCGGCCACTACAAATGGGTACACACCACTGCACATCTCTGCCAGGGAAGGCCAGGTAGACGTGGCATCAGTCCTGCTGGAAGCAGGAGCCGCCCACTCCTTAGCTACCAAGGTAAGAGGAATGGTTTCATGCTGGCATGGACCAGGAGCAATCCCAAATCATAGAGTGTCAAGAAGGGTAGATCTCCTGTAGGCCTCCGACTTCTTCCTCTTTGAATATTTTAGATTCATTTTCTAAATGACCAAGGGGGGTTGTGAGATTGCATATATCTTCAAAAGGAGGGCTGGATTCTCTTCTTCTAATTAATGCCGGTGTTGTTTCTAGAACTTTATTATTATTATTATGACTTGGCCACGCTGTGTGGCTTGTGGGATCTTAGTTCCCTGACCAGGGATCGAACCCGGGCCCCTTACAGTGGAAGCACGGAGTCCTAACCACTGGACCACCAGGGAATTCCCTCTATAAATTTAATTAAGATGATTTCCATAAAGCAAGTGTTATTTTCTCTTTACTTTCCATGATAAAAATCTATAATATATTCCCATGAATATATTATAGAAAAAAATACAATTCCCAAATACATTGAGCTAGTATTACTACTGAGGAAGATAATGTTGCGTTAGATTGGCAATACTGTATTTGCTGAGTTTTAGTACCACCTAGAAATTCACTTCACATAATCTTGCATTTTTCCATCCCTGGTGTCAGCTATTATGCCCTTTCTGCTCCCTACACTTTACCAGCTACACGGTGTCTAAACAGAACTGGGCTGAGAGTCACACTTTATTAGTTGTATTAGTTGTCATCTAACAAAGAATTTGACTTATGTTCAAAGTTTTGAACTAGGGCAGAGTAATTTTATCTCCACTTGATAGATTATATTTGCGATCCCCTCTTTGGATATGACTTAGAATAAAACACGAACACAGCTAATTGGAGCAAAAGAAATTGGACTAGTACAGAAGAGAAGAAGAACGAGACAGATTACAGCCTACAACAAGTGAATTATTCACAGGGCAAAATAATTCCCACAAATACAACAGTGATTCAGATTACTAAGGAACGGGCACAAATACTGCATCTGGGGGAGAAGGGAGTTTGCAAGTACTAACTGAAGTACTGTGGTGGCATCTGTCCTCTGAGAGGTAGGAGCAGCCTGCTTGCTGTTACGACTTACCTGGTTGCCTATGGCTGTAAAACATGCTTTGATGTAAGAAGTTGGTAATTATTCAAATGCTGAAATCAGAAGGGTTGAAAGGATTTTTAAAATCTTTTTTTTAAAAACATCATAAACTAAACAACAAACATAGAGTTGATCCTTAAACAATGAGAGGGTTAGGGGCGCCCACCCTTCACACAGTTGAAAATCCTCATATATAGTCATGATAAAACAACCACGATCATTCTAAAACATTAAACATAATTTTGGTAAAGAAAAAAAAAAAAAAAAAGAAAATCCTCATATAACTTATAGTCTGTCCTCATATCCACAGTTCTTCTGTATCTTGGGTTCTTCATATCCATGGTTCCACATCCTTGGATTCAACTAACTGCAGACTGTGTAGTACTGTATTATTTCCTATTGAAAAAAATCCACATATAAATGGACCTTCACAATTCAAACCTGTGTTCAAGGGGCAACTGTGTAATAATAATAATAATAGTAATAATAACCCAAGAGAGACTGGGTGATTGTCTCATCAGATGAAGGTGATAAATAAATGAAATTTAGATATATAAAATACAGAAATAGAGAATAAAACATAATCCCTTGTCTTCTGAAGATTTTTAGAATTAAAAATATATCTAAAGCAATAGTAAATTAGGACAGTTAAATGGAAGAAACTATTAAGCAAAACAGTTCCACAGTGGAACTGACTGGGGTTTTGAAGGGTAGTTGACTCATCATCAGTAAAGCTATTTCAGTGTTGATAAATATCAGAGGGTAAATGAAATCCTGATGAGATTAACATAGGGGAAGAAGGAAGACATGTGATTCAAGAGATGCTTCCCGACCTCTATTTTGTGATTCTACAGTAAAGATTCTATGTAGTTTTGTCTAATAATAGTTTCCAAATTTATAAAGGGGCTGGACCGCTATTCCAGCAAGACTTTAAGGATAAGGAGTTTATTTTTTCTTTCTTACCACATGGCTTGTCTCAGGGAACTCGACTTCATCCTGAGTGTCACTCCGGTCATTGTGTGGATTGAGTTAGAGGGAAGAGAGCATTAACAACAAATGTTGGCTTAAATGGACTTCCTATATTTGCCCCACACTTGGAAAAAGCAGATTTACTCTCCTCCAAGGACTTCTTAGTACCTAATGTTCAAAAAGAGCAAAAAGAAAAATGACATCTTAGCTAAAAATAATTTGTGTAGTGACACTGTGAAAAAGCAGTATTGCTTCTTGAGGAATATTCTGTATTCTGATGAAGGCTTAAATGGTCTGAAGGATAAGCCCTATCTTAGACCACTTAACCCAGGCATGTTTGCTGTGTGTGTTTTGCAAGCCCGGGTCAGCTTTAGAATTCTCCCACTCCCAATGTAGTGCCAGAAGAACATGTGATTAGACTGTCTGGCCAAGAGGATGGATTTGAGATCATGGTGTAGGAACTGTGCCATCCTTGAGATCTGAGTCCAGGGACCTAGCTGTATTTGTAACACACTGCTAATTACAGAGAGTGACATTGGTTAGGCACACAAGACATTGAATCTGTTCGTGTAAACGTGTAGGAGAGCAGCAGTTTAAAAGTTTGATGTTAATCAGCTCAACATCCTGCCAGAAGTAGAGTGTATTTTCCGAAAGGAATTGGTCTTATATAAAGTGTGGGTCTTTTGAGACAAGGGATAAAAGTCAGGACGAGAGGTGCTTTTCAAACGGTGAACTGTTTTTTTTCTGTCCACCATTTTATCTTGCTATTTCTGCAGAAAATGCAATCAGCTGAATCACAAATAATTTTTTTTTAATCATAGCTGCTGAAATACCCTAAACCTTAAATAAAGAAATTTGGAATTCAGGTATTATAAAAAGGATAGGAAAAATGAGAAAGCCTGGACAGGAGGTACTACTGTCTCAATCCTATTAATTTTAGAGGCAAGAAAAAGACAGGGTAGGTTTTTTTTTTTTCACTCACAAATCAGAGCCATTTTTCTGACACATAAATACCAAGCCTAGAACGTCAAATTTCAGTCTCTAAGCCCTCAAGATAAAATTTCTTTTGTTCAGTCTGTCAAGCCAAACTCTTGCTTGTTAAACTTTATTCTTTGTCCTAGTCCTTGTTTATGGCTAACATTTAACGCTCCCAGTATTTTTCCCAAATGGAGAATCAACATAAGTTTGCTTAATATGTTAACCAGTAAAAAAAGATTTTGTTAGCCGTCACAAAGAAAACTGCTACATTTTACTTTTGTTATTCACATTTTCAGAAGGGTTTCACACCCTTGCACGTAGCAGCCAAGTATGGAAGCCTGGATGTGGCAAAACTTCTCTTACAACGCCGTGCTGCTGCAGATTCTGCGGGGAAGGTAAAAGTTTTCAAGCATATATGTTTGTTATATAACTCGGTCAAGTTGGAAGCTTGGGAGATCTGCATTTCAAGATATTTTGCTCATTCTTCTTAAAGGAATATGAATGTAATGGATGAAACTATACCAAATAGATATGATGGCGGTGTCCATGACCTGCCCACATATACACTGATTCAGAAGGTGTTTAAAAGAGCTGTGCCTCAAATGTGTGTTCCTGTCACAACAGGGCCCAGAACTTCTCTATGTTAAGAAGAATTCTTGGAATGTTAACGTAATAATCCTTACATGGCATTTTAGACTTTTAATTATGGTGGAATCAAGATGCCCTGTGCTAACTGAAAGCTCAACGTATCATTTTCAGTTTTAGTTACGTTTCTAATAAGAAAATCATGAGGTATTTATTTTTATTTTTCCTATTGACTATATTAATTAATTAACATGGACTTAATCGATACCAGTTTCCTTGCATCCTGGCAGCTTCAGGGCAGCTAATGCTAATTTATTAATACTGAAACTTCAACACACCCATTACAGAATGGCCTTACCCCGCTCCATGTTGCTGCTCATTATGACAACCAGAAGGTGGCGCTGCTGTTACTGGAGAAGGGTGCTTCCCCTCATGCCACTGCCAAGGTGAGGACCACAGAAAGGATTTACAGACTGTAGGGTGTAACTCTAATCTGACTGGACATGGGAACTGTTTTTTAAGCACATGGTGCTGATATAACTGCAACCAGTCTTGGCAATAGTAGCTTTTGGTATTGTCCTTGTTTTTTTTTTCCCGACAGTTTGCTTCCACAGAGCCTTTTAAGATTTTTTTTTTTTTTTTTTTTTTTTTTGTTGCGGTACGCGGGCCTCTCACTTTTGTGGCCTCTCCCGTTGCGGAGCACAGGCTCCAGACGCGCAGGCTCAGCGGCCATGGCTCACGGGCCCAGCCACTCCGCGGCACGTGGGATCCTCCCAGACCGGGGCACGAACCCGTGTCCTCTGCATCGGCAGGCGGACTCTCAACCACTGCGCCACCAGGGAAGCCCAAAGCCTTTTAAGATTTTTTACAAGTTAGTAAATACTAAGGGGACGTGCCCAGGAACCAATAAAGATGACTCTGATTGCCAACACTCAGTGTTTTAGGCACACAAGTATGAGTTTTGAGAAATTAAACGTAAGAAAGGCAGTTCAGGTTTTCCCTTCTCTCGTATAAACAGAATGTCGTGATACACCTACCCTTTTATTCACTCATTCCTTCTGACTTCAAATTTTTCACTGTGCTCTGTATGAAAGACTTTTTGTTTTTTACATGTTTCATTCGTGTTAACTATAGCATACATCCTTCCAAGTTCCTAGGCTAGAAATGCATTTTGGGGGTATGTGTAGCACCAACTCATAAAATAGCTCCAACTAAGACTTGAACCTTTGGACAGAGTGTTTCCCACCATTTGAGCTGCCTCTTTATTACGCTGAAAATATACATAAATGTCATATAACAGATAAAGTCATCACTGTATCTTTCATTTATTCATTCAGTAAATATATATTGAGAAGATGTCATAGTTTATTTAAAAAGAAAAATATTTCTTGTGGTGGGAAAATATCCATGCTATGTTAGATGACATAATAAAGCAGCAACTATTACCACTTACATGCCAAACACTGTGCCTAGCATTTTACATGCAATATCTCATTTAATCTCATAATAATCCCATGAGATTGGTATTATAATGATTTCTATTCTATAGATGAGGAAGTGAGATTTAAATAGGTTACTTTGTACGTCCAAAGTCACATGACTACTAATTGACAGAGCTAGGATTTGACCTCAGACAATCTTGACTTTAGAGGCAGCACTCTTAACCACTAGGTCTACTGCGTCCCAAAGCAGTAGAGGAGAATTATTCCACTTCTATTATATAACTATGTACATATATGCTCACATGTCTATTTAAATTATACACATTATACATATATAATAAAATAGAATATTCTATGTGAAAGTATATTTTGTATATAAACAAATTATATATAATAAACTATTATATATGTATAACTTTGTACCCATACCTATATATAGATCTATATATGTATGTATATATACACACATATACATATTTTATTGCTACAAATATATGGCTTATAATAAAATATTTAAACTGTTAAAAGAGCAGGACAAATTTTTTTATTGCACATACCATCCTTATTTCTTTATAACCCTTTCTCTGTAATCTCATCAATCATGTATTTGTTTTATGTCTTTCTTCCTACTAGATTATAAACTACTTGAGGACATTAATCATGTTATATTCATATTTGCATATCTCTGAGGTATCTCATTCAGTATTATGTGGGTTCTCAATAAATTTGAAGGAAGAATGAAGACTGAGCGACTATTCCAATGGAATAAAAAAAAATATGCTCATTTAACATGCCAGTATTTTTTTTCATTAACTTTCTAGGCTGACCATTTTGAACAAAGATATGACTTTATCAACACCCAATACAACACATGTATATAAAGAAGGGATTGTAGTAAAACTATAAAACACGTGTTCTCCTCCCACAATGGGCTCTCAATGTACCAGGGAGAAAAGACCTAACTTATAAAATAACGTGTATGGTTCTTCCAAAGAGACAAATGTGCCCATGATCTCCAGCCTCTATAGAGTGTGGTCCTTACTCTTTGGCACACGTGAACAAAGTCCAGATCACTAGGGAGAGCATCCTCTACTCCAGGGTCCACAGAGGGGGGCTTCAGGAGGCTCCTCTAGTGTCTTCCACTCATCTGACCTCGCCTGTCAATCAGCATGAGTCCTGTAGCTCGGGGGCCGCTCCGAGAAGCTGCCAGTTGGTTGGACCCCACCCCTAACTCCACTTTTGACACGCTATTCACTACAGTTCCCCACCCCACCTCTCAACACACGTGGTCCCTTGGACCCTAGAACCTCTTTGCTTCTTTCTACCAAAATCCGGAATCTTTTCTTAGTCTTCATCGGGTTTTGCTGTTGTTATTGTTATTTGGTTCCAAAAACTTTGACTCTACGTGGAGTTAGGAGGGTTCTTCAGACTTGCAGGTTGAGTATCTGCTGGTCAGTCAGACCTCTTATATTACTAAAAATTTGACACTCTCTTTGATGATCTCTTATGTTGTTATGTTAAAACCTCCCTGTCCTTCTCCACGTAGGTCTCTGACTTTACCTAAACTTGGTAGGTTTACTGATTCTTTGCTTAGCCTTGGTAAAGCCTGTGCTGCAGAAATAGGGGGAGGTGGGGCTGAAGAAAGCCCACCGTAGCCAAAAAAGTGTTTAAACTTATAGGTTCCACAAAAATCTATGTGCCCTTTTATTCAACAGAGCCCACGGTCCAAGTGCAATGTTCTAGAGGACGTGGAACATCAAGGACCTATGAAAGGACTTCCAAGAAGAGCTGCTGAATTTCTTGAGCAGCTTAGAGGGAAATATTCATCTGAACTGAAAGATGCTTATTTTGGCTTGGAGAAAGGAAGACAGAGTAGATAGATAATGTAGGGACGTTTGAAGATCAAGGTTTCATGACAACACATAAGGGCATTTAAATTCTCAAAACTCCTTTGTATTTTTTTGGTACCCTTTGCAGTTAGACTTCAGGAATCCCCATGACCTAAAATTCTTCTTAGAGTTTCAAAAGAAGCCCTTGATCAACATGCAGTCTTTCCCTTCAGCATGCCACAGGCAGTGGCAAAGCCACTGCTTTTCATTTCTATCACGCATTTTTCATGGAAAATTCTACCTGACTTGATAAAGAAAAGGAAAGGAAACAATACAGGTTCCAGACTTACACTTGTTCCAGGGTTTTGTTTGTTTGTTCTTTTAACTAAGTATGGGGTTTAAAGTTTGGCTGTTGTAAACGAAGTATGAGTTCCTCTGGTCCTCTCCACAAACTCCCACATAAAACTAGTAGCCTCTTATTGCTACTTTTGAGCAGTTTGTAGAGATGAAGGGGGGGATCCAGGATTTTAACTGACCACCTAATAGGATTAATTAATTAATTAACCTAATAGGATTAATAGAAGCCTATTTTATTAATATCTTTTTCACCAGAATGCAGCCCCTTAAGGACAGGGATCAGGTCTTATCCACCTCTATATCCCCACACCTAGCACACTGACCAGCACACGCTAGGTACCTACTAAATAGCTGTTGAATGAGTAAAAAGTACACATTAGTAGGAATGTTATAACAAGACCATAGAAATCCATTTTATTCTCTTCTATTAAAACCATGTGTGAAATGTAGTATTCAGTTCCAGGCAGCACAATTCAAGAGCTATATCGACAAACTAGCATCAGTCCAGAGCAGGTCATCCTTCATGGAGAGAGCTCTAGAAATGGGGCTTCTGTCAGGAATAGTTGAAGGAATGGGAGATTTAGCCTGGAAAACTGAAGACTAAAGGGAGATATGAAAACCATCACCAGGTATTTAAAGGACGGTCACATAGAAGAGGAATCTGGTTTATTGCTCTTCAGGGGCAGCATTATGAGGGGGAGATTTTAAGCTTTGGGGCATTTGTGTCTATATCTGTCTTACATGTAAGTAGAATGGGGTGCCTTGTGACATGGGTTGCAAAGATTTGGATGTTGTTGGATGGAAACTTACGATGGGCAAGAATTTGGATTTAGTATAAACGCACTTTTAACTTTTCTGTTGATTAGAGATTCTTATTTCCTTCAGACATATATCATGGCAATTGCTAAGCTTACAAATTACATGAGTTTTATCTTTACTTTTTTAGAATGGCTATACTCCTTTACATATTGCTGCCAAGAAGAATCAAATGCAGATAGCTTCCACACTCCTGAACTATGGAGCAGAGACGAACATTGTGACAAAGCAAGGAGTCACTCCACTCCATCTGGCCTCGCAAGAGGGGCACACAGATATGGTCACCTTGCTTCTGGATAAGGGAGCAAATATCCACATGTCAACCAAGGTATTCCGGTTTTGCCTCTTGCTTTAGTGAAGAGTCTTCTGAATGAATGTAAATAGAAACCAATCTAAGATCATTTGGAACAAAAAGGGGGCAGGTTTGAAAGAGAAACAAGAATATCTCATAGAATTCAAGTGTAGCAAAGGAGTCAAGCCTCATGAGGGACCGGAAGATCACAAGGAAGCAGGAGTGAGGCTCACAGACTCTGCCTGTAGGGCTGCATGTTTGTATCTTGACTTTTCCCGACAAGTCAGTTTCATTTGCCTCTCTCTGTGGATCTGCTTCCTGTGCGTCTCTGTGTATGTGACCAAAGAGGCTACCCTATAGCTGCCAATAGTCAGCATCGCTGCAATTCAAGCAGTCAGTCCAGATTGCCATGGTACCTGCTGGTCCTAATTCCAAATTCCAGAGAGGGAGAGAGGTGGCAGTTTCATCTGGGTTCCGGCCCAAGCAATTGCTTCGAAGCTGCTGGTCTGTGCCCATGACCTAAGTCATTTTCAGCTGGGCTGAGCTTCCGAGGCACCTGTTGGTTGGGAGCAGGGAACTCAGTAAAATAAAGATTTCTGAGCCAGCTTCAGTTGAGCCTAGCTCGGCTGGTTGTTGTGGAGGTGGTCAGATAAAGCACGTCTCCAGAGAATAGCCTTTGTGGACAGCATATTAGCTCTAATAGAGTAATAGTTAGGGACATATCAGAAAAAGAGATTATTCAAATATTTAGATTTTTACAAGTACATGTCAGTCTCTCTCCATATATAGCTATGCCCCTATCTTATCTATACCTATCTATATCTGTATCTGTATCTATATATTTATATCTATATATACTTCTGTGTACTCCACTGGAGCCAGCTGCTGAGAAACAAAAAATTGGAGCCTGTATTTATAAGTTAGCTCATCAGTTAGATCTCCTAATACTTTTTTGTAACACGTGGTGTGGGTTTAGTGAAAATTAAGTTTCTTAGGATTTTCCACAAATATACAAATAAGATGTTTTCCACATCTCACTGTTGAATTAATTAGTACTTTTGGAGACTCAGTTGTAAGTTGGTCTTAATAACATTTGTAAATGGGTCGTGTAGCTTATGTCCTTTAGAAAGAGCTGTGAAAAAGACAGGCCTGTCTTGAATGCCTCTAGAGCCCTATTCTGTGTCTTTATCACTCAGAAGTGTTCCAGTACATCCCTTGCCCTTCCGCACTTCTCTCTTCTCTATCGAAAGGCCTCTGAGATCCTTTTTTAAAGCATGGTGATACTAATTACACGGTTAGCCCTCCAAAAGATATTTGCATTTTAACAAGAATGAACATGATGAAGCCTTATGGTGAAATTCAGTGTGTCAGACAGTCATTAAAGTCCCGGGCATGGATTTCCTTGTGGTCGTTAAAATCATGCCTCTCAGGTGGTCTTTTACCCCACTGGGGATAGTCTCACCATGAAACCAATAGTAGAATATTTCATTTAACATCAGTATACAAATGAGTCATGTAAGTGTTTATTGTCCATTAAAAACAAATCTTCGTTAAAAAATAAACACAAGAAATCCATAAACAAATCAGGCAAAATTTTGAGTAGAATGGAAATTCTAGACATTTCATGAAACTGATCACACAGTGCTTCTGATGGTGTAATTTTTAATTCATAAAAATTATAGATACATATCTGGAATCAGTTCACTATGTTCTCCCTGATAGTATTCTTCTAAACATATTACTTCCTTTGAGAGAATTTTAGCAGTCAATCAGCAAATATTTAATGAGTATTTTTGAATATTTTCTCCACTCAGCAATGGAGAAAAATATTCAATTTGAATCACAAAGTATTTATGTTATCTTTATAACAATGATTTCAACATTGGGTGGTGTCTTAAAGACAAAGGCATGATGTACTGATATTTGCTACTAGAGTAAAATGTTAGTAAATATGTTAAGATATATCTGAATAACAATATAATATATAAAAATATAACCCTGGCTTTTGGTTGGTATTATTTATAATTATACATTATAATAATTAATAAATAAGTTATATAGGAAATAAATAAATTATAAGATAATGCAACCGTGAAAGTATCTCAGGTAATAAGCAAAACCAATAATAAATTCTCCTGTTTTTGTAAATTACATATATTCTTTTTCTACTTAAGACCAGCTAAAATCAGTAATTTCATATTCTCTAAATGATTATTTCTTAGTAAGAACCGTAATATAGAAATGATATTACATTCCTTATCCAATCACTATGTAATAATAAAATAAAACCGACTGTAGAGTCCACCGGTACATCTTAGGAAATAAATTACTTTTTTTGAAAAGAACTCCTTCAACATCTTCTATTTTCTTAATTTATTAGGAAGGTTTACATAATTTGATTTAGGTATGCAAGCTTACCATAATAAACTATAGAGGATTTTCATACTGGTTGTTAGTTTGCAATCTTATACTGTAGAAAATCCATTCTGCAAAGTCATGTAGAAAACAGCACATATATTTGAAAGGCCATTAAAGATGCCTTTGAGATATTTGATGATCACTTCAATAACATTTTTAAAAGACCAATGATCTCAAAGGAGAAATATTTTTATGTTTGCTATTTTAATATGGAGAAAAACAACATGAAGAATAATCTTCTGTTTTGTCCTAATATTCATACTGTTTACACTTTAGGACTGTATACTATTTGTTTAGAAGTGATAACATTTTAATGCAAAAGAGTGCATATTCCACCTCATCCTCATGTTTTATGAAACTCAAAGTTGAGCTCCAGAATTCCTTGGTGGTCCAGTGGTTAGGACTCAGAGCTTTCACTGCCAAGGGCCTGGGTCCGATCCCTCGTTGGAGAACTAAGATCCCACACACTGCACGGCACAGCCAAAAAAAAAAAAAGGAAAAACAAAAGCTGAGCTCAGCCAGCACTGTAAGAATCAAAAAGCCTTGGACTCTTAAATATAAAGCCCTTTCTCTAGTTGGAGAACTTTTTCTTTCTCTGTAAATATCACTTCGATTTTTTAAAGGTCAGAGAACTTGTCAGTTTATAGAAGTAAAGCAGGCCTGCAAAGCCATGGTTAAGAGGGATGGTCAACTTTAATTGGATGTGAATTGGGGGAGAGGGGGTGCCAACTCAGAACAAGTAAGATACCTCAGTATACAGATGCAGGATGTACAGGTAGAGGATAAATATACTAGGTATTTGAACAATACAGCAGGAGAGAAACATACGGCATGAATATACTGTTAGCTGGAATATAAGCTCTAAAAGGGCAGAAGCTTTTATTCACTGATATATTCGAGTGCCTAGAACACTTCCTGGCATGTGAAAGGTACTCAAAAAACACTAGTTAAACATACAAATGACTTAGGTTTTAAAGATACTCTTTAAATTTCAATTTTGCTTGATGGGAGATACTTGCATATGTAGTAACGCTGCCAGACTGTGGCATTGACTGAATGAACCACTTTTCCCTCCTCCTTTCTCTATTCTTTCATCTTTTATTAATTCTTAACTGTACTTTAATTGCATATTCAAATAATTAAAATAATTACTTGATGTATGTGTGCCAGGACATGTACATAAAACTGGCCAAATTTATGGGGCAATATATAAATGATGGGGTCACTATTTAGCACTTAGCGGAACCCCCAAAATAATGTACTATCTTTGGAGATGCTGGAGAAAATTATTCTGAACTCATTTCCTGTAACTCTGGACATCTTTTTCATTGATGTGATGTTTGATTGATGAAAATATAAATTATTGCTGTGGTTATAATGTAGAAGTAGTAACCGGTTGGTCCATTATTTAAGGAAATAAATTGATTCAACAGGAGGCACAGATGGGTTTGAAATAAATGTTGTTTGGAAGCTTACTAGCTGAGTTATTTTAAAGGCTCACATCATAATATAAGTACACAGTATAGAAAATGTAATTTGAAGAAAGTGTTGAGTAACTTAGAGAGTATGTCTTAGATGGAAAGTCATATTAACTTGGAGGGTTTGTCTTAGATATCAGAAAATGCAGTTTCTAGAGAGAGGCTGTGAACTTTTCAGGATTTTTCAAGACATAGTATTATAGATGATACAATGTATTTTCTTCTTCAATTGTACCCCCTTTGCTTCCCTTCTCTCTATAGAGTGGACTCACATCCTTACACCTTGCAGCCCAGGAAGATAAAGTGAATGTTGCTGATATTCTCACCAAGCATGGGGCTGACAAGGATGCTCACACAAAGGTAAAGCGAGTCACTGTAATATTGTGACAGGTTCTGCCTTGGATTATTCCCAGTAGCCCCCATTCAGGTCACCACAAGTCCAAGTTCCCCCTCCTCAAAGCCCATTCTGAATAATTTATGACTCTCCTCACAAATCTATAATGGTTCTCCATTTTTACTGAAAGCAAGTGCAAATGGATAGCAGATATTTGGAATCTTTACAAAAAGATTCCAACTTTGCAGACTTAGGTTTACCCTCTCTCCCTCATTACTTCAGCTAGTCAGGATGACTTGCACTTTTCTTCCTGTACTTGCTTCCCTCCATGCCCCCCTCTCCCCTTGAGTATTAACTACTAGAGTAGTAATTTATTTGTTTATTATTACTTGTAGCTTGGTTACACTCCTTTAATTGTGGCCTGTCACTATGGAAACGTGAAAATGGTCAACTTTCTTCTGAAGCAGGGAGCAAATGTCAATGCAAAAACCAAGGTAAAATACATGTACTCATTTTTATTTTCTATAAACAAATGGTTCGGCTATATGGACACTTCAGTAGCTCACCACAGTTACAAACATATTTTCTTTTTAGTTCTTCTTAAGTGATTTTGAATAAGCGATGTAGTTTTGTACAGTTGTTGGGACTTCTCATTCTAATAACCTTTGACAGCCATGTAGGCGACATCGATTTAACAATTTACTATAGGATACAATAGATGCTGGCTAGAATATCTTGATGTTCTGGCCGATTTCCTTTACATTGTTTCACGGCCTTGGCCCTCCCCTAGCCCTCAGTCTCTGGTGAGGAAATACAGACAGGCAGCCTGGACTGCATGCCTTTCATTTTTAATGAATTCTGTCACATTTGGACTACCACGTGGTTGTGCTCAGTGAGGCAATACTGTGTAAGGCCTGGCTTGGAAGATTTCAAAGATAATGCAGAGCTGACTGTTTTTCTCAGTGCCATATGAAGGGTCCTATCCTGCAAAGCATGATGGGAACATAAAACCACACTTCGGTATATTCAAATTATTTCAAGGAAGAGAAATGCGTAAAATGACTACTGCTACTATGCATAATATAACCTGCAGCTCCAATTTTCTTGGTCCAAAGAAGTATGTAATTGCATTTGTTTAAGTTTATGTATCAGAAATCACTAACTGCAGCTGTGTGAATAGGCTCAAGTAAATTAGTGTGAGCACATTCGGGAGTTTTCAAAGTCATCATTCAAGATGCTAATAATTAGCCACCACCATCTTGAGTTGAGCTGTCATGGTGTCCCGATTTCCACGAGGAACTCTGGTCTGAAGCGCTGGGTTCGAGGCCTCTGCATGCAGTACCCTATGAGCAAGTAAAAATAGAATAAGCACAAAGGGAATAAAAAGGCTCCAGGGCTGGGCAGAGCTGCTGGTGAGGCTTCCCAGGGGGATAAGACTCTGACAGACTACACAATTGACACAGAAAAAGAGAGGAGAGTGAGAGTAAGAGAGAGACAGAAAGAGAGAGAGAGAGAGAGAGAGAGAAAGAGAGAGCTGCCCATGTGGAGCATAGCGCTCAGGCACACGGCCTGCCAAGCTGAGGTGTTGGGCGCAGCCATTTCACACTAGGAACTCTGGTCTGAAGAGTGGGGTGCACTTCAAGTGAAACTAGACAAGCACAAAGGAAAAGAAAAAAAGATATACAGGGGGGCTTCCCTGGTGGCGCAGTGGTTGAGAGTCCATATGCCGATGCAGGGGACACGGGTTCATGCCCTGATCCGGGAAGATCCCACATGCCACGGAGCGGCTGGACCCGTGAGCCATGGCCACTGAGCCTGTGCATCCAGAGCCTGTACTCCGCAACGGGAGAGGCCACAACAGTGAGAGGCCGCCGTACCAAAAAAAAAAAAAAGATATACAGGTATTCCACCAGACGCAGCCCTGCCCACTAGAAGGACAAGATCCAGCCCCACCACCAGACCACAGGCACCAGTCCCCTCCACCAGGAAGCCTACACAAGCCACTGAACCAACCTCACCCACTGTGGGGCAGACACCAAAAATAACGGGAACTACGAACTGGCAGCCTGCGAAAAGGAGACCACAAACACGGTGAGTTAAACAAAATGAGAAGACAGAGAAAAATGCAGCAGATGAAGGAGCAAGGTAAAAACCCACCAGACCAAACATATGAAGAGGAAATAGGCAATCTACCTGAAAAAGAGTTCAGAATAATGATAGTAAAGATGTTCCAAAATCTTGGAAATAGAATGGAGAAAATACAAGAAACGTTTAACAAGGACCTAGAAGAACTAAGGAGCAAACAAGTAATGATGAACAACACAATAAATGAAACTAAAAATACTCTAGAAGGGATCAATAGAATAACTGAGGCAGAAGAACAGATAAGTGACCTGGAAGATAAAATAGTGGAAATAACTACTGCAGAGCAGAATAAAGAAAAAAGAATGAAAATAATTGAGGACAGTCTCAGAGACCTCTGGGACAACATTAAATACACCAACATTCCAATTATAGGGGTCCCAGAAGAAGAAGACAAAAAGAAAGGGACTGAGAAAATATTTGAAGACATTATAGTTGAAAACTTCCCTAACATGGGAGAGGAAATGGTCAATCAAGTCCAGGAAGTGCAGAGAGTCCCATACAGGATAAATCCAAGGAGAAACACACCAAGACACATATTAATCAAACTATCAAAAATTAAATACAAAGAAAAAATATTAAAAGCAGCAAGGGAAAAGCAATAAATAACATACAAGGGAATCTCCATAAGGTTAACAGCTGATCTTTCAGCAGAAACTCCTGGCAGGACCATATTTAAAGTGATGAAAGGGAAAAACCTACAACCCAGATTGCTTGTGGATTAAATCTCCACAATCAACTTGAGGTACCCTGCATCTGTGGAATACCTGAATAGACAACGAATCATCCCAAACTGAGGAGGTGGACTTTGGCAGCAAGATATATTATTGTTTCCCCTTTTCTCTTTTTGTTTGAGATTTTGAGATGTTTCTGTGTGAGATTTTGTCTGTATAGCTTTGCTTTCACCATTTGTCCTTGGATTCTGTCCGTCCATTCATTTTTTCTTCTTTTTTTTTACTTTTTAAAATATTTTTCATAATGATTATTTTTTATTTTAATAACTTTATTTTTTTTAATCTTACTTTATTTTATTTTATCCTCTTTCTTTCTTTCTTTCTATTTTTTCTCCCTTTTATTCTGAGCCATGTGGATGAAAGGCTCTTGGTGCTCCAGCCAGGAGTCAGCGCTGTGCCTCTGAGGTGGGAGAGCCAACTTCAGGACACTGGTCCACAAGAGACCTCCCAGCTCCACATAATATCAAATGGCAAGAATCTCCCAGAGATATCAGTCTCAACATCAAGACCCAGCTTCACTCAACGACCAGCAAGCTACAGTGCTGGACACCCTATGCCAAACAACTAGCAAGACAGGAACACAGCCCCATCCATTAGCAAAGAAGCTGCCTAAAATCATAAGGCCACAGACACCCCAAAACACACCACCAGACGTGGACCTGCCCACCAGAAAGACAAGATCCAGCCTCATCCACCAGAACACAGGCACTAGTCCCTTGCATCAGGAAGCCTACACAACCCACAGAACCAACCTTAGCCGCTGTGGACAGACACCAAGAACAATGGGAACTATGAACCTGCGTCCTGCGAAAAGGAGACCCCAAACACAGTAAGATAAGCAAAATGAGAAGACAGGAAAATGCACAGCAGTTGAAGGAGCAAGATAAAAACCCACCAGACCTAACAAATGAAGAGGAAATAGGCAGTCTACCTGAAAAAGAGGTCAGAATAATGATAGTAAAAGATGATCCAAAATCTTGGAAATAGAATAGCGAAAATGCAAGAAACATTTAACAAAGACCTAGAATAACTAAAGAGCAAACAAACAATGATGAACAACACAATAAACGAAATTAAAAATACTCTAGAAGGGATCAATAGCAGAATAACTGAGGCAGAAGAACGGATAAGTGACCTGGAAGATAAAATAGTGGAAATAACTACTGCAGAGCAGGATAAAGAAAAAGGAATGGAAAGAACTGAGGACAGTCTTAGAGACCTCTGGGACAACATTAAATACACCAACATTCCAATTATAGGGGTCCCAGAAGAAGAAGACAAAAAGAAAGGGACTGAGAAAATATTTGAAGACATTATAGTTGAAAACTTCCCTAATATGGGAAAGGAAATAGTTAATGAAGTCCAGGGAGCACAGAGGGTCCCATACAGGATAAATCCAAGGAGAAACACGCCAAGACACATATTAATCAAACGATCAAAAATTAAATACAAAGAAAAAATATTAAAAGCACCAAGGGAAAAACAACAAATAACACACAAGGGAATCCCCATAAGGTTAACAGCTGATCTTTCAGCAGAAACTCTGCAAGCCAGAAGGGAGTGGCAGGACATATTTAAAGTGATAAAGGAGAAAATCCTACAACCAAGATTACTCTACCCAGCAAGGATCTCATTCAGATTTGATGGAGAAATTAAAATGTTTACAGACAAGCAAAAGCTGAGAGAGTTCAGCACCACCAAACCAGCTCTACAACAGATGCTAAAGGAACTTCTCTAGGCAAGAAACACAAGAGAAGGAAAAGACCCACAATAACAAACCCAAAACAATTAAGAAAATGGGAATAGGAACATACATATCGATAATTACCTTAAATGTAAATGAATGAAATGCTCCCACCAAAAGACACAGACTGGCTGAATGGATACAAAAACAAGACCCATATATATGCTGTCTACAAGAGACCCACTCCAGACCTAGGGACACATACAGACTGAAAGTGAGGGGATGGAAAAAGATATTCCATGCAAATGGAAATCAGAAGAAAGCTGGAGTAGCAATTCTCATATCAGACAAAATAGACATTAAAATAAAGACTATTACAAAAGACAAAGAAGGACACTACATAATGATCAAGGGATCGATCCAGGAAGAAGATATAACAATTGTAAATATTCATGCACCCTACATAGGAGCACCTCAATACATAAGGCAAATACTAACAGCCATAAAAGGGGAAATCGACAGTAACACAACCATAGTAGGGGACTTTAACACCCCACTTTCACCAATGGACAGATCATCCAACATGAAAATAAATAAGGAAACACAAGCTTTAAATGATACATTAAACAAGATGGACTTAATTGATATTTATAGGACAATCCATCAAAAAACAACAAAATACACATTTTTCTCAAGTGCTCATGGAACATTTCCAGGATAGATCATATCTTGGGTCACAAATCAAGCCTTGGTAAATTTAAGAAAATTGAAATCATATCAAATATCTTTTCCAACCACAACGCTATTAGACTAGATATCAATTATAGGAAAAGATCTGTAAAAAATACAAACACATGGAGACTAAACAATACACTACTTAATAACCAAGAGATCACTGAAGAAATCAAAGAGGAAATCAAAAAATACCTAGAAACAAATGACAATGAAAACACGACGACCCAAAACCTATGGGACGCAGCAAAAGCAGTTCTAAGAGGGAAGTTTATAGCAATACAATCCTACCTTAAGAAACAGGAAACATCTCAAATAAACAACCTAACATTTCACCTAAAGTAATTAGAGAAAGAAGAACAAAAAAACCCCAAAGTCAGCAGAAGGAAAGAAATCATAAAGATCAGATCAGAAATAAATGGAAAAGAAATGAAGGAAACTATAGCAAAGATCAATAAAACTAAAAGCTGGTTCTTTGAGAAGATAAACAAAATTTATAAACCATTAGCCAGACTCATCATGAAAAAGGGAGAAGACTCAAATCAGTAGAATTAGAAATGAAAAAGGAGAAGTAACAACTGACACTGCAGAAATACAAAGGATCATGAGAGATTACTACAAGCAACTCTATGCCAATAAAATGGACAACCTGGAAGAAATGGACAAGTTCACAGAAATGCACAACCTGCTGAGACTGAACCAGGAAGAAATAGAAAATATGAACAGAGCAATCACAAGCAATCACAAAACAGGATTGCAAGGATTCTTCAATATATGCAAATCAATCAATGTGATACACCATATTAAAAAATTGAAGGAGAAAAACCATATGATCATCTCAATAGATGCAGAGAAAGCTTTCAACAAAATTCAACACCCATTTATGATAAAAAAAAAAAAAACCTGCAGAAAGTAGGCATAGAGGGAACTTTCCTCAACATAATAAAGGGCATATATGACAAACCCACAGCCAACATCATCCTCAATGGTGAAAAACTGAAACCATTTCCACTAAGATCAGGAACAAGACCAGGCTGCCCACTCGCACCACTATTATTCAATATAGTTTTGGACGTTTTAGCCACAGTGATCAGAGAAGAAAAAGAAATAAAAGGAATCCAAATCGGAAAAGAAGAAGTAAAGCTGTCACTGTTTGCAGGTGACATGATACTATACATAGAGAATCCTAAAGATGCCACCAGAAAACTACTAGAGCTAATCAATGAATTTGGTAAAGTAGAAGGATACAAAGTTAATGCACAGAAATCTCTGGTATTACTATACACTAATGATGAAAAATCTGAAAGTGAAATTAAGAAAACACTCCCATTTACCATTGCAACAAAAAGAATAAAATATCTAGGAATAAACCTACCTAAGCAGACAAAAGACCTGTATGCAGAAAATTATAAGACACTGATAAAAGAAATTAAAGATGATACAAATAGATGGAGAGATATACCATGTTCTTGGATTGGAAGAATCAACATTGTGAAAATGATTCTACTACCCAAAGCAATCTACAGATTCAATGCAATCCCTATCAAACTACCACTGGCATTTTTCACAGAACTAGAACAAAAAATTTCACAATTTGTATGGAAACACAAAAGACCCCGAATGGCCAAAGCAATATTGAGAACGAAAAATGGAGCTCAAGGAATCAGGCTCCCTGACTTCAGACTATACTAGAAAGCTACAGTAGTCAAGACAGTATGGTACTGGCACAAAAACAGAAACATAGATCAATGGAACAGGATAGAAAGCCCAGAGATAAACCCACGCACATATGGTCACCTTATCTTTGATAAAGGAGGCAAGAATATACAGTGGAGAAAAGACAGTCTCTTCAATAAGTGGTGCTGGGAAAACTGGACTGCTACATGTAAAAGTATGAAATTAGAACACTCCCTAACACCATACCATACACAAAAATAAACTCAAAATGGATTAAAGACCTAAATGTAAGGCCAGACACTATCAAACTCTTAGAGGAAAACATAGGCAGAACGCTCTATGACATAAATCACAGCAAGATCCTTTTTGACCCACCTCCTAGAGAAATGGATATAAAAACAAGAATAAACAAATGGGACCTAATGAAACTTAAAAGCTTTTGCACAGCAAAGGAAACCATAAACAAGACCCAAAGACAACCCTCAGAATGGGAGAAAATATTTGCAAATGAAGCAACTGACAAAGGATTAATCTCCAAAATTTACAAGGAGCTCATGCAGTTCCATAACAAAAAGACAAACAACCCAATCCAAAAATGGGCAGAAGACCTAAATAGACATTTCTCCAAATATGATATACAGACTGCCAACAAACACATGAAAGAATGCTCAACATCATTAGAGAAATGCAAATCAAAACTACTATGAGATATCATCTCACACGGGTCAGAATAGCAATCATCAAAAAATCTAGAAACAGGGCTTTCCTGGTGGCGCAGTGGTTGAGAGTCCGCCTGCCGATACAGGGGACACGGGTTCGTGCCCCGGTCCGGAAAGATCCCACATGCTGCAGAGCGGCTGGGCCCGTGAGCCATGGCCGCTGAGCCTGCGCATCCGGAGCCTGTGCTCTGCCACGGGAGAGGCCACAACAGTGAGAGGCCCGCGTACTGAAAAAGAAAAAAAAAAAAAAAAGAAAAAAAAAATCTAGAAACAATAAATGATGGAGAGGGTGTGGAGAAAAGGGAACCCTCTTGCACTGCTGGTGGGAATGTGAATTGGTACAGCCACTATGGAGAACAGTATGGAGGTTCCTTAAAAAACTACAAATAGAACTACCATATGACCCAGCAATCCCACTACTGGGCATATACCCTGAGAAAACCATAATTGAAAGAGAGTCATGTACCAAAATATTCATTGCAGCTCTATTTACAATAGCCTGGAGATGGAAACAACCTAAGTGCCCATCAACAGATGAATGGATAAAGAAGATGTGGCACATATACACAATGGAATATTACTCATCCATAAAAAGAAACAAAATTGAGTTATTTGTAGTGAGGTGGATGGACCTAGAGTCTGTTATACAGAGTGAAGTAAGTCAGAAAGAGAAAAGCAAATACCGTATGCTAACACATGTATATGGAATGTAAGGAAAAAAAAAAAGTAATGAAGAACCTAGGGGTGGGACAGGAATAAAGACACAGACCTACTAGAGAATGGACTTGAGAATATGGGGAGGGGGGAAGGGCAAGCTGTGATAAAGTGAGAGAGTGGCATGGACATATATGTACACTACCAAACGTAAAATAGATAGCTAATGGGAAGTAGCCGCATAGCACAGGGAGATCAGCTCGGTGGTTTGTGACCACCTAGAGGGGTGGGATAGGGAGGGTGGGAGGGAGGGAGACGCAAGAGGGAAGAGATATGGGAACATATGTATATGTATAACTGATTCACTTTGTTATAAAGCAGAAACTAACATGCCATTGTAAAGCAATTATACTCCGATAAAGATGTTTAAAAAAATGTAAATGGATTAAATGTCATGGATTAAACACTCCATGACATAAATCACAGCAAGATCCTTTTTGATCCACCTTCTAGGGAAATGGAAATAAAAACAAAAATAAACAAATGGGACCTAATGAAACTTAAAAGCTTTTGAACAGCAAAGGAAACCATAAACAAGACGAAAAGACAACCCTCAGAAAGGGAGAAAATATTTGCAAATGAAGCAACTGACAAAGGGTTAATCTCCAAAATATACAAGCAGCTCATTCAGCTCAATATCAAAAAAACAAACAAACAAATCCAAAAATGGTCAGAAGACCTAAATAGAGATTTCTCCAAAGAATATATACAGATTGCCAACAAACACATGAAAGGATGCTCAACGTCACTAATCATAAGAGAAATGCAAATCAAAACCACAATACATTTATCACCTCATACCGGTCAGAATGACCTTCATCAAAACACCTACAAACAATGAATGCTAAAGAGGGTGTGGAGAGAAGGGAACCCTCTTGCACTGTTGGTGGGAATGTAAATTGATAGAGCCACTATGCAGAACAGTATGGAGGTTCCTTAAGAAACTAAAAATAGAACTACCGTATGACCCAGCAATCCCACTACTGGGCATATACCCTGAGAAAACCATAATTCAAAAAGAGACACGTACCACAGTGTTCATTGCAGCACTATTTACAATAGCCAGGAGATGGAAACAACCTAAGTGTCCATCAACAGATGAATGGATGAAGAAGATGTGGCACATATATACAATGGGATATTACTCAGCCATAAAAAGAAACAGAATTGAGTTATTTGTAGTGAGGTGGATGGACCTAGAGTCTGTCATACAGAGTGAAGTCAGTCGGAAAGAGAAAAACGAATACCGTCTGCTAACACATATATATGGAATCTAAAAAAAAGTGGTTCTGAAGAAACTAGGGGCAGGACAGGAATAAAGACGCAGACATTGAGAATGGACTGAAGGACATGGGGAGGGGGAAGGGTAAGCTGTGACAAAGTGAGAGAGTGGCATGGACATATATACACTACCAAATGTAAAACAGATAGCTAGTGGGAAGCAGCTGCATAGCACAGGGAGATCAGCTCAGTGCTGTGTGACCACCTAGAGGGGTGGGATAGGGAGGGTGGGAGGGAGACACAAGAGGGAGGGAATATCGGGATATATGTATATGTATAGCTGATTCACTATGCTGTACAGCAGAAACTAACGCAGTATTGTAAAGCAATTATACTCCATAAAGATGTTTAAAAAAAAAGATGCTACTAATTAGAAACATAAGTTTTGGAACTCAGTTTTTTATATCCTCTTTGAAGTAGAAACAAAAGCATGCCTATACATAAGCGTATTTGTAACTGAATTAAAAATAAAGTTATTTTTTTAATTATTGATAATACTAATAACATTTGAGATTCAAAACTTCTACTCTGACTCTAACAAGAATAGCTATTGCCTAGTTTCTGAGCAGTTCTTGAGTGTTCATGAAATTGCACTTTGAGACTTATTTAAAAGCTTCCATATGAATTCTCAGGCTTTAGCGTGTGATACCTTTTTGCTGAGTCAGTTCACATATAAGTATTGCTGGAAAGACTTTCTTGCTGGAATCCAGGTATTCTCCGGAAAAGCATAAATGCAGCAATGCAATGAGATTTTGTCAGAACTTGAAAACGTTTACCATATTTTTTTGTTAAATATTTGTTGAAATTGTTAGGATATTTAAAAGCCAGACATGTTGTCTATATAACGTCATTTACCTCCCCTGGGTTTCATCTGCATTCAAATGGACATTTGGTTGAGAGAAAAATCTCATTTTAACTTTTCAGATTTTAAAAAAGTGAACTATGTAGATTTTACCTGCTTTTGGAAGTAAATATATCTTTTCATATATCTTCAGGGGAGTGGACAGATACATACCTCAAAGGACATTCTTTTAATAAATACTTCAGAATTTTTTCACAGAAAATGACAGTTTTGGAGGAGGAATCATGTTTTCTTCCTCACATCCCATATGTAACCATAGTTACTAAAAAATTGTTTTGTTGCTATGAAAATAAAAACATACGTATTTCGTTTACTCTTCAAAGATTCATCACTTGGTATAAAAATTTGGGAAATTTTATAAAACTTTGGTATAATCTTTATAAACACAATGGAAAGGAGTAATTTTTTTAGGAAAAGAAATATTACTTACTTTATGCTCCTGAAATATCCATGGATTACTTGACTTGAGAGCAGAGTCCTTGCAGTAGCTATAAGTTTCTCAGAGTCCTTGTAATTGATTTATATTTCCAGGTTTCCTGAGGTCATTCCATTGTAGGGATATATAACAGACAAGGCAAAGCTGATGACATTCCAGCCTGGGGGTAGTCAGACAAATAGACTGTCACACATATGGTACATCCCCATGGATGGAAAGGCCAGAGTGAAAGCATAGAAGGAATCATGTGGCACCCTATGCATTGTTTTAAAAAAATTCAATCAAGTAAATTTTAAAGATCTAATTGGCTTTATTGAATGATTCATGAATCAGCAGCATCTATCTAGCAAGTAGAGAGGAGTTCCGAAGGACTGCAAAACGGGAAAGGTTTTAAAAGGCAGAACAACGAAGTCATAAAGAAAAAAGATTATTTCGGACCTAGGTATCCTACATATGGGGGACAGAAGGGGTCTAAGTGGCAGATTACCTCTTGTTCGTTTTGGGGATGGTGCGGGCCCACGTGACGGATTACGTTCTTGGTGCTGACCAGAAAATTCCTGACTGACCAATTAAGACTACATTTCTGGCGAGGTTGAAGCTTCAGTTAGGTTAGGTATTAAGCCCCGGTTTCATGGTGTGGCCTAGCACAAGTGATTCCATTTTTTGGCCTATGGCTTTTCTTTTTAACAGTTCCCCCCTTTTGATCAGACTTTCAGCTTAACTGAAAGAAGTGATCAAACTTTAAGGCATTAGCATCACTCTCAGCTACCTCTCTGAAGTTCTCATGGTTTTTATCATCTCTTTGGTGGTATCCATAGGTTATGATGTTTCTTCTACCCCGTGATATTCAAAGATTATAGCTTCAGGTTCACAATCTTTAAATTGGTTATTCTCTTCGTTCCTTTCCTGATGTTCCAGTCTTAGGGAGATCATTTGCTTTGTGTTTAGTGGCTGTGAACATGTATTTAAAGCTTTTGCCAGAACACGATGCACGAGGGAGATTATTATAATTATTATAAGCAGGATAATTCCCAATGTTTGGAGTACACTTCTGAGCCGTGGTGCCCAAGACCGAAATCAATTGAAATCAAGACCTCATTGAAGGAGTCACCTTTTTTAAGCCAAGTGGCTTGCTCAGTGATTTTATGTAATTGTTTCAACTTCCCCAGAAGTGTTAATCCAAGTGCAGCAGGGGGTGTTGGCTGCAACACACACTCTTGCTCAGCTCAAACAGAATCAAGGGCTATCCTATTATCAAGAATAACTTTAGCCACAGAGTCTAAGGATCTTTCTTGGGCAGTTCTTATCTTTGCAACAGAATCTGGAATATCTTCAAAAGTTAAAGAGAGGTTCCTCATTAACATTTACTCCTAATCAGGGATGTAGGGATCTGTCAAAGAGAGTTAATTTGGAATCATGCATGCCTCCTGGTATTAAGGGTCTGTGGACCATGTAGGCAGTTGCACTCTGGTTATTCTTGCCTTGTATCCCTTTCTTTGCATAGAACATGGACACAAAGTTTCCCAAATCTGGGGTATTAATAAGAGACAGGGAAACATACCAGGGGTCTCTAGCCTCATGGACAGATCCGAGTTTTTGATGACAAATCCAGCAGTCTGAAAGGTTACTTCTCTTAGCAATGGCCTGGGAGATATGAATGGTGGTGTTATCTTTCCAGGCCAATGCTGGAGTAAAGGAAAGGAGAAGAGAGGGTTTCACGTTTAGTTAAAGCATGAAGTCATGATCTGGTGTCTTGGGAAGAAGCAGTCTACCTTGATGTCAGCTACTTCTCTTCCTAGTCAGTTTAATTTGGAGGTCTCCAGCATTTGGATGGGACCAGATGTCAGCTGGAGTCTTTGTTAACTGTGAAATATGTGCCCAAGGCTTGAATTGTTGAAGTTTCGCTGTCATCTGAATAGTAAACGGGACTTGGTATAATCCCTTCCAAGAATATCCAAAGGCAGGCTTTGTGCTTACCAATTCAGTTGTATGATCTTAAAGTTATCAGAAGCCTGCACTTGTCAAAAAGTTATTTTCTTGAATTTTTCTGAAGATGAAATACTTTTGCCAGAAGACCTTTGCAAAGTGTCAGAGTAAAACAATAGCTCTCTGCAAATGACAGAAGACTTAAAAAATGTCCATTATTAAAGACCTGATGGAATTAACAAGGATATTTAGTTATTTCTGTGACACACAACATATTTAGATAATAACTGGAATTAGGACGTATCAGATTTCCAGGAATTTCACACAATTTATGAAATACTTATAACATATACCTGTAATAAACACAACATAAAGAAGGCTTTGTATTACTTCTTACATGCTTCCCATGTAATTTAACATACCAAATAAGCATAATTAATACCAAATAAGCATCTCCCTTTTTATAAGGAGAGAGAACAAATCTTTTGAAACATTCCAGGGGCCCTCTGGAAAATTTCCATGTTAGTTTAAGGTCAAAAAGACTTCATTTAGAATTTGATTTTGGGGAAGTTTGTCAAAAATATCAGAAGATTTTATAACTTGATCAAATAGGGTCATAGGTCATTGTGAAACAATACTTAGTTACCTATTTAATCAAAATAACAAAGATTTCCTAGGTAGACACTGAAGGTTACATAGTTCTGAGCAAAACTTAGCTCTTTTAATATCTAGAGGACTAGGTTTATTTAAGTAATCAATGACCTGATAATGACAACATAGAACATAGGTGATTATTTTGACAAGATATAATATCTTTGTTATTTCTAGGCAGATTACTTAAAGAAAAACCTTCCGTAATCTCTTATTTTCAAGAACAGACTTGTAGAAAACAAAAAATGTTGACCTTCTCACAGAGAAAAAAACAAATTCCAATTTTGCACCAGCCAACTTTTGATATTCAAACTTATTTACATAACTAAATTCATTCTACTTATCTAGTCCTGACCACATGTAAAATTCCTTTTCCTTATTATTTCTAGTAGGCTTAACTAACTGCACATATAAGAATATTTAACTCTTAGTAACCTTTAATTCTAGTGAAAACTAAGAAGTAAGCATTATAAACTGTCATTTATATCAGCATTCTGTTTACTGCCAGACTTATAAACACTTTTTATAATTTCTGGAAAAATGCTCACAATGGCACAAAAGATGTTTGCTAATAGACCCAAATATCTTTAATTCCTTTGTGAAAGGAAGCAAAAAGTGGATAAACCTATGCCCAGTAATAAATGTTTCAATATTTTATCCTATTTGGAAATGGTCTGGATATTCAATGACTATCCATCATTTAATTCAACTTAGCAAAACTTTAAGGTCTCAGGATACTAGAAAGCTTTGGGGTAAGTACGAAAAAGTTCATCTAGAAACTTTTCTCTCACTTACACCCATTTAATTTACTTGTTTTCAATAATTATGTTTAGACCACCCACAAAAACCTCATGAGACATTAGACAAAGTCTGTTAATGTTCTAGGTTATTTTTCTGGCTGACAAATTTTGCAAGAGATAACATGAATTTATTTGACTAATAAGCCCAGGTAGAATAAAAAGTTTTGTCTGCATTATATTCAATGTTATTAACTCTAAAGGCATATCTATTTTCATTAAACCATCAAACTTAAACTAGCCTTTATTTACCAAACATTATCGCAGATCATGTGAACTTGAAAAGCATTTGGGTTAGTTTGAATCCTAAATTTGTAAAAGGCTTGCTTGTTTAAGCCAGTTAAATGGAGCTCTTTTACAAATTAACTTTAGCAATACCATTCAAAGGTAGAAAAATGCCACACACCTACAACACATATATAGACACACATGAGCATACAGACAGACATAAACAGAGATCTTACAGTTTTCATTTAAAAATTTTCCTTGAACTAGATTTTTGGGCAAGAGTGCTGCTTTAGCAATTTGTATTTTTTTTAAAGTCCCCTTCCCCACCTCCTTTTTTTTTTTCCTGCAGTTCTCTAGAGCTATACTTCTAGCTTTGCAAAGACTTTTAAGATAAGGACAGTTGTTCTCAATTCCTTAAAGAACTGCGTTGGAGCCTGGATGCTAACGGACTGACATACCCCTCTACCTATGTTGGAATGTTTCTCTCTGGTTACATTTAGCTTAGAGAAGATGGCCAAAAAAAATTTTTTTTAATCTGTCAGGCTCTGAATATCAGCTTCCAATTTGGCCAAACCTCTGGTTATAAAGTTATTAAATCCTTTCAAATATCTTGTCAGTTTTCAGCCAGGACAAACAATGGATATTTCTGGTAATATTGAACAAACTCTTGGACTCAAGAGGTGTCCCCCGAAAGGGTGCAAAAGATATTATATTCACAAGATCTAGAGTCACCCAAAGGCAAGCAAAAGAAAGAACTGACAACTTGCATGTCCCAGGCAGGCAGAAAGCCAAGCCAGGTACTTAGGGCATCAAGCAAGACAAGCAAGAAGGCAATGGCTATCCCTGGGAGAGAAAGGATCAATAACCAATGGATCTGTATTGGAAAGGAAGGGACAAGTTGAAATTTTATTTTCCTCTTTCACCTGGGCACTATAGACAGGTTCAGTAGAACTGGGTTTGGTAAGAATTCTTACCTTTCCCTGGCTTCTGCCATTTTTCCCTGGATCCCCTCTACAGGCTCCTGTTTTTTATTCACTTTAATTTTAGCTTTCCTTGGCAATTTAAGGGCATAGTGTAGCAGTTTACCAGAAGATCCCTCAAAGTCTCATCAGCTCTGAGAGGTGTCCATATGGGGGCCCTCCTTCGAAGATAGGCATGGGGGTGTCTGTAAGGCCATTAACATGGTGGGCTTTTGTTTACGGTCTCCTGTTCTCTTTAGAGTGGAAAAGGCAATTCAGACAGGATTACTAGAATGAATACTTAAGTAAAGGAGGAAAGAGGGGACCACTGGAGTTATGTCAGTCTTACAGTCTTTTGTTTTAGGAACCTCTTATATCTTTAATTTTTTCTTAGCTCTTTGCAACAGAACTTTCAGTGGAGCTATTTTGAAATTTTGAACCCTTTTGGAGGCTTTTGCATACCAATTAAAATATGTATCCCTTGCTTTTAAGTTCACTTCTTTTTTTTTTTTTTGCGGTATGCGGGCCTCTCACTGTTGTGGCCTCTCCCGTTGCGGAGCACAGGCTCCGGACGCACAGGCTCAGCGGCCATGGCTCACGGGCCCAGCCGCTCCGCGGCATGTGGGATCTTCCCGGACCGGGGCACGAACCCGTGTCCCCTGCATCGGCAGGTGGACCCCCAACCACTGCGCCACCAGGGAAGCCCTTAAGTTCACTTCTTAAAAGATTTTATCTAATTGGAATGTTCCTCATAATGGCCATTGTAATTTCCCTGAGGGCTGGCAGCAGTTCGGTAGGACCCTAGCTTCATATGGGGTTCAACTCACATTTCTGTCCAGCCATATTTTGCCACAAATGGAGTGCCACCCACATTTCTGTCTGGTCATATTTTGGGGATCCCCAACATGATAGTTACCAGGTAAAACTCTCAGGACACAGTAAGATTTTGACATTTTTGTAGACATCTATAGCTTCTGCGATTATAGTTCTTAGACATAAAATAGGCAGTTGTGCCAGAAGGCGGTGCACTTTACTCTTTAGAAATTAAAGATCCCATCTCTTTTAGCTAGCCTTTATCTACACAAAACAGGACAAACAAGTATGTGTACCTTAACACTGCAGAATTAAGTACAGTAAATACCAAATACTGCAGCCTGGCCAAGAAAAAGGCCCTGGTACACTACCAACAATTCCCAACTTGGAACCTGAGCCTGAGGTGAAGAACTGAACCAGCAGACCTCAACAAATAGGGTCTGTGGACTGATTCCAAACAAATGGGGAACTGTAGCTAGCAGTTCCCAACATGGAATCTAGGGACAGAACCATAAGCTGGGGTTTCCAGTCAAATAGGAAATTGTGGTCGGAACTACCAGAAATACCCAACATGGAACTAGTGATTCCAAACAAATTGGGAACCAACTGGAAAGCCAGTTAGATCTGGAGTTCAACACAAAAAGAGCAGAGCTCAAACCGAGAGGAACTTACCAACAGTCCCCAGAAATGGAGAGAAAGACAGTGGACTCAGATAGGAGTTTGCAGGTATCACGACTGTGTTTCTTGTTGTCCCAAAATGCCATCAGAACTTCACTTTGGATCACACTGCTGCCACCAAATCTGTTAAAAAACCAAAATTCATCTGACTAAATTTTAAAGCTCTAATTAGCTTTATTGAATGATTCATGAATTAGGCAGCATCCTTCTGTGAGTAGAGGGGAGCTCCAAAGGGCTACCAAAAGGGAAAGATTTTTAAAGGCAGGACAAGCAAGTCATAAAGAAAAAAGATTATTTCAGGGCTCCCCTGGTGGCGCAGTGGTTGAGAGTCCGCCTGCCGATGCAGGGGACACGGGTTCGTGCCCCGGTCCAGGAAGATCCCACATGCCGCGGAGCGGCTGGGCCCGTGAGCCATGGCTGCTGAGCCTGCGTGTCTGGAGCCTGTGCTCCGCAACGGGAGAGGCCACAACAGTGAGAGGCCCGCGTACTGCAAAAAAAAAAAAAAAGATTATTTCAGGCTTAGGTAACCTACCTATGGGGGACAGAAAAGGTCTATGTGGCAGATTACTTCATCTTCCTTTGGGGAATGAACGTATTACCTCATTGGTATTGACTAGAAAATTCTTGACTGCCTGGTTAAGACTAAATTTCAATTAGGTTAGGTATTAAGCCCCAATATGGTGGTGTGGCTTAGCATAAGTGACTCCATCTTGGGCCTGTGGTTTTCTTTTTAACAGCACAGAGTCAGACACTTCATGTAGACAGGAGAAGCAATTGTGCCTGTTGGTCATGAGGAGGCAGTGACACTAGATGTAGGGAACATATACTCTTACAAGTTTAAGGTATGCATGGGCTACTCAGGACTTTGTGCCCAGGACACTTGGGTTTGACATACATAGATGAAATTTTATTGGGGGTGAGGCAGGTAGACAATAAAAAAGTAATCTGGTAGTCATTGTCTCTCATGCTCTTCTACATAGGATCTGAACCTAGAATGACTGTGAAGAAATTACTTAACCTTGTTATTTTCAGTTTCATCATCTCTGAAATGGGGAGAAAATTATTCATTTATTCAGTCATTTGTTCATGCCCTCATTTAGGCATCTGTTATTTATAAAACACCTACTGTGTACCAAGCACTCTCATTTTCAGAATGGTAATAAAGATTAAAAGAGACAATGGGGCTTCCCTGGTGGCGCAGTGTTTGAGAGTCCACCTGCCGCTGCAGGGGACATGGGTTCGTACCCCGGTCTGGGAAGATCCCACATGCCGTGGAGCGGCTGGGCCGGTGAGCCATGGCCGCTGAGCCTGCGCGTCCAGAGCCTGTGCTCCGCAACGGGAGAGGCCACAACAGTGAGAAGCCCGCATACCGCAAAAAAAAAAAAAAAAAAAAAAAAAGAATAAATATAAGGTCCAATATCTGGCGTAAAATGGATGCTTAATACACAATAGCTATTAATGTTTTGCTGTGCCTCCAAGGATTCCAATGCAGTTTAATTAATGTGCATATGCAACCAACCTGTACCATACCCACCACCCACTAGAGTTTTGAGCAAGATTGGCTTCCCACTAACCTCAACAACAATTCCTCACAAATCACGGATTACAGAACTTTCATCTGAGTGAAAGTTTAGACTAGAATGTTAAAAAGAACCTACTTTTAAAAGACATTTTTTAATTGAAAGTGGGCCACTCAGCTTCCAATGAAATCTTCTCTTAAGTGGGTACGTCTTTGACTGAGGTGTTCTCTGAAAGGAATATAAGATTTAGATTTATTTTCATTGACTTAGAATTCTTAAAGCTAGCCCAGAGGTTAATGATGAAGGAAGTCTCGATGAACAAGCAGCTGTTTGTATGGTACTCCGAAGCTTCAGTTAAACACTTGACCGTTCCTTTTTCCTAGGGAAGAAATCACTGTGACAGTGCTCCTTCTCATTATAAATCTTCTCTCAGCATACACGTTTTTAATGCTAACTCAAATGCTAATTGGTGAAAATATAACTCTAGTTATGGTTTGGAGTCTGTTAATCTTGCTACTTCATAAGCCAGCCTCTTTGTTTAGCAGACGGTAAGGTGTGTGTGGGGGGGAGTTTTGCTGCTGAGAAAATGGGCTGCTGGTGATACTGTGCTCCAAAGACGCAGGCATCCGTGACGGTTTGGTTGTAAATAAGACTAAGAAATTCAAAATAAAGGCTAACCTAGTTTTCCTCCTCCTTTTGCAAATCTCTGCTCGATCTGCCGCCACCATCGTCTGCAGAACGGCTACACGCCTTTGCACCAGGCCGCCCAGCAGGGCCACACGCACATCATCAACGTCCTGCTGCCGCACGGGGCCAAGCCCAACGCCACCACCGCGGTAAGGCGGCGCCGGCTGCCCCTTTCCGCGCAGCTCCTTCCTTGCCCCCGCCCCTATCCCCCTCCAGGGGGGCCGCTTGGCTGAGCTGAGTCCCCATACAGCCTCCTTAAATGAGCCTCCGCACTCCGGAAAGCCTGGGATTTCCAGAAATCAGCCTGGGATTTCCCTGAGAGCGCTCGTCCCGGGAGGGAGCGCTCGTCCCGGGAGGGAGCGCTCGTCCCGGGAGGGAGCGCTCGTCCCGGGAGGGAGCGCTCGTCCCGGGAGGGAGCGCTCGTCCCGGGAGGGAGCGCTCGTCCCGGGAGGGAGCGCTCGTCCCGGGAGGGAGCGCTCGTCCCGGGAGGGAGCGCGCCGCGGCCTGACCCAGTCTTTCCTCCGGGAGGGGGCCCTGCGCTCGGGCTGCTGGAAAGAGCTCGGCTTCCAACTGGCTCTCGGCTGGGCGCGGAGTCCGACCCCTCCCGCCCGGCCTTCTTAAGGGAGCACAGTTTCCGAGGCCGCTGGCTCCGACTAAGCTGTTTGGGATGTGGAGCCGTTGAATTGTAAACTAAGCGGTGCAATTTAACAAACCGGGATCCCCAGTGGCTGCTGGAGCCTGCGTTGTTTGCTTGTGTCCTTTTGCTGCACGGTGAGCTTCTGCACAGCTGCAGCTAAATATGTTACTGTGTTCCCTGTGGTAACATCTTACCTGCAACAGATGGCCTGACCTCTGTTGAGGAGTGAGTGTACTTGGTACTTGAATAGTTTTCTTCGGAGGCCTCATCCTCAGTTCAAGAGTTACTTTCCTAAGCATAGTACAGGATTCGGAGAGGGGTTTGACAACTTTAGGGTTAAAGCCGTCAAGCACTTCTTATTAGAAAGAGCAAGCAGCTGCAGCTTGTTGTGTTACCATGGTGACCTGGGCTATAGTCTAGAGAAGTTACAAAGAAGATTCAGATGTAATGGTAAAAACTAGTGATTTTCCTAAGCTGTGCCTGTTTTGGAAGGAAATGCTGGCTCATGTGGAGCCGCGGGTGAGCTCATTGGCTCACATCGCCGTCCTCCCTCCCGGCTCTCACTCTCTCTTTTTCACTCTGTCTTCAGAATGGCAACACTGCCTTGGCGATTGCTAAGCGTCTGGGCTACATCTCCGTGGTGGACACCCTGAAGGTTGTAACCGAGGAGGTCACCACCACCACCACGGTAAGTGAAAGGAACCCATCGGCTTCGGCTCCCTTGTGGCTTTTAAGCCACAGACATTTTCACTTACAAAATGTTTTGAGCTTTTGATTTTGAACTTCTTTTATTGTAGAGCATACATTGAAGTATGCAGATGTAAAGGCATTTACACAACTAGTAACAGGGATTTCAGCTTCCTTTAGTCAACATAAATCCATATAAAATGCGTGAATGTAATTTTATAATACTTCCTTTTTCTGTGACTGACTTCTTTTTTTCTGGCTCCTCTGCCCTGTTGCTGTAGTTGGGTGTGACACCTACCGCTGGCAAAGTGGTAGGACACTCCACAGCAAACTTTTTATCTTAGCCCGGAGGTCACGCCAGACTCTGGGAAGACCCTGATCCCTGCTACGCTCACGACTGGGTCAGATGCATTCCCAGTGAGAACAATTCATCCTGCTTTTCTTCCTATTTCGGATTATTTTTTATTCAAAAAGAAAATCGAATGTGCTTAAGAGAGAAACTGTGTCTGTATCTTGACAGAATATATATGTAACATTTTTTATTTTCGCTGTTTGGAATATGACTGCTGATTCTTTAGGAGAGAAAAGTGATCATCACTGGCCTTTGCCAGAGAAACTCTGGAAGAGTGAGGACCGTGATGTTAATGAGTCCTAATGCTCTTGTGCTATTCAGCTGGAGCCAAGCTTAAAAGGAGGCCTCCTGAGAGGAAACTCGCAGCTGAAAAGTGCTCTTCTCTTTGCATATATTTATTAACTTTTCTCCTTAAGCATCAACTCTAAGAACAACAGCTCTTTAATTTCTCTTCATAAAGTAGAAAAGTAGACCGACAGCAGAACATTTAGATGTTCCTGAGAGACAATAAGATCATGAATCAACAAATATAAAATTCTGAATGAGGTTCTAGTAAATGCTCCAAGCTACGAATAATGCATATAGAGTTTTGGAACACCTGGTACTTTTGATAGATGTAAGGAAAAAGAAAGGAATTTTGTTCTTCAGGCTGACAGCAAGTCCCTGTTGACAGATATTGAGGTAGTTGGTTTGATGTGAAGTTTTAAATAGAGTGGAGTATGATTTATTAATGAACTACAAGACAGAGACTGAATTTAGATGAGAGAATGGCACTGTGTGTTTTCTCAAGCAAAATCTTTGGCCAGTGTACCACAATATTTTTAAAGATTTAAAGTATAGTGTCAATAAATTATATAGTAGAAAAACAAGTCTTGTCATCACCTCGCACTATACTTCTGAGTCACTACATATGGCTAAATCGTAATGGCTTTTTCTTACTATATGATTTGTTATACCAGGAAAATCTTCATACTGGGCACCTGTACATATATCTTTATTTGGCATCTTTGAAACAATGTGCACATCACAGATAAGTGAAGGTTTTGGTGGCAAGATTGGGTAAACACTTTTGTTCTTAGAAGTCATGTTTTCTCTCAACTTTACCTCTTGCATGTTCTGGGAATTATGCATGTACATTTTTATCAGATGACCACTAGATGGCAAACTTGCATCTTTTAGCTATCTTGACCTGCTTTTTCTTCCATTCATTTCATTAATTCATTCCTTTAGTATTTATTGGATATAAAATATGTGCTGGGTTCTGTGCTCAGTGCTGAAGTGTCATCAATGGTGAAAACACTACTCCTCCCTACCGGCAACTTACAGTGTAGTGGGAGTGAAGAATGAGACTTAAGTTTTGTAAGAAAATATCAATAAATTCTTGTTTAATATCAATAGAACTATAGAACGTACACGTCTAATTTCAAAGAGATCTCAGGCTCACAAATATTACTTAGAGTGAATGAATTTAACTATACAGATCTATATTTAAAAAGAGGAGCAATTTTTTTAAATACTATTGCTAAAGTTCTCAAATACCCTGTCAGAAATCAGACATATGGTCATATCTCCACATATGTAGCTCTAGGGGGATGTGAAAACTCCTCATAAAACTCTCTGTGAGCTTTTTTTCTTTTCTGGTAACTATTAATCTCTATGCTGCCTAGCTAATCATTGCTCCAATAAAAACCACCATACTTAGAAATCAAGTTTCTAGGTGAAAAGCCAACAAACAAATGTAAAACATAACAGCATGTCTGCTTTCAGTTGGGAAAATAAGAAATCATTGCCCACATTAACTAAACAAGTACCCCCTTTATCTAAATGGGTAGTTTTATTGGTTACATGTTTTAATGCTGCCCTATCTTTACTTTCTTCTTCTCTTAGAATTCGATTCTTAGAACTGTGAGTTTTATTGTTTTGTGAAATGGAATTTGGGGTTAAGGATTGAAAATATGAGCTTATTCCTTCCGTGATGTGAGTCTTCTTACTTTATACTTCTTCTCTTTCAGAAGAGATTTTCATTCATTCTTTTCCCACATAACGATGATATTAATGATATTAAAAACTATAACTAAAATTTAGTAGTTACAAATATGCCAGACACTGAGGGTAGATCTAGGATTCAAATTTAGGTTGTCAGATTCCAAAATCCATATTCTTAACCACTCTGATGTAACTGATCTTGACTTTGCTAAAAGTAGCTTACCAGGAATTTTCAACTTTTAAAAACTCACTTAAATAGCGCCCTTTATGGATTTTCATGGAAGTATCATATTCAGTATCATTTTCTAAAATCTACAGATTCACTAAAAATAATTTGGAACTACTCACTGGTGGTAGGTAAATAGCACGAGGCAATAATTATGTAAAATTAATCCAATTAAATTTCATGTTACTACCATTTGAATGTAATAGTTGAACTACAGCCATACATCTAACATACGAATTTCACATCATTGGCTTCATACGATGTGCCATTTGAGCAGCAATGTGAGTTCTCTGCCATCAGAGAAAGTTTCCTTTGCTATTCCTCCTTCCAGAATTCTTCACCCCAAAGTATGAATAAAGTCATTGTGTGGAGAGAAGAGTAAGGCAGCAGTTTGTAAAGGAAAAGTCACTGCTTCCGAAATTTGTGAGACATTTTTGGAATCCTGGTTTGTTTCCTTAACCTTTGCTTTTCTAACTTTACTTCGTAAGACCTAGCAGAGGATATGAGACAGTTGAGCACTCTCTGGGGATTACAGTCATTGTCTATTTGCCGGAATGGACATCAGAGTGGGAGGGACACATTTCTGGCAGCAGAAGCCAGCAAGCTCAGTCTCCTAATGCAGTTTGGAAGAACTGTGAGATATGACTCATCCCTCTACTTACTGATCAGCTATCATCAATTATTTGCATAGTTTTAAAGTGATCGTTGCATATAATCATTGATATGTAGAGCATAAATTACTGAATAAGCTACTAAAATAAAAATGACATTATAGTTATATTACCATTTAAACTTTGGTTCTAAATCTTATCTGATGCCGTAAGTCCGTTAAAATGGGAATCATAAAAGTGGCAGTGCAATAAATACATGTAAAGTCATTTGACACTTTTTAAGTGGAGTCAAGAACTTTTCTTTGAATACAGGTCCATTGACTAGAAGGCTAAGTTGTCATTCTTGAACAAAGAACATCTGTAATACATACTGTATTGTGTGTGTCTATCCTATAATGTCTATATCTATATACAATTTATCCTGTGTATTATCTTAAAGAGACACTATTCTGAGTGCAGAACCTTTTTAAACTTTTGACATTTTTTCCCCAACGTGCTATAATTGTCTCAGCCACACCTGAGTAGCAGTTATTTTTGGAGACTCACCTTTGTTGAGACTTTCCAAACCATTTACCTTAGTTTTTATAGAAAAATATTACTTATGTAGTATTTAACTTATATATAAAAATTATGTTAACATGTACAATTGGTATAAAGGGGTTTGGGAGCAAAACCAGGTTTAGCTTGTAGCACTGATGGGAGCCAATGTGTGTGGACACTGGAAGGTGGCATACTAGCCAAGGTCACTCGCCACGCTGTGACTTATTGTGACTTGCTGAGTAAGTGGTACAAAGGAAGTGGTTGACCAGGGAGAAGGGCTAAATGAAGAGCAGTAAAGCACACTTTTTCTTTTGCACAAAAAAAAAGCAGATATTATCCCCCATTTATAAAACACCATGTGAGGACTCATGTTTGATTTTCTACATCATGAGAAATGTTAAAAACTCATTATTAAGTCTGCCATCTATCGCATTCTATTTGTTTTGCCACATTATATGATTTAATTACATCCTATTAAACTTATGCATCGTGCACTACTCATTTTAACTTTTAAAGTAGTTTCTCATCTTGACCATAGAATCCGAGATTCTATAGCAGAAGAAGACGCCCATGATCATTTAATTATATCCTTGTTTTCTTTGGGCTATTCAGATGTACTTGCATAAAACCATATTTATGTTTGGCTAATCAAGTTTTCAAAGGACACTTCATTTAAAAGGACAATTTTTTTCATTTCTTATCACATTACTAATGAGTGGGAAGACTTATTTATTATCCATTCAACAAATATTTACTGACGACCTTTTAAGGGTCAGGCACTATGTCATGTACAAAGGCATACTATATTTACTACATTGTGTATAGAAAGCAGTTTTAATATCTGTGCCAAAAAGTATCCATGACCAATACGATCAGTGTTACTTTTTCTATTGCCACATATATTTGCTGATAATAACCTTAATAGCATTCAATAACCAAACTAAAGCAAAGTTAGTTCCACTCTCACAAGTTCAAAGAAAATATAGTCACATTATCAGCATCTGAAAATAGAAACTGAGAAGGTCGGGCAATATAATTTAATCATTTAAAGTGTATTTCCATCAGTTATTTTCAAATGGAGAAGCATCTTCTTGTGGAAATGTTTCCTATGAAGGGCAAATACTCTAGAACGTTTCTGCAAAAATGGACTTTCTGGTGTGGTCTAATGCAGTAGGTATCCCTTAAGATTTTTAATCATTTAATGTACATTTAGATACTTATTTTAAAAGTTTCCCCCAAAGTCATAGTTTAATTGAATGTCATTGTCTCTATCCTGTATTTTAAATGTAAGTCATTTTTCTGCAATCTATACATTTTCCTAATGCAGGAAAGTGGGTCGCAAATTGAGCTGCACAATAGACCCACCTGAGGAACTTTAAAAAATACCTATAGCTGGCCCTGTCTTCAGGGATGCGGATTTAATTGGCTTGTGTTGAGACCCAAGCAACAATATGTTTTAAATTTCTCTAATAATTATAATATGCAGGTAGAGCTGAGAACCGTTAATATAGAACTTAGGTTATCATCTTTCTGTGTTAAATTCATAAATTAATTAATATTATAATTAAATGGTATATTTTTAAGTTTGTTCATTCATCAAATTCTTATTGACTACCTGTTATTCTCCAGAACTTTGGATAGATGCTTTTGTCTTTCCTACAGTGTTTAATTTGTTTTCAGTGAATAAGACATTATGGAATTATTTAGACATCAGAAACAACATGCTGGAAAGCTGAATTTACTACTCTAGTCTACAATTGTACCTTCATCTGGATAACATGAGACTTTCTTTACTTTCTGCATTTCTTCCTTTTCTTTTCTTCCCAAAGAAAATCTATGTGGTCATTATGTGGATCTTAAATGTATTATGTCATCAATTTATTCCAATATGTATTTGAGAAGCCCCTACTATGTTTCAGGTTCTGTGGAAACAACTTCTTTCATGACTCACACCCATGAGGTGGGAGGTGAAGGGGGCACGTACAGGTGTGTGTGATGTGGTGCACGTGATGCTATAGGAGTGGGTAGCGGCAGATAAACATGGTTGAACAAACACATTCATTGAGGAGGGTCAGGGTGTGTTTCTCCAAGGAAGTTACATCTTATATGAGCCAAGACAAGAGAAGGAAGAACATTTCTGGTAAAGAAAAGGATATATGGGGGAAAAAAGCAGAGGCATAAGAGAACATGGCTGCCAACACGGTTGTAGCGTGTGGTGGAGGGATGAGGCCTCCCTGACAATCCTTACTACATCACCAAGCATCTTCCCAGCCAGTTTGCCGGACCCTTGAACAACCCGGGGAATTCATCCGAATATAACTTACAGTCAGCCATCTGTAAGGATGGTTCCGCATCCATGGGTTCAACCAACCTCGGATCATGTAGTAATGTAGTGTTTACTATTGAAAGATATCCACGTGTAAGTGGACCCATGAGTTTCAAACCTGCATTGTTCGGGGATCAACTCTATTAAGTTTTCTTCTGAAGAAAATGGGAAGCCACTGAAAGGTTATGCAGTATCACATTGTGATTTAATCAGTCCTTCACATATAGAAATTATACCCCTGTATGTAAATATATTCTTAAATTAATCAGTTGAATTTCCCTGTAAAATTATTTGAAGTTCTCTACTGCTTTTGGAAAAAAAAGAGTTGGTGGTAGGGGTATTGTAGCCAAACAAGTCTGTAGTCTCTAGGTAGCAAAGCTCAAAAACCTAGACAACCTATTTACTGTATTTTAGTGGCTTTAGTTGAAGATTTTACTCTTATTTTAGGAGATTAGTTTTTAAATTTTCTCATAACAATGCCAAGTGATGTACTTAATGCACTTTCAATGCAGAAACTAGAGATAGGAATTTGAGACTCAACTATCTTTAGGTGATATTTCAAGTCATGAGATGTGGATTTTTATCCTTTTTTTTTATCACTGTGGTATCCCTGGTGTCTGAAACAGTGCCTGGCATGCAGTAGGCACTCAGAATGTTTCTTGAGTGCCTGAATGACTAAAATGTTCAGAGGCCCTTTGTTTTTAAGATTAATTTAATATCAAAATATAGTGATGATAAATTATGCTAGCTAATATTTACTGAATACTAACATATACTAAGCACTGTTCTTAGAGCTCTTATATATTTCATTTAATCTTCATAACAATTTTATGAAGTAGTATTATTATCCTGTTTTACAAATGATGAAACTGAGGCACAGAGAAATAAAGGGACTTGCTAAGGCCTCATAGCTAATAAATGATGAAGTTAGAATTTGAACCCATGTAGCCAGACTCCAGAGCCTGGTCTCTTAACCTTACCTCATCCATCAGGGATAGAAGGCAGTGCATCTGGCAACTCTGGAGGGCTATTATGGAAGGCAAATAAGCAGCAAGCCAGAATTGTAGACCCATGAAAGACTATAAGGATGGGTGATTCTCCACTGTTGATCCTCTAATCCCAGAAGAGATGCATCACATTTTCTGCCCCGAAGTTTATGTCTTTCACATTGTTTACAACTTCGTTCCAGTGGCTTTGTTTTTCATAAATTGCACATATTCACTGCTTCTTTTGAAAGCTTTTCTGGAGACATTACTCAGTCCATTTGAGGGAAGCCCTGAAAACCTGAATCTGCTTTCTCAATAGGGCTATTAATGCCATTGCTAAAGAATTTATTTTGCAAATGGGAATTCAAAATAATGAACTTTCTCTTGCACGACTTCACTGGAGTAAACGATCATTTATCTTCAGAAAGAACAAATGAGTTTCCATGAAGGAGAATAAGAGACTAAGCTTCCAAAATGTCCGTGTGGAGAAGATGGAGTGCTCGGGGCCTGATCGCTTGCTGATGCTGTTGACTATGGCCTCTCCTCTGTGACTCTTTTGATCTTTTGTTTGATTTTTGTTCTTAAGTTGAGCATTAATGACTTTTGTCTTTCCAGACTATCACTGAGAAACACAAGCTAAATGTTCCTGAGACCATGACCGAGGTTCTTGATGTTTCTGATGAAGAGGGTAAGACTTTTATTCATTCTCCTATGACATCTGTCATGGTCTTACACAAAGGAAACCATCCATTTTTTCAGGGAACAAGCTGGTACGGTGGATGTGGATGACAGCATCTTAGCACTTAAAGTAACCTTTTCACCTTTGTTTCAGTACATTTACTTTTTCAATTTGGGGGAGGGAGAATTTTGTTTATATATTTTCAACTGGTGTTATCTTTAATGACTTACTAAATAACAGGACTAGGACAAGGGAGAGAAACTGGAAGTCGGCCATCTGTTAAGATATCTACCTGATAATACAATTATTGTTAATATGTTTTAACTATGCTAAAATACATTTTTTATTAAAATGCTTTAAAGTAAAAGAACTTAACGTATACTCTATCAATGGTATATTGAGAAATCTCTGCTTTCTAATTGGTTCAAACATACAGAATATATTTTAAAACTAATATATAGAAAAAAATATATTTAAAAACTAATACATAGAAAAAAAGAGCCTTAGCGAAGGTTAAAAATAGTGCAGGAGTAAGTCATACAAATTCAACATAAGAATTGATAAGTCAGAAGAACTATATGCCCCCTATAGTTCTAGAGTTGATAAAAATTATCTAAGCCAGTGGATTTCAAAGGTCTGAGAAGCTCTACGAGGAGCACCAGGGACTGCCTTGGGGTGGGTATGGGGCATCATGTTAGAGGTACTGCCAGAAGGGTTTCTAGCTCCCCACCTCTACTTCAACTAGAGTAGTTGACTTTTCTTGAACAATAAGAAAAATCTGCTAAAAAAATCATGAATGCAGCACATAAAGTATGCAACCAAGTTTCAGTAGTGCAGCTATTGGTCAAGTGTACCTGTTAGAAAAATATATATGTATGTATATACATGACATGACATGTATACATGAATACATGTACATAAGTGTACATGTTTGAAAAATTATTGCCATACTGACCCTAGTAGTAGGCCCAATACTAACTGCTTTTATGGAGAAATATTAAAGGTATTTTTTTAGGTTCTTCAAGATGTATTCAGAAGGTAAAACTTTACATTGAGATGCCCTTATTTGGAAACAATTTGTTAATTCACCTATCGGTAACAGACATTGAGTTGTCTCAGCTTTTATAAGAACTTACGACAAGAACAAACAAATATTGGGTCAATGTACTATTGTAAGTAAATTAAAAGGTATTGCCAAAGCTAATGGTTCCAAGTATTTATTGTAATAATTTTGCGTTCCATCCTAATACTTGCCAATTTTCGGCATCCGTACGTGCACACTATATTTTGTTTCGTGTGATCTTCTTTCTTATCTTCACTTACATGTTGAACAGCCTTTAAACAGTTTGGTGACCACTTTATTGATGGGGAAGTGCTTAGTGATTCAGGTACCTTTAGAGGAAATTGTTGAAGTGAAAGTTTGTCTTTGCTTTTAATTTTTCTTAACTGGCTAGAAGCAACTAGCTTAATATTTAAATCTGGGTGCCTAATACTAATCTAGTGGTTTTTGAAATAGCGTGTGTAATATGAGTGGAATTGCTTATGTGTGCATTTGGGTGTGTGGATTTTTATTAACTTGGAAGCTTAACACTATGAATTGCTTATACTATTAATGATTTTTGAAACTATTATTGAGACCTATTACCATAATTAAATTATCTAATGAACATTATATAAATATTTTCCCAAAACTAATATTTCTTCTTAAAATACAAATTTAGAGAAAAATTAATTTTTGGATAAGTTGACATTGAATTAGCATGAACATGTTAACAACTACGTTAGGCTACTTGATAGGCAGTCATCCCATTCCTGGATAAAGATATATTTTAGATGTGGTTAAAAATATATTAAGTTAGTAGTTATAATCTAATTTTTTAAAGTTAGCTAGGAATAAAGTAACCTTTAAATATTATTTAGGGGAAACTTTGGCATATAGGGAAAAATGAATAATATAAAATATTCTATCTAGCAAGAAGTTTCCAAAGTATATGTGGTACCACTTTAAGCAAACCTATTACATGAAAATCTAACTTTATAAATCAGATAAATTAGATAGTGATTATTTAATCTAAAAATAGTTATTTATTTCCAAAATAATTGTTAAAGAATTCCAATAGCTAATGCATCCAAAGTATTTACTGGGTTTTTAGAAATTCCATTTGTGTGAAACATCCTCTTGGACCTGCCCATTGCATAATATAAGACCTAGCTATAACATCTTGTATACTTTTGTTAAAACTATTATGTATTAAAAGTTATTAGTGATAAGAACTCTTGATTTGAGAGGAATGTTGGCTAATGATCAAGAATATCTTTCATGGTGATGGAGGAAGCTCTCCATGTCTAGATGTGGCCAAAAACTTAACATTTTTCCCCAGAAAGAAATTCAAGTTGAATAATATTTTTGTATAGGATATGTCTGAGTTTTGTGAAGTAACTTTTTAGTACAAACAATTAGTATAAAGGAATTTGACTAGTTGACATTGCCAATCCTTTAATTTTTTGTGCTCTTCAAATGTTTTCACGGAACCTACCATCATTTATATGGACGAAGTGCAGCCACATGTGTTTGGATAGTATTAGCCAGTCCCTGTTTTCTTTACAGCTCTACGATTTTAATGATAGTCTATGTGTCAATACTCAGAAGAATATCCAAACCAAGTACAGATGTCCTTTCAGGCTAACTTGCTATAGTGAAGCATTCAGAATTTTCCACTCACAAATCCAATCAACAGATAGTGAAGGTGATGTTTTTGTGTGTAAAGCTCTATGACTGGTACCATGGGGGAATCAAAAGTGAACATATATGGAGAGGTAATGTATAAATTAATGAAGCATAACTAAAGGCACTATGTCATCTGCTTTTCATATCTGCCTGGGAAAATCTGGAGAGGGAGAGACCTAGCACAGTCTCAAGGAACTGCTGAAAGCTGGGAGATAAATAGGAGGGTGGCACAGGTTTTAGGGAGTGGAGAAGGAACAGTATGGGAAGGTCCCGAGATGGGAAAGGGCAAGAGAGAGACACAGAGTGACAAAATAATCTAGTCATTCATTTTGGCCGATGCCTTAAAACACACGGGGCTTCGCTGTGGAATGTTTGGATTCTCAACTGAAAAGTCAAGGAAATTAGGATGTGTTAAAGATTTCAATTAATGATTGAAACAATTAAATCTGTTTTGTCCAAAGATTAAATCAGCAGCGGCACACGAAGGAGTGCATTGGGATGAAATTGGAAGGAAGCAGCTATCTGAGGGAAGAGAAAGCATTTACTAGACCTCACAATGCTAGGTGCATTGTCTCATTTAATCCCTACAGCATCCATATGGGATAGGCTATGGATTTCCCCTCATTTGTTTTTCAGGTGAGAAAGGCTCACCTGAAGATGAGGAGGCTGAGGCTTAAACACGTTAAGTAGTTTGTTCAGTGGCACAGAGCTCCTAAGTGGTGAATGTGGAATCTAAACCCGCTTTGAAAGCTGTTGTAATAGCTCAGTCATGATGTAAATGAGTCCTGATGGAGCAAAATGGCAGAGAAATGGAAGAAAAAGAGAAATGGGAATTCAGTCTCAGAATATTCTACTGTGTAGACTCAAACAAAGCTGTAAATGTAATCCTCTCCATCTTCATAGGATCCTGAGCTGACTCCTGTCTTTGATGACTCAGCTCCATAGCCATAAATTGTATGGTGGGGCTCAGGGGTTATACACCTGTGTAACTAAATTACCTGCGGAAATGTGACCCGTGTATCCCTTATACTCAGAGATTTGTGAGTGGGTGGTGTGTATAAACTTCTGCATTCGTTCTCTGGGACGATGTGTACTAATGATCAAGAGAACTCCAGAATGACTGAGTGTTGGGGTGAAATACGGAGGCACATCTACCTTCTCCTTTTGACATACTTCCACTGTGGACACTTGACGTTAGTGGGGCTCCACACCCGAGGTTTCAGTCCTTTACCCACTTATCAGCAGAAGCGCTGAGCATTCTTAAGAGAGAGAGAGCTCAGTGACATGTCAGAGAATCTCCTTCTTCCCAGCACTGTGAGGAGTTGTCAGAATGAAGAATCCTTGGGACCTTCCCACTTTATCTTAATTTATTCCCGTACTCTTGTGATCTGTGTCTTATAGAGGCTGGTCATGGCTAAATGTGCCTCTATCACTGAGGAATCTTGTAGTTTCCAGATATTAAAACATGAAACTTTAAAAGCAAGTGATACATCAATGCTCTACAATTAGTAGGAAAGGGTTTTCATAAAATTGTTTGGAAAGATTGGAGAATACAATGAAAAAAGTTAAGTCCTAAAACCTGGAAGTCAGAATTCTATTAAGTAAGTAAATATGTAATGGCAGGGAAGGGGTTGTTCAAGTATAGGAAACAAAAAGGAAATTCACTTTAGGTTTGTTATGATGCAAAAAAATAGGGTTTGCTCTTTGTTTATTTGTTTTACATCAAATAAGTTGATAAAAGAAAGTATGTTAGGGTATAACCATTCTTTCATAAGCTTTCTGAGTTATGCAGAATTCTTTCCAAGCCTGATAGAACTGTACTCAAACAAGAGTTAAATATTAAAATTCAAAATCTTATTTGAAGATAGCAGACAACGTATCTAGGAAGATGAAAGAAGATGAGGATTTAAAGGCCGGGATAGGCTAGCCTTGGACTGTAGAGGTCGTCTCACTTACCAAGATGAAAGGCAAGGATATGATTATCTTATTTTTTGGACACATTAATAACATTTAAAATGTTGAGCTGTATTATATTTTTCCCAAATTGATTTTTCATTTTCTACAGGCATTTCTACTTTCCATCCCACACTGCAGATAATGTACTATTGCATAGCATGCTTTATACACACATATCCTGGGAGAGACATTTTATGGTAGCCCTGGTGAGATTAGTACCTGAACAGGTACCTTTCCAGCTAATTCCAACATTGGGTTAGCATCTGGCCACTGACAACAGCATTTAGGGATTTTGCATCTTTGGGCCATTTCTCTCTGAGACATAATCAAGACATCAGGATATACACCTAAGGCCACCATAGGTGTCCCCAAACCCCTAAACTTCACATTTGGTAACATGGAACCTAGGAGGGGGTTTTTTAATGTAGCAGCTGTCTTAGTCAGATAGCATTGTAATAAAGCCATCAAAATGCAGAAATGAGGGAGAATGTAAAGGACATCCACGATTTCACAGAACTCAGTGTAATCAGGGGTTTTGAACTTGTACGTTGACTCCACACCAGAGGCACACAACTTGATACATTTGATTAAAAATGTACTCTTCCAGTTGCTTTCCTTCTGTCTTATAGTAAGTTTCTTTATGCGCAAGAGGGGGAAAGCTAAGTTCATGTAGTTTGTTTGCATCTTTTACAAGATAAAACTGCCGGTGCTGGGCCTTGCTTCTCCATACTGGGAGTCAATCCAGCTAGATTTCCTTCTTTTTTCTTTCCTTCACTCTTATAAACCTTCTCTTTACCAAGGAATAACAAGAGGAGAAGATGAGAGGAATAAGACAGAAAACTTGAAGTGTAGGCCCTACTGTATTAAGGAGTTTTGAGTAATTTTAAGGACCAAGAAATTGAAACTTATTTTGAGTTGTCTTTGTTCTCTGTAACCATCTTGGTTGCTAAGAGACTGTGGTGAGAACTGGCAAATTAGGAGAAGCAAGATGAAATGCAAAAGCAGATTGACTCTGAAGATGGGCAGGATGCCCTAATCTGGGTGAAATTAGGAATTAGATGCTAGAAAGCAAAGCTCAATTATTTTAGATTCTTGGGGATTAGGTGTGGGGGGGTAGTAGAGTGGGGAATAGAGAAAGAGAGAGAGAGTATATTCAAGCAGGCTTTGGGGTTTTACATAGTTTTGTAGGCCTCTTGCTCAAGGGATCCATAAGGTACAGCTTGTATTATATGACATCCTGCATTCAGTCATTCCCTTCACTTTTTCATAAATAAGACTAGGCTTAGTTTTCTCAAAAGTTAACAGGACGTGCATATTTTTTTCTGAAAATAATTTAGGCTTATATCCAAACCAGACAATACCTGTGTTTTGGTAAACCAAGTCTTAGGATTGATCTTAGAATTTTTTTTTCTCCCAGAAATAAAGCAATGGGGATCCCAACTTATTTCACTCATAAAAATACTCCTATATAAAGATTTACCAATTAAACAAGAAGGGAGAAATAGTGGAACACATAAGTCCCACAAGTCCTATAATAAAATGTCCAAGCTTCACGATCTTGTCACTCTGTTCAGACACCAGCTTTCTTCCTGGACTTTCTGCCATTGCTCACCAGCATGGACGCTGACTAGTGCTAAGTTATTCCACTTAGTATTCTCTAAGTAAGTAATGCGTATTACTCTTTTATTCATACTGTTTTTACTGCCCTCCATGACCCTTTACACACTAGCCTCTCACCTGAAATACCATCATCTCTGCCCATCAAAATTGCTCCCAAGCAATTGACCAGCTCCCATTCCTTCTTCAGTGATTCCTTCTCCAGCTTCCTTGGGAATTTCCTAGGGCTACCGCAGCAAATTACCACAAGCTGGTGGCTCAGATTCATTCTCTTACAGATCTGGAGGCTGGAAGTCCATGGTGGGACCATGCTAAGCTCCGAAGGCTCTAGGAAAGAACCCTTTCTCGCCTCTTCCAGCTTCTGTGCCTGTCAGCAATCCTTGGTGTTCCTTGGCTTGCAGACACGTCACTCCAACCTCTGCCTTCACATGGCCTTCTCCTCTTTGTCTCTGTGTGTCCTTCTCTTCCTCTTGTAAAAAACACCGTCATTGCAATTATCCAGTATGATCTCGTCTAAATCCTTACTTTACTTACATCTACAAGGACCCTATCTCCACATAAGACCACATCCTGGGCTTCCATGTAGACATGAAATTTGGGGGCAGGGGAGACATTACTCAACCCATTACATTATTCTAAAGTGATCTCTCCCTCCTCTGACCTTTTTGGTTCTTAAAGTTCACCAACATCATGCATTTCATGTTCATCTATATTGTTATTTATCCCTGGATCGCTGCTATTGCTGCATCGTGTTTTGTGAGGGAACACTTTGAAGAAGAGAATATATACAAGAGTTGGGGGGAACCACTTTAACAAAATTAATTTTAAAAACGTATTCATGTTTTCATTAGAGTTGTCAGATTTATGAAATATTTAAACAGTACAATTATATTTTTCTTTAAATTTTTCAAAAATTATTCTGCATAAATGAAATTTAGCTCATATTGCATTGGTGTGTCAACACTTAGATCATTTTGTATTGATAAAAATAATAACTGGCGATTATTATATTCCAGAACTCTGTTATAATCCTTATATGTTACTTAATTCAGATAACTGACACGTGAGATAGATTATTAGTATCATTCCCATTTTCTTCTTGTGGAAACTGAGGCTTAGGAAGATTAACTGGCCCGTAAGTAGTAGAATTAGAATTTGAACCCAGGTCTATCTGATTTTAAAGACTAAACTTTTAATAACTACTCTGTGTAGCCTAATTCACTTAGCTAAAACTAAATAAATATCTAATGATTTCACTGAGGAGCAATAAAAGTAATTTTAATGATGAGATTTGTAACTGCCAAATATTAAATGCATTGACTTTGAGAAAAAAATTTAGTGGTGAATAAGTTACATTTCTATTTACTGGAAGGTCTTTTGTTCAAACTGTCTTTGCCTTTAAGTAATTTGGAGAGCTAATAGTCTTGATTATGGGCTCTTAAGATCATATATACAGGGAAGTAATGAGATGCTGAAAACGTATTCCTCTTAAAAGTCTTTAATGCTGTATCTTTATAAATAAATTAGTATTGATTTAGAACACTTATTTTAAACAGATAAGATTAAAATAAATATTTAATTTAATTATAGGCATGAACTACATTCTTTCACATTTTCCCTTACATTGTTTATCAGGCTTTCAGTGTGTGATTAGTACGCTTAAAGGATCATCAAAAATTGTTTCTCTCAGCTAAATTATTCCCCCTTTCCCCTGAGTACTAATGCCTCATGCCCCATCCCAGCACATTAATGGTATGGAGAGCATTTCTGTGAATGAGGTATTATTTATTGAATTTCCTGAAATGTGTATTTTTAAAAGTGTTCTATTCCAGTTCACGGGCAGGGAATGTACTCGTACCATCTGTGCTTCCAAATGAGAGCTACAACACTTAGTCATCGCTTTTGGCCACTGCTTAATTATTATCTATCTCACTTTTTTCCCTGTACTTCACTTTTGGGAAACCATCTAGTTTCCAACAAAGCATCCTTTTTATGCTCCGTAATGATTTTAAAATTAAATTCCAGGTTTTTTATTACAATGTCATAATCTGTCTACTTCATTCTAGTGTTCTTTCCCTAATGTGCATATTTTGCTAATTTTATGTCATATTGTTCCATTTAATACACCTCTTATTTGTTTTAGAGCAGTAGGTATTTCTTAGCATATTGTCAATTACATGAAAAGACTGTTAATGCTGGACATTATGTACAAAATTATTGATACTATAGACAGAAGCTAAGTTGTCTACATGTTGTGCTAATTACTAAGTTAAATATAAAGCTATAAATCAGCTATCATGATAAATCAGCTATCGGGTTAAAGAAATGAGTAAAGAAAATTGATATTAAAAGAATTCCAATTCAGGTAATTATTTCTTCTTAGTAGGTAATAGGAACATGGGTCAAATATTGTTTACCTGAGTTTTAGCGCTCTTCAGCTGCATGTGTTCTGTTTTTGTTTTTTTTTCTAGCGTGCAGTGTTTCAGTGATGTCAGTGCTATTATGCTGATTTCTTCACAATCATAATCATGTTTTGTAGTCGATATTACATTCAACAAGTAATTCTCCATCTTTCTCTGATTGCTTCAAGGTGATGACACGATGACAGGTGATGGGGGAGAGTACCTTAGACCTGAGGATCTAAAAGAACTGGGTGATGACTCCCTACCTAGCAGTCAGTTCCTGGATGGGATGAATTACCTGAGATACAGCTTGGAGGGAGGACGCTCTGACAGGTATTCACATAAAGCTTTCCCTTGATATCAGAAGTGAGTGCAACACACTTTTATGATAATAATAAAAAAAGTAGACACCATTATTGACACTCTATAGGTATCTCACTACTCTCAGCAGTTAGCATGTTATCTTACTGCATTCTCTAACAACTTCAAGTGTCCATTTTAAAGCAAACTGAGGCCTAGAGAGATTAAGTAGTTTAGTAGGAGTCAAGCATTGTAAGAATCAGAGCCATGATCAGTAAAGAGCTCTGAACCATTAAAATATGATATTTTTTATCATCTGCAACTTTTTTCTCTAGGCAAATTAAAAGGACAGTTTTGCCTTATGGATACTCTTACTAAACGGCAGTTATAAGATCCTCCCAATCTCCTTGGGGTTTTCTGTTAGGGCCATAGTTTCTGTGAACAAAAGTATGTTGTGAAGAAGGATTAAAAGGTAACAAATTGAGAAGGAAATGTTGGCTGGAACTGATTTTTTCATGCAAAAGAATCAGAACGGAATCCCTAAAGAGCCTGGATACCAAAAGCAATGATAGCAAAATCTGAAGGAGCCCAGATTTGATAGCCACATCCAGGGAGGTTTATATTATATTCTGAAATATACAATCTATTTTTGGGGTTATTACTAACTAGCACACCAGGTGTTTATTATTTTTTGAGGTAAACTGATTAAGAACATTCCTTGGAGCCTCATCAAAAGTATGACTGTCAATTTAGGTTAAGCATGTGGTTGTACATATAGTGTAATGTCTTTTGCTAATCAATTATCTTAGGTTTATAACTTTAATATTGGCTCTATTCTTGGCTGTATCCAGCACATTTGGCGTGTAAGAAATAAATGCCTTAAAGAGTAGTCAATTCTGAATGGGGAATTAGCAAAAACAAGCTTTTCTTGGGCCTTTCCCTTGAGTACTAATGCCTCCCTCCTATCTTTTTTTTTTTAAAAAGCAATTCAGTGTGCGTGTAATGAGTGCCTTTCTGGGCTGGCTTTGTGGTGGGTACCAGAGGTACAAACGTGACTAATATGTAATTGCTAAATTCAGAATCTAATGGAGTGAGAGAGAGATGAAGCTAGTGGTACCCACAGAGTGCAACTGGAGCCCTGAGGCTCAGGCTTCCTGGAGGGAATGAGCCCAAACCGAGACAGAATAATAGTGATGATGGTGAAGAAAGGTGGGGAGGGTATTTGAAGCCTTAAATAAGGTGAGCAAAGGCTCGTGGTGTATGAGAGAAACAGAATAGTGCAGTGTGGCTGGAGTGTAAGTATGAAGGAGGGGAGGTCACATTTACATTTCGGATGGATCCCTCTGACCGTGATATAGAGGATGAATTTTAGAGGAAAGTTGTCAAAGGGCTAAACTTGGCAGTATTAACCACCTGAGAAATTATTGCGGTAATGTTCGCTGAAGTTGCTAGGATACGACTTGAACTCTAACCTGGGTGGTAGCAGTCAGGGGGAGAGTTTTAGAAATGAAAAATTTGAGAACATATCTGTGAGGTAAAACTGGCCAGATCTGGCGATGGATTTCATGGGGTGGGTGAAGAAGAGGAAGGAGACTTGATTGGCTCCTTGGCTTCAATGACTTAGGTAGAGAGTGGTCCTTGGGATCAGGGTACACAGGGAGGAGCCGTTTGGCGGGTGAGGGTAGGGGAGCTTGTGATGGTGTCAGCGTTCTAGATATTGAATGTTGACACACTGATTGATTTGGGCCTCACAGTCTGAGATTCTTAAAAGGCTTCAAATTTCAATAAAGTGAAATGTTTATGGCTTTGCAAAAATTCATAATAAGCTATGAATAATCATATTACTGTTATCCAAAAATCCTTTTTTTTTCCCAGCTTGATTTCTTTTACTAAGAGTAAGTGCTTGATTTGATCCTTTTGCCTTCTTTGAAAGTACTTAGTACTGAGAAAGATTTAGAACAATACTTTCTATAAGACAGGGGTCAGTGGTTAGAGGATTCTACCTAAACTGAATACTTCTCAGCTTGTAAAGACAGGAGATGTGAAACATTGGAGACGTGAGCTGTTGTCCAGCTCCACACTTGCATTTCTAGAACACCAGAGGTATTCATGCTCTCCAAGATGGAATTATAGTCAGTATCTCATTTTCATGATTGCAATGCAGTGTTTTATTTATTTTTTAAATTTTGCTTAGACAATTCAATATAAGTTACCTTTTTTCGGTAACCATTTTTTTCCTTTTCATTATTTCTTTATTTGGTGTGCTTTCAATAGTACCATGCCCAGGTAGGTATTACATAGCATGAAAACATGATTTTCCTGGATACATCCACATTTCCCTGCTCCCTGCTCAATGTATGTATGTGTGTGTGTGTGTGTGTGTGTGTGTGTGTGTGTGTGTGTCTGTCTGTCTGTCTTGGCAGGGGGTGCTTATATTCTAGAATTATGGATTTATTCTCAGATTAGGATTTTTATGTATTGAATATCTATTCAAGCTAGAAGGGTGAGTATTTTACTAGAATCAGTCTGTGACAGGCCCCAGGCCTGACTGTTTTAACGGTCACAGCTCCACCTTGTGGTTGATAAAACATTAGCATGGCTTCCCCAAAAGGAACCTAATTAGCCTATGTATAGTTGGAGATGATTAAAAAAAAAAAATGATTCAGATGCCTAAAATGTACATGGATGCAGAAGAATAAAAATAGGTAAATTTTAATCACATTGAATAGAAACACAGTCAATTTGATTCGCTGGATTTTGTGTCCCTTTTATTTTATTATTACTCACAAATTAAAAATACTATTCAAATTCAATGCAAAACGCTAAATAACAATGAACCACAAAAGATTCTCCGTGTATTAAATCAGACACATTGACATTTTTGGATATTCACTTGCTCAGTAGGTTTGAAAACACCGTTCATTGGATGTCTAATAAATATTGCAGCTTCCTAAGATAGTAATTATTATACTTTTCTGTGGAATTACAGACTTTGATACCACCTAATATGTGTCCAGAAACCAGTTGTATCATGGTGAAAAAAGTATAAATTTAAGATCATAAAAAACTCTTGGCCTATCCCTTAGCTAAACAGCAAGTAAAAATTTACACTTTTATGGATATGTGCTATTGCAGATTTATTAACTGAACAGCACCACCTCTGACTTACTGGAAAAAAAAAAAAAAAGGCAACTCTGTTGCAAAATATTTGAATTTGCTTGCACTGTTTTAAATCAGGGTAGGCAATTTCTGATCCAGAGACTTGAGTTATCCCAGACCTTTGTGCTGGTCATGATTCCTTTAGAGAGAATAATTTCTTTACTCTTGGAATATTCTTACTTCATATATTTCATTTAAGTAGATTCTATGATGTCATAGAAAAAAGATCAGTTAGAACTATAAACATTGATTAAATACCAATTAGCATTTTAGAAGGCAGTAAGCAGAGTGAACTAGAATAAAATCAGAGGATAGAGATATTTAGACATATAGTTTCAACTTATTCTCTCTCCCTCTGTCTCTCCAACTTTCCTCACTCTCTGTCTGCATCTTCTAATATCTTTTTCTCCCTACCCCAACCTCCTTTTTGTGGTCAGTCACTTTGTCTCTTTCTTTCCTTTCTTCTCCCCCTGTATTTCTTTCCTGTTGGGGCTCTAGGAAAGACAAAAAATAGCACCAACACCCCTTTGCTCCTGTTTCAAAACCAATTGAAAGATAGACCCAGGTATTGGGTAGATGGATATCAGTAATCCACCTTTATTTCTGATACACTGATTGCAGGATGTAGCTCTACATTCACAGCCAGATGAGCTCTTTATACCTCGTTCCTAAAGCAGACAGACATCCACCCAGTTGTGGTGCCTCCCTTAGAGTGGCCATTGAGACCTGGCTGCCTTTTTTTCAAAGTTTACACATTTACAGTGGTGGCAGCCACGTCACTGGGTCTTATTTGAGGTACCTTCTTTTTGCCATTCAAGTTGTTCCCATCCAAGCTAAATTTCCATTTCCCCTTTGAGACCTGTGTTTCTACTATTCCAGTGCTGCCTTTAAGGGTTAATCTACGTAGTGACGACGTCTCTACTTGCTGTTATGAGCAGGCATCTTTACTCCTTTACTCCAGTGCCTGTTGGTCCTTTAGTACTGTTCATTCATACGAATCTAGCACTTTTAAATGTGTAAAGTCACCATCTGGATCTTTGAATTTTAAAGCTGAGGATAGAGATTAAGTAATTAACAAATCTGAGCCCAGCAGAACTAATGGGGGCAGATGGTTGCGCCTGTAGACACCATATCATTTCAAGAGGTTGACCTCTCTACTGTTTGCCCTCTCTTGGCTCAATTCAAAACAAAATAAAGGATAATAGAATTTAAGAGCTGTTGATCTTAGTGCTGCCTGGTACAAAACAATACAAGTGCAGGAAAAAAAAAATGCTCAGTCCACTAATTGAGACAAGCTTTTGCTGAGATTAAAAACCCCTTTCCCCAATAATTTAATCACCTTCCCATCCTCAATTTCAAGGTCACACCAAGGTTGGTCACAGCAGCCTGTTTATGAAGCGCACCATCAAAATCTAACTGCACAGCTGTAAAAACAGCTATAATGTAAGCTGTTTCCAAGTGCCCGGACTAAAACCCCTGTGAATAGGTTTGCTAGGCGTTCAGGCTGCTCCTGCCTTGGCCGTGTCAGGAGCCTCAATCTTCCCCAAGAGCTTATATAACATAAAATAGTATATTGTCAAATTCTATTTAGATTTGATTTTATTATAAACACAGATTAATATAGGTGTAAAAACATAGGATCAATTAAATATTTATTTTATTTTTTATTGAAGTATATTTGATTATTTATTTATTTGGCCACACCATGTGGCATGTGGGATCTTAGTTCCCCAGCCAGAGATCCCAATGTCCCCTGCATTGGGAGCGTGGAGTCTTAACCACTGGACTGCCAGGGAAGTCCCAGGATCAGACAGTTAAACTTTTTTTGATTCATGTCACTTACCCTCTAATATTCGGCATTTACTTTGGGGGCATAAATCCTACAGCAGAATAGGAGAAAGCCCCAAATTACTATGAATTATCTACCAAGTGATGATTTCCTCAAAAATAATTGAAGTTGGCAATATTGACACCTCATAAAGATGACAGTATATGGCTTACAAACTTAGGTATATTTGCAAAAGAAAATAGCTTCTGCTAATAAATATGCTAACTTGATGTTTAGTCCATAATTCTGTAGCGCTTCACTAGCCAAATACCTACTAGCTAAACGTAAATGAAACCTTGCTTCTATCAATATTGTGAAAGTTTGCATATCTCTTTATTTTCCCCTATGGGCTTTGGGCTAATATTTTGAATACAGATCTTTAATACTTGGACTAACATGTATAAAATATAGTTTATTTAAGTTATCAATCTATTTGTCATTTGATTGCACAAATTGACTAAGAAGGAATGAAATTGCATCTATGCAAATGTCAAGGTTCACCAATTTCATTTGAGTATATAATTCAGAACTTTGAAATTCAGATTTATCAGAAGTGTAAAGCATTGATTATCAAGGCCTAAATCCCATTTTGAAGCCAAACCTCAGTTTTGGGTCAGTGTCTACTGGTAGTTCGTTTTCGTGCTGGCGGATGTGTGTGTTTTGTGGGTTGGTCTTGGAAACAGTTTCTTGTGCTCTTGCATCTCATTGCCACAGCAACCAGCACTCTGTGGTGCTTCACTCACCACACACAGGACATGCACGAGGAACAGTGCTGTCCTTTGAAATAGCATTGTTGGAAACACCAGGGACAAACAGGAGGGACACCACTTCCGCAGGAAACATGCATCTGGCCACAGTTCATCTCACTCTGTAGCTTCCAGGGGTGTGCACGAACATTCAGTCATTCACAGTTGGAGAGGAGGAAAAAGAGGCGTGGAGAGAAAGGAAAATGAGGAACCTGTGCTTTCATTTCATTCTCTCCAAGGGCTGTCTTATTCCCCTCCCCCGACCCCTAACATTTTTCTTAGTTGCAGGGAGATTTACATTTAACACAGATTTAAACAATCTATCCTGGAATTATTTTCTGTGTGAATTTCTTATACTGGCAGTAAGTAAGCTACAGTTGTTGGTTTCAAACATTTCTGGGAAGAAAATGAATCAGATTAGGAGTATCAAATTTTATCTTCTGGATTCCCTTGTGCCCTTGCCATTGAGTGGTAGGAACCAGTCAAAAGATACGTTAGTTTAGCTGTGGGACAGAGAGGTACGGCAACACAGAGACCTGTGTTTCCTTCTTCCACGGTTGCGATTTATGTCCCCCTGGAAGTTGCACTGTTAGCTAATAGCACGCTTTTTTCACTCTCCTGCTCGGCTCGTCATTTCATCCTCCCAACCCTACTACTGCTGTTGGTATTTGACCATGACCTCCTGCCAACCTACCAGCCTTCGATCCTTCAGTTCCGACAGGTCTCACACCCTGAGCCATGCCTCATACCTGAGGGACAGTGCCATGATTGACGACACAGTTGTGATCCCCAGTCACCAGGTATGTGACTTTTTGCCTTCACATTTCTGCTTTCTGGAGAGCTTTTTAGCATTATCGGATGCCGGAAATGTCCAGAGGAAGTTTTTTAATCTAAAAAAAATTGTATTAATTCAGTTGATAATCTAGGATAAGGGATTTAAGAGTTTTTCTAAAACATAAAAAATGTTTGCTGCATTTTTCAGTGAGCAGAGTTTTTCTAAAATAACATACTGCTTGTTTCTTCAGCTATACTGGATTCTTCCGGGTGGACATTATATATAAAACTCAATTCCTTTATAAAATCTCTATTAAAGGAAAATGTAAGGTAGGATGCATTTAAGGTAAAAGATGAAAGGTACAGGTTAAAAATATGTCTCTCTATATTTAAAATTGTTTTCTATTAGAAAAGATATAGAATTTGTTATGGAATATTTTCATTTTAGATATAATTTTATCAGCTTTGGCTGGATATAGGAAGTAGATGAACACCTACTCTTTTCAAAGACAATTACAGAAATGTGATCCTATATCAATAATATAATTTAAATGGGAATGCATTATAAAGATACATTTTAAATGCCTTGGTCTTCTATCATATTTTTAAATGAGCGTTTTTCCAGGTAATATCACTTTCCTGTCACGCCATTTTTTTAAAGTTCATTATATTTTAATTTAATTGAAGGAACATCTTTTTATTAAATCCAGTGTTCTTTGTGTTTAGGTGTCAACTCTAGCCAAGGAGGCAGAAAGGAATTCTTATCGTCTAAGCTGGGGCACTGAGAACTTAGACAACGTGGCTCTTTCTTCCAGCCCTATTCATTCAGGGTAAGTAAATCAATATTATGCATCCAGATCGAGAGGTAAAAAGAGATGAGTGAAAATAACAGCTTTGTCCAGTAGCTTTAGCTGATGGCTAGCTTACAGGGGAAGTGACCTTTTTGAAAACTTGTCACTGCTTTATCCACCATCGACTCTATCCACACAAACAAACCAGCAAAAAGCGTCGAATTCAGCATAGAAGAACTGACCATTGTTTTCAAATAAGTCGTAGAATTGCGTCAGACAGCTTGCTAACTAACCAGAGTATACCAGTGGCCTCCTTACTGTTCACATTTTTGTCTTTAAGATGGCCTTGAAAAGAGGGGCAAGATCATTTGCTTTTTTGAAATTTCTGTTTACTAAGATTAACTGACTAGTTTCATAAATGCCTTTGCTTATGTTTTAATGCATTTAAAATCATGTTTACGGAAGTGTGAGTCATACAAATGTATAGAGGAGTTCACAAGCTGTTTGAAGTAGGGATATTCTAAAAAGGAAAATTTGAATGCAACCAGTCAGGTTCTCAGTTGTCTTTTAAAAGTCATCCAGATAATATATTTGCCACTACTTAAGAAATGCTGCCTATTTATATCAACTCATTAAAAAGTAGGGCTTTGAGTTAATAAGTTTAAACATTCTTAAAGATCATCTTAAGTTATAAGAATTCAATTATGTGGAATATACATTCCTTAAGGAGTTTTAAATTGTAAACTCTTCATGATTGCTTTTTTCCTTACATTTCAATGGTGTCAAGTTGTATAGTAATTTCATAATTACATATAAACTTTTAAGATGTTTTTATTTAATCACTTTTAATCCCTGCCATATTTTATCTAACTAAATATAATATTTTGATTTAAATTATTATCCCAAACTCTTTTTCCATAATCCCCAGAACTATTTTTAGTAGATTCTTTCTTGTTCTGATTATTCTAAAATATTCTCCTTTCAGGGATTTCCCTGGTGGTCCAGTGGGTAAGACTCCGTGCTCCCAGTGCAGGGGGCCCGGGGTTCGATCCCTGGTCAGGGAACTAGATCCCGTATGCTGCAACTAAGACCCAGAGCAGCCAAAATAAATAAATATAAAAAAAATATTCTCCTTTCAGGAAAGCATTCTAAGATATTGTAGTTAAAAATGTTGTACTTCTTAGCCTGATCTTCTGTTAAAGGCTCGGAGAATGAATATAAAATTAGTTATTGAAAATAATCATAATACTCTTCTTTGTTAAATAAGTAAAAGCTAGTCCTTGAGGCAGGTGTTATTCAAGGGAATAAAAATCAATTAAAGCTCATCCAGATTTACTTACACATTTTTAAGTATAAAATAATTAAAATCTGACAGCTATAAACTACTCAAAAAGCATAACATTGCATTCTGCTACTAAGTTTTTCAACAATGATGAGAAGAAAAAAAAAAAGAAAGTTGGACCTAGAGTGTTGATGGATAATAGTTCAGAATCTAGAAACCATAGTCTAGTATTTGAAGCCCATACCCAGCCTACAAAGTGACAAGATTATTTTAAGCAAAATGTAATTAACTATTAGTAACCGAATTTATAAAAGAGTCAAAGTGTTATGGTGGTATTTCAATTTCCAAAATAATTTACTTTATAAAAGGAATTTCTTAAAGAAGTCTTAACTACTGAAGGGCAGTAAAATACTCAGATGAGGTACATCGATATACATACCAATAGTATAAAACTAGATACATGTGTAAGTAATTAGAATTGATTACTTATGATGAAACAAGAGTATCCCGTGGTTAAAGTTTAATCACTCATTAAAATAAGGATCTTTAAAATCTTGGTCTCTAATAAATCAGTTTTTCTGTTAACTTCACACCTGATCACTGATGCTAATCCTCAATGCTGGCTGTACATTGGTGTCACCTGGGAGCTTTAAAAAATATTGATGCCTGGGCCCCAACTCAAATCAGTTACATCACAGTCTCTGTCACTGGGGCCTTGGCACTGGTATATTCTACAAGTACCAATAGAGCAGATATATATGTTTTATACAAACCGTTAGAAAGGAACAAAATTGCCTAATAAAAGTTTGACTTTAAGGGTGACTTAGGTAATTAACATATGACTAGTTACTTCAAATATTTTTTATCCTTTCCATTTACTTAAGTATTCATTCTTCACACACTGTTGAATTCTACAATGTATCAAACCTTGTGCCAGGCACTAAGGAACATAGATGAGTAAAACCTAGCCACTACCTTTAAGAAACACACCTATGTGTTGTTATTTGAACTTGGAAGACAATCTCTGGAAGAGAGATAACATGATGGTTAAGAGTGTGTTTGGAATCAGATCAATCAGAATTCAGATCCTGGCCCTGACACTCAATATGTGACACTGGGCAAGTTGTATAAAATATATAAGTTTCAGTTTACTTACCTATAAGATGAATGTTATATTATGAATTCCATAGTGGAGCTTTAAGTATTCGACACTTCTTAAGTAGTTAGTATTTTGCCTAGAAAGAATAAGTACTCAATAGATTATAGTCATTAGTATTTATATAATCCCCATACACATTTTCCACATCTTTAACAAATTCCAAATCAGTGAAACAAAATGTATTCTGAATCCTCTAAATGACAATAACCAATGTGGTACAGTTCATAATGGCAGTGTTTGACTTATTATTTTTAATCAGGTAATCTATCATAAAGTTGTGTCTCTACTATAGTATTTGAATGAACACAGTGCAAAAGATGACTCTAAGAGGATGGGTAGTTACCATTGAAAACTCAATGATTCTGAGGGTGATGGTATTTGAAAGCTACCATGATATGAATGTATATGAATAAAATTCATAATATATCATGTAACAATGACATGTAATTTTATTCATTATACACCAGATTCCTGAGTAATAGTTTTTATATAGTTTTCAAGGAACTGAGTTTCTCTTTAATTAATTGGGTGAATTCCTAAGCCACTTCAAAATCTGCCCAAAATATAAGAAAAAAATAATTTTTGATAGGAGGGATAAAAAGTTAGCTTTTATATGCATATGCCACTAATTTGATGTATAATGTTCTATTAGATTAGATAAAGGGATTTTAGATTAATGGAAGACACAGCTTCTACCAATAAGCACTATTAGTGATTTTCTTTTACTTCTACTGTTTCCGATGACTAATGTCTGTCACTATAGGAGAATAGGTATCAGTGATTAAAAAGCCTGTTCTGACCAAGAGATACAGCCAATAGCTAGCAAAAGAAAGGCTGACAGTAATATTTTTGTTGTTGTTCTTGAAGAAGTTGCCTTACTGATTCACACTCTAACCAACAATTATTATTTCTAGTATCCCAGTCATAATCACATCCAACACAAGGTTGGACAAGATTGAATTTGAATTTAATCTTCCCTATTTCATAAGTGCATAATGAATCAACAGATGTAAGGCACAAGTTCCTAGTGAGAGCTAGTTTTGTGACTCACTTGAAATATTATTTCGAAAGTCTTTATTTTTATACTTTTTTAATAACAGCCAAGTGCCAACAAATAAATGTCAATTCATGATGTTATACTACAAGATATGGTAACTAGAAGTCAATAAGAAAGTAATCTTTTAAAGGACTTCCTTTTCATAAAAACATGCTGAAGATGGTTCTGCTGTGAACCTAAAACTACTCTAAAAAATATAGTCTATTTAAAAAAAAAAAAAGTAAAGATGTTAGCTCAAATAGTGGAAGGTGATATTTGAAACTCAAGGAAGTTAAAGCTGTTTCTCATTTGACAACGTTAATATTTATCTAAGTACATATAGCGGTTAATTTAGCTGTTAGTGTATTTCAAACACTCCTTTTTTAAAAGGTACATGAAGGTAAATTCTTCTGGATGAAGAAAATTATTTTATAAGTAGCAAAGCCAGCCTTTTGTAAGGCTGTACCCAGCCTTTTGTAAGGCTGGGTTTCTGGTCCAAAGGATATGTATATCCATTTATATATCATCAGGTGTTGAAAACCCAAGTGAACTCTGTGAAAAACGTATGGAGTGTTTTGAGGAAGAGCAGACTCACGTAGAAGAGGAGTGAAAGGCAGGACTGTAAAGTGGGATTCAACAATATGACCAGCGAGGAAGACAGCAATCCCCAAAACAGAGAGTGAAAGTCTTGAAAAAAGCACTAAGATTTTGTTTGCATAGTTTCTGTTACTTACTAGTAGGTAATTAATGTTACCTACTCTGCCTTATAGTTTATGCTATTGTGTGTCATTGGAGCTATTTTTTTTTAATTGTGCCTTTTCTGTTTGCATTTCTTCTGTAAGAGCCCAAAAGGTCATTACCATTATTTTGAAAGTATTAAAAGTATGAAAGAAAAGCTTTGGAGGCAAAACTATGTCCATCAAATCGAAAACTTTGAAACTCTCATTATAATGCCCTTTGATGCTTTGTAGCTTCTTGGACATTTAGATTTTAAGTGCCCACGTAAGCCAGAGTTGAATAAGGCTACAAATCCACGTTCCAGTGATTTTATAATATCCCAGTTCCCTAACCTGGGAGTTGCTACAGAGCCCCTGTACCTGGCTCTTCTCTCAGCATTTGCATAGAGCTGTATCTCATTTGTATTTCCATCTTTTTTTCAATGAATACGGTATTGGTATATAAATAATATATCTCAGTTGAAAGTCACTTCTGATTTCCTTCTTTATATTTCACGTTATCCATTCCTTCTCTGTGCTAAAGTATCTATTCTGTTGCAGCCGCACCTCTCCATGTCTTGATCGTGACAACAGCAGGTGAACTTCTGCATAATTCTTTCTCTGAACATGTTGCCTCTTCCTCTCCTCCTTTTGTCATTTCCTTCTGCATATACCCTGCCTCAGGATGCTTTAGTGTGACCATACCTAGCCAGAGAGAGAGAGAGAGAGAGAGAGAGAGAGAGAGAGAGAGAGAGAGAGAGAGAGAGAGAGAATGATGTATTTTATTCATATCATGGCCATATGGTATAGAGAAAGTGGGTATTTCTTATTTTATTGGAAATTAGGTAGGGTTGTACCAAAATGAATGTAGACCTAAAGTGAGAGCCTGTCTTGGTCATGGGTCTCCATATCTTAGCTTCTTTTGTGAGAACAAGTGCTACATAGAGCTGAAAAATGCTATTCCAGCAATTATGCAAATTGGTTGAGCTATTTTCAAGTTATAGTAAAGGTTGTGATTTTAAGTGTCACTTAGCAGAGGTTTTTTTTTTTTTTTTAACTATATTCTAGGTGAACCAAGGGCTGAAAGTTTATTAATAGTGCATTTGCTTGCTAGTACTACTTTAAATGCAGCCTTTTGATATTTTACAAATTGTGCTGTAGAATGATTCCAGTGTTCTAAAGACATCCATTATTCTATTTCATTTTAATAAAGTTATTTTTAAAGGTTCTTATCAAACTGCTGATTATTATGTTTTATTTTACAGTCATCCATCATGATACTAAAGATTGTCTACAAATAAAACCGTTTTCAATTTTGAAAAATGTACATCCATTCTTTTACTTTTTTCTGAAATACACACTAAATATTATGTTTCTATACATGAACAAAGTGAGTGATAAATATTTTGGTGATTTTAACAAGTTTGAGGCACTTTTTTCAAAGCCGTTTTTCATCAGTTTTTCAGTTCATGGAATTTCAAAGATTGGGAAGGAATTAAGGAAATTATAGAGGAGAAAGAGCTCATGATACGGTTTTCTCATAGTGCCCCAGAAATCAGATTTAAGGCCCTCTTGCTATGTATATGTGGATCACTGAAGCACCCTGATGACATTTTTTCCCCTATTTTCAATCAATAACTAACTTCAAATGCTGCAGTGTCCTCCCCGTCCCCACCCCATGGTCCTGGATGAATTAAAAGTAAACCTAAGGATTCATAACTTTTGGGGTGGAGGATATAGTCCTCAAAAGTGCAGAATCATTGTTTTCTGCTGCCTCCTCTGAAGCATGTACCTGTCTAGCTAATCAACTACATATTCCTAGGCAAGTCATCTGCATAATAATGGTGGATTGCTTTGGCTTTTATTCCTTTTAAATTGTGATAACATCGTATCTCACAATTTAGAAAACTTCAATAAGGGTTTCTAATTTGCATGATTGTTGAATTTCATTTGGAGAGTAAGATATACAGTTAAAACCGAGTATGTTACGTGATGTTTTTTGTCTGTACAGTCTGAAGTCAATGTTTAGTGCAGTATGTGTATACATTTTCTGCAAAACTGCTCCTTGACTGTTTTAACCATACAGCAAAAATAGTGTATATTTCTTGCAGGAGTAGCAGTTTATTTTCCAATTAGGAATGCTTCCAGAACATCTGAAATGGAATATTCCAATAGGTTGTCTAACCTAGTTAGAATTTTAACACCAGAAGGCCACCTTAGAGTTTAAGAATTTAATGTCTCTCATGTTATGGATGAGAAAACTGAAACCGAAAGATGTTAAGTGCCTTGCCCGAGGTTACAGCAATAATTCAAGACAGGGATGGATCTCTTGGTAGATCAGAGTTGTATCCAGGAAACAGCATGGTACTTGCTGCATTATCTTGTGCTCTGTGATAATAGTATTTTTATATCTTCTTTGAATAGTACAGTTCATAAACCAATGAAAACTCCATATTAAACTGCTTTAACAAAGTTCCGGGTTCATTGTAGGTATTTAATAAACGTTAAGTTTCTCTGTTTATTTTTTAGGTATTATATTATACTATAATTTTTAAGACATATAAAACCATATGGTGCCAGGAAAGGAAAATGATGGGAACAAGCATTTATTGAATTCTATGTGCTTTACCCATACATGATTTAATCCTCACTCTGCCCTTAAGTGGTGGTATGATTATCCTTCATTGACAGATGAGGCTTAGTCAGTGCTCATAAACAGTGGAGCTTAGCTTTAATCCATATACGATACCTCTGTGCATACTTAATTACATGTTTTTACTTCAACTCCTTTCATCTCCAACTGTTTATAGGCATTATCTTGTCCCATTTTTAATCTGAACATATGAGAAAATCATATTTACTTAATCAAACCTAGTATGTGAACTGATTCATATAATGACTCCCTCCTTTCCAACCTTTCACTTTTTCCTATGGTACCAAAAAAAGTAAATGGTCTTTTATAATCTGCTTTTAGCTTTTTGAAATTTTTTTTTAATTTTTATAAATTTATTTCATTTATTTATTTTTGGCCGCTTTGGGTCTTCGTTGCTGCACGAGGGCTTTCTCTAGTTGTGGCGAGCGGGGGCTACTCTTCGTAGTGGTGCATGGGCTTCTCATTGTGGTGGCTTCTCTTGTTGAGGAGCCGAGCTCTAGGCGCGCGGGCTTCAGTAATTGTGGCACGCGGGCTCAGTAGTTGTGGCTCGCGGGCTCTGGAGTGCAGGCTCAGTAGTTGTGGCGCATGGGCTTAGTTGCTCCACGGCACGTGGGGTCTTCCAAGACCAGGGCTCAAACCCATGTCCCCTGCATTGGCAGGCAGATTCTTAACCACTGTACCACCAGGGATGTCCCTTGAAATTGTTTTATACATCACAAAATAACTATCCACTAATTCTACTTCCTATCCAAATAGTGACACCTTTTGATTCTGATTTTTTAAATGAAAATGCTCAAATGCTAACCTAATTTTATATTACAAACTATTGGGATTAATGATTAGCATGTTGACTTTTATCTAAAAGATTTTTCATCAGCCCTAGATATAATCTTGAATCATTATTTCTCTTATTCCCTCTTATTTGAAGAAAAGACTTCTTTTGGTATAGAGTTCTACATAGTCAGCTTTTTAATTGGTTGTTTATTCTGCAGTTACATTATTTGAGTCTGATTGGCTTAGGGTATTTTCTTGCTAAATTTGTAAATATTTTTATTAATTTTTACTATCAGTATTTAGCTCTTTCATGACTTCCAATGCTTTTGTTTCTTTCTTGATATCTTTCTGATTTACTTTCCTCTCCATCTCCCTCCCTCCCTCCCCCCCCTTTCTTTGTCTCTTTCTTTCTCTCTCTGTCTCTCTTGTCAAATAATTCCCTCAGTAGAGCTTGTTGCTTTTTGTTACTCTGTTGCATTTCCTTTAGTTATTTGATAAAGACACAAAAACTTGTTTTCATTGGAAATTTAATTTTTCTTTTCTCTGAATTATGCACATGGGCACCTAAATTTTTCCAATTTACTTTGTGTTCCAGTGCAGTACTTAAATATAATTTTCCAGATCTGTGATGACACCGAGACACATATAGTTAAACTTATCTACTTGCAGCTCCGGTCTTTAAGTTCTTTTATTTTCAAACCTTTGGTCTTTCTTCATCCTCTATCAAGGGAAATAAATATATTGGGTCTCTCATTTTGGAGCAGTAAAATACCTATAGAGGAATATTTAACATTGAGGTCGGTCCTTCTCAACTGTTTTGCTATTTTATGAGCTGAAATATCTGAGTGTAGTAATTTGAATGAGGTCTGACTGGATTGTTTGTCCAGGGACCAGAGAATTAAATAACCTTCTATTTTAGGCTTCTTCTCAATAAGAAATAAATATATACAGCTTCTCACAACTTACCATTTTCACTCTTCCATTCATTCACTGTTCAACAATTATTTATTAACTACCTACTATGTGCTCTATTTACATTGTGCTAGGCACTGAGGGGACACAGGAAGAAATATGGAGAACAAGGTCACTGTCATTGTGGCACTGATATGGCTTCTATATATGGTTTAATTCATTTCTCGTTGATTAGGAAAGTAAGTGATTCTGAGTAAGTGAAACCATCATGTGACATTTGGGGCTTAGACTGTGAGCATCTCGGCAGCAGCAACTACGTCTTTACTTTCTGTATTCTCGCTTGGTTCCTAGCAGGGCACCTAGTACTTACTAGGAGGGTAACAAATTGTTGCATGAAAAGGGGCGTGGAAATTATGGAGTAAATGAGAACAAAAGAGAATTTTAAAAAGATCAGTCAGGGCTTCCCTGGTGGCGCAGTGGTTGAGAGTCCGCCTGCCGATGCAGAGGACACGGGTTCGTGCCCCGGTCCGGGAAGATCCCACATGCCGCGGAGCGGCTGGGCCCGTGAGCCATGGCTGCTGAGCCTGTGCGTCCGGAGCCTGTGCTCCGCAATGGGAGAGGCCACAACAGTGAGAGGCCTGCGTACCGCCAAAAAAAAAAAAAAATCAGCCAATGACACAAAATCAGAGAAAGTAATCAAACATATAGTTACTTTAACATTGTTACAGCCAAGAACATAGCTACTTCAATTCATTCCTTAGAGCAGCGCTCTCTAATGTTTTGGGCACCAGGGACCAGTTTCATGGAAGACAGTTTTTCCACAGACAGTGGTCAGGGGGATGGTTTGGGGATGATTCAAGCGCATTACATTTATTGTGCCCTTTATTTCTATTATTATTACATTGTAATATATAATGAAATAATTATACAACTCACCATAATGCTGACAGGAGGTGAAGCTCAGGCAGTAATGCGAGCGATGGGGGGCGGGTGTAAATACAGATGAAGCTTCACTTATTTGCCTGCCACTCACCTCCTGCTGTGCGGCCTGGTTCCTAACAAGCCATGGACAGATACCTGTTCCTGGCCCGGGGGTTCGGGCCCCCTGCTTTATCCTGCACCTCTAGAAGATGTTCTAAATGGAGATGTTATGTAGGCCCTAAGCCATCACTGGAATAAACATAGTGGAAATGTAACAGCATGCAACATGAATTGGGAAATTCCCTAAATGCCTTCACATGGTACAAATAGTATTGAAGATTGATAATATCAAGTAGATGTATTATATATAGTTCCTTACTGGTTTGAGTCCCTGTTCTTCACCAGTGCTGCTAGTATTCAAAAGATGAAACAAAATCAGAGAAAGTAGAGAAAGTCAGAAATGTAGCAATGAGTTTGGAACAGCACTGGTTGAAACTTAAGTCACTTTTTTCTAGTTTTTATAAAAATCAACATAAATATCATAGTCAAAAGAAAATAGTAAAATGGAAAAGAAACCTTTATAGTCATCTAGAAGTGTTACCAGTTCTCTCATTCTTTTGAGCAATAGTGCATTTTAAAAGGCAAATAGAAAATAATTTTTTAAGAATTCCTACTTAGTGGGCGGCCTGGCGGCGTGGCGGTGGGCAGGGCGCAAGGGCCGAGGCTGTGGTTTTGTCCCAGGCTCACCTGGCTGAGGGTCGTGAGAAGGCCCAGAGGCGAACTTGACGAGGAGCCCCGCAGCCCGCGCCCTGGTGAAGATCAACCCAGCTACAGCCGGCCAGGAGCCGGCTCTCTGTGAAAATGGCAGGACCAGAGCTGCTGCTCGACTCCAACATCTGCCTCTGGGTGGTCCTGCCTATCGTTGTCATCACCTTCTTCATGGGCATGATTTGCCACTACATGTCCATCCTGCTGCAGAGTGACAAGAAGCTCACCCAGGAACAAGTCTCTGACAGTCAAGTCCTAATTCGAAGCAGAGTCCTCAGGGAAAATGGAAAAAAATTCCCAAACAGTCTTTCCTGACACGAAAATATTACTTCAACAGCCCAGAGGATGGGTTTTTTCAAAAAACTAAAAGGAAGTTTGTGCCTCCCTCTCTTATGACTGATCCCACTATGCTCACCAACATGATGAAAGGCAATGTCACAAATGTCCTCCCTCTGATTCTTATTGGTGGATGGATCAACATGGCATTTTCAGGCTTTGTCATAACCAAGGTCCTGTTTCCACGGACCCTCTGTTTTAAGCCTATGCTACAGCAAGAAATTGAACTACTCACATTAGATGCCTCCTGGGTGAGTTCTGCATCCTGGTATTTCCTCAATGTCTTTGGACTTTGGAGCATTTACTCTGTGATTTTGGGCCAAGATAATGCTGCTGTCCAGTCACGGCTAATGCAGGAACAGATGACTGGAGCAGCCATGGCCATGCTCGCAGACATCAATAGAGCTTTTAAGACAGAGTGGGAGGCTTTGGAGCTGACGGACCACCAGTGGGCACTAGATGGTGTCAGAAAGGAGCTCATGGCCAAAGACCTCCACTTCGAAGGCATGTTCAGAAAGGAATTACAGACTTCTATGTTTTTGAAGACGAAGCAGGGTTTAGCTGTGTCAGGAACTCGGAGTAGCGCTTAACCTTGTAACTTTTGTTTTGAGCTAGAGCCTCTCGGAATAAAAAGTGGGATGCATGAGCCGGCGGGTGTGCAGCAAGGATTGTCCTTGTCTGAGCCGGGTTCCCCTTTATGTTTGAAACCAGAGGAAACATTAGGAGTGTGTGCTGGGTGACTTGCCCAGAAACAGCTCTTTTTGAAATATTTTAAATTTTCCTTCTGGTGACTCTAGTAATAAAAGTAAGAGAGGGGGGGAACTCAAGCTAGTGATAATATATAAAACTTAGCAAAAATTCAGAAATTTCAAAAAAAGTGTTGTCAGTTAAACCTAATTATTATGTACAGTCATTCTGAATTCTAAACCACAGTAAACTCCTGTTTTCTTGGGATCCAAAAAAAAAAAAAACGCCTACTTAAACGCTAGTAATAAGAAAAGCAGCCAACATTTTCTCATTGTGATTTGATAAAGACCAGAAATATCCACACTTCAGGATTTAACTGTTGGTTATACTCCCCAGTTTGTGCCACATACTAAAAACTTAGAGGACTGGGTATGAATTGGTAGGTCTAGACCGGCTCCTGCACGTGGGAAGAAGTGTGTCGCCTCTTCTCATGGTCTCATCCTGCACGACCTGCTTCAGACAGGCAGTCTGGGCTCCTTCACATCCATTTGTATTACTAGCAACAGGGTTTCTGTTTAATAGCATGCTTAATGAGTTGTGTTCTGCTATAAAGAGGACGCTAAGGTATTTTTCCTTCACTTATCTAAAAATAACATAAATGTATTGTGTTTCTATCCCATAACTTACTTTGATGAAATATCTTTGAAATGTTTTACATGTTGTCATGGATGCAATGTCTAGGTGTGATGAATCTGGTATAGTTCTGTGATGGTTAAGCTATCAGTAGATCCATAATACACCTGTATGGTGCTTTCCTCTTTCTGTTTTGGTATAAAAAGCTTGCAAATGCAAGGAGAATTGGGAAAGACAGTAATGTTATTTGTGTAAGGGTGTGCACACTGTGTGTGTCTTTGTGTCTATGTGTATGACCATCAGATTGCCTGATTTAATTTTTGCTCCTTGACAAAGTGCGTGCTTCCAACGCTTTAATGAGTGTTACACTAACATAGTGAGAAGAACTCAAACTAAGCTGCAGAAACAGCCCAAAGGAAACAACTTCAAAGTTAAGACCAACCCTTTCTCTTGGTACACTTAAAATAAACAAACCAAGTCACCTTGGATCATTATTCCCCTATTTACAAGTAATTAGCTTGGCAAAAAAGGAGCAAAAATAATAGATGCCTTTACATTTCTAAATTACTACCTATGACTTTCCATATTCAATTTATTATAATTTGGGGAAAATCATGATGCACAGGTATCCTCCATTAGAATGAGCCCAGGTTTTCCCACTTCAAAACCCAGAATAGAGGGTATTTATAATCTTTGTTTCCTATCTACCCCTTCAATTAGAATGGTATAGTAGGGCTTCCCTGGTGGCACAGTGGTTGAGAGTCCGCCTGCCGATGCAGGGGACATGGGTTCATGCCCCGGTCCGGGAAGATCCCACATGCCGCGGAGCGGCTGGGCCTGTGAGCCATGGCCCCTGAGCCTGCGCGTCCAGAGCCTGTGCTCCGCGGCGGGAGAGGCCACGGCAGTGAGAGGCCCGCGTACTGCAAAAAAAAAAAAAAAAAAAGGTATAGCAGAGCGATTTCTACGTAAGAAGTGAAAAAGTGCATTTTAACCAGTAAATTGGTTCTATCCAAAACATTTGATTACTTTGCTTTTCCTCTTTTTTATTTTTAGAATGTAATGAGTTAAAAACCTGCATCCTGGGTAAGCCGATGTCAGAGCAGGATGCATGTACATGGGTTTGATCTTGGGAGAAGGCCTGTGAATTTTTTTGTCATAGAATTATACTAAAATGATCTGGACAAGATGTAATTTTTAAAAGTCAAGTTGAGTTTACTTAGAAAAGCTGCAATTTAGTCTTTCCCCTCTGCTCTATCCTTATATTATTTCAAAATATGGATTTTTCAGGACACACATAGAAGGAAGCAAAAGTATTTGCATTGATAACAAAAGGAAACTAATCAATATTCTTTACATAATTTCATTCTACTTTCTAAGTCAATTGGCTATATTTTTAATTTACAATTTATATTTAATATTACCATTATCAAAAAAATTAGAACTCTTCTTTAGCTACAGATCGAAAAATACAAAAATTAAAACAACAATCAAATTAAAATAAAGGCATTGGTATAAAGTAAAATAACTTTTAAGGGCAATTTTTGGTCACCATGCATATAAATAAAAAAGAGATGTTTTAAGAACAGAGCATTATGGAAAAAAAATAACTTGACAAAGCTTGTTTATCTGCCATTGATATTTCTAAACACATCTAACCTTCTATTTTAATTTTTAGTTTCCTGGTTAGTTTTATGGTGGACGCCCGAGGTGGTGCTATGCGAGGATGCAGACACAATGGGCTCCGCATCATCATTCCGCCTCGGAAATGTACTGCCCCAACACGAGTCACCTGCCGACTGGTCAAACGCCATAGACTGGCGACAATGCCTCCAATGGTGGAAGGAGAAGGCCTGGCCAGTCGCCTGATTGAAGTCGGACCTTCGGGTGCTCAGTTCCTTGGGTAAGGGTTTCTGATAAACCTCCCACTTAGTCACCGATGAGCTTGTGTCCTCCACATGAAATCACTAGGATGGAATGGAAAAAGGTACGTCAAAACATTTTGAAAGAAGATTGGCCCCTATGAAATTTTTTTAAGAATTGGAAGTAATGCCTCAATGCTTGACTCCACTTAAATGCCTCTTATTTTAAGGCATTAATGGATTAAACATTCAGGTTAACTGTTATTTACTCTTTCTCTTTGAATGTGATAGTAGGTGCTAGACTCCCAATATGAATAATCATGTTTTGGTCGATGGTAGGTATTTTTTTAATCTGAGATTTAAGTGGTGAAGTCATGGAGAAACAAATACAGTTGGCGCTTGAACAATGCAGGGGTTAGAGGTGCTGACCCTCCACACAGTCAAAACTTTGCATACACCTTAGAGTCGGCCTGTGTGGTCCTCTTATATTTACTATTGAAAAAAATCAGGGCATAAGTGGACCTGCCTAGTCATTCAAGGGTCAACTGTACTAGTCTATTCCAAATGTAAAGTCTTGTATAGTTACAAAACAGAATCCTTATCTTCACTTTGGAGAGCAGTGTTCTTTATAGAACATCCAAAAATTTAGTCTATGTGATTTGTCTTTTCTGTTGTCAGAATTGCTACCTTGAGTCTTATAATTATACTGGCATTTTATTTAGGCATAGTGTTCATTAAGAGGACCAAATCAAGAATAACTTTCGCCATGCTCATTTTAGCAATTTTGAGCAGAAATAAACATTTCTTCTCTCTTCTGTTTGTTTGTATGGCTGCTTATATTAAGTGGTATCTCAGTATGCCAAGAAGTGAGTAGCTACTGCTGAAAACTGACAAAACAATGAAGTTTTGGAGGGGGACAAGTTTCAAAATATTTTGAAACAAATCAATTGTATTTAAGTCTTGTCATATCAACCCTTTGTGCTCAAGAACTGGGAGAAAATCCTATTAATCGTGAACTCTTGCTTTGCCAGTGTCATACTGGGGAGAGGATTTCTTGCTTTAGAACTCAGGAAATGTTCTAAAGCCTTGTAATTTGGAGCAAACTGTTAACAGGTTGCTCCAAATTACGTTCACATGTGAAAAGGGGTGTGTCTGTATTTCCCAATTATGGAAACCACCCCCCATGTCCTATCAGACAGACCAGCGATTTAGAAGGAGCCTGTGAAGTTCTGGGTTGCATCAGAAGATGCCATTATGGTTGGAGTAATTCCCCAGTGGTTCCTTTCATTCTGTATGTACCAAGTGCTTTCCCCTTCCTCATGTGCAGGTAGTTGTAGGCTTTTGAATACTCGTCACATCTGTTGAGGAATATCCATGAAAACTTCTGGCCTCGCTATGGAGTCAGAGTTTTTACTGTATCCCCAACAGCTCTGTCTTTCCAGTGGAGCATATTTTTTTTCTTTTTTGGCTCATGCCCCGGCAGTGAACCTAAGTAGGGACAGATCTGACCCCCATGCTCCCTCCTTCCACACGCCTCCATTGTACACTCTGGGTCTCTGTTCTTGCTCTTTGTGACCAATGGAGGGGGCAGAACCAAATGCAGTGTGAAACCAAACTTCACCCTGTTCATCAGCTGGTGACGCTGGGGTTCTGTGGAAAACAACACCTGAAGCTTACTTATGTTCTTTCTTTCACTGCTGCTTTGGATGTACTCAGTAAACTTCACCTGCCAACGGCTCCTCCCCCACTTAATGAGGGAGAAAGTTTGGTCAGCCGCATCCTTCAGCTGGGGCCTCCTGGAACCAAATTCCTTGGGTAGGAGTGACTTAAAACAAATTGATGGCTGCTGGCCCCCATTCTTCTCCTTCTTCTGCAATATGATTTCTCTTTTTGTCATTGTGCCCATGACATGTCCCTCTCTATGATTTAAATTCTGTATAACCTATCTTTAGTGGACCATTTCTGACCCTTGTGGTATGTGACTTTTATTTTCGAGTGATGTTTTTCTATCTTTTTCCTTAAAGTGCTGTGACCTTCATTTTCGTTTAAAGCATGAGATCTGCCTAGTTGTACTATGTGCTAGTTACGATGTGACTATGGTAAATTTGGAGTCTGTATCAAAGCAACCTGGACTGAAAAATCAAAAGCCTCTCTAAATTTTGAGAGTGACCTAAAAAGCAGTAGGGAAGTGCATGTTCTGGGTCCTGAATATAATAGGCATTGGACACAAATTGGGCTGCCTGCTGAGGTGCTCAATTAGGGCCACACTGTGTACACATGCCTATTGTTTTCTTGAATGGAGAAAATAGAAGGAAAAAAAATCCCATGAGTGCATGTCTTTCTAGTTACCAAGTAGTTGACTTTTCTGACATCTCCTCATTTACAACACATCAAATTACACAGCGTATGAGCCATTTTCCCTCTTAAACCATTTTGTCATTTTGTACCTTGTAGAAAACATTTTAAGTGATTGGCACACCTCATAGATATGCATGTACATTTCTTTTGGTTAAATGTGTTATCCTTACATTTATCAAAGGAGAAGTTCCAGAATGCCACATGCACTCACAGAGAAACAGCACTGGCTTAAGGTAACAGCGTGGCCCTGAGGATTGGTGCCCCTGAGGTGAAGTGCTAGCTACCGCGGGACCATTTGCTAGCCTCAGGGCTTCAGAGGATGGCCCACTAGGTCCCTGTCCCCAGAAAGAGAAGAATTCCAGGTCACTTTGCAACAGACAGAGTCAAGGTGCTTGTCTCGATATTGGTTAGCTCCTGTCCACACTGAATGTTCTGCCTTACTGTGTCAGGCCTGTGATCGTGGAGATCCCTCATTTTGCTGCCCTTCGAGGAAAAGAGAGGGAACTGGTTGTCCTGCGCAGTGAGAATGGGGACAGCTGGAAAGAGCATTACTGCGAATACACTGAAGATGAACTGAATGAAATCCTTAATGGCATGGATGAAGGTACTTCATATTAAATGTTTTAAAAGAACTCTGAAGCGAAAGCATGATAATGATGCGTTTCTTTATGTCCTACGGGCGTGTGTGTGTGTGTGTTGCCTAATCCAGCTTGGGTCTGCTCACCCTTGCACAGTAAAGCCAATCTACTGATCCCGGGTTGTGGTGAAGGGAAGTGCAGTGTTTATTGCAGGTACCAAACAAGGAGTCTGGGTCTTTTGAGCATTAGCTGCCCAGACCCCTCGTTTGGCACCTGCAGTAAACGCCACAATTTCCTTCACCACAACCTGGTGTCAGTAGATTGGTTCTACTGCACAAGGGTAAGCAGACCCAAGTTTGGTTTAGTAACAAATGTGTCCCTTTGTTATTTTACCACAGCAAGTATTCTGGTATGTTCCAATGGTGATGCGTTGGAGTATACAATATATTTATCTAGTCTTACTTTTGTTACATTTGGGAAAATAAAATCATTAATAGTAAATATCTCATTTTAATAAAGAGATACAGCCCATCTCTATCTTTAGTGTAAACTTTTCTAAAACGTGAGATAGAATAGATATTTTCATTTCATAACAAAACAACTGATACTGGATAATAAATCCATGGTTTTAAAAAATGCCTAACTTGAACGTTTAGATATTTAAGACACTGATAAAAGGTGTTAAGCTTTTCTGTAGGAAGACCTACATATAACCATAACTACCGCATTATAAGATAATATAAATTTTAACTTTCTATTAAGGAGATAGGAAAATTAAGTTCAGTCACACTTTATATATAGTTTGAACAGGGAGTTCGTTAGGGTTGAATTTCATATACAAACCTACACATATAGTTAAGGAACTTATTTTTCATTAGGGCTTTAATCTCTGTAAATCCCAAATCCAGCTTAGGCCATTTAGCCCCAGGTTGAAATATCTTAGTTTGACTAGAGGGAGGTGCCTCATTCTTAGGCCTCCCGAGGTTGCACAGAGATGAGATCTCTCAGTCCTGATAACGGCAGATATGTTGCACTTTATGTAACTACACAAATAGGGCAAGTTCTTTGCCTAAGTGCCAAGAGCCTACCAAAGTCTGCACAGAGGTAGACACACAGCTGTGTGGCTGTTTGTCAAGTTTTATTAGTCTTCCAGGACCACTGGCTGTAGCTTCAGGTATGGCTCACGAACAGTGAAGTGTAGCCTGACAGCAGCTGCTCTAACATTTCTTTCTGCACCCTGCTGAGGCTGAGTAAGAAGAGAGGCCAGGCTAACCCTATCCAAGAGGTGGATGGAAGAGGAAATTATGCCTTCTAGATGTGTAGGTCAGCATCTTCCACGCAAGATGAAAAGATCAGGATTCTTACTGATAAGGCTTGTTCTGTGCAGTATTTAGCTGCTTCTACTCCTTGAAACCATTTCTTTTGCTTGCATTTAGTTTAGGATATTTCCATCTGAAGTATTTACCTGTCATTAACACTGCCATCTTATCCTTGGATGGGGACCCACTCTTATAACTTTTTACATATGTAAAAGGCTCATTTTAAAACAGAGAATCGGATTTGTATATTTTTATGTTCATTATGTGTGGTAACCTGTTCTTTTATAAGTATAAGCTAGTATTTGCCAGTGCATCGATCTTCAATCATGAATGATCAGATCCTGGGACTTCTGACTTTTGCTATCTAGTTATATTCAGTAGTTAAGAAAAAACATGATTGCTGTTCATGCCTCTATAAGAATTGTAAATGATTTCTAAAAATGAATAAAGTCCCATAATCCCTTAAAATTCAGTGATCCACTTAGTTCAAATTTTCAGCATTTTAAACCAGTCAGATTTATTGTATTGCCCTACATATCTACGCTAATACAATTTATAAAGAGCACATTATCCCATTCTCCTGATGTTAGATGATCTATTTGGTAAGTTAATGGTTTCAGGGGAATATTGAATCCCTGAATTTGTAGTCACTGATTTTTTTTTTAATATCCACAGTGATTATCTCAGAGACAACCATGCCACTGGAATGAACACACAAACACGAATCTTACCCTTCCAAGACAGATTTTATTCATGCACTGCTCCCCTGAGAACTGAAAGGGCCATATTACTTCTTAAAACCACAATAACTGGTTTTTGAGCTAACTTTGAAATTTGCAAAGAAAAGGAGCCCATAACAAATTTCCTCTCCGTCATGTTGAGCTGAGAATAGAACAGGTTCATTTTCATTCCAGGTTTGCCCTCAAATCCCCTCATTTACAAAGGCAGCCCTGCAATACCGCATCTGGAACTAGATGCTTTTCTTTCACAGTGCCCTGGAAAGACCTAGTTTCCACAAAGAGAGAAAACGTGCCAGCTAAATGCTGACAGGTCTTGAAAGATTGCAGTCATTTTTTGGGTGTTGTTAGGATAGCCTTACTTTTTAAATTTTCCTATTATTTAAAAAAGGAAGTGTTTTGTTACAACACCTGTTCACTATTAACTATGCCAGTGAGTCTGCTAGAATGCTTTCAGAAGGAAATCCTTGCTATATGAAGAAGGGTCATTTCTTGTCTCAGTGCTGGATAGCCCGGAAGACCTAGAAAAGAAACGGATCTGCCGCATCATCACCCGTGACTTCCCACAGTACTTTGCAGTGGTGTCTCGCATCAAACAGGACAGCAACCTGATTGGCCCAGAGGGAGGCGTGCTGAGCAGCACAGTGGTACCCCAAGTGCAGGCCGTCTTCCCAGAGGGGGCACTAACCAAGCGGATCCGTGTAGGCCTACAGGTATGCCCACATCAAGATGCAAGTTAACCGAACATGGATTTTATTCCAGTGATTAAAAGTCAACTTTTCAAATGGGAATTAAAATGGTTAAAGAATCAAATTATTCCTGGGTGAGCAAAAGCTGCCCTAGGAGATCATACGTCTCGTAAAGTTTTAGATGAGTGTTTGGTAACAGTAGTAAACGTTCAGTTGCCATATTTGAAGCCAGAAAACTGATTTATGAAATAAAGAGCAATGCATTAAGAAATTTGACATGGAATATAATGATATATTGTTTATTTTAATTTTTTTTTTCTTTTAAAAGGCTCAACCTATGCACAGTGAGTTGGTTAAGAAGATCCTAGGCAACAAAGCTACCTTCAGCCCTATAGTCACTTTGGAACCTAGAAGAAGAAAATTTCACAAGCCAATTACCATGACCATTCCTGTCCCCAAAGCTTCAAGTGATGTCATGTTGAATGGTTTTGGGGGAGATGCACCAACCTTAAGATTACTATGCAGCATCACAGGTGAGTCACACGTGACTACTGTAGTAGAAAGTTCTGAAAGAAGAAACTTAGATTGTTGTAAATATTAAATTACTTTGGTCGTAAGATGCCTGCAAGGTTATATGCATTAATTCAGGAAAGGCACTCTAACTAGGGGAAAGGAAATGAGCTAATATTTACTAAATAAAGCCTGTATGCGAAACTTTTAGACACTTCATATACATTGTTGTTTTTATCTCCACAGTAGCCCTGTGAGGAAACTTTAATCCTATTTTGCTGAAAAGGAAACCAAGATTGAGAGAAATTCTATAACTTGCCTGAGATTATACCGTAAATATGTAGCAGAGTTGAGATTCAAACCCAAGCCCATATTCCTCAAAACCCAAGCTTTAAGCCTTCTTTGAAGACATCATCCTATACCTGTTGAAAAATAAATAATATCTTGAATAATTATACCCAATAATTCAAACTTTTCTGTCCAGGAATTGGTTATGTCTTTATCATTGATGTGCTGAACTAACTTTGGAAAAACAAAATGAAGGTTTTTAATGATTAACTGAATTTTGGTCTTTTCAATTGGAAGTTGTAATAGCTTTCAGTCAGCTACCAAACTCCAGAAAGACATTCCCAGAATATTGGTCGTCTCTGCCAATAATACCACCACAAATGGTGAGAGGTGAAAAATCCACACAAGTAGCCTGTGTTAGAACTACACAATTTGGCTGATGATTTCCCTAATTAACAATAACTACATGGTGTTGGCTTTCAGTAAATATTCGTACTGTTGTCAGTAGGAATAGTGACCATCTCTGCTTGCTTAAGTATTGTTAGAATTTTTTTTTCATTTCTCCTTCATATTAGCAGAAATGTTTACCCTTTTTTTATTCTCTCTTTCATTCTTCCTCCTCATTAATGTTTTTTCTGTACTCTTGATAACGAATCATTGAGACTTTACCGCGTAAGTTTAATAATATGACATAATTTTAAAGTACATGGACTAAAATGAGGGTAGTGGGAAATCATATGCTTCACTTATGGCCTCTTTCCACTTACTCATTTCTGGTTATTACATAGCATTCCTGGGTATCTTTCCCATACTTTTTGGTCCATGTGTATATGATTAACCTTCCTACAATGTGCAGCATAATAGTGTGGTTGCAAAACAAGTCAGATTGAAAAATGTCCATGGTACATCCTGCCCTTATAGATGACAAAATGAAGATACCACCTGGGCCTAGGCACCATCTGATCTAGTTATTCCAGCCCTCTGTCTTTGGATGGATTTGTAGTAAACAATTTCTTTAATTTATCTATTAATTTTTACAAATATGTTAACCTAGGTGTTTGGATTTTTGTGTTTTGCTCAGTTATATTTTATGGTTCTGCTTACAGTGTATATTTTAGAGGCCTCCAAGAATAAGTTTCCATGACCTTTGTTTGATAACTCATTCCCTTCTTTAAGAAACCTTAGTCAAAATTGGTTTTCATCTCAAACGTATATTTCTCCTGCAGTGCTTGAAGACAGTTTTGTCCTATCTATGCCAACTTAATTTCTCAGTAGAAATAAAAGTCAGCATCACCCTCCATAGTGATTTGTCTGTGCACAGAGGTCATCCTTTGGCATTCAGTCATTTGCTCATTCACTTTGCAGTATTTATTGAGCTCTTAATATTTTCCAAGCACTTTTTTTGCCAGCCTTCAATTACAAATTGAGAGGAAGTTTTCTTTCTTGAAAATAATTGCATAAAATATGAAGTTAAAGAACAAGAGAATATTTGGATTTTTGTTTTAACAAAGCATTCAGCTCCTTGCTTGGTCAAAGGATCTTTTAAAATCATCAATTTTATATAATTCAAAATTATCTTCAGAGCCTTGCAATTACAATAAAAGCTTTAGAATGTCAGCAGAGAATAGAGCGCCTAGTAATTTGAAGCAGTTATTCAAATGACCTCCCTTAAATTTAGTTCCATGAAGTGTGGTGTTTGCTGTTTGTTTTCAATGCGTCATTTTTTAGCATACAGTTTTTAGTCATTTTGCTTCCAGTGTGTCATCTCGAAGGGTGAGTGAACATAGCCACTACCACAAAGACTTTATTTTACAATGCAGGGTCTGGAATTTTGCCTAATTTTTTTCAACAATCATATTATTTCAGGTGGAACCACCCCTGCTCAGTGGGAAGATATTACAGGAACTACGCCATTAACATTTGTCAATGAATGTGTTTCCTTTACAACCAATGTGTCTGCCAGGTATGATTATATTGCACAGAAAAACCCACTGTGAAATTGTGTGCCCCCGATGTCTTTTATTTTGTTCCTTACATTCTTTAAAAGTCATTTTTTTGGTATGGTTTTAAATATGGTCTCATTTACCTTCATATTATAAACTAGACCTGCCAGTAAATGTAACAGTGATAATGCAATAACAAAGTACAGCCAGTCAGATTAAAATCTAAAGAAAATAAATGATTGTTGGCTATTACTGTATGACCCAGACTCTGGTTTTAGCAGCCACTGCTGATTTTTCCAGTCCCAAAAGTCTTAGGAATGATAGATTTCCTGCTGTCAACAAAATAGCCTGAACTACTTTTTCCAACAGAATGATAACCAAAACACAAAGCATATCATGGTTTGCTTAAACAGTTTAGAGGTTTCGTTGATGCTTACGCATCATAGCACATTTACATATTGCCCACTTATGTATCACACATCTTTAAAAAGCTTAAGCTATTTAGTTTTATTGCATGTGTATACACTAACTCAGTTTATTAATATGAGTTCTCATTTGCATGATTGTTAATAGATTGCCAAGCATTTTCCCATTTATTTAATTTGATTACTACAACAATTTTGTGACTTAAGAAGGGCAAGAAGCATTATGTCCATTTTACAGATGAGAAAACTGAAGTTGAGAGTGGTTAAAGCTTAAATTCTTATTCAGGGGGAAAAAAGATAGATGCGTAAATAACAGTGCACAGCAATAGATGGGTGTGGTGACACATGTTTATAGTTCAAGCCACCCAGAGGGCTCAACTTTGAGTCTCCGGTTCTATGTGTCAGTGTGCCCTGCCACTCAGGCATCCACGTTCTAATGCCAGAAAATGACAAGTTCTGAATGGAAAGGTACAAAAGAGGTACTAAAAGAATTCAGAGGAGGGTGTTTGCATCAGGGTGGTCACAGAGGATGTCTGAGAAGAGGTGACTCATGAGATAGGTAGGAACCTAACAGGCAGATATATAAAAGTGGAAAAGATGGTAACATGAGCAAAGATGCAGAAGGGCATTGGGAGCTGGCAACAGTGGAGTCTATAATTCAGCAATAATACCGGAATGTTGGTTAACAACATTATTTACAGAAGGCCTTGTAGGATAGACCAAGAAATCATGAGTTATTATGTTATTGTATTAATAATTTAAGTTTTTCAGACAATTGAAGAAGCAGTGAATAAAGTATAGTTCAATCAGTATAAAGAGGAAGGTAATGTTGAGTGCCTGCCGAGAGCCAGGAACTATGCTGAACCTTCAACACACTATAGTAAATGAAATAGGCCAGACCCAAAAGGACAGGTGTTGCATGTAAATGAGGTACCTAGAGCAGGCACATTTATAGAGACGGAAAGTTTAATAGAGGTTACCAGGGGCTGAGATGAAGGGGAAAATTTGAAGTGATTGTTTAATGGGTACAGTGTTTCTGTTTGGGATGATGAAAAAGTTCTGGAAATGGAGAGTGGTCATATTGCACAGTATTGTAAACATACTTAAAGCCAATGAATCGCACCCTTAAGAATGGTTAAAATGGTAAATTTTATTTTACATATATTTTATCACAATTAAAAAGAAGAAGAAGAGAGATGGATCAGGAACTGAAGGAAAGAAAGGCTAAGAAGATAAGGAAATCTCAGAATACCTAAAGATTATGGGCAATGGGTTGGGGGAAGGAGAGTGATCATAGATGGAGAAAGGTTTCAAAGTAAGAGGATGTGGAATAAATCTTTGAAGTGTATGAATAGCAAATTGAGAGAATGGCCATCTGATCGTCTCTGCTTTCTCAGTGAAGTTACCTTTCTGAGGGTCTGAGCTGAGGGGGAAGGTCCAGGGGTATCATAAAGGTTTAGCACCATTAATGTACTGAATAAAATGGTATCTGAGGAAGAAGTTGCCAAAATATGTCACAGATTTAGCTGAGGCTAGAAATCATAAATTAGTCACAAAGCTAATAGTTTCTTCTATTAATTGTATTAAGCAATACTTAGGAGTTCTGAAGCAAAAGCAGATTTTTTTTTAAGTGGCTGGGTTGATCCAACTTTGGTGACTGTGAGTCCTTTGGAAAAGAATGATGGAATGAGGAAAAAAGCTAGGTAGATTTTGTTGAAAAGAGTTTCAGGAAATGAAATGAACAGGAGGGGCAATCATGGACAATAGAAACTCATCCAGTGAGATACTTGTCATAATGTCCAATACTGGGCTTATATCACTAAAGGATTCTAAACACTGAAGCTATATTTCAGGAGATTGAATACTCAGAAGAGTTTCCAAGGGAAAAAATTACAAACACAGTATTTAATAGTTGACCTTAAACACCTGGTACCTCTTTTTCTCTTCCGCTCACCTGCTTCCTCCTTGCCATCTATCCTCCTACCTTTCCTCCCTTCCCTATCTTTCTTTCCCTTCCTTTTTACTTCCTCTCATTATCTCCTTTTCTTGCTCCCTTCTTTTTCCAAGAAGCATTTAATGATTACTTTGATCATATTGAAGGAACGGACTTGGTTTTCATGCAGTTGGCCTTCCTTATTCATAGTCGTGGAGCCCACTGATACAGAGGGTTGACTGTATTCCACCATTTTAAATAAGGAACTTGAGCATCTGCGGATCTTGGTATCTGTGGAGTTCCAGGAACCAGTCCTCCATATATACCGAGGGCTAACTGTACGTTAAATTTCAGGTAACTGACCTTATTTTATTTTATAGGTTCTGGCTGATAGATTGTCGACAAATCCAGGAGTCCGTTACCTTTGCATCACAAGTGTATAGAGAAATTATTTGTGTACCATATATGGCCAAATTTGTAGTGTTTGCCAAATCACATGACCCCATTGAAGCCAGGCTGAGGTGTTTCTGCATGACTGATGATAAAGTGGATAAGACGCTTGAACAACAAGAAAACTTTGCTGAGGTGGCCAGAAGCAGGGATGTGGAGGTACTGTATTTGTAAAACCAATTTTTGTTAATATGTTGTTTATACCTTTATTAATAAATTATATTTAAAATAGTATACCATAAATAGAGCCATCAAAAAAAAAGACCAGTCGACATCTTGATCAGTTAGAAGGAAGGTCAGGGTCTAAAATCAGCCATTTTTAGCCAGTTTGGACCTATTCAGTTGGGATAGTCTCAGTGTACGTGAGGAGGTAAAAGGACTCTTAAAGATTATTGTGGGAAAAATTATATGTCATTGATAAATTCAAAGTATGTAAATGAATATAGCAATTTATATGTTTTTATCTTTCCTTGTTATTATTTTTTGAGGTGAATATTTATTTGATTTCTTTTTTTTTCTTATTATTCTTTAATAGTGAAGAAAACAGTCCAGGAAGTATATGCTTTGTATAAATGTGAAAGTATGATATCCAGGGCTTTTCTACATTACTTTTTCTTATTTCAGAATTTTCCATCAGTGTGGGCCTTTGGATATTGAACTCAAGTAACCTGACTCATTGTGATGTCAAAAAGAAATTTAAATTTAGTATTTAAAGATATATTGGTTTGCGAAGGTAACATGTTAGAGGATTAGAAATGAGACCATTAACATTAAATGCCACTATGCGTTTGAAGATTCCCATTACTAGTAAGAAGAGGGAGTGCTGGTACGTGCTTTGTCACAGATAAGACCAAATGTCAGTCAGGAGTTTAAAGATTATTGTATGCACATTTTAAGAATTTTAATGTTCCAGGTAATACCACCACTTCTTCATGTAAATAACAAGTAATAATTGCAGCTATTATATTCTGTGTTGTTTTTCTCTATGTCCACCAGGTATTAGAAGGAAAACCCATCTATGTTGATTGTTTTGGCAACCTGGTGCCATTAACCAAGAGTGGCCAACATCATATATTCAGTTTTTTCGCCTTCAAAGAAAACAGACTTCCTCTCTTTGTCAAGGTAATATATACATGGAACTTTGTAATGCATTAATTCAAGATCAAGTAAAGCTTTGACTTCCTTTAGTAGAAGAAAATATTTGCTTTTCAGTCATTTCCAGTGATTTTTTTAAACCATTTCTGTAAAATTTTCAAGTCCTAGAAAACCAACCATTTTTTAAAATTTCAACCTTAATTTTTAGTTATAGACTATGTTTAAGGCTAAGAATGAGGGACAAATAGCCAATTCATTAATTAGAAAAACTGGCCATTCTTTTCCAAATTTTAAGGGAAGTCTCTCTCTCTCTCTCTTTTTTTTTTTTTTACTATTAGTTCTTTTAAATATTTGTGCTTAAATTTTTAAAACATGTGATTTCACAATTGTAGAGACCAAAAGAGTTCTTAGTGACAAATTTTTGTAATAAAAAGCTCTCAAAAGACCCAGGATCTCGCTTAATCTATTAAGAGATTATCCCAGATAGAGCTATAGACTGGATATACTTTCATAAATTCATTCAACAAATATTTATGGAGACACTTCAGTGTACCATAAATTTGTCGTCCCTCTTTAGGAATATTAATCCACGTTAGGAATTTGGCAGTAACATATACAAGTTTTGTCCTAGATTCCCAGTTCTAAAGAGGGACAAAAATGGATATGAGTGAGAGATTTGTGAAATTGAAGTAATAATTCTATTTAAATTTTAATAAGTCTGTTAAGTTTTCTCAAGATCTCTACTGCAGGCCTTCATTGTGCCATTTCTGGTTCATTTGTTTTGCCCGATTAAAGAAAGGCTCTTACAGATCACACATTAAGCACTAACTGCTGAGGGGCAGTGGATCCATTTAACACAAACAGCTGTATAATTGTGCTAATATTTGATATTATTGATGTGCAAAAGTCATTTTATAACCAACACAATACAAAAATAGGAAAACGACTTAAATAAACATTTCTCCAAACAAGATATACAAAGGGCCAATAAGCACATGAAAGTATGCTCAACAACTTAAGTGAATTCAAACTAAGACCACAGTGAGATCCCACTCCATACCCATTAGGTTGGCTATTATCACAAACAAACAAATAAACAGAAAATAACAACTGTTTGTAAGGATGTGGAGAAATTGGGATCCTGATACATTGATTGCTGGTGGGAATGTAAAATGGTGCAGCCACTGTGGAAAACAGTATGGCAGTTCCTCAAAAAGTTAAACATAGAATTAGCATATGATCCAGCAATTCCTGAAGGATTGAAAGCAGGGACTTGGTTACTTGCAATGTTCATAGCAGCATCTTCGCAGTAGTCAAAAGGTGGAAACATCCCAAATACCCATCCACAGATGAATGGATAAACAAAATGTGGTATACGCATACAGTGGAATATTATTCAGCCTTAAAATGAGGGAAATTAGCCAGACACAAAAGCCAAATATTGTATGTTCCCACTTATATGAGGTACCTAGAGTAGTCAAATGCAGAGTCAGAAAATAGAATGGTCGTTACCAGGGGATCGGGGAAGGAAGGAATGGGAAGTTAATGGAAACGGTTTCAGTTTGTGAAGGTGAAAACGTTCTGAAGATGCATGGTGGTAATAGTTATACAACAGTGTGAATGTACTTAATGTAATGCTACTACACTGTGCATGTAAAAATGGTTGAAATGATGTTTTATGTATAATTTAACACAAACTTCTAAAAAGAACGAAATTCTGATATATGTTGCAACGTGAATGTATAACTCTACCTATACGAGGCACTTAGAAGGGGCAAATTTATAACAACAGAAGGTTGAATAGAGGTTACTAGGTGCTGGGGGAGGAGTAGAATGGGGAATTACTGCTTAATGGGTACAGAGTTGCTGTTTGGGATGATGGAAAATTCTGCATAGTAGTGATGATTGCACAACTCTGTGAATGTGCTTCATGACACTGAATTGTATGCTTGAAAATGGTAAGTGTATAAACGAAAATGGTAAATTTTATGTTATGTATATTTTACCACATTTTTTTAAGCTAAATGATCTTTTTTAACCATTCTAAATGACAATAGGAAAGGAGAAAAGGAACACCTCCAAATCCTTATTTAGCATTATCTAATGATATTTCCTGATTCTTTTGAGTATCATCTCATTAAAATAAATAGTGTGCATCACATGGGTGAAGCATGTATGCCTTTCTTGTTCAAGGTACGTGATACAACTCAGGAACCTTGCGGACGACTATCATTTATGAAAGAGCCAAAATCTACAAGAGGCCTGGTGCATCAAGCTATTTGCAACTTAAACATCACCCTGCCAATTTATGCGAAGGTATTGTAATCTGCTGTAGTGCAATTCAGGGAGTATAGTATTTGATTTTCAAATTCTTTAAAATAAATAAAAGCAAAGACACTGAATGCAACCATATATAACAGTCATTTTTGATACCCTGTCCAATTTATGATTTTCCATTTAAGTAAGGGAAAAAGTAGCTCTACCTTATTTCACATTAAATTCACTTTGATGGAAAATTTTCTATAAATACATATTGAATATGGAAGAGAGAAAATTCAAATTTAAGATTTAATTTTTTGGACTAATTTTTAAAAATTAAATAGTTCACTTTGCCTTTCTTATTGTTTTTATGTGCCCTCCTGGCACCATACTAGTACATTTCACCCTACCAAAACTTTATGAGTCTGTTAGCTTCGGTTTACTACCAGTTCACAGGTGGATTATGTATTATGAGATTCAGAGCAACAACAGGATATTTTACCTTGTTGCTAAAATAATTATTTGTTCATCTTGTAACCTGTACTGTTTTAGGAGCATCAAATTAATTTTTCAACTATTTTAACATGATTAGTATATAAAATACTCGCATGTTATAGGAGTAGATTTGAAACATGGTTGAAAGGAAAATTCATTAATTCTTGACCCAAATCTACCTACAGGTATTACTTTCTAGTCAAACCTCTCCCCAGAGTAATCAATCAATTTGATTGATTACTCTGATCAAATCAAAGAAGGCAAGGGGGATGAATTAAATGTTGGGGAGAACTTTATTTATTATTAAAAAAAATTTTAACCAGTATCCCTTTCCTTTTAATGGAAAGCTCCCACATGGCAATTTATAGGAGGTTATAGCAAGTGATCAGTGTGAATTTTAGAGGTTGGGAAGTGGGATGAGTAGTGGCAGGTGAGACCTGGAGGAGAGGTAGAAGTATATTTAAAATCCTAAATCTTGACTCTGCAAAACAAAACATTTCCTATACTTCTTTTTATTTACCACAGTATATTTTTCTTACTTAATTATTCTTATAAATTAGAGATCAGTCACATAGAGATAAGCATGTAGTGTCATGTTTAACATTGTAAATTCTTATTAAATGATAAAAATTAAATGAAATACCAGTATCTGTTTACATAAATTTACATATTATTCCAAGAATTAGAATACAGCAATAGGTATATTGATCCAGTAAGTGGACTGTAATTGCACTCCAGTGGTACAGAATGTACTTTGGGGTTTGTACTGCTGATCACTTTTGAGTCACCGAAGCAGAATACCAAATAAGAACCACGAAGAAATATGTACTGCTGGGGCGATCCACCTAAGTGATATATAAAGATGAATGAGCTTTGTCTCTGATTTCAATGAGCTTTCAATGTGCTATGAAAGAAAGCATTTAGTTTATTATTACTTTTTACTTTTAAGTCAAGATGTATCAGACACAGTTATTAATGCCGTGATGGTCCAGGACAACTTTCCATTTAGTAACTCAAAACAAAAGAAAAAATTGCCAAACAGTGTATAGTTCAGATATATTTTAGAACTTAGTAGCTCTTGATTATAATAGAACTCCTAAATATTGCCTGTGTATTGAAAATATTTTCACCATATGTTTATTTGTGGCTTTTAACATTTTTAGCCAATATCTGTTAATGGCTGAGATATTGTCATCACCATTTCTGTAGACATATGCCATCAAATCCATTAAACGTCAAACTTTGAGGCTGCTGGTAACGGAGCATCTGAAATTAGTATATTTATAATTTTAGTTCTTTTGTCTAGTAGATTAGTCTATTTATAATCTTGGTTCTTTTGTCTCTTGAAGCTACAGACATTTGCATTTAAATCAATCTTTAATTTTTGTGCTTGTTTTCTGTACACTGTTAGTAAGAAAAAATACAAGTATGCTGACGTATGCTTACCTATTGATATCTGTTGTCAGGGTATTTAGTCTTGTCTTTTCTTCTAAATACTCTCCACTCTTCCTGCTCTCTTTTTTCCATCTTGCATGGCATCTTGGGGCGGCAAGGAATCAGAGTCAGATCAAGAACAGGAGGAAGAGGTAATTGTGTGGCATTGTCACTTGTTAATGGCTGTGTTACTGCTATAACCACTGATAAGAGCACATGGTTACCTGTGTCTTAGAAGGGTTACACCGTTGTCCTTAGTAATTAAAGGGTCACGATCTTACTTAACCTCTCTGAGCCTGTTTTCTCATCTTATGGACTGATTTCAGAGGACAGTAAAATTTCCCTATAAATTCTTACCTGTCTTTATGTAGCAATAGAGATTTCTCTACCAACAGCTGAAGACCAAAACCATTATCTCAGTGGTTCTCAAAGGTTGGTCTGGAGACGCCTGGAGGTCAAAACTCTTTCCTTAATAGTACTGAAACATTTTTTGCCTTTTAGCTCCCATATCCTCACAAGCTACATAGGAGTCTTCCAGAGGCTCCATTACATGTGATGACATCATCACCCTGACACTCTGGAATGTGCGCTTGTGTATACTTGGGTTCTTGTATATTTATTTGTAATACACATATTTATTTATATATGTTAAACATAAACAGAAGTTCTTCAGACTCCTCAGTATTTTTTTAGGAGTGTAAAGGGGGGTTAATAACAAAAAGTTTGAGAACTACTGAAATAAAAAACTTTAAGGAGCATATAGTTCATCCATTTGACTATACTAATATTATAATGCAGAACTCTACATATAATGAGCACTTCTTATAAGGTAGATTCTTTACTACGTGCTCCACATACCCCACCAACACTGATCTCACAGTCACCCTGTGAGGTGTGTGCTATCATATCATAGATGATATGTGACAGATGAAGAAAATGAGCCTTAGAGAGGTTACCTTGAATAAATAGCCATTTGAATTATACCTGCTTCGATAGTCAAAGCAAGTGTGCGTTTGTTTCCCTTATAAAGGTCTGAAAATGCCCAAACATTATCATAGAAATGAAAGAAATCGTTGGAAAAGTCCATATATTTAACTGATTAACATATAGCTTCCTGTTTCTAAGATAGACAAATGGAATTGTTATTAGCTGCACGTAAATGTTGTCAAATATACTAATTTTATTTTTTAATGTTATTCTGTTGGATTTAAACTAGAAAACCATAAAGAAAAACATAATAAACACCCTTGTACTCACCAGCTTAAAATGTAAGGCCTTACCAGTTCATAGACTGCCCCTGAATTCACTTCTTTACCGATACCAAGGCAGTGGGGCAGGATGAGAGACTCATTGTCCTGCCACGTATAACCAGATACACAATAAACTTACGACAAGACTGAAGTTATTTTTTCCCTCAACTGTGCAGTCACTCTTTGTCTCTCATATTCAATTTCCTTTCTGTAGTTGATGACTCAATCCCCAAGCTGTTCAAGATGATACGTGCATACCTTGTTGAAAGAGCAACACAATTATGAAACCAACTTTGCTATGTTCAAATGAATTCTTCCATTAGGCTTATGATTTCTCTAATGAGTATTTTCAGGAACTATTCAGGGCGACAGATCCAGTTTGTATTCTTTTCAGGATTTGGAATTCTGGCTTATAACTAATAATGAAACTACTTCTGTAGAATGTAACACCCTGGCATGCTCTTTGTTCTTTCCTTTCTCTCAACTAAATTGACACTTACTGTTTAAAACCTACTTCACTTTTTTCCTGGCCTTTTCCGTAATATGTATTTCTAACATCAAACACACCTGCATCATACCTTCCCAGGAGTAACATGTTAGAAAGGACTCTCCACCCATAGTGTCTAGAAAGGAGATTTGTTTTTCCAAAGTTAGGATAAGAATCAGAGACTCTAGGGAAGAACAGTAGCAAATTACTCTGACCTTCCTCTAGCTTATGGCATTTCCCACGTCTGTAAAATAGGAGCTTACTGTACACATCAGGGGCTGTGAGGCAAGATGCTATTTGTAACCATTCAATTTATGTATGTTTTCTTTCAGATCGATATGACATCAGAAAAAAGTAAGATTTCAAATAAAATTGAGTTTGTTTGAAAGCTGGCTACAATAAAGAAAAGCATGAATCAAGATGCAAGCTAGTTGCCATTACTAACCACTATAATAATTATGTTTTTATACTATCCTTATTAATCATTAATATTTATTTAGAAAAGCAGCTTGGCCAGTTAAATTATGAATATATCTAATTTGTGAGCTAATTAGCAGTAAAATGCAATGATTATTCATCTAAGCATTCACTTTCTTTTAGATCCCTGTTAACCCTGCTATTGCTGTTATGCTTGTTTAGAAACCCACCCTACCGTTTTTGTCCATTTGTTAGCATAATATTGTCATCTCATTTTTTTTAAGCTCTGACATGACAGTATCACTTTTTATATCAAGCAACAACTGACATCAGTAGAGAGCTCATTATTTATGTAGGCTACACCTGCAAAAGTGATACTGTCTTAATAGTTTTCAGCTAAAGCTAACTCTCCCCTCACCCCACCCCGACCCCTACCCCTTACACCTCTTACTGTGGTGAAGTATAACTGACTTTTCTAGGGCTGAGGTCTAATGGACTTTTGTGAAAACTTTCTGAAAAAATTAAGAACCAGAAAAGCAAAAATTAAAACCTCCTGGATGAAATTATTAATCACAGCAGTATGTCATAATAGTGCTAATTTTAAATAATGATTCAAAGCCTAAACGTAATCTAGTACAAAGAGAACTGGTTTTTACAGACTTTGAGAGAGCTATCTTAGAGTTCATTTCAGGTTTGTAACAGTCAATTAAATTTTTAGTGTGTTGAACTGTTTCTGGTGACTCTAACTTCTTATGTGGAAGAAGTTGAGTTTTTCAGGTTTCCTTCTTGCTTTTATGCCCCAAATGCTCTAGAAAAAAATCTAATTTTTAATGTTTATTCATTTTAAGATTTATTTTGATTCACTGTATTTCAGGGTGCTATTCCCAAAAGAAGAAAACTTAGAACCATGTTTAATATGGTCATCAGGCCCTATGCAATAATCATCAGGCTTTTTTTCCCCCCTTCTTTTGAAGTCCTAGCACAATGTAATTTACTGCTAAGTTATTGAAATACTTTCAAATGAGAGTCTCCTTACCCTCATGTTAAATCATTATTCAGGATGAGAATATTTGAAATTCCGGATGTTTTCATTGTTTTATATCTGAACAAATCTGTATTGATATAAAGTAGTTTAATATATCTTTGTATATGCATTTCACATAGTATAGCTCCTCAACATATACTGATTCTCTCAAGAGAAGGCATTTATGTTTATAAAAAATTTACATTATCATTGCCTTCATTAATTCCTCTTTTTAAAGAGATTTTATTATCCCACTTTCTTCTCTGGGACTACGATGTTTATTTAAATGGCCCTTTGTTCCTTGGATACAAGCTAGTAGGAATTAAAAATTCATCCATCTGGCTCAATCATTTTTAAAAAGTTACTATATTGCTATAATGTCATAGATCCTCCTGAATGACTCCCAGGTATTGTGACTGCTTTAAAAGTTTCAAATATAGACTCATGTTTGGCTTTCTTTTAGTATAAAGACAATCAAAAAATAATCTTCAACCAGGCATGAAATAATCTCCAAAGGAGGGCTCTGTTGAAAGGACTCTTTCCTAAGGTCTTTTCAAGAATAAATCCCAAGAGAGTTTGAGTTTTCCCCCTTGCCTTTAAGGGGTGCAGGCCCCCACTACCTATGCCTCAAACATACTGCATCGAGCATCTTGTATGTGGACTTTTAGGGAAGTAAATATGCTTCACCACAGTAACGTTTTCCATATTTGTTCTAATTTCTTACCATTCTCCTGCCTGCACATTTCAGCAAGGCCACCTCTCCCACCAGTTTTATTCCACCTTTGCTTTGCATGGAAATAACTTGGCTTACATAAACTGTGCGTGTGTCCTGTGTGACTGTCTCTGATTTGGGTTGCCATGCATCACATTTTAACTTTGGACTCACATATAAGTTTAATCACAATCGTTGTTTTTGTTGTTTTTCTTTCCTTTCCTTTCTTTCCCTCCTTGGTCTGTCCATTATGTGTCTAAACAAGGAGGTTGCTCCAAGGAAAGGACCATGCCTCTCAGCACAAGACTGTTCGTTTCGTTGTTGGTGTGAATTTCCCTTAGATGAAATGCCGGTTTGCAGCTGATTCAGATATATTTTACATAGTCATTGTGTATTGGCAGAACTAAATATACTGAATTCCAGATTTTCGTATGATTAAACAATGTCTATACATCATTAGACGATATTCTGAGTTTGCTACTACTGGCTTTCTCCTAGAGGAAATCAACTTTCTGCAATTTCTAATGCTTTTTTCCTTTTTTTCCCATGTTCATCTTTTTTCAACATTGGTCTGTAACATCTGAACAATCTTGAGATATCTCTGTGTAATTTCACTGCGTTCGTTCTTTGTTTTGTGATTTTGTGTGTGTCTTGATTAGTTGTTACAGTTTTGTTGTATGTGTGGATGTGCTACAAGTGAGAAAATTAAGCAAGTTATTTCCTGCTCATTTTTCCTTTTCAGTTTTTTTTCCGTTAGCCTTGCTTTGCTTTTGTATCCTGAGACCTTGTGGATCCACCATTCCCAGCCCATTTTTGTTGTTCCACCCGCCACAACAGGAAAAGACACTGTGTCGTTTCAGTCCTGATTACATTTGCCAATATCTTTTTTGATTTCCATTTTACTTTCAATGTTTTTCATTCACATCAAAGATGATGAGACAGAATCTACAGAAACATCTGTCCTGAAAAGTCACCTGGTTAATGAAGTTCCTGTCCTAGCAAGTCCGGACTTGCTCTCTGAAGTTTCTGAGATGAAACAAGATTTGATCAAAATGACTGCCATCTTGACCACAGATGGATCCGATAGGGCAGGTTCCCTCAAAGTGAAGGAGCTGGTGAAGGCTGCTGAGGAAGAGCCAGGGGAGCCTTTTGAAATTGTTGAAAGAGTTAAAGAGGACTTAGAGAAGGTGAACAAAATCCTGAGAAGCGGAACCTGCATGAGAGATGAAGACAGTGTGCCAAGGTCTCAGCCAGAGAGAGAATTAGTGGAAGAGGAATGGGTTATTGTCAGTGATGAGGAAATAGAGGAGGCTAAGCAAAAAGCAGCTTTAGAAATCACCGAATACCCATGTGCAGAAGTTAGAATAGAGAAAGAGACCAAAGCAAAAGTAGAGAAAGACTCGACAGGGCTAGTGAACTACCTTGCCGAGGATCTAAATTCCTACGTGTCTCCTCACAAAGAGCCGCCGCAGACGGTGCAAGATCTGGCAGGGGAGAAACGCGAGGCTCCGGGGCCTTGCAGGAGCTCTGAAAGCGAAGGGAGAGCTAAAGAAGCAGCTTCAGAGGAGACACAGAGCACACAGAAACAGCCCAAACCAAGCCTGGGCATAAAGAAGCCAGTGAGAAGGAAACTAAAAGAAAAACAGAAACAAAAAGAGGATAGTTCACAAGCTAGTGCAGAAAAAACTGAACTTAAAAAAGGTAGTTCAGAAGAGTCATTAGATGAGGACCCAGGTTTAGCCCCCGCGCCTCTTCCCCCTGTAAAAGCTACGTCACCTTTGATAGAAGAAACTCCCATTGGTTCCATAAAGGACAAGGTGAAGGCCCTTCAGAAACGAGTGGAAGATGAACAGAAAGGGCGAAGCAAGTTGCCTGTCAGAGTCAAAGGCAAAGAAGATGTGCCAAAAAAGATAACACAAAGGACACATCTAGCTGCATCCCCCTCTCTGAAGTCCGAGAGACATGCGCCAGCGTCACCCTCCTTGAAAACAGAAAGACACTCTTCTCTTTCCTCTTCTGCAAAAACTGAGAGGCACCCTCCAGTATCACCAGTGAGTAAAACCGAGAAACACTCACCCTTGTCACCCTCTGCAAAAACTGAAAAGCACTCACCTGTGTCATCGTCAAGTAAAACTGAGAAACACTCACCCTTGTCACCCTCCGCAAAAACTGAAAGACACTCCCCTGTATCCTCTTCTACAAAAACAGAAAGACACCCACCTGTTTCGCCTTCAGGTAAAACAGACAAACGCCCACCCAGCTCGCCCTCTGGGAGAACAGAGAAACATCCACCCGTGTCACCTGGCAGAACAGAGAAACGCTTGCTTGTATCACCAGCTGGAAGAATGGAAAAGCATTCACCTGTCTCAACCTCTGGGAAAACCGAGAAGCACCTGCCTGTGTCACCTTCTGGGAAAACAGACAAGCAACCAGCTGTCTCCCCCACCTCAAAAACAGAAAGAATCGAGGAGACAATGTCTGTTCGGGAGTTGATGAAAGCTTTCCAGTCAGGTCAGGACCCATCTAAACATAAGACTGGACTCTTTGAGCACAAATCCGCAAAACCAAAACAGCCACAAGAAAAAAGCAAAGTTCGGGTAGAAAAAGAAAAGGGGCAGATAGTAACCCCGAGAGAAACGCATAAAACGGAGAGTCAGACAATCAAACGAGGCCAGAGATTCCTGGTCACGGGACCTTCAGAATCCAGAAGAGCGGTCCGTGCTTCCTCCGCAGGGTTTAAGAGAGAAGATGTAGCTGAAGGAAAGGAGAAAGCGCTCAACCACAAAACACCCGAACCTGTTCAGCCAGCACCTGAAGAAGAAAGCCATAAAGATAGTGAAGTCCCCAAAGAAAAGCTGGCTGATGAACAGGGAGACATGGATCTCCAGATCAGCCCAGACAGGAAAACCTCCACTGACTTTTCTGACGTCATTAAGCAGGAACTGGAAGACAATGACAAATACCAACAGTTCCGCCTGAGTGAAGAGACTGAGAAGGCGCAGCTGCACTTAGACCAAGTGCTCACTAGTCCTTTCAACACAACGTTCCCGCTAGATTACATGAAAGATGAGTTCCTCCCAGCCCTGTCTTTACAGAGTGGTGCCTTACATGGCAGTTCGGAAAGCCTGAAGCAGGAAGGGGTAGCAGGTTCTCCGTGTGGCAGCCTGATGGAAGGAACCCCTCAGATTAGTTCAGAAGAAAGCTATAAGCATGAGGGCCTAGCAGAGACCCCCGAGACAAGCCCAGAAAGCCTTTCTTTCTCACCAAAGAAAAGGGAGGAGCAAATTGAGGAAACAAAGGAAACTACCAAGTTAAAAACACCACCAGAAATTCATTCCGAAAAAGGACATCCCTCAACCAAAGACGTTACTGATGGTTCTGAAGGGCAAGGTGCTGCAGTCACGGGGGGCACAGAGCCCTCTGCTGAGTGTTTGCTGAAGGAGGTCACCCTAGACCCTTCCAAAGACACATGCCCCCCACAAGAAGGTGACGGCCTTGGCAGCCAAGGCGTATCATTAGCAAAAGAAACATCCGAAGGACTGACTGAGGAAGTGTCCTGTGATGAAGGTCCACTTAAATATGTTAGTTCAGCCCATGAGACACAAATGGATACTGAAGCTCAGGGATCCACAGCCACCGAGCCCTCAGATGAGACGAAGGCCTTGCCGCTGCCTGATGCTGCTGTAGAGACAGGCCCAAGGGCTGAGCCAAAGCCCCAGGGGGTCATTAGAAGTCCCCAAGGCTTAGAACTCGCACTCCCTAGCCGTGATAGTGAGGTCCTCAGCCCTGGGGCTGATGAGTCCTTCACAGTGAGCCACAAAGACTCCCTGGAAGCCAGCCCAGTGCTGGAGGATAACTCCTCACACAAAACTCCTGATTCCCTGGAACCGAGTCCTCTGAAAGAATCCCCTTGCCATGATTCTCTTGAAAGCAGCCCTGTTGAACCAAAGATGAAGGCTGGAATTCTGCCGAGTCACTTTCCTCTTCCTTCAGCCGTTGCCAAAACAGAACTCTTCACGGAAGTGGCCTCTATGCGGTCCCGGCTGCTCCGAGACCCAGACGGCAGTGCTGAGGATGACAGCCTTGAGCAGACGTCACTCATGGAGAGCTCAGGGAAGAGCCCCCTTTCCCCTGACACCCCCAGCTCCGAAGAAATTAGCTATGAGGTCACACCCAAAACCACAGATGCAGGCACCCCCAAACCAGCTGTGATTCCTGAATGTGCAGAGGAGGATGACTCAGAAAATGGGGAGAGAAAGAGGTTCACACCTGAAGAGGAAATGTTTAAAATGGTAACCAAAATCAAAACGTTTGATGAACTTGAACAAGAAGCAAAGCAGAAAAGGGACTACAAAAGAGAACCCAAGCAAGAAGAATCTTCTTCATCCTCTGACGCAGATGTTGACTGTTCAGCAGACATGGATGAAACAAAACACACGGAGAGTGTAGAGGATGAAAGCGATGTCCCTGTGGTTGTAACATCAGAGAGCAGAAAGGCTTCTTCCTCCTCAGAAAGTGAACCTGAGTTGACACAGCTGAAGAAAGGTGCTGACTCAGGCCTCTTATCAGAGCCAGTTATTCAAGTGCAACCCCCTTCCCCACTTCCATCCAGCATAGACTCAAATTCCAGTCCCGAAGAAGTACAATTCCAGCCTGTTGTTTCCAAACAATACACTTTTAAGATGAATGAAGATACTCAGGAAGATTCAGGTAAATCAGAGGAAGAAAAAGATCGTGAATCTCATTTATCTGAAGACAGTCATACTGTTTCTACTGATGGCCCAGAGATGTCTTATGATGATCTAAACAGAGATGCTGATCAACAAAAACTTTGTGATGACCGTGGGTATGAAGCAGGGAGTCCCAGCGGCTCAGCCACTCCTGTCTCTTCAGGTCTCCGCAGTTCCACTGGTGATGATGTCAGTGAGCAGCTAGTTATCCATAAGGAATCATTAGCTCTCCAAGACACTGGTGGAAAAGATACAGAAGAAGAGCTTGATGTTTCTGGAGTCGAATCTCCACAAGTAGATTGCCCCAGTGAAAGCTCTTCATCTTTGTCCTCTTTGCATCGTTGTCCAGCATCTGAAGCAAAAGAATTAGACGAAGACATAGTCTCTACATCTTCTGCTACAAAAATGGAGGTCACAAAACCTGACCAAGCTTTTGAGAGCTTACCAGAGGACCGGTCCACTCTAGACTCATCCATTACTACTCAAACTGATAGATCGTCCTTGGATGTTCCAGTGTCTGACCCAGCGGAGACTGATGAAATCTCTGATCCTCAAATCATAAGCCCTTATGAAAATGTTCCTTCTCAACCTTTTTTCTCTAGTGAAGAAAGCAAAACCCAAACAGATACAAGACACACAAGTTTTCACTCTTCTGAAGTGTCTTCTGTTACCATCACATCCTCCGCTGAAGACGCAGAAGTGACAAGTGCCTCTGGAAGAACTGTTTCAAGTGAAGAATCTAATTTTGAGGACGAGAACCTGGACGTAGAACCCAAACAAGAAAGTACCTTGTGGGAAATGCAGTCGGATAGAGCCTCCTCATCTTTAGAGCCAACCGTACCAAATGCATCAACAGTTGCTGGTGAACAGAGAAGCAAAGTCATCATCACAAAAACTGATGTAGATTCTGATTCCTGGAGTGAAATCCGTGAGGATGATGAAGCCTTTGAGGCTCGAGTGAAAGAGGAAGAACAGAAGATATTTGGTTTGATGGTAGACAGACAATCGCAGGGTACCACCCCTGACACCACTCCTGCTAGGACCCCAACTGAAGAGGGGACCCCAACCAGTGAGCAAAATCCGTTTCTCTTTCAGGAAGGAAAATTGTTTGAGATGACCCGAAGTGGTGCCATTGATATGACCAAAAGGTCCTATGCAGACGAAAGTTTCCACTTTTTCCAAATTGGGCAGGAATCCAGGGAAGAGACTCTCTCTGAAGACATGAGAGAAGGGGGTACTGGTGCTGAGCCCCTACAGCTGGAGACATCGGCTGAGTCATTAGCACTCTTAGAATCGAAAGAAACAGTGGATGACGAAGCAGAGCTACTCCCCGATGACCTGAGTGAGGAAGTAGAAGAAACACACGCTTCAGACGCTCCACTTAACTCCCAAATGGAGATTTCAGCCTCCATTGAAACATCAGTGAAAGAGGCACCTTCTGCGGGAGCTGAGGACCTCCCCTCCGTGGGAATGGGTGACACACCTCCCCTGTCCAGTGTGAAGCAGACAGCTTGCCCCGACTCCCCTAAACCGGTTGGACAAGTTCAGTTAGATTTTTCCACAGTCACTAGGTCTGTATATGCAGATCGGGGTGATGATTCTCCCGATTCATCCCCAGAGGAACAGAAATCAGTCATTGAAATCCCTACTGCACCCATGGAGAATGTGCCTTCTACTGAAAGCAGGTCCAAAATCCCTGTAAGGACTATACCCACTTCAACCCCAGCACCTCCATCTGTGGAGTATGAGAGCTCCCTTTCTGAAGATTTTCTACCCAGCCTGGATGAGGAAAGTAAACAGGATGAAACAAAACCAAAGTCTAAAATCCCCACGAAAGTGCCCGTCCAAAGAGTCGAGCAGCAGCCTTCGCATCTAGACCTGTCTCTACAGAAAACAGAGGCTCCTCAGGGACAGGACATGACAAGCAGAGCGCCAAGTAATAGAAGCAAACCTGAATCTGATGCCAGTTTGGACGCAAAGACCAAATGTCCAGTAAAAACTAGAAGTTACATTGAGACAGAAACAGAAAGCACAGAGTGGGCAGAGGAGCTTGAGTTAGAATCAGAGGAAGGGGCCACAAAACCAAAGATATTTGCATCCCGATTGCCAGTAAAGAGCAAAAGCACCACATCTTCCTGCAGGGGGCCCACAAGCCCCACAAAAGAAAATAAGGAGCATTTCTTTGACCTTTACAGGAACTCCATAGAATTCTTTGAGGAGATTAGTGATGAGGCTTCCAAGTTAGTGGATAGACTTACACAGTCAGAAAGGGAGCAGGAGTTAGTTTCAGATGACGAAAGTAGTAGTGCCCTGGAAGTTTCAGTAATTGAAAATCTGCCACCTGTTGAGACCGAGAACTCAATTCCTGAGGACATCTTTGACACAAGGCCCATTTGGGATGAGTCCATTGAGACTCTGATTGAACGCATCCCTGATGAAAATGGCCATGACCATGCTGAAGGTATTTGCCAGCCACTGGGATTCCCTGTGCTACGCATGTCATAAATTTGATATAGTTTTTTTGTGTGTCTGTTTTATTTGGTGATTTGTGTCTCATTTTCTTTAAGCTTTCTGTAGTGGTTACTATGTTTGTGTAAGCCCTTTGTGTTTTGTGCTTTCTCTGTATACTCTTGTCTGTGGAAACAATCTCAAGATTGAGTAATGAGAATGCTTATGGAAAACATAAACATGATCGACAGGCAACGGGGATCTTGCCTTTTCTCTAGCTGCTGCACGTGACGCCATGCAAGCTTTGAGTTTTGTTGTTCTGACGTTCCAGGCTTAGCCTTAAATTAAGCGTACGGATATATTTGGTTTTGTTTCATATTATGAGGATTCATTGCTTTTTCTAATTACCTTTGAGTACTTTAATAAGTACTTAACGATTTTACAATGATTAGGAAGCCATTTACACAAGAAGATTTCACATACCATGAAATTCTAATTGTTGAGGATTTGTTTTTGATTCAGAAAGGTTGGATTTCAGATACCATTGGTAAACACTTTAAGCAAACAATCATAAGGTAAAAACATGCTTTTCATTTATGCGGCAGATGAATGGAGAATGGACTCTGATTAGATGCAGCAGACAACAAAAACTCAAACTTTGCATGATTTAAGTTGACTGTGAAGGGATGATGGCTCTTTGAATTATAAAAAAGGAAACCATAGATGGCTTTGAGAAGTAGCCTCTGGTCTTCCAATATCTCTACAATAAAGACTATTATTCTTAAATTTGGGTTATAAAAAAATGACCATGACCTAAAATGCTGCCCATCAATTAATGGGGGTTAAAAATCACAGGGAAAATTATAGTCTGTGGGAGTATTATATGAGCTTACTTAGTAGTAAGCAGACAGAAACTTTGCCCAAAAGACAATATGACATACACATACATATACATACACTTTATTCTTCCTTCTTCCAAGGTTACCAGAACCAAGATAAATGTTGTTTCTGGCCATACTGAAAAAAGCCACGATGGTCTGATCAACCCATGATCTCGGTCTCTTGTGAATCTCGGATGTGATTTCTTTGCAACATGACCCAGACATGATCTTATACTGCCACAGGCAATAATAGGAGGTCCTAACCAATTACTCCATTTCTCCATCCCATTTATGATTTTTCTGGTGTTTGATGAGCTAGATGATTCTCTTCGGGTGGGCAGTATCCTCTCAGATAATTTTAAGAGGAAAGTCCTAAGATTACTAGAAATCGGTAACTTATATAATTATGTCCAGTGCCTAGTCTTGATTAAAGAGATATGGAAGCAGATGGTTTTCATGATTTTTATTACATTTATTCCCCATTCCATTCCAGAAATCAGGCAAACACACAATCTAATATGATTTAAAATGTAATCGTTAATTTGTGCTATGATTGAATATTTGGACAATTGACTGCCTTTCTTTGGATGATCAGTATTGTGGTTCCTCTCCTGTCATGGACAACCTTTGGCCATTCTGTTTTTGACCTTCTGTAGATCAACAGGATGAGCAGGAACGGATTGAGGAAAGGCTGGCGTATATTGCTGATCACCTTGGTTTCAGCTGGACAGGTAAAATGAGTGTGACCCTTTTTTTTTCAACAAAACCTGCTTGGTTTAAATGACATTGTTGCATCAGCCAACTGTCATTAACAATGAAAAAAGGCCTTTTTTTCCTTTCCTTGAGGAAGAACACATGGAATAGTGAAAAGAATGATACTATGAACTAGAAAATCCAGGGTCTGCATTAACTCACTGCGTGAACCAGGGCAGGCCTTTTATTGTCTCTGGCATTTTGAATAATAGAACTTTAGATTAAGAGATTTTGAGAATATAAGAAGCCCCACTACCCTCCTTTGGGAGCTGTGGATATCTAAACTTTGGGGAGATTATTGTGTTTCAAAACCATTGTTAGTTGTAATTGTCATAAAATTTAATTTGAGATTCAACCGGGGCTCCTTGTTTTAGATGCCTTGAATCAGATATCTTCATCCTGAACAGTACTAAAATTTACTTCAGATGAATGTTGAAGTACATATGAATGAGATGTTTAATAATTCTCTGAGAGATGGGTATGTTTCAGTTTAGAAATTGTATGTTACATAATTTTTTAATGGAAAGTGAATTCTAAAATCAATATGGTTTATTTGCAACTCATGAGTTGTAGGTTTTAAAGCTATACCCTTTCATCTTTCCTGCTACTTAACATATTAAAGCAAGATTGTCCATCTGGATTTTTTTCTGTTTTTGTTGTTTGTTTATTTGTTTGGTCTGACTTCCTTTTATGTCACTTGTGACTACTTAATTGAAACAAGCAGTTTAAAGTTAATATTAATCTCCTTTCAGTTTCTTAAAAATTTGGTATGAATAGGAGATAGGAGTCATTATATCGATAACAAAGATAACTGATAATGTAGAATAAATGACTAAAGCATTTTAAAGTAATTTAAAAATACTGAGCAGATTTATTTAATTGAGGGATTTAGGGGAAGGAAGGGTATCAAAATATCCCTGATTGACTGACAAGTAGGTAGCATTCAGAATTATTTATTTTGCTTCTTAAGTATTTATGAGTGTATATATTAAACGTAATATCTATTATAGTTGGTGAAAATTCAAACCTTACAATCACTGAATGGTATAAAATAAGAAACAAATAAGTCTCTCACACCCACATCTCATCTTTGAGCCCCTTTCCTCAAAGGTAACTGCTGACACTTTCTCATGTATTCAGAAAAAAATCCGCAGTGCCCACATCTATGCTTATTATTTAAAAATAAGCAAAATTTTACTTAACAGTATTCTTCATAAATACTCCATCAGCATAGAAATATCTATGGCCTTCTTTTAAATGGCTATTTAATTCCACTCTGTGGAGGTACCATAATTTTATCAGTGGCCTTTGCTGATGGCTACTTAGGTTGTTTCCTGTTAGGGGCAGTAGACATCCTTATGCACCGATAGATTTTTGTGGGTGTTTCTATAGGGCATATTCCTAGAAGAAAAAAAGCTGCGTAAATATATGTATATTTTTAATTTTGAAAGATATTGGCAAATTGCCCTCCGAAAAGACACCTCATTCACACACACACACATACACACACACACACACACACACACACGTGCCACACATACCTCAATGTATAAGCAACCATATAGAATGTTAATGGTAGACTTTAAAGGAAAACTTTGAGGCTTCTTCCCTAGGTCAGTTAATCCTTCCCAGACCTTTTGTTCATGTGACATCAAATCACAGAAAGGAGTTTATCCAACCACCATAATATAGCTACAACCAGTATTTATCCAAGTACCCAGAAACAGAATTTGTAGTATTTGCAAGTCCCCTAATTATGATTAAAAGTGAGACATGGTCTCTTTCTACTGTTTTCAGTCATTTATTTTCCATTGTCTTGGTTAAGAGTATAAGCCAGTATTAATGGTCTCTTCCAAATTTTGGAATTAAATGGTCCTGAATTTACATATTTTATCATCATTGCCTCAAACTTACTATTTCCACTATGACAGTGATCAATTCTATACCCAAATTTAAGGAAAATATCTGCAGTTAGTGCTAGAAGAACAAAGGCATACGAGAGTCATTTCTAATAAGTAGGAAAAGATAAAGGAACTCTGTTACAGCAATACGAAGAACACATCATTTACAAAATCACAAGGCAAGGTGTAGAGACTCAAACTATGAAGTTAATGTATTTACAGAGGAGTATTTTCTCTTTTAGAATTAGCAAGAGAACTGGATTTCACTGAGGAGCAAATTCATCAAATTCGAATTGAGAACCCTAACTCCCTCCAAGACCAGAGTCATGCACTATTGAAGTACTGGCTAGAAAGGGATGGGAAACATGCGACAGGTAGGTGGAGAGGTATATGTAAAAGGCAATAGGCCGGAGGTAGAAAAAAGTCTTGTTCAACAAACCTTTTATGCAAATTCAGTAAACAGATAAAATGACAGATGCCATCAACCTGAAGTGCTACTGTAAGCAAATGAGAAGAAGCTGTAACATTTCTCAAATATGCATGTTGCATAAAAATTCTTGTACTGTGTTCCTTTGAACAGCATTAACTAGTGGAAAGTGATACTAGCACTGGCTGCTAACAGGAAAGTTATTAAAGTCCTAAAATTTTCTACGTATTGACAGCAGCACACTTGCTTTATTAGCCATTGTCTTACTGATGGTGCATTACATTCAGTTCCTGCTTCCTTTACTCCTAAATAACTAAAATGGGGGGGCGCTTCCCTGGTGGCGCAGTGGTTGAGAGTCCGCCTGCCGCTGCAGGGGACACGGGTTCGTGCCCTGGTCCGGGAAGAGCCCACATGCCACGGAGTGGCTGGGCCCGTGAGCCATGGCCGCTGAGCCTGCGCGTCCGGAGCCTGTGCTCTGCAGCGGGAGAGGCCACAACAGTGAGAGGCCCGCGTACCGAAAAAAAAAATTTTTTAATTAAAATAAATAAATAAATAAAATCGGGGAAAATGTCAAGTAGATATTCTACATAATGATTTATATATGATATTCTGACCACATCAAATAAAATGGGAAGTGATACAGGACATAACTACTTCTTATCCCTCAGCTGGTCTAAGTTTGCCACTTTGTTTAATGCCTCTTTGAAGACCTACCTAGAGACCTCCCTTATCTACATCTAGCCCACATTTATCTTTCCTTCTCTTACCATGATTCTAGGTAGGATTGCCAGATTTAGCAAATAAAAATTGAGAGCACCCAGTTAAATTTAAATTTCAGATAGTCAACAGATACTTTTCTAGTATAAGCATATCCTACGCAGTATTGGGGATACACTTTTACTAAAACAATTTGTCTTTTATCTAAACTTCACATTTGACAGGGTGTCCTATGTGTAATCTAGCAACTCCGCCTTTAGGGCTTATGCGCATATGCTCTGTCACCCATTTCCTACATAGCCCTTGTTTGTTTGCTTACGTTTACAAAGACCCTTAATTGGGCTTTGGTTGTTTCTTGTACAAACATCAAAATTGTAGTAAATTTTTCCTATGCTTACAATATATCACCAAAAAAATTCAGTAAGGTAACTAAATGAAAGAGATTTTTAAAAGAGTAGCCCTCAGGTGTAATAAATAGTTTTTCTCTGATATCCCAGATACCAGTCTCATTGAATGTCTCACCAAGATCAACCGAATGGATATTGTTCATCTCATGGAGACCAGCACAGAGCCTCTCCAGGAGCGCATCAGTCATAGCTATGCAGAGATTGAACAGACCATCACACTGGATCATAGTGAAGGTCAGACAATTTGTGTATGTGTATGAGTGTCTGTGATGTATGGTCAATTCAGGCAACTGGACCCACTGTCTTCCTTTTTTCAGAGCGTCAACCATGGCCTTTGCTGGTACGTTCTTCTCCTGAGACTTCCCTGCCCATTTTAGGTGCCCCCATCCCTCTCGTTCTTTGTTATTTCATCATTGTCTCAGTCAGCGTGGGCTGCTGTAACAAAATACCATGAACTGGGTAGCTTAAACAACAGAAATTTGTTTCTCACAGTTCTGAAAACTGGAAATTCGAGATCAGGGTGATAGCATGGCTGGGTTCTGGTGAGGGCCCTACTCTAGATTGTACACGGCTGTCTCCTTGCTCTGTCCTTACGTAGGGGACAGAGAAGTAGCTAGCCCTCTGACCTCTTCTTATAAGGGTGCCAGTCCCATTCATGAGGGCTCCACCCTCATGACCTAATTACCTCGCAGGGTTACCACCTCTGAATACCATCACGTTGGGACTAGGGTTTCAACATATGAATTTGAAGGGGACCCAAACATTCAGTCCATAACAGCCATCAACATGGATGACCCGTCCAGTGCCCTTTCCTCAGCCCCTTGGTGGTACTTCTGATACTTGTGTCTTTTACTCTACCTTAGTGACCCATTTCTGTGCCCACAACCCAAACTAAATCATTATCAGTGACTGTACTACTTCCAGGTCCTAACTTGAAGCATTATACTTACATCCTCTTTTACTTCTACACAATAATTCTGCAAACCCACTGGACCTCTAGTCACTGGTCCTACCCCCTTTTCAGTATTAAAAGTTTCTCAAATCCACCCTCATTCGCTTCCATGCTCACTCACTCCCATTCTTTCTCCTTCTCTCTCTCTCATTGCTATTTTTACACTTTCTCTTCTTTCAAGCCTCCAACATTACTCTTCTTTTTATTTATTCCAACCTGATGACCATACTTCATATTCCTTAGAAAAAATAGGAATACCTGTAAGCAAATGTCCATATTCTTTCACCGCAAAGTCTCTCAACCTAAGTGCATCTCAGTGCTTATACTCTACCTTCCCTGCTGTATGAAATGGCCTTCCTTTGCTAAAGCCATCATCTCTTCTTTTGTACTAGATCTCATCCCCTTTCACCAACTATTGACTTCACTTCTGCAATCACCCACTCTGTCTCCTACAACTAGAACATTGTGAACAGCACTGAAACGTGCTTTGATAGATCCCAGCTTTAAAAACAAAGCAAAGCAAATAACTCCTTTCACCCTATATGCTCCCCCGTATGACTGCTCTGTTTCTCCATCCATTTCATGGGAAATCTCTTCAAAAGAATAGTCTAACTTTTCTGTCACTACTCTCTACTTTCTCTCTTCCCTTCTCTCTAGAACTGTCTCTAGAATCCACACAAGTCAGGTTTTGTCATCACCACGCAACAGAAAAGAATCTTGCAAAATTAACCAATTGTTTCCTCATCGCCAAATGCACTGACGCCATTCTCAGTCTTCATCTTCCTTTACCTCTTCTTAACATTTGACACAGAAAGTTAATCCCTTCTTCTTAAGACATTTTCTTCACTCACTTTCCATGATAACCTCTCTTCTTGTTTTTTTTTTTTATTTTCTTATTTTATAGGACAGTCTTCCTCAGTGTCTTTCTGCAGCTTACTTTCCATAGGTTTACATGATGGCATGTATTACTGTTCAGCAAGAGCCTCATAGCTCGGCCCATCTCCCATCTCTCTCCCTCTTTCCCAAGTCCCAGACACCTGGCCTCTGGGCTGTGCCCTGGCCACCCTACACCTTCTCAGGCTTCCAGGCTCTGGTGCTTCCTCTTGCCTGCATTCTGTAGTTTTCTTCCCTAAGATCACCGGGTACCTTTTTCTCTCACTTTATTCAGGCCTCTGCTCAAGTATCAGCTCCTAAGAGGAGCCTCTTCCGACAAATCTATCTAAAAAACTGGCCCTCTTTTCTTTGTACCTTTACCCTGGTTTCAGAAATAGGAATCTGCAGAAATGCAAGTTCAGTCAGGCCAGAAGCCTCTTCTGTCTTGTTCACTGCTACGTATCCAGCATCTAACAGCACCTACTACAGTGTTGATACTCAATATATATCTACTGAGTGAATAACTAGATAGATGAAGGTCAATCACACCTCTACCGAAAGTTTTTCAGTGACTCCTTATTGCCCTTGCTATATGAAATTCCTTAGCTTGGCCTAATAGACCCTTCATCAAAAGAGTACTAACCTCAGAGTGTTGTTTAATACAAGTTACTACTTGTAAAGCACCTAGAATGGTGCCTGACACATAGTAAATATTCAGAATGTGTTAGCTATTTATTATTATTATTAATGCTCTTCTTACCATGTAGATTTATGCCTCAACTGTCGCAGTTGATACCTGCCTATCTTTAGGCCTCCTTAAGATGCCATACCCTCTGCATTTCTTTTCCTGATTCTTTAACCCTGAGTTGGATGCTCGGCATTCATTGGCCGGCACCTGTGGCCCAGTCACTCTGCATTTAATTATCTCTTACTTGCCTGAGCTTCCCTAGATGGTCAGCATCTTGAAGGCAGGCACAGTGCCTCTTTCAGCTTTGTAACCATGACTGATCACAGACATGGCATGTAGTAGTCGCTTAATAAATACCCACTTAATATAGTTTAGCTTCAATTAAATACTTAATTTGAATCGTTCTCCCCTGTAGGGTTCTCAGTACTTCAAGAGGAGCTCTGCACCGCCCAGCACAAGCAGAAGCAGGAGCAAACTGCTTCTAAGGAGGACGAGTCCTATGATCACCCTCCCATCGTCTCGGAGGAAGACATTTCTGTCGGTTACTCCACTTTTCAGGATAGCATCTCCAAAACTGAGGGCGACGGCTCAGCAACAGAGCTCCTTCCCCAGACTCACAAGGAACAAGTTCAACAGGATTTCTCAGGGAAAATGCAAGACCTGCCTGAAGAGTCAGCCCTCGAACAGCAGGAATACTTGTGAGTTCCAAAAGAAAGCCTATGCGGGGTCTTTCCAAAGACACAAGCCAATATGCAGAGGGTGCCAAGCGTATACAAGCGTAAAGCGTTTTCAAATAGTTTTCAGAACTACAGGAAAAAAAGCAAAATACTTGAGACATGACTGTGACGGTGTTGTGTGGCACAAGCCTGCTTGAGCCGACTTCCAGTTCCATGACCTTGGGCAAAGGCCTAAGCCCTTTGAGTCTCAGTTTCCACGTCTATAAATTGTGATAATAATATCCACCTTATTCATCTGACAGGCTCAAAGGTCACGGATATGCCTGTGAAACCATTGTTGAAACTGTAGACCACAGTTATTACTCGTATGTTTGCTGCACCTCACTTCTCTGTATATGTGCCTGTCACACCCTGGCTGGTTCAGAAGGTGAACAGTGACACTGTAGGTGAAGCAGCCCTTGTGTATTTCAACAAAGCTGTGAGGTGGCTAGCAATAAAAATAGAAATGCAACACAGATTACTCACACAGAATGAAAGGCCGTCAGGGGTTGGGGTAGGAATAAAGAGAAGTCTTCTAGAGCGCTTCTGCCTAAAGGAAGCTGCAGAGCACAGTCAGCTTAGAACTCAAGTTCTGGGCTTTCTGGAAGCAAAGGCAAAAAGGAGTTGTATAAATGACACTTCTTGTCTAGAAAAAGCAACCAGATCATGAGAAAGGCAAGCATGTCCCAGCCCTGAAATGTGAGAATAGCGTGTCAGGAGGCTGTAACACAGCATCTCCTTTGTCCTTGAGTGAGCTTTGTGCTGGAGTCACTGGAACTTGAGAAAAGGGCGAAAGGGGTATTGAAATGAGCTTTTCTTCCACGGAGCACTGCCCCCTCACCCATCTACCTTTAGATTGTAGGGGAGAGCATAAAGAATAGGTCAGGAAAAGAGAGAAGGAAAGAGAAAAAGATGGGAAGCAAAGAGGGGCTATCAGAAAGGCACTTTGGGCATTTAATATCTATGGAGTGACAGAAAATTAGAAGGAAGGAGCAGAACAAGCAGATAATTTTTTTCTTTTAGGAGTATTGTAAAGATTACATTGCTTATCTCCAAACTATATCGGTAGAAAAAGTTTCAATGCCAACAGATCTTCCTATCAAGTAACGCAGCTTTCTGGATGGATAATAAGAATCTCCCTGTGTTTATGATTATGGTAACTATATTAACATGGGGTTTATATATTGCTTTTTTGAAATTTTGCCAAATTTTGATCCTTGCTTCAAAAGCCTTATTGTCTATAGATCTTTGCTATATATACCTCCTCAAATCATCAGTATTACCTTGAGTTATCAAAGGAAAGATGAAATTATTATTTATTAATATCTCTCATTATTAATTATCTCTACTTTGTAGAGATTAGGAAATGGTAATACATTTGAGGATAATTTTTATTATTTTAGAATACATTTTTCCCAATCAATGCTAGATCAATGAGCTGTAACTGTATTCTGTATTTTACATATAATTTTTATTCACATTTCATTTCTTAGCCAAATTTACAAAACCTCTTTAGACTTTCACAGACTGTGAAGACAAGTTCCATCTTTCCTTCCAAATCCCTTGCATCAGCAGGGGTGGAAATGCATATGCTCTCATGGTATAATTGGGCTTTTCTGTTTCAGTGTGACAACCCCAGGGACAGAAGTGTCAGAGACTCAAAAGGCTATGGCAGCATCTGGCTCTCCCACCAAGACACCTGAGGAAATCACCCCTACTGAGGAGGAGAGGCCATATCTCCAGACCCCGACATCAAGTGAGCGGGGAGACTCTCCCATTGTGCAAGAACCCGAAGAGCCCCCAGAACGTAGGGAAGAGAGTTCGCCTCGAAAAACCAGCCTCGTGATAGTGGAGTCAGCCGATGACCAGCCACAGGCCTTTGAAAGGCTCGATGAAGATGCTGCTTTTCAGAAGGTAAAATCTCCTCCTCTATTTCCTTGCCCACATGTAACAAAGCTACAAACCTTCTCCCAGTTTCCATTTCTCTGATGGCTTATGTTTTCACAGAAAGGTTTGCCAAATTAATTATCTTGGGCCAAGGGAAGCCCTCAATCCCTTTTAAAATCTGAGAACCCGTGAATCTAGAAAAAGATGATACATGGTTCCATTTCTAGCTACTTGACCATCAGCCCTAATTTTATAGATGGAAACCCTTTTGCTAAGAGAAATGAACCCTGGAGTGAAACAATATACCAGATGTAGCTTTTCAAAATTAGTAATCTTGGGCATAAAGAAGACTAGTGAGGGGAATTAACCGAGCCTCAGGTAAGTAAGTCAGCCTGCCATGGGAAATTGCTAGAAACTGCACTCTTGTTCATTAGGTCCGTGCTGTCAGGTGATGAGCACACAAACTGTGGATATTGAGTGGGGTTTACTCCCAAAACAAATTTTTCTCATTAGAGGAAGGATTATTTCCAAGCGAAATCTCCTTATATTTATTTTAAGAATGACTCATGAAAAGGACATTATGCCTAAATTGATGGCTGGTTCTAAATGTCAGAAAATCGATAGCAGCATGAATATGCATCAGTCTTTCCTTTGTCTTTAAGTGAGCTTTGATGTTGTGAAGAGAGGTGGAGAAACTCATTTAAACCATTTATTCTCAAAACTGGTCTGAATGGTTCATATCCCTCAGCTTTAACTGGAGGGCTTGATCCCTCCCCACTTAGGACTCCTGAATCAGAATGAATCCCAGGGAGGCCAGGAGAGGGAGAAGAATCTGCATTCCAGTAACTCTGTAGAGGATTAAATTAGATATATTTTTCCTTTTTGGATTCAAGAACATATGTCGAAGTATTTTTAAAGCATGAATATACATCTTTTAAGAAAGAATGTTTTATAAAATAGCTAAAACTCTGGGGGAGAAAGTGATATGACATATCTTTGGGCTTAACATCTACATTTGTTTTTGTTCACTATGAGTGTGATATCTGCTAGCAGGATTTATCTAAAATCATAGTTTAAAATTAGCGGAGGTCCAGGCAGATGAGAACTGCTCGAAATTTTGGCAGTTATCTTAAATAATGAATTCATCCCATGAATGGATTTTTATTCCAAGTTTGCCTTTGTATAGAATTATTCATCTCCAAGTTTTTGGCTTAAATGAATCCTAGTAAAAATGTTTGGTAGATGCTGTCTGGACTTAAAAGTTGCCAATTTTAGTCTAAGAATCTATAGGCTAATTGAAGCGTAGGCTTGAGACAGTTATCTGGATAATTCATATATTTAATCTGTTCTGTGTATGTAAATAAATTTTGACAAGTTGTCCTGTATTCCACATTATTTATATGGGCCTGTTCTACTTATTCTTGATGAATTTCCAGTTCTTAAGCTTCCTATTTTGACCCTTATCCTCTCGTGACCCTGACTTGAGGGTCCAATTTCAATCACTTTTCTTGCTGACCATATTTCTAGGCAGCAGATTCCTAAGTGTATTTAAAGAATAATTTGGTTTAAAATTTACATGTTTTCCTTTAGCAGGAAAGAATATAGAAATATAAGCGGTATTTTAAACTATGTTGACAAAATTTAGTTGAGTTTTCTTTTCTTTTTTTTAATAGCATTCCATTAGGAAAGAGTGATTCGATATATAGCTCCCAAAACATACGTTTTAATCTAAAGTTATGTTCTTAGCTCCGGCTTTGGCTTTGGGCCAGACCCATAAAATTGGATTGGCCTCTGCACCTCAACTTCTCTGCAAAATGAGTCTAATACTATTCGTAGCCCGTCTGCCTTCCTCTGTCTTGCCAGTAGGGAAATGTACTACTGGCCAGATAATAACTACAGGAAACTTTGACTTCCTGCAGAAAGTTCTGCTACAAGAATTAAGACACTTCTATACCTTTGGTTGGATCATTCTAAGCCTAAGCCCAAGAGGCAATGGCTCACAAGTATTTATCGTGCTGCCTAGGGTCTATGCTTACATTTGGTTATTCACCAGGAGTGGGCAAGCTGCTTGTTTCTTCTGATGGATTTTGACAGATGGGTGCTCAGACAGCTTTCAGAATCCAGAATTTGTTTTTTTCATTCAAAGAACAAAAAGCTATATTCTCACTGAAGTTTGAGCCCAGCATGCACTGTTTTCACTCCTGCTGGCTTTTCCACCAAAATCACCATGAATAAAGCTTTCGGAAACCGGTGTGAGCTAAAGCAGAAACGAGTAGTGAGGACATTCCTTAGCATGATAAAAAAAAAAGTGCTTCCATGCTTCCACCAGGAGCTAACAGAGGAATTAGGTGAGCTGGAGGCCAGCTCAGATGAGGAAGCGATGCTAACTACCAGGGTTGTCCGCCGACGAGTGATTATTCAGGTACCAGCTGTTAAATTACTGCACGTCTGGGACAGTTCTGTCCCCGTAACCCTTCGAGAGTGACCGACCTAGAACGGAGGGCTTGGCATGCTCCTTAGGTAGTGCATGGCCTTCAGAAAGCAGATCCCGTAACTCTCCTAAGTTCTGTTTGTGAAGAAATGCAGCGGTAATGACATTCACCCCCTACCTCCAAGAGAGCAAGATTTAGCCTCTTCAGTTCCACCCACCTCACCTCTGGCTTGTCTGTTTTTGTTTGTTTGCTTGTTTGTTTAAGTTTGAGCTGACTTTGGTCAGGTTCTCTAGCATGTTATTACCCACGGTTTTTTTTTCTTTCTTTTAAACATACTACTTAACAGGATTTGGCATCTCAGCAATGCTTCTCAAAGCCCCTTTAATTTTCTAACGTTCCTGGCATTGTAAGCACTGGGAGTAGTTCCTCAGCATTGATGCCAAACATGGAAGTGACCCTTTTCTTTCAAATGTGTAGGGAGATGATATGCCTGACATACCCCCGGAAACAGTCACAGAAGAAGAATACATCGATGAGCAGGGACACACTGTGGTAAAGAAGGTATTATCTTAAGTATCTCACCATGGTTAATTTCAAGCCTCCTGTCTAAAATGTATCAGTACCCTGGCACTGTCACTCAAAAACAAGATACGTGAATAAAATATCTTCCAGGTCACTAGGAAAATCATTAGGCGGTACGTCTCCTCTGATGGCACAGAGAAAGAAGAGATTACGATGCAGGGAACACCACAGGATCCCATCAACATTGAGGAAGGGGATGGCTATTCCAAAGTCATAAAGCGCATTGTGTTAAAGAGTGACACTGAACAGTCGGAGGTGAGACCATCTGATTCTCCAGAACTGATTTTATGGAGAGGTGTAAGATACAGCTCACAAGAGATGGACGAGATTGCTTATTCCTATTGGCCTCACTTCTCCCCTTTATAAGGCAGTCTTCGTTTAGTTACACATTCATTTTTTTTCTTCGTGATTTTGTGGAATTTTTAGGTAACCATCAGTGAGATTTGTAACCATTATACTCATTGTCTTTGGTCCTTTCTATTTCTACTTTGTCTTTAATTCAGTTGACTGCAGCAGAAATCCAAAAGTCAAATTTTAAAAGACAGCAATCCCATCGGCTGGCAAGCAGTAGGGATGCAAATGCACTGTGGTGCTTTGCCCAGTAGGCAGCAGCAGCCTTCTGTAGGGCACCTTAGAGAAATATTTGATTTCCAAACTTCTGCTTTTCAGAGTCACTGAAATCAGGATCCAGAAACTCACTTGATTTATAGTTTTATTTCTTTCTGTTTTACTTCCCTCTTTCAGAAACATATTTACTCTCTTTGACATGTCATTCGGGAGATTCTCACCATCTCGCGTTCATTCACATCCTCAAAATGTAATTATTATACACATGAGGTTCTCTAAAAGTCTACATTTTCAGTTTCTCATAGCTCTGACGGTTCCTCCTTTGGAGGTTAATTTTGTCTCCATAATGTCAAAACAAAGCATTTGCACATGGGAAAAGAGAGCTCATCCACAGGGTGCTATGTCTGCACTGCACTGAGCAGTCAATTTCTCAGTCATGAAGCTTCCTGACCAATTTTCGTTCAAGTGACTAATTAAGTGGTTGATTTGGTACTGTGTACATATAGTCATAATATCGATATTACCAATTGATTCTAGAGTTTTCTTCTAACTGCTTCTTGTTGACAAAATGCTGTTTTCAGGATATACCGTTGTAATGTGTTTTTTAACATAGAAAAATTCATCATCGTTACATTTTGGCAGTCAGAAACTGTATGTTGTATGTCCTTCATTCATCAGGTAACTTTGTCTGAGCCCAGCATTTTGTCCAGTACCTCACAATTTCAGGCTGAACCAGTGGAAGGCCGTAGAGTCAGCAAAGTTGTTAAAACAACTGTGGTACATGGAGAGAGGATGGAGAAGCATCTGGGGGATTCTAGTTTAGCCACTGATCTTCCTTCAGCCAAAGATGACTTTGAAGAGGTATAAAGCATCATCACTTTGTCTGTGTGTGTGGGGGGGGGGGGGCATTTTATGTGTGCTTTGTGTTTGAGAAGAAAATCATTTATCATTGTGTCATTCCATACATGTATTCATGGAAGGATGCAGAATAATTCAAGAGAGTAGAATTCCTGTTTGAATAATGTATACAGTGAAATAATATTTTACTCAACTTATTGTGTTCATTTGTGCCACCTTAAAAGCTTTAAAAAATCCATATGGGGCTTCCCTGGTGGCACAGTGGTTGAGAGTCCGCCTGCTGATGCAGGGGACGCGGGTTCGTGCCCCGGTCCAGAAGGATCCCACATGCCGCGGAGCGGCTAGGCCCATGAGCCATGGCCGCTGAGCCTGCACGTCCGGAGCCTGTGCTCCGCAACGGGAGAGGCCACAACAGTGAGAGGCCCGCATACCGCAAAAAAAAAAAAAAAAAAAATCCATATGACCAGGATTCGCTTCAGCTCAATGAGAATCAGAATCTCTGAAGTCGGGACATGATTGTACATCTTGCCTAAAAGTCCCAGAAGTGACTTGCACTCCCAATTAGTAAGGGAAAGAAATAGGTATTGTACATTATCTTTGCTAGCTAATATTCTCAGATATTTCCAACGATAGGCATTAAAGAAAATTCGGGTATCTTTTATTAGTTAAGTTCTGATTTTCAATAATTAGGAAACAGGTCCACAGTGACATCCACAAACACTTATTACAATTCAAAAATCCCAACATTCTGGAGCTCACCTAGTGCACTGTGGTAACTTAAATGGGAGGGAAGTCCAAAAGGGAGGGGATAGGGCTTCCCTGGTGGCGTAGTGGTTGAGAGTCCGCCTGCCGATGCAGGGGACACGGGTTCGTGCCCCGGTCCGGGAAGATCCCACATGCCGCGGAGCGGTTGGGCCCGTGAGCCATGACCGTTGAGCCTGCGCGTCCGGAGCCTGTGCTCCGCAACGGGAGAGGCCACAGAATTGAGAGGCCCGCGTACCGCAAAAAAAAAAAAAAAACAAACAAACAAAAGGGAGGGGATATCTGTACGTGTATACGCTGATTCATTTTGTTGTGCAGTGGAGGCTAATACAACATTGTAAAGCGACCGTACTCCAATAAAAATTAATAAAAAACCCCACAACTAATAGATTGGTAATGCTACAAATGCCATAATTGATAACCTTATATTAGCATTTGGCAATTAAAAATCAATTGGCTTATTTTATATAATATTGAATATTTTGTTTCTATATCACCAGTTAAAAGAGGGTTTCAGGCTGCTGCTTATTGTCTAGAATGTTTTTCAAACTACACATTCTAAACCAAAAAAAAACAAAAAAAAACAAAAAACTACACATTCTAGGTCTTTTCAATAAATGAGCAGCCAATTTGAATAAAATGTCACAATTTTCTATTTTGAATTCTGGATTTGGAACACTGAAGATATCAAAATGTTGGTATAAGAATTTTGATCCAGGGAATGGAACTTATGGTGCTGGTGAAGATCATCTGAAATAAATTTCCATATCTTAAAAAAAAAAAAATCCCAACATTCTGAAAACCAAAACAAGTTTTATAGGTTAGTAGCAAGCTAATTTGGCAATAAAACTTAATGTGAACTGACATGGGGCTGTAATGACTTGGCAGTCTTTTTTATTCTACAAGAGTGAATGTTCATGTTTTGCTATTGATATATCAATGGCTTTGATTACAGGATGCTGTCCCTATCCTATCTGAGCTATTAGAATATACAGTATATACATCATATTACCTTTCTAAAATCCAAAAGGAAAAAAAATCTGAAATCTAAAACACATCTGGCGCCAAAGGTTTCAGCTAAGGGATGGCGGGCATGTGCAAACATCTTTGAGACATTCTTTGCTATTGAAACATTTTGAAGTTAAATGTTACATGTATGTCCTCTTTCATACCCACAATGTGCATTGAGATTATATATGAATGCATTGGGATATTAAGAGCATACCTTATTTTAAATACTTTTAGTTCTTCACATTTTGACAACTGGTGGCCTTGGACAATCAAAAGATGTATTATCTGATTATACACTTTGGGCCTTATTTGTCCGTTGCGTGTTTTTGCCTCTGGTCATTATTCATTGTATTTGTTATTAGAGTCTTCACTGCAGAAAGGATGCGGGTAAGGCAAGCACGAAAGTAGAAGTCAACCAGTATAGTTTGCAAGAATCGTAAAATAATTATCAATAGAACAAATCTCCCTCACAAATGGGAGAAATTTAACAGACTTGCTAAATAAAACTCAATAATTAGATCTGCCCCTAAGAACTGTTTTTCTTTATCCTTTCAAGCATGTTTTTTTATACTATTCGTTAAGCAGAATAATAGGTTATGTTACAGTCTATGGTTTATGATGGGTTTTGTCTTCTTTTCTTTTTTTTCTCACTTCAGGCTCTGAGTTACACAGGTAGCCACATGAAAGTCCACTCCCCCAGTTTAGTAGAGAATGAAATCCTGAAGGAGGATGGATCAATACTTAGAAGGTTTGGGTTAGCATGGGGTGATGCTTTGCCAACTAACACCTTTAAAAAGTTTTCCAATTTTAAGAAAAGAAAAATAGAGCCCCTGCATCTACCTTAAAACCCCTTGGAAACTGCAGACTCTCCCTGCATTGTAAGACTTTTGTCAAGTGGTACATGTGTCGCTGTGTCATTCCTGAAGTGTCCTCTTGATGTTTTAAATGTAATACTAAGGCATGATGATAGTCAGACAACTGTTTACACAGTCGCTCCCTGGGTTTCAGCAAGTCATCAATTTCGCTGAGGCCAAGCAGCTGGGATATTCCATTGCCCAGCACAGTAAGAGGAATCTAATCAATTGCTCACAAACTAATCTTGTGACCAGGTGCCTTCAGCTCTTGGTAATCATTCCTTTGAAGGGCACATGGTGTTTTTGTTTGTTTTTGTTTTAAACAAGCTGCTTCATGACTCTGCATGTGAGTGGCACATAACATGAGCGTGAGTGGCAAATAACATGAGGTTTGAACCTCAATGCACCTAGCGAGGCTGAAACCAGGGGCTTTAATAAGTTAAGAAAGTATCCTAAAAGCAGTAAGCAGCTCATATTTGTGCATATGAACAGGGACCAGCTATGAGGCTTTCCAGTCCACCCCCATCCCCTATTTGATGTGTAAACTTCGGCACTGTTGCCTTGGTCTATACCCTCACCTCTCTCTGGGCCTCTAGCAGCACTGTGAGGATTGACAGAATGTTCTCAGCTTTGCAGTGAAAAGACACAATGGAAATTGAAGTTACTGTTGTGCTTTTCACTTCATTAAAAAGAAGAGAAAGATTGTCATTTATAGTACTCTACAAAGCTATGTTTAGCCTGTAGAGCATAATAATTAGAACAGTGAAATTAAAGGTTCTGTCACGATTCCACCCTCCAACCACATGTGAAAAACAGCCCCAGCTAGGAATATAAAAGAGAGTAATTGCTCACAGAACTTTAAAAATGCTATATATGAATTAAGGATAAAGTGCTTCTTATACTCTGAACTTTTTAAGTCTTTTACTCCATCATTCATATGGAACCACATAAACCACAGACACCCTAGCATCATGAGATCTTCGCATGGGAATAGATTTAGAGATCAATTAATCCAAAATTCGCCATGACAGCTGGTGAGTTGCGAAGCTAGGGATATAGACATCTCAATCCAGTTCCACAGCTGCTTAGTCATGGAAGTCTATTCGTGATCTGCAACACTTTATCTTATATGTTGCTGAAGACATTTGATCATACCCGCTGCTTGAGTCGCATACATATGCGTATTCATAAATATATTCGTCTACATGTGTGAGCACAAAACGCCAGGGAATGTCCTATGATAGAAGCTTATCCCCCGACACTAATGCCATAGAGGTTTTTACTAGCTCTTGGCAGCGATAGTCAGATATTTGCCTTTGGGGAGAAAAAAATATATGTGGATGCTGAATAGTTAGAAATCGTAATCTGATTTCAACCACTGGAACCAAATTTGACCTTTTTATCAAAAGGAACAAATTTAAGTTTGCTTTCAGATACCAAATAATTCATGTAGAATCAAAGGAAAGGGGAGGTAAGAAAACACGAAAGAAGGTAGGAGACAAGATGTCCAAAGGAAAGCCAGAAGAGTTCTGGCTGAAGTCAGCCATTTTTTAAAAGTCTAGGTGATCTTAAGAAATGCATAGAGGTGTTGGAAGGTAGAGTAATGCTAAGGGCAGCCCATGGGCAGAGCCCCCAGCTTCTGGACACTAGGAATCTATAAGGAAAATGCTGGGTAAAGCTATGAAAACTGATCCTTCTGATGGTGCTGTAAAGCAAGGCTGCATGGCGTCGTGGTGACAGATTCACGCTCTGGAATCTTTGACTTTTGGCCCCGCTGCGTAGTAACTGGATTATTTTTTATTTGGAGCACTGCTTAAATTCTCTGAGATCCAGTTTCCTTACTTGTTATTATAATAATAGTACCTGGCCCATAAGGCACGTTCACCACATATTTGCGGAATGAAGAATTATATTTACCAGTAGAGAGGAAGGGACTTCCCTGGTGGCGCAGTGGTTAAGAATCCGCCTGCCAATGCAGGGGACACAAGTTCGATCCTTGGTCCGGGAAGATCCCACGTGCCGCGGAGCAACTAAGCCCGTGCGCCACAGCTACTGAAGCCTGCGCGCCTAGAGCCCATGCTCCACAACGAAGAGTAGCCCCCGCTCGGCACAACTAGAGAAGAGCCTGCGCGCAGCCACGAAAATCCAATGGAACCAAAAGTAAATACATAAACAAGTAGAGAGGGAGAAGAACTGAGAGGGAACAAATCACAGTATAATCATTTTCAAGAAAGGATGCAGGAAAATAATAGTACCGACGTAATAGTACGTCAGAGCCGCTTTTCTCAAGTAATGGCCAGTCTGATGACGGGCCAAGAAATCAGTACACTGTTGAGTAGCTGTAGGAGGTATAAAGTGGGCCAGTACTTGCGTGCTGGGAAGACAGAGGAAGGATGTGTCTCTCGGTGGGTTTTTTCCTTTCCCTCTCCCTTCCCCACTGTCTCCGGATGAAGCTTCAGAGGCCTGGGCCAACCTGCAACTCTTGCTGGTAGTCACCTGCCTTTATGCTGATAGAATATTATTCCAGTTTTTAAAGACCTATATCCCATGGAAAAGTTCTCTTAGGACATTTTCGGGAAGTTTGAGCTGGGTAGTACTCTAAGGATTAAGCTGGCAGCTAAGGTATTTTAAATAAATTAAATCAAAAACTGTGTTTCTTAGCCTGTCAAACATTACGTATGGAATCGCTATTTCAGGAGGAGCCACGTTCTTTCCTAATCAAAACATGAATGATTGTGTGGTTAATTACTTTTTGAGGGAATCATATGAAAGCACGGTTTCATTTATTTGAAATATTTCCTAAAGGTTTAAAAAAAACTCCTTGTTCCAAAATACTTTTTAAAAATCTCATGAGTCATTTCAGATAGGAGAACCATGTTTAAAAGGAAGAAGGGAAAAGATGGCTGTACTTGTCCTACTAATAGCCCAGTGTAGAAATATCTAGAGGTTAAGACAATAAGCAGTACTTTCGTATCATGGGTACTCTTATACCAAAGGTAGTGGCTGCCTTTTAGCAGTGAAGAAAGAATATAATGTTCTCTTGTCTGTTTTCCTCCAGGACAACAATGAGTAAAGCTAGAACCCAGAAGAGGGCTGTGGTGAAGGACCAGCATGGAAAACGCATTTACCTGGAGCACCTGGAGGATGTCCCAGAAGCACTAGACCAGGACGACCTCCAGCATGACCTCAAGCGACTCCTTCGGCATTTCTGCAAGGAGGACTTGAAGCAAGAGGCCAAATGAGAGGCTGTCCAATTCTCACACCAGAAACCACACATTCACTCGATATGCAACTTCCCGTTTCATTAGAGGAGTGAACTAACTGGCTTGATGAATGGGATTTCCACCCTTAGCATATACGCTGCATTTTTGAGTTTTTCCCCATCCTCTTTAACTGTAAGCTAATTTGTGACCAAAGATAGCATCCTTCATCCTGGATGCTGTATCCACTCCTTTGTTGTGTCTGTGCTCACCTGGGACCTGGCCACCTCCATTATTCTTCTTGGCTTCTGCACAAGCTCCATGAAAATCCATTGAACAGAAGAACTTCACCTGCAGACCTCTTCAAATGACGATACCTAGGAATCCTTCAAAGAGATACCCGTGTACAATATATATAGCTAAAATGCTCAGACGAACAACATATTAAAACCACTGCCTGTCGTAACTACACTGGGCATCACGGAATAAAAGGCCTCTAGGAATTGCTGAACAATGGTTCACTAAGATATTGCTAACACAATCGAACGTAATACAGTTCTCCTGCAAAAGAAGCACTTCAGACCTACCATGTCCTTAGAACTTCCAGAGTAGCCCTGGCTCCTAGTGAAAGATGGGTTCATAACCTTGAAGAACTGTCCTAACTAAGCACTTATTGCTGGTGCTGGCCAGCTGTGATTTATGACTCTCCAGCAGCCACTGAGGGAGGGGAGGAAGGGAGAAGTGGCAACGAGGTGAAGCGGTGAGGTATTCAGTTGCCAGCAGTGGCATCCTGCAGCTGTCTAGCATCTTCAGGTCCTTTAGATTTGGGACATGTTGGCAGGGTATTTTAAAAAGCTATAACTACTGTAGTTTTCCAGTTTTCATTGCTGCTTTAGCAAACCACGCTGTCTTATTGGTGGTACTTTCTCCTGGCCACTGCACTGTAGATAATTCATTGGAAACAAGATTTGCCCCCTACACAAACGGTTAAACTCCTTCACCGTGTTGGAGTGGTTTCTTTCATTTTTTTCTTCCAGGTTTATATCTTCTCTAATACCTGCATGTAGCATTTAAGAATCAAACCACAGTTCAAACCCATCTTCTAATCACATTGATGGTTTTCATTCTTTTTACCCTGAGCAAGCACTTTTCACTTTTCAGCTAGGTCTGTTTTTTAGCTTGCAGACGAGATTGAGAAATCCTGAAAATTTTGGTTTGGGTTAAAATTTTGGGTTTATTTATTTGAAATCCAAACTCCCTTGGAAACCCTGAAGTGCATTTGTGCACTTTCCTGTTTGTTTGTTTCAAAGAAGGGACTTTAATCATCTGAGTGATTTCCATGTCCTATTCCTTATTCCTCTAGTGGTGGAAGCTGTGTAGCATTTTAACATATATATATATATTCACAAATATATTCATATAAACGGTATACATTTTGAATCAGTTATTTGTTAAAGAAAAGTATATTCAATGAAGATGAAATTAAAAAATTTTGAAAACCAGAGTCTATCCTCCAGGGATTAAACATTTTCGAATCCTATCTGGTCTTTTCCTGTTGTGCAAAAATGACTCATTGTTCTGAATGTCAAAAACAAAGATGACAAACAATGGCATTTCATCATTTCAAGTAATTTTGCCAAGAGAGAAGATTTCCTGGGAGGGAGGTTTCCCACAAGCCAGATCTCCTAAGCCTTGAATGCTAGCACGTTTGGCAGCTGGATAGGAAAGCAAGCATCTTTGGCCGCCAAAACGAAGGAGGCCAACAGTGAAACATTTTGGACATACCATGGCCTCCTTCTCTACACCTTCACTGGAGCTCAAGAAAAGCATTTCTGTTGTGTTATTTGCAGTGCAGATGATGTCTGTGTAACAACATAATGGTTAATCACCTTTTTTTGATTTTGATTTTTGCTGTGTAATCAGAAAACTTGAATAATGTGAGAAGAAGTGAATTTTCAGTTGATGAATCAGCATCTTGTTCCCATGGTGATAACACTAATTGAATATATCTATGAGGGCATGTATTAGTTAATGGAAAAAAATACAACCCTAACAATACATAGCTGCAATGTGTACAATGGCTGATTTAATTAAATAAAATGTACAAGTGTCAAGTGTGGCAACAGTGATTTGTTCTTCTTTAGAACTCACCTGTGATTTCAGGAGGTGAGACGTTATTAAAGAGATGAAATAGACGTGAAGCCAAAAGAAAAGCAGCTTGCCTTTGTTCTCTTTATTTGGTAACTGAATATGCTCTATGCCCAACACTGTTTAAGCACTGGGAGAAACAGAAAGATTGTATCCCTGCCCTCAAAGAACTTTCATTGCGATCGTTATGCAAAGGGAGAAAAACAAAGATTTCGTTTTGGGATCACTAGTAAATGAGAAGTAGGAACTTGTGGGCTTGGAGGACATGAGGAGAGGGGATCCAGGGGTGGGCAGCACAGAGAAGGACCCCGGATTCACTTCTCTCCTGTAAGGTCATGGCTCTCAGGAAACACCTTCTGCCTTTGGGAGCAGTGTTTAGCTCTGGGGTTTTATTTCTCTCTCATTGACTGAGAATTAGAAATGAAATGGATCCGTTAATAGAAATGAAGACAGGGCAGGAATATGCAAAACTGGAATCAGTTTTGTTTGGAGACTATTTTGGGTTTTGCTTTTTGAAAACTCCCTTTAGTGCTGCTATAGCATTTTTTACTGCAAAAACAGAACAGAAAGACACGGTTTAAAAATTAAGTTTTATTTAAATCTTATCTAGTATGAGATAGGAAACTCACTGGATCTGGCTTATCTGCCTGGATGATTTACAAGACCTTCCAAAATTAAAGTACCAGTTATGCTTGAAATATTTCAAAGAAAAGAGAGTCAAAAAAATTTTTTTTCCAGAGTGGGAGTGTCTGTGTGACCATCCCTCTTCCTCCCATTTGTTTCACGTGCTGTGCTTTCTATTGACAGGAACTCTGAGCTTCCATTGCCTTGAGTTTGAATTAAGGAGAGTAAAGCATCAGAGAATGTTCAGTGTCTTCCCGTGTTTAATTATGTGGTGTGCAAACCCCAGTAAAAAAAAGGAACAGTGATTCATATGACCTTTTACAGAAATATATTTAAGATGTGAAGTTGGGGGGAGCCCTCCAGACTGAGGGAAGATTATGCACGTCTCATAAAGAGTTGCAAATTAAATACAGGCACATCGAAACAAACTTGAACTTGAGATGCCTGTGTCATTTATGTCATCACGGAAGGTCTGGGTGTGGGCAAGTAGACAAGCACATGAATAAAACAGATAAAGGGAAGCTAAACAAATATTTAATGAGAACCAAAATCACTACAAGTTTTTCTTAATTCATAAAGATGGTCTGCTTGTTTTCATTATGTTATAAAAAAAAAAAGCTGTTTGAACAAGTCTGTCTTCAGTCACCACTCCCTGCTTAAAAACTACACTGTCCTTCCTTCAGTTAAGGTATGCTTTCTGTTTCTGATCTGATTAAAGCTAGAATTACAATCTTGGAATGAATCACCTATGTAAATATGTAATACAACTTTTTCTCACTCTAAGAATAGAACATTTAAGAAAATCTTTTAAAGACCTTAAGAAAAACATTCCCACCCAACTCCTGCACACAAGTTAAAATATTCTTTTTCGGTTATACTCCTGGGGAAAAAAAGAAGTACTCCCTTGCTTTGGATTAGCTCCAAGGTATGGAGTAAACGATACACATAAATATATTTTGGGTAGAGCTGTTATGTATGGTAGCCAGAGATACTTGACAGTGGTATTTGCAGTACTTCAACAGATATCTTCAATCACTAGAAATGCTCGGTTAATATATCCTTGAAATATTTCAGTGAGGCACTATGACACAAGGGTTAAACAGATGATCTTGGAAAAGACTGGACTGGAATCAATCCAGCTATGTTGATATTTATGTGACTTTGTGAAAGTTTACCCACAGGCACACAATTCCCTTATCAGTAAAATAAGAGGATAATACAGTCATCCCTCATTATCCACAGCTGCTTCCAGACCCCCTGCGGAAACCAAAACCCGTGGATGCTCAAGTCCCTTGTATAAAATTGTGTAGTAGAGTCAGCCCTCCAAATCCGCGTGTTCTGCATCCAGGGATTCAATAGGTGAAAAACTGATCCACGATTGGTTGAATCCAAGAATGCAGAACTTCGAATAAGGAGGGCTGACTGTACTTGCCTCAGAACCCTCTGGCCTTACCAGACCCAGGGAAGGGCAGCAAGTCCTGCCCCATTTGTCACCCCCTTTAATCCAGAAGTGCCGCGGTGGCCTATGTGTCCTTGGAGGCCATTAGGTACGGACCCGTATTTGTGACCTTCCACTTCTTTGGGGAGGAGTGAGCCTCTGGATTGGTATTGAAGGTGTTAGCCCTCTAGGTTAGAAAATAAAGTTAGCTGCTTCCTCTCAGGGACTCGCAGAACGTGCTTGTCAATTAAGCCCTTTGATTCACTTCCCCTTCTGGGGAAGGATTCTTCAGGACCTCTTCTTCTCATCAGGCTCTTAGCGCACAGTTCTGGTCTCCAGTCCTTTTTCAAACTTCCCACACATACTCTAGCTCGGGTTTTCTTTCTTTTCCACTTTCGAAACTAGCGAATTAGATAAAGCCACCCAAACTCCCCTACGTCCAGCTTAGCTGCTGCAAAGAGAAGTGCTGGCAGGGCCCCGGGCTGGACTGGAGGTGGATCTGAACACAACAGCTGCCTTTGCGGTTGTGCAGAAACAATTGAATTACAATGTCAGCGTGAAATCCACATCCTGCCAGTTTTTCTTGGGCGTTGATCAGAACTCAGCCCTCCTCCAGGCCACGATATAGGGTTTACGTGACACTAGTCTAGCAGCAACTTCTGGATGAGGTGGACCTTGTGTGTATTTTCCAAGTGACTCACAAATATTTGATACCTTAGAGAAACACCTCCCCCGGCCACCCACTCTCTCACCCCAAAAAGTCAGAGGAACAATTTGGAGAGTCTGTTCTTCCAACAATGCCGTTAGCCTTTAGATTGGTATGTTAGTTTCCTAGGACTGCCATAACAAAACACTACATACTAGATGGCTTAAACAGCAGAAATGAATTTTCTCACAGTTCTGGAGGCCAGAGATCTGAGATCAAGGTGTCAGCAGATTGGATTCTTCTGAGGCCTTTCTCTTTCTCTTTGGCTTGCACAAGACCGTCTTCTCCCTATGCCCTCACTTTCTTCTGTGTGTGTGCATCCCTGTGTCTCTTTGTACGTCCAAATATCTTCTTATTAGGACCAGTCAGATTCCATCAGGCCCACCCAACTGGCCTCATTTTAAACTAATCACCTCTTTAAAGGCTCTGTTTCCAACTACAGTCACATTTTGACAAAATGAAGGTTAGTGCTTCAACATATGAGTTTTTGGAGGACACAACTCCACCCACAATTGGGTTTAGTCCAAAAAAACAAAGCCCACTAGGTATTTTAAGTAGGGAAGGATTTAATGCAGGGCATTAGATGCTTACACAAATGTTGGAAGAGTCAGAAGAGTGAAGGCAAGGAAGCCGATGCTACTTTGAAGAAACTTCTTAAGTGCAGAAATCAGAAATCAGAACTCCAAGCAGCCACTGATGGGTTGGGCTCTTTGCAGCAAGAAGTGTGTGCTTGCCCGGACATGAGTGCACAAAACCCTCCTCTGTCTTCTGCCAAAGTCCAGGCACGCTCCCCAGCTGCCCCTTGACAAATAATTTGTTTCCTTTTCTTTCCCTTTCAAACATCAGGCAGACACTTATCGTTGGCAGAATGTATCACATAACGCCACTGGAAAGGGATTCCAAAAAATATAGTTCTGACCATCTTCCCCTGCCTGCAGGGAAGAATGTAGACTAGAGCAGCAACAACACAGGGGCTGAGCCACAGAATAACAGTCTTCTTCCATTCACTCACTCACGCACTCAAGACCTACTCTATTCCAGACATTTTGCTAAGTACTTAGGGTAGATTGAGGCCAAGATGATCATGACTTTTTACCATTGCCAGTCGCCATTGAAAGTGCCCTTGAAACTTCTTTAATTTCTACCAAATCCTATGAAGTATACATAGATGAGGAAATTGAGGGACAAAAAACTTGGGTAATTCATTCAAGATCGTGCAGTTGAAAAACAGCAAAGCTAGGATAAGAACCCAAGCAGATGGCTCCAATAGCAAACCATGCTCCATCTTTGAAACACATAGTCCCTACCCCTTGAGTTTATAATCTTGCAGCAGACACATACGGAACCAATAATTTCACAAATCATTAATTAAAATTTAAGTTTCTTCTAGAGAAATACCTTGTTACCTTACTTATAAGGAAATAAGCCCTGTTCAGTACCATCCTCACTTCTATCCTTCTGCAAAATCTCTCCCAAAACCGACTTCCTCACATGCTTCATACTCAGCCGATGACCTTGACTCTGTTTTATAAGAAATTAGTTGTCAATGGGCATTAATTACTTCAGTGCTGTATTGGTCAGGGTTCTACAGAGAAACAGAAACAGTAGGATGTATGCATGAATAGACACTTATGATAAGGAATTGGCCCATGTGATTTTAGAGGCCAAGCAGTCTCAGAATCTGCAGTCAGCAAGCTGAGATCCAGGATGGTATAGCTTCGGTCCAAGAGCCAGCAGGCTCCAGATCTAAGAGGCAATGTCTCAGTCCGAGTTTGAAGGCAGGAAGAGATCCATGCCCCAACTCAAGGCAGTCAAGCAGAAGAAGGTCCCTCTTACTCAAGGGAGGGTCAGCCTTTGTGTTCTAGTCAGGCTTTCAACTGATTGGATAAGGCCCACCCACCCACGCTGGAAAGGGCAATTGGCTTTCCTCAGCCTACCAAGTCAATTGTTAATCTCATCCCGAAATGCTCTCAGAGACACACTCAGAACAACGCTTGACCATCCAGGGCCCAGTCAATTTGACACATAAAATTAACCATCACAAATGCTTGTCCTCTTCCTACCTCCCAAATTATTCATATCCACATGCACGCTAGCCCTTACTGTTTTCACCAGTTATGCTCTCTACTGGCTCTCTCTCCCGCCTAGGCACACTTTCAGGTTTCTCCCAGTTTCTGAGAAAACAAATTTATCCTCCAGTCCTGGCAACCAATGCTCGCTCGCTCTCTCTCTCTCTCCCTGCGTATGCTTCCCCAGTTTCCTCTTTCACAATCCTCCTTCAAGTCTGGCTTCAAAAAAATCTTCAAACTTAATGCGTTAGAAACTATGGGATATGTCTAAGCATAGGTCATAGGAAAACTAAAAGCCTTAAACTAAGGGTCATAATTCTTATGCCTAGAGTGGCAGGACAGGAAAACAATGTGTGAGTTGTCTGGGCAAAGAAAATAAGAACTAGTAAGGCCTGTGGCAAACTTAGAGAGTATGCCACATGTAATATATATTGAGATAAATACAAACCTTCAAGAATCAATTTATTAATTACAATAAAAAACAGTAAAAATGCAAAATCTATCTGAGAGCTGTCTTTTGAAACAATAATATAGATAAATTGCCACTAACATAAACAAGAAGTCAGAGAAAGCAGAAATGTGCAATAGTAAGAAAGAGAATGGGGGAGTGTGATATTGTGATTTATAATAAGAAATATATTTGGTCTTGGTTTCTGGCATGGAGTTCCTAAAACCCTGGGAATTTCCTGAGGGACAGAAGCAATGGGAGCATCTTTTGTTATAATATTTGGTCTCTTTTCCTCAGTTCCTCACATGGCTTCAGAGCCACAAACGTGAAATAGATGTCTTGCTATTCTTAACAAACCCTTTCCACTACACCTAAGTTTATGTTAATGCAGTGACTTTTGGAAAGCACTTAAGGATGGGGACTGGATGCCAGGGGAACCAACCGTGAACAGAGGGGTGGAATATTGCGTCCACCACCCCACCCCCCCAATTTCCAGGGAGAGGCGGGCGCTGGAGGTTAATTACCAACAGCCAGTGATTTAGTCAATCACACCTGTGTAATGAGGCCTCCATAAAACCCCAAATGGCTGGGGTTTGGAAAGCTTCTGGATGGGTGAATGAACACTTGGAGATGTGGGGAGAGTGGGCGCTAGCAGAGAGAGGACTTGGAAGCTCCTTTCCCCACACCTTGCCCTGTGCAGCTCCTCCATCTGGCTCTTCCTGAGTTATATATCCTTTTATAATAAACCCGCGATCTAGTAAGTACAATGTTTCTCTGAGTTCTATGAGCTGCTTTGGCAGATGAATTGAACCCAGCGAGGGGGTCACTGGAAACTCTATAGCTGGTGTGCACACAGGTAACAACCTGGCCTTTTGAATTGTGTCTGAAGGGGGGGCGGGTAGGGGAGGGCACAGTCTTGTAAGACTGAGCCCTGAACCTGTGGGATCTGATACTGTCTCCGAGTATAGTGTCAGAATCGACCCCATCCAGCTGGTGTTGGAGGGTTGCTCCTCAGGGTGAGGAATCCGCACCCTCCGCCCGCCTGGCCCCTCCACCTCGCCAGTACGCGCGCGCGCGCACGCACACGCGCACACGCACGCACACACACACGCACACAGAGGAATGAGGAGTAGAATCTCTTTAGGAAGATAATCAGGGAGGAAATAATTATAAGAAAATGTTACCTAATTTTATGTAAGTAAATGCAGAAACCTGAATAAAAGAGATGATTTTGTTTAAAAATTGATCACAGAAGAGATAGTAAAGGTAAACCCTAAAGTGATGGTTAATTTTGCCTGTCAATTTGATTGTGCTAAGGGATGACCAGAGAGCTGGTACATTACTTCTGGGTGTCTGTGCAGCTGTTTCCAGTAGAGGGTAGCGTTTGATGAGTAGACGGAGTAAAGAAGACACCGCCTCAACAACGCAGGTGAGGATCGTGCATTCCATTAAAGGCTTGAACAGAACAAAAGACAAAGAAAGGGCGAGTGTTGCTGGAACGTTTATCTTCTGCTCTTGGTTCTCGGGCCTCGGGACTTGGCCTGGAACTTATACAACGGACCACCTGGTTCCCGGGCCTTCGGGTTTGCACTGGAACTCCACCACCGGCTTCCGTGGGCCTCCAGCTTGCAGACAGCAGACCGTGGGGCTTTCGCAGCCGCCATAACTGTGTAAGCCAATTCCTCACAATGAATCTCTTACAGGAAATGGGGCGCGAAAGGCTGGTCATGTCTCAGGTCGCAGGTGAGTCCCTGGGATGGGCTGCCAGAGGAGGGTCCTTGGCTTCATGTAGGAATGAACTCAAGAGCAGCCATAGTGAAGTAAAAACAGGTTTATTTAGAGAGATATACACTCCATAGGCAGAACGTAGTCTGTCTCAGAAGGTGAGAGTGGCCTGGGCTGCAGGGGTGGTCAGGGTTTAAGGGTGGGTAATTTCATAGGCTAGTGTATGGGAGGATTATTCCAACTATTTTGGGGAAGGGGCGAGGATTTTGAGGAATTGGGCAACTACCCACTTTTTGGCCTTTTATGGTCGGCCTGGTGCTGTCATGGTTCCTGTGGGCGTGTCATTTAGATGTTGATGTATTGCAATGAACGTATAGTGAAGCTCAAGGTCCACTGGAAGCTGAATTTTTCACCATTTTGGATCTAATTGGTTCTAACCCGTCAATGGCTGTGTCATTCTTTTAAAGGTTGTGCCCTGACCCCCTTTCCTTCTCATTTCTATCTATTTACATATATCCTATTGGTTCTGTTTCTCGCGAGAACTGATTTCATCTTGGAATGAAGATTAACTGATTAACACACCCAATAACCATGGAAGATATGGAGAAAGTAGCCAAAGACTTAAGCCCACAAGAAAGCTCCAGATCTTGGTGCTGTCACAGATGGATTATATTAAGCTTTCAGTAAACAGGCAATTCCAATACCATTTAAACTTCCACAGGGCCCTGGGAGAAAAGAAAATTTCCCATTAGTTTTTTTTTAACAAAGCAAGTATATCTTTGGTACCAAAACTGGACAAAATGTGACCAAAAAACATCCAAAATAACAACAAAAAAACCTCATAGACCAGTTTTACTAAGGTATAGCTATGCAAAAATCACAAATAAAATAGCAAATATAATTTGGCACACATTTTTAAAAATAATAAACTATGACTAAGTGGCTTCATTCCAAGATGAAAGTGGCTCATTACTAATAGCTGTTAATATATTACCCATATTGAAAAGTGAAAGAGACAAACCCATAGTTGGGCAAGAGGCATTTGCTAAAATGTAGCATGCAGTCTTGATTTTTTTTTTTTTTTAACATTTATTTATTTATTTATTTTTTGGCTGCGTTGGGTCTTCATTGCTGCCCGGGTTTTCTCTAGTTGCGGCGAGTGGGGGCTACTCTTCGTTGCGGTGTGTGGGCTTCTCATTGCAGTGGCTTCTCTTGTTGTGGAGCACGGGCTCTAGGTGTGTGGGCTTTAGTAGTTGTGGCTCGCGGGCTCTAGAGCGCAGGCTCAGCAGTTGTGGCACACGGGCTTAGTTGCTTCGCGGCATGTGGGATCTTCCCGGACCAGGGCTCGAACCTGCGTCCCCTGCATTGGCAAGAGGATTCTTAACCACTGCGCCACCAGGGAAGCCCCTCCAGTATTGAATTTTGTATCTTTTTAAGAAGTCAGAAGAGATATATTCTTCCTTAAAATGATCGCATGATACATGTGCACGTATAAACAGCACGTCCTTAACAAATGTTCAAATAAATTTGGTGAGCACGTTTAAGTCATGCCCATTTGAGCACGGCTTTTGCAGTAATAGAGAAAACCTTCTCTCTCACTGCACACCACACAAAACCACATGCTTCTCCTCAACCGCCTTGTGCTAGCCCTCCACATCACCAGCATCGTATGACAAAAATAAAATAATTTAGCTTTAATATCAAACGAGTTTGATATTCTTTATTCAAGGGGAAAACAACCAATGGATTGAAGGAATGCAGTGCCTCCCAAGAGGTGGGGCGCTCTTCCTGAGGGGTTTGGCACAAGAGCGAGTTTCACAGAGCATTAGAGGAGACAACTCCGAATCAGGGCATGATTGGCCAGGAGGTGGAGGATTTCCTTATAAGGCAAGCAGGCCTTGTTTTCTAGGGTCAGGTAAGCTAGTTGAACCTAAGTTGGAGGGTTGTGATTGGTACATTAGGATTCCTTGACAGTGATGTGTTTCCTGGAAGTGGCAGCTGACGGATTTGTGACATGGGCCAGACCACTGGGGTGGCCTCTATTTTGTGGGTCCCAATGTACGATTTCCTTTATCACCAGTGAAAGCATTTCTTTCTCTTTACTTCCCCCCCATCCCCCATGCCTTTTTTTTTATGAAAATTTTTTTTTGACGTATAGCTGATATACAATGTTATAAGTTACAGGCGTACAATATAGTGATTCAGAATATTAAAGGTTATGTTCCATTTACAGTTATTATAAAATATTTACCATAGTCCCTGTGTTGTACAATGTATTCCTATAGCTTAATTTATGCCGAATAGTTTATACCTCTTAATCCCCTTCTCCTATCTTGCCCCTCCCCGCTTCTCTCTGCCCACTGGTAACAACTTGTTCTATCTGTGGGTCTGCTTCTTTTTTGTTTTATTCACTAGTTTGTTGTATTCTTTAGATTCCATGTATAAGTGATATCATACAGTATTTGTCTTTTTCTGTTGCACTTATTTCAGCCAGCATTAATACCCTCCAAGTCTATCCAGGTTGTTTCAAATAGCAACTTTTCATTTGTATCCAAGCTTGTCTCTTTGCAAGGTGATATTATTTCTGAAATATTTATGAATCCTCGCATGTAGAAGTTTCAAAATTAATACATTCATTAAGTTATTTAAAGCATAAGAACAGAAAGAATGTGCAATAGAGGATTCTTTTGTTCGTTACGCATATACTGCAAATAGAAAGAATTTACTTTTCGTAGTTCACAGATGATGTAGCAATTTTAAGCAAAATTTGTACTTCATAGAAAATAACTTTTATTTCATTGCTTTTTTGCCTTGTAACCCAGATTATTTTCTAATGAATTAAGGGCACTAAGGAGGGGACATGTGCCCCTTACACCATAATTCATCCTTTTTAACCTTGAACAATGGGAGCATTCCTATTTTAAAACTCTGAACAAGACAAAAAAGTCCATTATTTCCATTACTGCCCAGAATTGATCAAGAAGTATTAATCAATGCAAATTTGAATAAAAACAAAGAAATTAAAGCATAAAACCTGGAAAAGAAGTAGAAAACATCAATTTATGCAGGTAATATGTTTGTGAAACAGGAAAACCAGAGACAGACCGAAAGAAAAATTAGTCAACAATTTTGTCACTCTTTTCAAGATTAACATAGAAAATCCATAACTTTCCTTAACATATGAAATCTCCAAATTAAAAATAAAAATGGAAGAAAAAATACGTATAATTTATAATAGCAACAAAAGAGATTAAATTCCTAGTTATAAATTTAAAAAGAAATGTACAGGACCTATTAAAAAATGTTTAATGGCTTTACTTAAATAATTGGATAGATATACTATCTTGTATATAATTATAAAATATTGTAAAGATGTCAATTTTCCATTAATTTATTTCCTAATATGATCACAATAAAATTTCTTATAGGATTTTAATTTGAGTTTGTATGACAAAAACAAGCATGTGAAATTAATCAAGATTCTAGGGGCTAAAGAAAAGGAATGTTTGTAACAAGGTAACCCAACTGGATATTAAAATGTATTTTAAGCTACTGTTTCTAAAATAGTTTAATATGAGTGTAGTAAGTGACAGCAAGAGCAATGAAATAGAATGGGAAATCCAGAAAGAGAAATTGATCGAAAATAAATTGAAATTTGGTATATGATCAATGTAGCCCTTCAAATCAAGCAGAAAAGAGCAGACTATTTTATATAGTGTTGGGTCAAATGACTAGTTATTTGGGGGATGAAATAAAGCTAAATCCCTATTTGTTCCCTTCACTAAAGCAAATTATAGATAACTCAATTAATTAAATGCAAAATTTTTTAAAGAAACCATAAAAATAATAAAAGAAAGCAGTAGCAAAATTTTTTATTACCTTCAATAGGGAAGATATTTGTAGTCAAGAAAAAACCCAGAAGCCCAGGTGGAACAAAACCCATACATTTGATGATATAAATATTTTAAATTTGCACACAGAAAAAACATAAGCAAAATTAAAATATAAATGAAAAAATATGAATTTACTGATTATATAAAGAGACTGCATATGTCAACAACCTAACATGAAAACAGCAAAGGATACGGACAGACTTCACACAGGTATAGGAAGAAATTCAAATGACTTGTTTACCTGAGAAAATAGCCCCGTCTCACCTACAATTAGACATCATAAAATAAAACAATAATATGCCATTTTTAAACCTATCAATTTGGACACTCTTAGAATTTTCATTAAGACCAAGTATTAGCCCAAGTGTGGGAAAATGGGGTACCTATATGCCAGTGGGAATAAAAAATAATTTACAAAGTAATGCCTTTCAGAATTAAATATGTACAAATCCTTTGACTCAACAGTTTTACCTTAAGGGATTTTTTTGATGGTCTCCATGGGAAAGGAAAATATTGTACCTTCAAAAAAAAAAAAAAAACCTGGAGACAAATTTTATATCCATAATAGGATGCATAATGGAATAGTATGTAGCTGTTATCTTCAAGTACGTCTCATATGAATAAGTAAAGTCCAGAGGAAGGGGTATAGTATGCCCACATCTGTGTAGAACTTAATATATATGTGTTGGTGGGAATGTGTGAATCTGTTGGCAGTTGTTCCCCAGGTTGTATGTACGAGAGACTAACCCAGTAGCCTCTGGCTGTGTTTAATTTCTTTCTTCTTTTTTAAAAAACCACATGCTATTTGAGAGAGAGGATCTAGTTATTCAGTAGGTGATTAAGCCCAAGTAGAAATAGATACCGATAAAGAGCTATTGTTAATACATAAACAACACTTTAATTTTAAACAAATGGGGAGGTACATGAAACAGGGAAATGTAAATACAGTCTCAGACTTATCATCATTTAATTTTGCAATGGTGTGAAATTGACATGCATTCAGTAGAGACCATATGTGGAATTTTGAGTTTGGATCTTTTCCCAGGCTAGCGATATGTGGTACCACACTCTCTCATGATGCTGGGCAGTGGCTGCAACCACAGCTCTCATCACCCATGTGATCATGAGGGTAAACAACTGATACACTTACAACCATTCTGTCCCCATACAAACATTCGGTTTTTTACTTTCAGTGCAGAATTCAATTGCATGAGATAGTCAACACTTGATTATAAAACAGGCTGTGTGGTAGATGATTTTACCCAACTTTAAGCAAATGTAAGTATTCTGAGCATATAGGCTAGACTCAGCTATGATGTTCTGTCGGTTATGTGTATTAAATTTTTGACTTACAATATTTTCAACTTACAGTGGGTTCATCAGGATGTAACCCCGTTCTATGCTGAGGGAGATCTGTATATAAAAGAGGAATAATCCCTTATATTATTTGTGTGGAAAGAATTTTAGCTACTTATAAACATAAATAATACCAACGTCTAGTAGGTTTAACTTTCACTTCATTATAGAGACAACACAGAGAGACTTTGGTCCATGCCTGTTGAGCCCTCTACAAATAAGCAGTTCTTGTTATACAGTTGATCCTTGAACAACACAGGTTTGTACTGTGAGGGTCCACTTAGTTACAGATTTTTTTCCATAGTAAACAGTACAGTACCTCACGATCCTCAGCTGGGAACTGTGGATATGGAACCGAAGATCCTGAGGGCCGACTACAAGATATCCCCGAATTTTCACCTGCTTGTAAGGTTAGCACCCCTAACCCCTGTCGTCCCATATTCAGGGGTCCACTGTACTATCATTAGTACAGTTTTCTTAGCTATCATTGTACATAAGAGGATTTCCCCAACTTGCCACTAGAGGGCAGCAGACGATGGGTCATTTGCCATACAGCTCCAGGTGGTAGCTGCCCCAATAAGAGTGGGAATCGCCCAGCTCAGGAGCTTTGCGACTGGAAAAGTTGCTGAACTTTTCCAGATCTCAGTTTTACCGGGAAGTGGCAAAATATTCCTGAAATAACAAGGTATGGGATGCAATTGCATGAGTATATACCTTGGAAAAGCTTCCGAGAAAGTCATTTTCTGTAAAGACAAAACTGTGAATTGCCAGCCAGATGCATTTAATGACATTTTATTAGACATGGGGACGAGTTGTGGACTGGAAGACTCTAAGACCTCTGCCAGCTCTCACAAGCTGTGATTTTAACTTGCAGATAGACTCAGTGACTACAGGGACTCAGTTAGAAATTAGCCACGTTAACGTTTAACCATTAAATAAACAAACCTTATTTAAGCCAAACTCTGTTTAAATACTATTCTATTCCTTCTTAAAAAGCTAACAGTTATGGAGAGCTTCTTATGAGCCAGATACTGTTCTAAGCACTTTGCTTGTACACAACATTCCATTTGAGGTGTCTGCAGTTAACGCTCCCATTTTGCAGAAGACGAGGGTGAGGTAACTTGCCCAAGGTCTCTCAGCCAGGAAGGGTAGGGCCAGGCTGTGAGAGCTCTGACGCCAGAGGCCACATTTATAACAACTGCTCCATCATGCTGGGAACTCGTGCAATGAAAGGCAACCCAAATGTCTAATAAAATGTCATTAATTGCATCTGGCTGGCAATTCATAGTTTTGTCTTTAAGAAAATGACCTTCTTGGGAGCTTTTCCAAGGCATATACTCATGCAATTGCATCCCATACCTTGTTATTTCAGCAATATTTTGTTACCATAAAAGCATTGTAATCTGTTGATTGCAATGGCTGTTGATCTCTGCGCTAATCTCTCCCCGCCCCCATCGCCATAGCTGCTGGCGATGCCTCCCACCTCCCCATGGCGTTTTCTAGCCTAACTTAAAATGAACTTGACTAGAATCTGCTATTTCCTCCAAATACATTCCATTATCTCTTCCTCCCCAACCTTAAGGCCAAAAATTTCACCTACTATTCCTCGGTAGGTAGAGAGGAGCCCAGAGGAATGTAAGAGAGCCAGAGAGGAGGACTTGTGGGCGGCATGTTCAAAGGGTACTAATAGACCAGTATTCGTGACAGTGGAAGCTGGTTTTGGGGAATGATGAGAAGTAAATCTGAAAAGGTTTTTTAAAATTAAATTACCGAAAGTCTTAATCCAGGCTGTGGAGTTTGGATGTTATGGGGTTAGCCCTGGGCAGCCACAGCAGATATTTGATTAGGAAAGCGCTGGGTAGAATGCATTGAAGGGTCACAGACAGGAGACACAGAAAGCTGTGCTGTGTGGTGCAGGAAGGAGAGCCTGGCAAACGCGGAAAAGAAAAGAAAATCCTGATGGTGTTACCAAGAGCAAACTTTTTGAAAATAAGAACATTATTGGAAAAGTAGGATATAATTACCAAGGACAGGGTTTATTAAAATAAAGCTTCAATTAGTATTAAAAAATGTGTTTATACATGGGATTTTACACACAGTGGAAAATTTTTGAAGAGAGTTACTGGTATATGGAGTAAAATGTTATTTTGCAAAGGAGTAATGCACATACAAATACATGTATACATAACTAATGCTTTGGAAAAAACTAAGGGGGATTAGGAGGGACAGGGTGATCTTCTGCACGTGTGTGTGTGTGTGTGTGTGTGTGTGCGCGCGTGCTCGTCTGTGTGTGTGATTTGGCCTGAGGCGCTACCTCCATCCTCTCCCTCTGACTGCAGCCCCCATCTCTGGAGCCCGTCAGCTGGCTGCTTGCTAACCCACCTTACCCCCAGCTACCAATAATCTGGGGGCCACCTCACTCTGTGTGTCCTCATCTTGAGCTCTTCTCAGGCCAGCTCAAGGCCACTCACCTTTTCCTGTCCACTTGGTTCTTGTGCATTCTTGCCCTGTTAATATCTGCAAGTTCAGGCCATACCAAAGCAGACCTGTTTCTTGCCTTTGCTCTGCCACCACAGACCATTCCAGACTCTTCGGGCCCGAGTCAGGCGATTTCAGTCTCCCCAGTTCCAGAGGACACTTGCCTATCTGCTCAGGTGGTTTCCTTGAAGTTCTCCCTGCATAGCTGGGAGTGAAAGCGGAATTCACAGGACATTAGCAGTCTCTGCAAAGTACAGGCATCCCTACTTTTCTAAAGTTTGCTTTATGCCACATCGCCTTTACAAAAGACCTAATTTTAATACTTGTTTTCGCCAACTGAAAGAAATGCCAGAGGTTTTTCGCGTCTATGGAAAAAGGCGAAAATTGAAAATAGCGTTCAGTGTCTGTTTTGCAGGAGCCTTTATAGAGGCAGCGTGCACCCTCAACCCCGAGAGGGGCACTGCCAAGCTCCTTCCCTGGGAACTACACTCAGCATCTCAGCATCAGGCCACCATAGTTTTGACCTGTGTCTGTGAGCATCTGGGCTTTTGCTCCATTTATTTTGTGTATCCAGAGCAAGACGTGTCCCTAAGGTAATTGTGTCTTTGCTGTATGTCACTTCGGCTTACAAAGGTTTCATAGGAAGGCTCTGCTTTCAGATAGCGGGGGTGGGGGGGCAACCTGTACTCCACATCATCAGGCCTGGCTCTTCCCCTACCTTCCCCTTTCGGTTCAATTCTTGCAGAGTGAGTGATGAGCTAGGGTTGCCAAACTGGCTGAGCACCTATAGTTCTTGCCCTTTGGGACTCACAAAAGCTTCAAGCTGTGAGTCAGCAGGAAAGGATCATTTAGCATCTGAGACACACACACTCACCCACATATGTGCACACACTCTTACTCAGACTCACAGGCTCTCACACACACACACACACACACACACACACACTCACACACGCACAACATGGAGGAAGGGTAAGATGGACAATAGTCTTCTGTGAGTACAAAAAGGAATTCTTTTCTGCTTTTCTGTGCTTTCCAAGTTTTCTTCCTTGAAAATATGTTACTTTCACAAGTAACAAAATATGAAATATTGTAAAATATAAGAATAAAAGCAAAATAAATTCTATGTAATTTACTCCAATTTGGTAAAACTCCTCAGAGAAAGAACATTTCCTTTCTTATATGTCTAATGACCCATTTGACTCATTTCTATTTGTGAAAATTTATGGTTTCATTCTTTACCTTGCAGAAATCCTTACTAACTTACGTAATAAAAATCAATGAAATATTTATATATTTTAAGTTATTGCACCTTGAAAAAGAGACCTTCCAATTGTGCTGATTTCACATTTGAAAGCTCAGTTTGGGGCTTTATATTGCATTAGAAGTGGTTGTGGCTCATAAATATTTATTTAGAAAATCTGATTAATGCATGAATGTTCTTCCTTTCCTTCAAATAATCACAACAGAAGCCTGGAATCACACACATAACATCGACAGAAGTTCGCTCCCCACCCTGTCTATCTCACCACAGACTGGAGGTTCTGAATGTCCTCTCGTTCTGGCCTCCTGTGTCATAGTCAGCCACCTGGTCATCTCCAGTGAGAGTCACAGGTGACCCAGAATTTGGTCAACAAACTCAACAAATCATTCAAAAGGGATATTGGAATTTCCACTTTCAAAATAAATTTTTGAAAACAGTTTTCATAAACCAAATCTGAGTTTATGTATAAGGAAGTGAATATTCTTCTTTAATTACCCACCTCCCTGCTTGCCGTGGGATCCGAAGGTGATGGTGAATCACATCCCCTCTCCTAAGAGTTCTCAACCAGATGGAGAAAAGTTTAGGAGTAAAGATCAGCTTTACTTTGGTAGTAAGATAAAGTAGGAGTAGGCAAGGATTTGGGCCAAAATTGAGCTTCCTACTCTGCTCCCACTTTTTATGCCGAATTTTCCACCCAATTTGAAAGGGTGGGTGGAGAGGCTTTGCCCTGATTACCTTACTTTTCACATAGTGGCAGTGTTACTGGACCAAATTTGGGTCCACTCACCCACACACAGTAAAGCCAATCTACTGACAATGGGTTGTGCAATGTTTATTGCAGGCATCAAACAAGGAGTCCAGGCAGCTAATGCTCAAAAGACCTGAACACCCCTGGCTCTCTCAGGGGTGAGGGAGAATTTTGAGGGGTGTGTGATCAGCTCACAGACATTATTCTAATTGATTGGTGGTGAGGTAACCAGGGGTCAACATCATCAACCTTCTGGTTCCAACCGGTCTGGGGTCTACGTGCTTGTGGTCAGCATACAGTTAACTTCTTCCGGCTGGTGGGGGTTTAAGTAGCTGCAAAATAGCTCTAGAATATGTCTCAGAATATTATCTCTAGCCCTTGAGGAGGAACTAAAGGTCCCTGACTTTGTATAATGGCTAAACTATTATTACTTTGTCTTGCTTGACTGTTTTCCTTTGTTTCTGCATTTTCTCACTTCTCTGATTAAATTTATCCTTTGGAACTCAGGGAAGGCCTAGGAGGGTAAAGTTTTTCTACAAAGAGGCAGATGGAGGACATGGGGGGCGGGGTGGGGGTCTATCCCGAGAAGACCCCATAGGGTCCTGCTTGGGTAATGTCCTACAAGAAGACATATGTCCTGCAAACTTTCTGGACCTGCCAAAGCAAGGTGAGAGGAAAAGAAATCATTTTCTTCAAAAATTGTTCATTCATAGGGAATAGAGCACTCTCTTTAGCAACATGAGGAATGTCGTAATAAACGTCATGCTTACTACTGAACATGTCTGAATTCTTTGTTTCCTGTTGCTAAAAATGTAGGACTCTGTAGATGCAATGAGGTGATTGGTGGATCAGCTCTCACAGTATCCATGGTGTTCTTTGACTAGTGCTTTACTGAGGACTTTATATAGTTCCTTCCTTTGGATTAAATGAATGGACTTAATGATCATTAAAGTGAAGAGAGTAAATTATGAGGAGTTTTAAAATAAGAGTTCAGTTTCAGAGCTAACAGCAGTGTTTATTGGTCCTTCTTTCTGGCTTAGGAATGATGGAGTAAACAGATCATTATGGCCTCATGACCTTCCCTATCAGGGGAAGATCTGGTAACTGAGCTATCCCTAAAACAAACTATGAGTCTTGCAACAAATGGAAACTGATGAATAGAGGTCTTATTTGTTTCTGGCTTGGATTCCTCAATAATGGTCCAAGATTTTGTGCAGAGAACCAAGGTTTGGTGTTGATCCAGGGTTTTGTATTAGGAGCCAGTTTGAATCAAGAGCCAAGAGCTGAGGAGAGGTCAGAAGCCTTGATGGGAGAGGAGGGCTTGGGGCAGAGATGAGGAAGAAGGCTTCTCTGTTTGGCCTCTGTATCCACAATGGCTTGGATTCTCCCTCACCCTCAGCTCCTGCACTAGTGGAGGCGGATCCTGCTCTTCTGAACTTCAGTCTCCCAGAACGTGGGCAGATGTGTACATATGGGTAACGTTCTTCGTCTCAAAGGAGACAGAGGAAAGTTAATGCTCTAGCAAATACCTAATTCCCAGCACAGAGTGGGTACTCAATAAATGCCCTTCTACTAAATGAAAGTAGTTTGGAAATGGCTGTTTGGCTCAGGAAGACCCTTGGCTGTTTCACAGGTGCTGCTGATTAGCACCTGAACCAGATGGTGAAGAGAAGAAGATTGAGAGGGTGAAATAAACACAAGCCTGGTCATTACTTCTTAACACTGGTGAAAATAGAGTTGACCAGTTATAGCTGAAAGGCAGTTAGCACTGTGGATAATCATCCTTTATCTCCTCCTGGTCTCATAGGCACAGATGCTTGAGAGATGCTTGAGAGAGGTGTCTGTGAGATTATTTAACACTCTGACTTTATCACATATTCATGTTAGGAAGAGTTTCATGTATTTTTTTCCTCCTTGTAATGTTGTGTTCTTGGGATTTATAATGGGAAATATATATATTTGGTTAGCAGCCGAGCCCAGTGGGTCTAGTAGATCAAAGCTCCTTTGGAAGCAAGCACCTTTATGAAAAACATCAGCTGTCACTTTGTCCAGTAGGATCCTCCAGCTGTGGTGACCTTGGGTACAGATGCGAGCCCCACCTTACCCTGTGGAAAGCCCAGCCGTAAGTGTCAGAGGTCTGGTAACTTCTGGAGGGGGGAGGCAGCTCTTTGGGGCATTATGTACATTAGCTGGCACATGGTAGGTGCTCAGTCAACAGAGAGGAACTCCTTTATACGTGCCCCGGAGAACAGCAGATACCATATGACTGATTTCCGGGGCAAGGCTGGGAGAAAAGCCATTCACCCTATAACCACAGAGAGGATAGGGTTTGGTCTTACTAGGTCCACCATGTTAGTTAGAGCGGGCTCCACACAAAGTTGTAAAGGACTTAAAGGTCACTCTTACCTATTCTCTCAAGGTCCTGATCTCTTCTCCCTTCTTAGGTTATGTTCCTGCTTTTTTATAGTTCCTCCTCTGTGATCCATGTCATAATCACTTTTCAAGAGATCTTTGATTGAATCATCTCACCAAGGAGAAAATGACTAAGAAAACATTTATTTTGCATATCCCAGACATAGTTGTCTTTTATTGGGGTCGGACAAAGGAATAAAGCTCTAATCCAAAGGAGTACATTTCCAGCAGTGGAATTGAAGGTGGTGGATTAATTGGGACGGGCTAAACCACCATATCATCGACCAAATACAACAGAATTTTATATCCCATTCACACAACTATCCAGTGTGGATGTTTGGGTGACTGGATAGCTTTGCTTCACCTGGCGATTCAGAGACCCATGTGCTAGGCCTTACAGGTGCACGCAGACGGCGGTGGAAGGAAAAGAGTGTAGAGAGGCCCCGCTGCTCTGTTTAAAAGCTCCCATCAGGAAATGGCAAAATCCCCTGTGCTAACGTTTCACTGGTGAGAACTCAGTCCCATGGCCGCAAGGTCTTGCCCGTTAGAGTCCTATCACCCTGGAAGAAAAGGAGGATGCATTTGGGCAGATAATCGAGTTTCAGCCAAAATCCCAGAGTGTGGAGCTTTGTTGCTCTGGAGGGTGAAGAGAGGCAGATATTTTTTCTCACACAGTCAGGAAACCGTGTCCTGTAGCCAGGCACCACCTAAGTTGAAGCCTCGTGCTGTGGCTGAAACTAATTCCCAGGATTTTTCAGACAGACTCACTAACGTCATTTAACCCTTTGTCGTCTTCCCTAGGTTTGTAATGGTAGAAAAGGACAACATGGACCTGTATATAGGTGGCCACTCGACCCAGAGCCGTTCACCAGCTCTTCCACTGCTCCCTGCTCACTGACTCACGGTCCTTTGCTTGGGATCAGCCTGGCCCCAGGTTTCTTCTCTTTTCTCTGTTTCTTCTCTTTCCCTCAACTATTTCACTGCAGATTAGCACCTGAGCCAGATGTTGAGGAGGAGCTAGAGATGGTGAGCTTAAACACAAGCCTGTTAATTACTTCTTAACACCGGTGAAAATAAGAGTTGACCAGTTGCAGCTGAAATGCAGTTAGAACTGGGGATGATCATCCTTTATCTCCTGGTCTCAGATGCGCAGATACTTGAGAGGTGGCTGTGATATTATTTAACACTCTAAATTTATCATATCTTCATGGGAAGAAGAGTTTAAAGCGTTTTTTTCTCACATTATGATATTGTGATTTATAATAAGAAGTATATTTTAGAGCTTTGTCCCCTTTTTTACTCCTAAAGCCCTTAGAATTTCCTAAATGAGGAGAGCAATCAATGTGTCTTTTATTATGTTGATGAGATGACTTTTGGAAAGCACTTAAGGGTGGGGGGCTGGTTGCCAGTGGAGCCAACGAAATGATTAAAGGGTTGGACCTTTCAGTCCCGCCCACCGACCTCCGGGGAGGGGAGAAGGGCAGGAGCTTGCGCCAATCACCAACGGCCAATGAGTTCGTCCGTCATGCCTATGTAATGAAGCCTCCATAAAAACCCAAAGAAAAGCTGGGTTTGGAGAGCTTCCAGGGTGGTGAACGAGTAGAGGTGCCTGGAGAGGTCGCGGAAGCTCTGTGCCCTTTCCCCAAACCCTGCCCTAGCATCCGTCCCATGTGGATGTTCCTCTGTATCCTTTATCGTATCATTTAAGAAGAAACCAGTAAACGTAAGTAAAATATTTCTGTGAATTCTGTGTGCTCCTTTGGCAAATCAATCAAACTCAAGGAGTGGATCATTGGAAGCTCTAATCTATAGCCTGTAGGTCAGAAACACAGGTGACAACCTGGGTTTGTAATTAGCATCTGAATGGGGAGCAGCAATCTGGGGCAACGGAGCCTCTAACCCGCGGGATCTGATGAGGTAGCTGGGTAGAAAGTCTCAGAAGTGAATTAAGTTGTAGGACGCCCAGCTGGCCTGGAGAATTGCTTGGTGTGGGGAAAAACCCCGACACATTTGGTGATGAGAAGTGTCAGGAGTGAGGTATTCTGTGTTGAGTAGTAAAGGAGACACATGGGAAAGAAAAACAGAAGAAAGACTCATAGGAAGGAAAGACCGGGTTTGTTTGTTTGTTTCCTACACGGTTGGGAAGAACTGTAGTGTTTTCTTTTCAACAGTGTAACAAGAAATCATTGTAACAGTGCATGTTTATTGAGAAATTGTGTGTCTAGCATGGTCTTAAATACTTTATGTACATGGTTTCATTTAATTGTCAGTAGAACCCTAATGGTAGATGCTTTTATTACCCCTATTTCATAGTCACAAAAATTGGGCCATAGCCAAGCACACATACCTAGTAAGAAGCAGTGCTCTCTGACTGTAGAACCCAGGACTTGAACCTTTATATTACCCTCCTTACTCTAATAGCAAACTATGGCATACTCATTCTTAGAGAAAGTATGGTGAACATATTTTTCTTTTGAGAAAGTGAATTCATCTGTGATATTCTCCTTTCCTCCATGGGGTTAGAGTGGCATGAAATATCTTACCGAGAGCTGAGATCTCCCATTCAATGTTGTTAACTCAGTCATTAAAGCAATGCTCCCTGGACAGACTTCATCAAACTAGCTAGCTGGCGATAGAGTACAGGCATACCATGTTTTACTGCACTTCATTCATTGCACTTCGCAGATACTGTGTTTTTTACATATCGAAGCTTTGCGGCAACGCTATATCGAGCAAGTCTATTGGCGCCATTTTTCCCAAGAGCATTTGCTCACTTCCCGTCTCTGTCAGTATTTGTGATACGATATTTCAAACTTTTTCATTATTATATTTATTATGGTGATCGGTGATCTTTGACGTTACTACTCTGACTTGCTAAAGGCTCAGATTATGGTTAGCATTTTTTAGCAATGTAGTATTTTTTAAATTAAGATATGTACGTTGTTTTTCTAGACATGATGTAAACATAACTTTTTTTTTTCTTTTTTCTCTTTTTTTCTTTCTTTGCGGTACGCGGGCCTCCCACCGCTGCGGCCCCTCCCGCCGCGGAGCACAGGCTCCGGATGCGCAGGCCCAGCGGCCACGGCTCACGGGCCCAGCCGCTCAGCGGCATGTGGGATCCTCCCGGACCGGGGCATGAACCCGTGTCCCCTGCATCGGCAGGCGGACTCTCAACCACTGCGCCACCAGAGAAGCCCTAAACATAACTTTTATATACACTGGGAAATCAAAAACTTTGTGTGCCTTGCTTTATTGCGATATTCGCTTTATTTCAGTGGTCTGAACCAAACCGCAGTATCTCCAGGGTATGCCTGGGTCATGGAATTTAGACGACCCAGCCTACTATAAGAGGAGAAGAAAGTTAACAGCAAGAGAAAATGGAAGGCAGAGAGAGGGAGCCACACTGTGTACCCTTGTCCTCCACACACAGGACAGAATAGATGCTGCCGGTCCCAGTTCTGTTGACTGGTCTACCTAGCTTATGAGAGAGGTCTCCTGTGAGGTTAGATGGCTGCCTTCATGCCTCACAGTAAATCCTTTTCTGCCCTTTCTGTCCTGTAACTCAACAAGTTGCAAACATTTCTCTAGCAGGTGCTAAAGAAGGCGGCAATGAGTACAGAGAAGGCAGCTTGGGTCACCTGAGGGCATGCCAATAGCTGTGCCTAATGACAATATCGGAAAGCCCAGTTTGGCTCCAGAAAGTTCCCTTGAGCAATCCCTGATATGGTGTTGACTTTTGTGGGGCCTCAGCAATGCAGAGCACCTGCAAAAGGGCTTGTTAGCTACAGGAAGTCTCTTCTGCTGTTCAACTGCACCTCCGGATCAGAAACATCAAACTCTTGGCAGGCAGAGCCTGTCAGCAGCTCGGGGAAATCTTTCCTTTGGTTTCAGTTCACGAGGTTTAGCAACCTCTTCAGTCACCTGTGAAGGAACTGAAAACCCACAGTAAACTGCAGCCAACTCACCCATTTATAATAGTTATGACCATGCACACTATTGTTGCAGAGTTCCAAGCACTGTAAAGCCCTTTTGAGAATTAGTCTCTCTACTCAAATATAGAATTTGTATGTTTCTCCCCCCCACAGAGCTTGCCCTTTCTCTGTTCTATTTCATAACATCTAAAAATAACGTATAATTTACTATCACTATTTGTTTTTGTTGTTTGATTTGCCCTGCAAAGACCTTCTATGATATACTTTTCCTGGATATATAGAGATCTTCTTCACCTTACGGTGAGGTTATGTCCTCATAAACCTATTGTAAGTTGAAAATATCCTAAGTGGAGAATGCATTGGATATACCTAAGATACCGAACATCATAGCTGAGCCTAGCCCATCTTGCACGTGATCAGAACACTTAATTAGCTTACAGCTTGGGTAAAATCATCTACCACAACGCCTATTTTTTACTAAAGTGTTGAATATCTCATGTAATCTGTTGAATACTGTACTGATAGTGAAATACAGAATGGTTGTGTGGGTCCAGCGTGGTTGAAAGTGTATTGGTTGTTTACTCTCTTGATCACATGGTTGACTGAGAGCTGTGGCCGCTGCCCAGCATCATGAGAGAATGTGGTACCACATGTCGCTAGCCCAGGAAAAATCCAAATTCAAAACTCAAAGTGTGGTTTCTACTGAATGCATATGGCTTGCATACCGTTGCAGAGTCAAAATCGTTAAGTAGAATCATTGTAAGTTGGGGACTATCTATAAATTAATTCCATTCATAGTAAGGTGACTTCGGAGGTGATTGCAAAGCAAATTTCCAATTAAACAAGTCTCTCCTTCCTTCATACAGTAAGTCTTTATTTACTGCATACTCTGTGTCTGTACTCTTCTAGATCCTGGGGATATAGCAGCAAGTAAGAGACAAAGATCTGTTCACTCATGGAAATGGGAGGCTTTCCTAAAGAAATAAAATATATAGCAACACAGATAGTAAAGATCCTATTGAGATGAATAATCAGGGAAGCATAATAAGAACTAGGGTGTAGGGGTGGGACTGTAATTTTGAACTGACTGGACAGGGACGGTCTCACTAAGGTGACACCTGAGTAAAGATTTGAAAAAGGCAAGAGAGTGAGGCTTACAGCTATGTAGGGAAGAAGGACTGGTCAGAGAGAAGAGTGAGTGTGGTCGTTTATATATAGGTTGATTCCTTTTGGTCCTTGTGTTGCAAAAGGGAGACAATAGTTCCATAATGATTGACTGTGTTTATGGCTGAAACCTATTGCAATGGACTGTGAGTTTGTGTTCCCCCCAAATTCATATGTTGAGACTGATCCTGATGTAATGGTGTTTAGAGAGGGGGTGTTTGGAGAGGGGGTCTTTGGGAGGTGATTAGGTAATGAGGGTGGAGCTCTCATGAATGGGATTAGTGCCCTTACAGAAAGAAGCTAGAGAGCTCTCTCACTCTTTATCTCCCAGTGAGGATGCACCCAGAAGTAGGCAGTTTGTAACCTGGAAGAGAGCTCTCACCAGAATGCCACCATTCTGGCACCCAGCCTCCAGAACTGTGAGAAATACATTTCTATTGTTTATCAGCCACCCAGACTATGGCAATTTGTTTCAGTAGCCCAAAAGGACTGAGACACCTAGGAAATTAACTAATTGGTTTGAAAGGATAAAACAGTGTGAAGAAATCTCAAAAGATTTTGTCTAAAATGGCTGTATTTAAAATAAAACAGTCAAATCTGTTTATATAAGGCATTGTTAAATTCAAACAAAACATACTATATTTTATCAAATAACTGCATTTCATTTTGAAGCAATTATTTTTATGACAAATAACAGAAAAGCTTCTCTGATAGAGAAAAAGTAAAGGTATAAGACAATGATCAACACATTCAGGTAAAAAAAATTAAGAAAGTAGATCTCATGTTAAGTGTTCTTACCACAATAAGATAAAATTTTCAAAAATGAATTCAGGAAAAAGTCTTTCTTCAAGGGCAACTTAACCTGACTTGGTTTTTCAGCTTCTATTTATGAGTCAAATAAATCTAATAACTTGAAGGTACTTCATTTTGCAAGCCTGATATGATCCACATCCCTGAATCTTCTATTAATGACTGAGAATATCCCTAAACTGTTTTGTGTGTGGAATCAAGAATCCTGGTCATCCCCTCCATATCTGAATAACTGCACTGGGAAATCCTTTGGTGCCTATGCAATTATTATCCTATTTTCCAAAATGAGAAGCTATAGGGAAGAAAATAGTAAGAAAGCAAGAATGCTCTAACCCTTTAGCTGGTTTCACTCAATGGTGACTTTGTCAAAGTCCCAAGAAGAGAGGATAAGCATCCTTCATATCTGTCCTGTGTTGGAGAGGGGGCTCTGCTCTGGGCTTGAAGTGGGTCCATCACACCCTCACCTTCTTGAAGGTCAGTACAGTTTCTGCCCTCAGCAAGTGTTCGGGAAACTTTTCAGTGTGGACACAATGATTAATTTAGTCTTAGAGTTCAAAGCCTCATTCTATCATTTTGAGTAAGTGACAGCACAAAGAGAGCACAGTAAAACAAAACAAAACAAAACAAAAAAAACCCCCAAAGGCTGGGATCAAGGCTCTCTGGAAATGCACAGAAGTTTCCAGATAGGGCTCTGCAGTTAGGTCAGGCCTGACCTTGTAGGCTCTGCCCCTCCAAGGCATCTGAGCATCTAAGTTCACAAAAGGTCATGAGCCACTAGACACTTCAGATCTCTCATTTAAACATTGCCAACATCCAGATAAGAATGTCTCTTTTTCATTTTCCTAGCTCCTTTTAAATGCAATAGCATTTGTTACTGTTTTGGGACAATAAAGTTGCAGTGACCTCTTCGTTTGTAGAGACCTCAGTGATCTGCCAGGATTTTCAGGGACATGCTCTCCAGCAGTGGTTTTAAACTTTTTATTTGTTTTTCTATGTTTGTTTGCTTTTAATCCGAAGTGCATTATATGGCTTGTCAGCTAAATGGTTCTCTGTCTGGTGTGTTGTTTTTAATGATCCTCTGTGGCATCCTTTCCATTTCTCACTCCCTGATCACCAGAAGTTAATAACAGTAGAACTCTAAACAAATGAGCCACTATTTCCAAGGGACCGTTTCTGCCAGCATTAGATTATTTTTGTATTGTATGAAATGGTTTCCTAGGAGGATTTTATTTTCAGTAACCACAGTCTTTTTTGCTTCTTGATTTCATGGATGGTAGAAAAGAAAACAGTTTTGGATATGTAGAAAAATTGTCTTTAAAATCTCCAGCTACATAGCATATAATTTCCTATAAAATTTTTATTGTGAAGCACAGAAGAGCCTTTTAATGGAAGTAATCGCAGGTGCTTTAATATAAAGCTTGTATAGAGAGAGATTTTATAAGCTAAATTCTATATCCTAGGGCCCCTTTAAGTTCAGTGGGAGAACTAACCATAATGCTGTGGTTTCAGCCTGTGGCCCATAATTTTCCCAAACTGTTTATTCACTTGAAAATTGTGAACGGTTAGTTTCAGAAGCTTTATAATCTGTGAGAATGCCTTTAACTTCCCACCTACCCCTCCCCCCCCCTCCCCCCCCGCCGACACACACACGCCCCCTTCATGGGTCTAAGCTTGCTCTTTGCCTTAGACATCTCATGTTTGGGAGCGAAAGTTAGATTTCTTTTTAAAATCTCTTTTCAACCAATCCTTCCAAAACAAATCTGGTGAAGTCGATGCCATGCAGGGTTGAGACGTGGTGAACTGGCTGGGCAGCAACGTGGGTTCCTGTACGGATCCAATACTGCTGGAGAAACTAGAAATTTTCCTAGAAGCTTGTGGGAGAAACTAGCTCTACTTTTCCAGGAGGTTGGTTTATTGACTCATTCATTAGACTGTTGTTCTTACATTGTCTACTTTAAGTCAGGCATTTTGCCAAGAGTTGTAGATACAGATGGTTTTGACATAATTCCTACCCTCAAGGAGAAATGACAGTAGGATTCAGACAAGTAAATTGTCTATGACACTGTACTGTAGGAGACTAGAAAAGGAGTGAGGGGGGCAGAGGATGCTAGACTACATCATGCGGGATCAGGTGAAGTGTCTGCCCAGGGGTACTGAAGTTGCAGAGCTCTTCGTACAGAAACCTTAGCCTTAGTGGCATGGTATTGCCTACTAGGTACTTTCCTTCGTGTGCAATACTTTTGCAATTGATGAAACAAATGCATCTTCCTCAACTGACATCAAACAAATGTGAAGAGAAGTGACATGCTGAGGCAAAACAGAAAGGGAAATGAGTACATCTCTAAAACTCTAAACATTTTTCCATTCATATGTTGTCAGTCATAGATAGAATAGCCATCTATAAGAACTGCTGTAGCCAAAGGGATTGTGTGCACCGAAGAAAAGAGGGCGTCTGAGTAACTTGTCTAGGAATTAATGGCCGTCTCTACTACTCAGGAAAAAAAATCCATCAGCCCTTTCTCCTGTTTCTCAGTGGCTAATGAACCATGTAAAACTCCACCTTTGTACAGCAAGTTGGCTATAAGCAGTGCTTAGGAGGAAATCAGCAGCAGCTAACACCTAGAGTTAGTTAAATATCTCCCAGCATGGTATAAATCATCTGAAATGGAATTAATCGCCATCCTTTCAGTTTGTTTCCTAATGTGGGGTCCAAGGACCAGGTGCATCGGAACCATATAGGATGCTTGTTACAAGTACAGGTTCTTGGGTCTCTCTTCCACAACTACTGATTAAGAATCTGTTTGGATAATGGCCCTAAACATGCATTTTAATAATAGAATTCAGTGATTTTATGCACACCACAGTTTGGGAGTACTGCTATGGCAGTCTACAATCTTAGAGTACAATCTGGCATAGATATACATGTAAAGTAAGAACATAGAGATATAAGGAATACATTTAACCCATGATAATAAATGTGGTTAAAAAGAGAATAATACTTACTATATTGCAGTCCCAGAAACCACTGAAACACAATTTATAGAGAGCAAAACTGCATGAAGAAAACAAATTGATGCTTTCTTCTTGGATCTGCTAAGATTATAAACAATATCTTTCGGCTGGACTTGAAAAGAATTAGGGAGATCAGAAATCACTATTTATCAAATTTGCTGAATTATAAAATAGTTCCACCCATGTGGCATGAAACTACTAGATACGTTGCATATGTAAACAGCAGGAGGAAGGTTTACCATGGGTGCTGACAGAGACACAGATTCCTCTTCCGTGTATCTATCATGCCTTTCAAAGAAGGGGCAAATAACTTCAAATATGCTACATGCCTTTCAGCATTAGAATCCTCTTAGCTAATAAGTGCTAAGCACAGAGATGCTAATTGCTGACCGGTCTCAGATCCAGGAGCTTTAAGTAGCTTTCCTGATGGGCTTAATTGGCTTTTGCACTATGTGTATCTTGCTAGTGGTAAGTTCAAGGTCTATTTCATAGACACTAATGGTACCTTGGTATAAGTACAAATTTCAAACCAGAGCCAATTTTATTCCATGATAACAGTCAGGATCTGGGGTGAGGGTGTGTCCTATTACAACCAAGAAGATTTATATAAATTTTATGAGCAGCTTTACAATCAATTTTCTTTTTTTTAAATTTTCAAAATTTCTTTAATATCTGGCTTAATAATAAAAGAGCTGGATTGTCATAACTGTTTCTCCATTCAATCTGTTACAATATTTTTTTATTTTAAAAATTTTTATTGGAGTATAGGTGATGTACAATATTGTGTTGGTTTCAGGTGTACAGCAAAGTGAATCAGTTATACATATTTCCACTCTTTTTTAGGTTCCTTTCCCATATAGGCCATTATAGAGTTCCCTGTGCTATACAGTAGGTCCTTATTAGTTATCTATTTTATATATAGTAATGTGTATATGTCAATCCCAATCTTCCAATTTACACCCTCCCCAAGCAATTTTCTTAATTATCCAGGCTTGGGCAAATGGACATGCAGGTAGAATCTCACCTTTCCTTGGCCACTTTTCATTTCATAGCTGATGCTGACTCCTCCCTCCCTTGCTCTAACTCTCCCTCTTTCCTGGGGTTAAGTACATTTTCCTAGCCATCCCTGCTAAACAAATAGTTCTGGGTTATGATCTGCATTGGCTGAAGCTAATTGATGAATGAGAAAAAGCAGAAAGTTCAAAAGTCTGCATCAGGTTCTTAGATTTTCATATGATGTAGGAAGAAAGAAATAAAAAGGGAAAGGGAAAAAGGAGAAGGAGAGAATTATATAAATATGAAAAGAAAGCAAGATTATGCCAACTAGACATTAGATGTCCGTATCATTTTATAAAGATCAAACTTGGAAGAGGAAACATTTTTACCTGTTATTAGGAATAACAGTTTTTCTCTTCTTGTTATGGATTGAATTGTGTTGAAGATGTTGAAGTCCTAACCTCCAGTACCTGTGAATGTGAATTTATTTGGAAATAGGGTCTTTGCAGATGATCAAATTAAAATGAGGTCATTAGGGTGGGCCCTATCCAATATGACTGGTGTCCATAAAAAGAGGAAATTTGGGCCCAGAAATACAACATGACAGAGAGAAAGCAATGTAAACACATGGGGGGAATGCCTGAGGCTACCAGAAACTAGGAGAGACATGGAACAGATTCTTCCTTCCAGACCACAGAAGGAACCAGCCCTTCCAACACTTTGATTTCTGCCTTCCACCCTCCAAAACTTGAGACAATACATTTTTGTTGATTAAGCCACCCAGTTCATGGTACTTTGTCATGGCAGCCCCTGGAAATGGGTGTACTTCTTGAAAATGATATTTAGAATTAAAAAGAACAAATTAAAATGTTATGAAATTGTAGAACTTTGCTCTGTGGGAGATAAGAATTTTCTAAGGAATTTTCTGGTTTGGTAAATGGACTGTTAGAAATTGAGAGTGGGAAAATAAGGTTGATAGGCAAGGTGGTAACTCAAGTTGAAGTCAAATTTTCTGAGCAGCAATGAAGATAGAAATAGAATTACCATGCATTAAAATAACAGAGACAAAGTACAAAAGCTCTGGGTCTCAAGTTAATCTCAGGCCACTGGGTGTGGACTAATACAGCTGAGAGGGCTCTTATAATATGGCACAAGCTCCCCTTTTTCACATGATGAAATTGAGGGCTCGGGAAGTTAAATTGCTGGCGAAAAAAATAGCTTTTAGCTTACAGAGCTGTCACATTGGATATATGAACAGAAGCTTGATATAGCAGAACCAATTCCATATACTTTATTACACGAAGTGATTAACTCAGAGACAGGCATCATTGTCTGCCAGTATGATTCCAGAATCCAGCCTTGTCTTAGGAGGCAAGGGTTTTAGGTTTCTGCCCGGAGACTTTCAGTCATTCAGTAGCTACATGCCACGTTTACTCACCTGAAAGGAGAAAGGAAATTAAGGTTTCAAGGGACACAGGAGTAATTATTTCCTCCATATCACATTTGTTTTATATGGTTTGAAGGTGACATGCAAGATAATGAGGTGATGTCTCCCTCTTACCCTCCCTCTCTCCTTCTCTATTATCATTAGATGATAAGCAGGAACTGTTACAGAATCGACTAAAATTCATGAACCCAGTATTAGAATCCCTAAGATCTCAGGCTGGATGGCGATTTTACACAGCAAAGAAAAACAGGAAATCTTGAATGCTACAATTGAAAGTGAGCCCCATCTATCAAGACCTCCGGGTCTGGAAGGACTTGTTGGACATCACTGCAGGATGTCCAACAAGAATCATAATCTGATGGAGCAGTGGCTTCATTTCTGAACTAAAAGCTAATATTCATAAACTGCTGGTATGCTTTGCTGAGAAAATCTTATCTCCTAATCTTAGAAATTGGCTTTAATTTTTAGGAGCTATGCCTCAAGAAATATACTTTTCAGGTTGGCTATCTCACCTATCATGGTATTCTCTGATAATTATACACATAAACTCAAAGTAGGGCAGGGATTCTGTACTTTGGTCAACTTTTTTCTATCAAAGTAAGCTTTCATAACCCCTCTCTAACAGTAACTAAGACAAATCCTTATTTTAGATTTGCAGAAAAAAATGTGAAGTACAAAGAGTTCCCGTATACTTCACCTCCAATTTCCTCTTGTTATTAGCATCTTACGTTAGTATGGTACATTTGTTACAATTAATGAACAAATATGATACATTATTATGAACTAAAGTTCATACTAACTCATATTTCCTTAGTTATTACCCACTGTCCTTTTTCTGTTCCAGGATACCACACAACATTTGGTTGTTACATCTCCTTACACTCTTATTGGCAGTGACAGTTTCTCAGACATTCTTATTTTTGATGAACTTGACAATTTTGAGGGGTACAGGTCAGAGAATGTCCCTCTATTGGGGTTTGTCTGATGTTTTTCTCATAATTAGACCAGAGTTATATGTTTGAGGGAGAAAAACTCCAGAGGGAATGTACCATTTTTATCATATTTCAGGGGTATATAGTACCCATCTCACTGTGACATCACTACTGGTGTTAAACCTTGATCGCCTGGCTCAGGTCGTGCTTGTCGGTTTTCTCCACTGTAAAGTTACTCTTTCCCCCCTTTCTGAACTGTACTCTTTGGAAGAAAGTCATTCTCCACAGCCCACACGTAAGGAGTGGATAGTTATGCTCTACCTCCTTGAGGGAGACATTTCCGTGAATTATTTTTAATTCTTATGCAAAGGAGACTTACCTGTTCCCTCCATTTATTAATTTATTTGATCATTTATTTATATCAGTATGGACTTAGGAACATTTTTATATCTTGAGTTACAATCCAATACAACTTTATTTTGTTGATTAAATTGTTTCAGCTTTGGTCATCGGGAGCCCTTTCATTTGGCTCCAGTATTCCCTTTGATACATTCCCATCACTGTGGTGTGTTTTTTTAAGCACTTCTTTACATAGTGGCACTACAGATATCCAGGGCTCATCTTGTTTATTTCCTGCTGTAGTCCTAGAACCAGCCATTTCTTGGTTCTTTTCATTGGAGAATGGTATAAAGATCTGGGCAATAAGTGTGCTCATTGCTACTGAAATATTGTTTCTCAAAGGCCTTCTCAGCTGCCAGAGCAAGGAAATGTATGTGTATAATAACCCTTACATATACATATATTGAAAAATATTATCTGTAACCACCTGTATCTACATTAGGCTACATATGAGTTCATATTGATGTCTCCCAACTCTAATGCATTGTTACATGAGTCATTCTAGCCTCTTCCCCTTATCTTACCATTCATTTATGTTACTTATCTGCCATTCAAACCAGCTGCTTTTCACTTATAATGGTTGCTTCTAGTATATATGTATAGTGGTATCAGAATTATTAACCAATACCCGCATGGGAAACAAATTTATCGATTAGAATACAGTGCTTATATACAATTTCTTTTGCTTTCAGTCTTACACACTCCACTCTTTTCCAAAGTTACCTTGATCAGGACCTTTTCCCTCACGTTCTTTTGTGAGGTTTTTTCATACATTTGTGATACAGTTAGATTGTACTGTCACATCCTGCATTCCATCCTTGGATTCCCCTGACTTCCTATGTGATATTTTTAAAATTTGCTTTAAGATTCATTCTTTGTACTGTAAACTTCTATGGGTTTTGACAAATTCAGAGTGTCATTTATTCACCATTGCAGTATCAATACAGGATTGTTTCACAACCTTAAAAAATGTCCCGTGTTTCACCTATTCACTGTGTCCTCTACCCTTAAAACTCTGCCAACCATTAATTTTTTTCACCATTGCCAGAAATGTATCTTTTCCAGAATGTCATATAATTGGAATCATGTATGTACTTTTTCAGTCTAGCTTCTTTCACTTAGCAATATGGATTTAAGATCCATACATGGCTTTTTGTCATTTAATACCTCTTTTTTTATCCCCCCTGCTAAAAACATTCCATTGTAATCATGTACCAGTTTGTTTACTCATTTACCTTTTGAAGGACATCTTGGTTGCTTGTAGTTTGGGGTATGAATACTGCTCTAAACATTCTAATACAGGTATTTAAGTGGACATACAGTTTTATCAATTTGGGTAAATACATAGGAGTGTGATTGCTAGATTGTGTGGTAAGACTGTGTTTAGCTTTGCAAGAAATTAATAGACTGTCTTCTAAATTGGCTGTACCATTTTACAATCCCATCAGCAAAGCATGAGAGTTCCTGTTGCTTCACATTCTCACCAGCAATTGGTATTATCAGTTTTTTTTTTAAATTTTAACCAAACTAATGAGTGTGCAGTGCTTTCACTTTGCTGTTTTAACTTGTAATTCCCTAATGATGTATGATGTTGAGTCATATGATTATTTGCCATCTGTATATATTCTTTGGTGAGGTGTGTAAGGTGTTTTTTCTGCCTATTTTTAAACTGTGTTTTTCCATTTTTGACTTTTAAGAGTTCTTTGTATGTTTGGGGTACAAGTCCTTTATCAGATATGTGTTTTGCAAGTATTTTCTTCCAGTCTGGCTTGCCTTTTCATTCTCTTAACAGTGTTTTCCACAGAGCAAAAGTTCAACTTAACAATCTTTTTCTTTCATGGACTATGCTTTTGGTGTTGTATCTAAAAAATCATCACCAACACAAAGTCACATAGATTTTTGTCTCCTAAAATTTTTATACTTTTAGAAGAAACTATAGAAGTGCTAAAGCTTTCCATTTTATATTTGGGTTTATGATGCATTTTTAGTTAATTTTTGTGAAAAGTGTAAGGTCTATGTTTAGGTTCATCTTTTTGCATATGGACATGCAATTTGTTTTAGCATCATTTATTGAAAAAAGTATCAATTCTCCACTGAATTGCCTTTCCTCCTTTTTCAAAGATCTATTGACTATATTTGTTTGGGTCTATTTTTTTTTGGCTTTCTAGTCTGGTCCAATGATCAGTGTATTATTCTTTCACCATGCTGGTATTGATTACTTGATTACTGGAGCTGTATAATAAGTATTGAAATTGGGTAATGTAAGTCCTCTATGTTCTTCTCCAGTATTGTGTTGGCCATGCTAGGTCTTTTGTCTTTTCATATAAATTATAGAATCATTTTGTCAATTATCTACAAAATAGCCTCTTGGGGTTTTGATTGGGTTGCACTGAAGCTATAGAACAAGTTGGGAAGAAATGACATCGTAACAGTATTGAGGTTTCCAATCCATAAACATGGAATATCTCTCTGTTAATTTATATCTTTCTTGATTTCTTTCATCAGAGTTTGTAGTTTCCTGTATACAGATTTTGCATATATTTTGTTAGTCCTTCATTTTTTGTGCTACTGTAAATAGTATTTTTTAAAACTATACATTTCACATTGTTCATTGCTGTTACTTAGACAAGCAATTGAATTTCTTGTATTAACATTGTATCCTGCAACCTTGCAATATTCACTTATTAATTCCAGGTGTTTTCTTGTCAATATTGGGAGGTTTTCAACATCAGCAATCCTGTCATTTGTTTAAAAAAAATTATTTTTCCCTTTCCTTTTCCAATCTGTGTACTTTTTTAATTGCATGAGTTCTTATATGATGATGAATAGGAGTTATGAGAGTGGACATCTTTGCCTTGTTCCTAATCTTAGGGGGAATGTGTTCAGTTTTACACTACTAAGTATGATATTAGCGGTTGGTATTTTATAGATGTTCTTTACCAAGTTCAGAAAGGCCATTTCTTTTTCTTTTTCCCAGTTTTTTATGTTACATAAAGATTGTATACATTTTGGATTGTACAATATGATGTTTTGATATCCATATACGTTGTGAAATGACTACCATCATCAAGCTAGTTAACATATTTGCCAATAGTTATTTCCACCGTTTTTGTGGTGAGAACACTTTAGATTTACTCTTAGCAAATTTCAAGTATACATTACATTATTATTAAAATGGTCATCATGATGTACATTAGGTCTCCAGAACTTATTCATCTTATAACTGAGAGTTTGTCCCCTCTGACTCACATCTCCCTTTTCTTCCTACCCCCCAGCCCCTGGCAACCACGATTCTGCTCTGCTACTATAAGTTTGACTTTTTTCTTAGATGCTACATGTAAGTGAGATCAGCAGTAAATTTGTCTTTCTTTGTCACACATGACAGGATTTCCTTCTTTATCAAGACCTTATAATGTTCTGTTGTGTGTGTGTGTATGTGTGAGAGAGAGAGAGAGAGAGAGAGAGAGTGTGTGTGTGTGTGTGTGTGTGTGTGTGTGTGTGTATTCTTTATCCATTCATCCACAGATGGATAGATTGTTTCCATATCTTGGTTACCGTGAATAGTGCTGCAATAAACTGGGAGTGCAGATATCTCCTAGAAATGATGATTTTATTTCCTTTAGATATATACCCAGAAATGGGATTTCTGTATCATATGATGGTTTTATTTTTAATTTTTTGAGGAAACTCCATACTGTTTTCCATAATGGCTATAAAACTTACATTCCCACCAATAGTGTACAGGGGTACTCTATTCTCCACATCCTCACCAACACTTATTATCTTTTGGCATTTTGGTAATAGCTGTCCCAACAAGTATAAGGTGATATCTCATTGTGGTTTTGATTTTAATTTCCCTGATAATTAGCGATGTTGAACATCTTTTCATATACCCGTTGGTCATTTCTGTGTCTTCTTTGGAAAATGTCTATCCAGGTCCTTTGTGCATTTCTTAGTTTTTTTTTTTTTTTTTTTGCCGTACGCCGGCCTCTCACTGTTGTGGCCTCTCCCGTTGCGGAGCACAGGCTCCGGACACGCAGGCTCAGCGGCCATGGCTCATGGACCCAGCCGCTCCACGGCACGTGGGATCTTCCCGGACTGGGGCACGAACCCGTGTCCCCTGCATCGGCAGGCGGACTCTCATCCACTGCGCCACCAGGGAAGCCCCTGGTGTTTGTTTGTTTGTTTTGGTTTTTGCTATTGAGTTGTTCCTTACATATTTTAGATATTTAGATATGGTTATTAGATATGGTTTTCAAAATATTTTCTCCCATTCTGTAGGTTACTTTTTTATTTTTCTAATTATTTCCTTTGCTGGGTAGAAGCTTTGTAAAGTCTGTAGACCCACTTGTTTTTGTTTTTTGTTACCTGTGCTTTTGGTGTTAAATTCAAAAAATCATTGCTGGGGCCAAAGTCAAGGAGATTTCCTCTATGTTTTCTTCTAGAAGTTTTACAGTTTCAGGTCTTAAATTCAAATCTTTAAATCATTTTGAATTGATTTTTGTGTATGGTGTAAGATAGTGATCCAATTTCATTCTTTTCCACGTGGGTAACCCATTTTCCCAACACCATTTGTTGGAAAGGCTATCCTTTCCCCACTGTGTACTCTTGGCGTCTTTGTCGAAGTTTAGTTAACCATATATTCACGGGTTTATTTCTGGGCTATTTATTCTGTTCTGTTGGTCTATGTGTCTGTCTTTATGCCAGATCAATACTGTTTTGATTACTATGGCTTTGTAATATAATTTGAAATCAGAAAGCATGATTCCTCCAGCTTTGCTTTTCTTGCTCAAGAACACTTTATCTATTTGGGGTCTTTTGTAGTTCCATACAAATTTTAGGATTTTTTTCCTGCAAAAAATGCCATTGAAATTTTAATGGGGATTGCATTAAATCTGTAGATTGCTTCGGGTGGTATTGACATTTTAAAAATATTCTTGCAATCCATTAACACAGGACATTCTTTCACTTATCTGTGTTTTCAATTTCTTTCATCAACCTGTTGTAGTTTTCAGTGTACAGATCTTTCACCTACTTGGTTAGATTTATTCCTAAATATTTTATTTTTCTGATGTTCTTGAAAATGGGATTGTTTTATTTATTTCTTTTTCAGTTAATTTGTTGTTAATGTATAGAAATGTAACTGATTTTTGCACTTTGATTTTTGCATCCTGCAACTTTACTGAATTTGTTTATTAGCTTTAACAACTTTTTTGCGGAGTCTTTAGGTTTATATATAAAATCATATCACCTTCAAACAGACAATTTTAAATCATCCTTTTCAGTTTGGATGCCTTTATTTCTTTTCCTTGCCTAAACAATCTGGCTAGGACTTCTAGTACTCTGTTGAAAAAAAAGTGGAGAGAGAAGACATGCTTATCTTGTTCCTGATCTTAGAGGAAAAGCTTTTAGGTTTTCACTGTTGAGTATGATGCTAGCTGTGGCCTTGTCTGAATTATGTTGAGGTATATTCCTTCTGTACCTAACTTGTTGAGAGGAGTTTTTATCATAAAGGATGTTGAATTTTGTCAAATGCTTTTTCTGCATCTATTGAGATGACCATATGATTTTTATCCTTCATTTTTTTAAAACGTGGTGTATCACATTGATTTATATCCTTATGTTGAACCATCCTTGCATCCCAGGGATAAATCTCACTTGATCTTGGTGTATGATCCTTTTAATCTACTGTTGAATTAGATTGGCTAATATTTTGTTTAGGATTTTTGCATCTGTGTTCATCAGGGATATTGGCCTGTAATTTATTGGGCTATAGTATCAAGGTAATTATGGCCTCATAAAGTGAGTTTGGAAATATTTCCTCATGTTCAACTTTTTGGAAGTGTTTGAGAAGGGCTGGCATTAATTTTTTCTTAAATGTTTGGTAGAATTTACCAGTGAAACCCTCTGGTACTGGACTTTTCTTTGTTGGGAGATTTTTGACTACTGATTTAATCTCCTTGCTTAACATAGTAATATATTAATTAGGGGTTGATGTTCATATATATTTACGATTGTTATATCCTCTTGATGAATTGACCCCTTTATCGTTATATGATGACATTCTTAGTTTCCTCTTAAATTTTCAGACTTGAAGTCTATTTTGTCTGATACTATTATTGTTATCTCTCTTCTTTCGATTTTCATTTATATGGAATATCTTTTTCCATCCCTTCACTTACAGCCTATGTCTGTCCTTAAAGCTGAAGTGAATCTTTTGTAGGCAGTATAAAATTGGATCTTATTTTTTAATCCATTAAGCCACTCTCTCTTTCATTGGATAGTTTAATCCACTTAGCTTTAAAGTAGTTCTTAATAGGTTAAGACTTACTATTGCCATTTTGTTCATTGTTTTTTGGCTGTTTTGTAATTTCCTTCCCCTCTTGCTGTCTTTCTTTGTTATTTGATGATTTTCTGTAGTGGTATGCTTTGATTTCTTTATCCTTTGTGTATCTACTATAAGTTTTTACTTTGTGGTTTCCATAAGGCTACAAAAAACATAGCTATAACAGTCTATTTTAAGCTGATAATAACTTTGATTGCATACAAAAACTCTACCCCTTTACTCCCTTACCCACATTTTATGCTTTTTGATGTCACAATTTACTTTTTATATTGTGTATCCATAACAAATTATTATAGCTATAGTTATTTTTAACACTCTTATCTTTATACTTGTCTTTAATACTTACTTTATACTAGAGTTAACAGTGACAAACCTACTATTGCAGTATTATAATATTCTAAATTAGACTATATATTTACCTTTACCATTGTTTTACACTTTCATATGTTTTATGTTAATTAGTGTCTTTTCATTTCAACTTGAATAACTCCTGCTTTAAGCATTTCTTGTAAGGCAGGTCTTGTGGTGATGAAATCCCTCAGGTTTTGTTTGTCTAAAAAAAGTTGTTATCTCTCCTTGATTTTGTTGTGGGTTTTTTGTATAAATTTTTTAATTTTATTTTTAAAATTTTATTGGAATATAGTTGATTACAATGTGTTAGTTTCAGGTGTACAGCAAAATGATTCAGTTATACATATGCATATATCTATTCTTTTTCAGATTTTTTTCCCATATAGGTTATTACAGAGATTGAGTAGAGTTCCCTGTGCTATACAGTAGGTCCTTGTTCATTATCTATTTTATATATAGTAGTGTGTGTATGTTAATCCCAAGTTCCTAATTTATCCCTCACCCACACCTTTCCCCTTTGGTAACCATAAGTATGTTTTCAAAATCTGTGAGTCTGTTTTTATTTTGTAAATAAGTTCAGTTGTATCATTTTTAATTAGATTCCACATATGAGTGATATCATATGGTATTTGTCTTTCTCTGTGTGTCTTACTTCACTTAGTATGCTAATCTCTAGGTCCATCCATGTTGCTGCAAATGGCATTATTTCATTCTTTTTTATGGCTAATATTCCACTGTATATATGTACCACATATTCTTTATCCATTCCTCTATTGATGGACATTTAGGTTACTTCCATGTCTGGGCTATTTTAAACAGTGCTGCAATGAACATTGGAGTGCATGTGTCTTTTTTATGTATGGTTTTCTCCAGATATATGTGCAGGAGTGGGATTGCTGAATCATATGGTAGTTCTATTTTTAGTTTTTTAAGAAACCTCCATAGTGTTCTCCATAGTGGTTGTACCAATTTACATTTCCACCAACAGTGTAGGAGGGTTCATTTTTCTCCACACCCTCTCCAGCATTGATTGTTCGTAGATTTTCTGATCTCATTCTGATTGGTGTGAGCTGGTACCTCATTGTAATTTTGATTTACATTTCTCTAATAATTAGTGATGTTGAGCATTTTTTCATGTGTTTTTTTGGCCATCTATATGTCTTCTTTGGAGAAATGTCTATTTAGGTCTTCTGCCCATTTCTGGATTGGGTTGTTTATTTTTTTTGATATTGAGCTGCATGAGCTGTTTTTTTTTTTTTTTTAAAGAAGATGTTGGGGGTAGGAGTTTATTAATTAATTTATTTTTGGCTGCGTTGGGTCTTCATTTCTGTGCATGGGCTTTCTCTAGTTGTGGCAAGCGGGGGTCACTCTTCATCGCGGAGCGCGGGCCTCTTACTGTCGCGGCCTCTCTTGCTGCGGAGCACAGGCTCCAGACGCGCAGGCTCAGTGGTTGTGGCTCACGGGCCCAGTTGCTCCGTGGCATGTGGGATCTTCCCAGACCAGGGCTCGAACCCGTGTCCCCTGCATTGGCAGGCAGATTCTCAACCACTGCGCCACCAGGGAAGCCCCGAGCTGTTTTTATAGATTGGAGATTAATCCTTTGTCAGTTGCTTCATTCGCAAATATTTTCTCCCATTCTGAGGGCTGTCTTTTCATCTTATTTATGGTTTTCTTTGCTGCGCAAAAGCTTTTAAGTTTTATTAGGCCCCATTTGTTTATTTTTGTTTTTATTCTCATTACTGTAGGAGGTAGGTCAAAAAAGATCTTGCTGTGATTTAGGTCAGAGTGTTCTGCCTCTGTTTTCCTCTAAGAGTTTTATAATGTCCAGCTTTATGTTTAGATCTTTGATCCATATTGAGTTTATTTTTGTTTATGGTGTTAGGAAGTGTGCTAATTTCATTCTTCTATATGTAGCTGTCCAGTTTTCCCAGGACCACTTATTGAAGAGGCTGTCTTTGCTCCATCGTATATTCTGACCCCCTTAGTTATAGATTAGGTAACCATAGGTGAGTGGGTTTAGCTCTGGGCTTTCTATCTTGTTCCATTGATCTACATTTCTGTTTTTGTGCCAGTACCATGCTGTCTTGATTACTGTAGCCTCCAAAACAATTAAGAAAATGGTAATAGGAACATATATATCAATAATTACCTTAAGTGTAAATGGATAAAATGCTCCAACCAAAAGACAGACTGGCTGAATGGGTACAAAAACAAGATCTGTATATATGTTGTCTACAAGAGACACAATTTAGACCTAGGGACACATACAGACTGAAAGTGAGGGGATGGAAAAAGATATTCCATGCAAATGGAAATCAAAGAAGGCTGGAGTAGCAATACTCATCTCAGACAAAATAGACTTTAAAATAAAGACTGTCCAGAAGAGACAAGGAAAGACACTATGTCATGCCCATTTTTTGATTTGATTGTTTGTTTTTTTGACCTAGAGCTGCATGAGCTGTTTGTATATTTTGGAGATTAATCCCTTGTCATTTGCTTTGTTTGCAAATATTCTCTCCCATTCTGTGGGTTGTCTTTTCATTTTATGGTTTCCTTTGCTGTGCAAAAGCTTTTAAATTTAATTAGGTCCCACTTGTTTATTTTTGTTTTTATTTCCATCTCTTTAGGAGGAGGATCAAAAAAGATATTGTTGATATTTATGTCAGAGTGTTCTGCCTATGTTTTCCTCTACGAGTTTCATAGTGTCTGGCCTTACATTTAGGTCTTTGGTCCATTTTGAGTTTATTTTTGTGTATGGTGTTAGAGAATGTTCTAATTTCAGTCTTTTACATGTAGCTGTCCAGTTTTCCCAGCACCACTTATTGAAGCGGCTGTCTTTTCTCCATGATATAGTCTTACCTCCTTTGTCATAGATTAACTGACCATGGATGTCTCCTTCATTTTGGAAGGACAGCTTTGCCAAGTAAAGTCTTCTTGGTTGGCAGGTTTTTCTTTTAACACTTTGAATATATCATATCATTCTCTCCTGGCCTACAAGTTTCTGCTGAAAACACATTGATAGCCTTATGGGATTCCCTTATATGTGAAGAGTTTCTTTTCTCATGCTGCTTTCAAAATTCTCTCTTTGTCTGATCTTTACTTGTTTACTTGTTTATTATAATGAGTTGTATAACTTGTTTATTATAATGAGTCTTCGTGAAATCCTCTTTAGATTGAACTTGGGAACCTATGAGCTTCACATAGATGTCCATATCTATCCCAGGATTTGAGATGTTTTCAGCTATTATTTCTTTAAATAAGCTTTCTGTTCCCTTCTCTCTCTCTTTTACTTCATGGACTCCCCTAATGTGTTTCACTGGATAATGTCCAATAAATTCCATATGTTTGCTTTAGTCTTATTCATTTGGGGGGAGTGGGGTTGTTCATCTAACTGGATAATTTCAAATGACTTATCTTTGAGTTCACAGGTTCTTTCTTCTGCTTGATCAAGTTTTCTGTTGACATTCTCCACTGCAATTTTATTTTAGTCATTGAATTCTTCACCTTCAGAATTTGTTTGGTTCTTTTTCATAATTTCTATCTTTGTTGACCTTCTTGTTCATGGATTCTTTTCCTGATATTATTTCATTTTGTCTATCCTCTCTTATAGCTTGCTGAGCTTCCCTGAAAAAATTATTTTGAATTCTTTGTCCATCAAGTCTTCAATCTCCATTTCTTTGGAGACAGTTATGGAAAATTGTTGTGTTCCTTTGGTACTATCATTTCCCTTGACTTTTTTCATGTTTCTTGTAGACTTGCCTTGATGTCTGCACAAGTTTGATGCAACAGTTATCTCTTCCAAACGTTATGGACTGGCTTTGGTAGGGAAAGATCTTTATCTAACAGTGGGTGTGAGGGCACTGGCTGGGTGGGGTGTGGTGGTTTCAACACCGGGGAGGGTGCAGCAGCATAGTCTCCATGCAGCTCTGTCAGTGAGGCCACAGGTCTGGGGTGCGGGTGCTCTTGCTGCAGAGCTCATGCTCTAGGCACAGGCAGTTGTGGACTGGCTGCTGAGTCAGAATTTGTAGCACGGGCATGGGCAGAGCAGCCACAAAGCTGAGGTCTGGAGTGTGGGCACGCATAGTGGCTGCAGCTCTAGATCCGGGGTGTGTGCAGGATTGTGGGGGTAGGGCAGACCTGGTCTTGGGGTGGTGCAACAGTGGCTGCTTTTTGGGAGTGGGTGAGCATACAGCAATGTCTCCCTCTCCAGGGGTTCACTGCAGTGATGGCTGTTGGTTGCATCAGTGGCAAAAGCTGCTGGTGCAGGACCCTAGGCTCCACACTGATGAACACTATGGGGCCCTCAGCTGTGAAAACTATAAGGAGTCTGCAGCTGTCGCTGCCACAAGGGCCACTGGAAACCATGGTGTCACCTGATGCATGGCTGATGCTGAGAGTTCCCACCATTCTTTTTTTGTTCCTAGCTATTTTCAGAAATCTCGCTTATGCCAATCTCCCCAGCAATTCTTTGTTTACATTTATTCTCTGCTTTTTGTTCCACTGTGTTGCTGCAGGTTCTTATTGTACTCATGAGCCCTCCCAGGGTTATTTTCATTCATGGATAGCTGTCTAATTGTTGGGTTTGAAGGGGGAGCAAAGGCTCATATCTCCTATTCCATTATCTTGCTGACATCACTCAAGGAAAGCCGCTTCTGTTCTTAGTTTGCTGAGACTTATTATCATGAATGGTGTTGAATTTTGTCATATGCTTTTTCTGTAACTTATATGATCATATTTTTTAACATATTGACATGATGGATTACATTAATTGATTCTCAAATGATGAACCGGCCTTGCATATTTGGAATAAGCCATCTGATTATGGTATTTAATTTTTTTTAAAGGTTGTGTTTTTCTTTTTTTAATTTTATTTTTGGCTGCATACAGTATTTGTTTTTCTCTTTTTTTTTGGCTGTGTTTGGTCTTTGTTGCTGCACTCAGGCTTTCTTTAGTTACAGCAAGCAGGGACACTCTTCGTTGCAGTGCATGGGCTTCTCATTGCGGTGGCCTCTCGTTGCGGAGCATGGGTTCCAGGCATGCAGTCTCAGCAGTTGTGGCTCACAGGCTCCAGAGTGCAGGCTCAGCAGCCGTGGTGCATGGGCTTCATTGCTCCGCGGCATGTGGGATCTTCCCAGACCAGGGCTCGAACCCGTGTCTCCTGCATTGGCAGGCGGATTCTTAACCTCTGTGCCACTAGGGAAGCCCGGTATTTAATTTTTAAAATAAATTTTGGGTTCAAGTTGCTAATATTTTATTGAGGATGTTTACATCTATATTCACGAGGGATATTGGTCTATAGTTTTCCTGTCTTATAATGTTTTTATCTGGCTTTGATATTAAGGTAATACTAACCTTATAGAATGTGTGCATTCTGCTTCTGTTTTCTGGAAGAAATTGTGGAGAATTTATATAATATTTTTCTTAAGTGTTCGGTAGAATTAACCAGTCAAATGGGCCTGGCACTTTCTTTTTTATTTGGAAGTTTCTTAATTATTGATTCAGTTATTTTAATAGATACAGGCCTATTTATTTATTTGTTTATTTTATTTGCGGTACGCGGGCCTCTCACTGTTGTGGCCTCTCCCGTTGCAGAGCACAGGCTCCGGACGCGCAGGCTCAGCGGCCATGGCTCACGGGCCCAGCCGCTCCGCAGCATGTGTGATCTTCCCGGACCGGGTCACGAACCCATGTCCCCTGCATCGGCAGGCAGACTCTCAACCACTGTGCCACCAGGGAAGCCCTAGGCCTATTTAAATGATCTGTTTTTCTTTGTATGAGTTTTGGTAGTTTGTGTCTTTCAATTAAATCTTCCACCAGGGAAGCCCAAGATTCCTCTTATTTTAAAAATAAACTTCCTTGGGGTGTATATTGGATTGACTCCCTCTTGATGAGATGCATAGTTCTTCAAATATCATTTTATTCCACGCAAGGAGCACCCGCCAGAGATAGATTCTAGACTCAAACCGTCTAATCTGCAACAAATTAAAATCCCACTTAACTGAAGAAACATCACAAATAACCCCAAGGCCTTAAATAAAGTGTCAGGGCACATTTTTTTGAGACTGTTTCCATGAGGTCATTGGTTTTCAGTCCTACTTTCTGGCATATTAAATCATAGTGTAAAGAATGTTCCCATGCCATGCCTCAAAAAGTTTGCAACTGTTGGGCTTCCCTGGTGGCGCAGTCGCCTGCCAATGCAGGAGACACGGGTTCGTGCCCCGGCCCGGGAAGATCCCACATGCTGCAGAGCGGCTGGGCCCGTGAGCCATGGCCGCTGAGCCTGCGCATCCGGAGCCTGTGCTCTGCAATGGGAGAGGCCACAAGAGTGAGAGGCCCGCGTACCGCAAAAAAAAAAAAAAAAAAAAGTTTGCAACTGTCTATAAAGAAAAAAATTATTAGTCTACAAGTTTGTACAAATCCAACAACATTCTACATAAACCTTACTGTCACCCCATTCTCAGTCTCTTTATCTTCTTGTAAAGTTTTTTATACCCACATGCAAAGAAAATTTAATATCTTCAATGGAAAACATTCAACCACGGACTAATTCTCTTCAGATTTCTCTATATGGTAGGAAATAATTATTTTATTATGGAGGTAGAGTGGTAATCTGCTCCCAAAAGTAGAGAAATGGATTAAAACTTGATTATCCAAATAAAATCAAAATGAATAATTAGAAGATATGATTTAAGCTCTCTTAAATCTCATAGAGGACAGGGCATGTAAAACGTGAAATCATCACATCATCTTAACTGGGTTAATTTTAGCACAGTGCCACTAGATCAACACAGGTGTTTTGATCTCTTTCTAAAACACAGGTAATGTAGCCATTAAGCAACTCTGGAATCAGAAAGAGATTGAATCATAGTTCTGATATTACTAACTCTGTAGTCCTAGGCAAATTACTTAATTCTCTCTAAGCCTAAATTTTATCATATATAAAATGGGGAAGCAACTAATTGTTGGTTGATATAGAAATGAGAAAATGGATGCAAAGCATTTTAGGTGAGTGCCTGGTACCAGTGCCTATAAATATTAATGATGATAATAATGATGTTGCCAATGGTAATGATTAGTCCAGTATGTTCAGAGGAGAGCAATAAGTACATTTGCCTACCTGACTTCAGTGGTGACCCTTTTAAAAACAACTTTATTGAAATCTACTTGGCATAGTATAAATTTCACTGATTTAAAATGGTAAACTTGGTGGTTTTCGTGTATTTACAGAGTTGTGCATCACAACCATCTAAGTTTAGATATTTCATCATCCCCAAAAGAAACCTCATATATATTATCAGTCATTTTCCTTTCCATCCCCATCCCAAGTCCTAAGCAACCACTAATCCACTTTCTGTCTGTGTAGATTTTCCTATTCCAGATATTTATAGAAGAGAAATCATACAATATGTGATCTTTTGTAACTGGCTTCTTTAACTTAGCATTATGTTTTCAAGATTCCTCCATGTTGTAGCATCTATTAGCACTTAATTCCTTTTCATTGCCAAATGATATTCCTTTGGAAGGATATACCACATTGTATTTATCCACTCGTTAGTTGATGGACATTTGGGTTGTTTCCACTTTTTGCCTATTATGAACAACACTGCTGTAAACATTAATGTATAAGTTTTTGTGTGGACATATGAATCACAGCCATTTTTAAGAGAAAATTCAGAAATTTCCTTTGATAACTATGAAGAAGCACTGTCTAGATCCCCTTCAAAGAAAAGCTTGCTACTCGGTTTGTGGAGAGTATGATTACTAGACAACCTGATAATCTGTCAGTTCCTTCAATGTCTGCCTCAGCAGCAGAGAATTTCCTTACTTAAGTTCATGCCCTTCCCAGGGCAGCCCACGTAGAATGACTGACCAGAGCAGGAATCTAAAGACCAACCATTGCCATTCAATGTGTGACACTCTTTTTTTTTTTTTTTTTGCGGTACTTGGGCCCCTCACTGTTCCGGCCTCTCCCGTTGCGGAGCACAGGCTCCGGACGCGCAGGCTCAGCAGCCATGGCTCATGTGCCCAGCCGCTCCGCGGCATGTGGGACCTTCCCAGACCGGGGCACGAACCCATGTCCCCTGCATCGGCAGGCGGACTCTCAACCACTGCACCACCAGGGAAGCCCTGTATGACACTCTTGACAGGCCACACTTGCTCAAGAGTTTCTGGTCTGGTTGGTCCGTTGTAGTTTGAATTCTTCCTATCCGCAGTCCTGCTTCCTCTCCTTTCTTCATAAGTGTTGATCCCTAATAAATATCTTGTGCCTTAACTCCATCTCATCATCCTTTTCTTGGCAATCCAAGCTGGGACATTCCTGGATGGGGTGGTGTTATGAAAGAATTAATGACAGTGATCATTTGATGTTGATGATCATGAGTCCTTCCTACCTCTAGTGCATTGTTTCCAGGATTGCTTTGGAATCATAAAACTGAGATATCCGGAATGGTGGCATTTCATGGCTCTTGGTAAAAAAGTAAATATGAAAGATTTCAGAGAAAGAAGTCCTCATATATCTAATGGCAGTGTGACTGAAAACAAAAAACAAAACAAAAAAGACCCTGAAACTTTCGAAAGTTAAATCCAAAAATGGACTTTTACTCAAACATGTGCTATCCTATGGAACAATCCTTGACAAAGTAGAAATTCAATACTACTTGACTCCTCAAACCTCCTAACCTTAGTTCTATTGATCTAGACTATTCTAACTAGGTATTTACCAGGTGAGAAAAATATAAACATTATCTGAATTTGTCACAGATTCTTGTACTGCTTCACATAGGGCTTCCAGTTCAATTTGTTAAGCAAAATGAAGATTTTAGACAACTACCTAACTGTTAATCTGATATTTGAATGTAACGCATGGAGGAAAAGGGATTTCTTTCCTATATCTTTAAACATGCTTTTATCTAGGGTGGAGTAGGAAACAAACTCCATGTCCTTGATTTAGCTGGAACATCTATTCTTCTCTGAAGCTTTTATGTAATGTGAGGGAGAGAGGGAGAGAGAAAATACCAATGAGCAATTACCTACCTGAATTTTCTAGGCAAGGTAGATGTCCCAGGAAATTAAGGAAGAGGTTGTCCAGTAGCCCGTAACATGGACAATGCGCTGTTAGTAGATCTTAGGCATCACAGATTTTTTTAAAGACAATCTTATCATGTCTACAAGCATTTTGCCATCGATCTCACTCGTTAATAGGTACTCTATTATTTTCAACTGCCATGCTCTTTTCTGTGGAAAATCATGTATCCATTCAACCCAAGCAAAATCAGACTGCTTTAGGAAATGTGAAATTTAATTGACTAGTACATTGCAAACTAAATATAATCATTGGGCTCTTTATTTCCTGCACTTGTTTAGTGTACAATTCACATTCGGGTATTTTCTCCTCAGTAACCACATTTTGTTAGAGGTCTCTAGAGCCTGAATCTATTTTGTTTATTGGATTTCTTCCAATGTTTCGTTTGGAGACATTGAGATAGCTTTCATTCAGAGTAACTGAGAACTTACTTGCTGTTCTCCATCCACAGTATACATTTGACCTTAGGAGACCCTCTAAGTTGCTCTCCACTTGCACATGCATATTGTAGATCTCACTGCCGTCTTGGATGGAATCTCTTTCCCTCAGCTTTTCTGTCTTGTTACCAAACTGTTCTATGTTGTAATGTTTTTAAGAATGAGATCATGTTCACTTGGGCTCTTTAAAGATACTCCTTGCTCTTCATAACTTTTATTGACAAATTATTAACCTCTCCTTTCATCCTAATGGAGCGTCTCACTTTTGCCATCCCAGTCCACAAGATATGCTCTCTTTGGAACCAGAATCATCAGGAAGGGTGTCCATATAAGAATATTAACCCAGTTGCTGTATTAAAGATTGTGAAATTTTAGAGGGTCATCCTTGCAAGGAAAAAAAAAATGGGGCTTCAATTAGCTATTAGTGCTGAAGGCTGTCTGTGCATTTTTGTGGTGAGGGGAGTGGAAAAAATTCTAGTTTGAACTCTATTTTCTATGCTGTGTTTGTGTGTGTGTGTGTGTGTGTGTGTGTGTGTGTGTGTGTGTGTGTGTTTAACCCTGGGAAAATCTGATCACAAATCCTTACTTAGACAACTTTGAGTTGAACAGTTGCATTTTCTTCTGGTCCAGCTCAGTCTCTTTCATGTGCCTTCTCTTACTTAACAAAACATATCTACTGTTCCAAAAGCCACAAGGTTGCTTCAGAATGTTCCCAACTGCCTAACTGGCTCCTCTCCACACAAAGCTGTTACTGGGCTTTCCATTTCCTGTCCACCGAACCCTCCATTCCAGCAGCAGCAAGACACAGCCTCTGCTTTGGCTCCAAATCTCTTCTGAAGAGGCACATTCAACCAGGAATCCTTCATCATAACAAACTTGTTTGTTCTTCAGAACTAAGTACATACTTGAATTAACATTTTCTTCTAACAACCAGGTGGTCCTGGCTCTTTAGAGAACATACACATTTAAAGGGTTAATGTAATTTTTTAGAGTTGTGTTTTTTGTTTTGTTTTTTAGTTCACCTTTTCTTCGTCCAAAGCAAAGTTGGGATTTGGAATTATTTGCTGTAATTCTCACTGCCTGGCTGCCTCATTTTACTCATTTGGTTAACGGACTTTGGCTTTTTATGTTTTTTAAATTTTATTTAAATATCTGGTTGTTAGCAGACAGAAGGGCTGTACCGTGTTAATGAGGCCAAAAACAATGACTCATCCTGTGTCTGGAAGTGCTGATTTTACCCTCATGGAATTGAGAGCAGAGACCTCTTTAATCAAGATGAGATGATCAGCCTTGCTGCTATGGTGATAGAATGCATGTTTTCAGAGGTAGTCAGAACTGGATGGCACTGCAGCATTCCCCTGGGGAGAAAGACACCACTGCCAGCAACTCCACTCTGATCGCAGGCAATTTCAGGAACAAGTTGCTTACCCTGGTGATGGTTCTTAATTATGAGTCACAGCAGTATTAGGTCAGGCATGTCTGGAAAGCTGTTGTTTTAGTCTTACACTTTTAAAACTTTGCCTGAGTAAAGTTCATTTTGGTATTACTTTCCAAACACTCTTATTTTTAAAAAGTGACTTATTAATGAAGTTGCTTTTTGTTGAGAAAAGAACATCTTCAAACACAAACCTGAAAAAGCACCTATGTAACACTCCACTTCTATGGTATCACCAACCCCTGGGAGACTAAAGGGTATTGTATATGAGAGCTTTATTATTAATTAATATTATTATCATTAAATATATATTTGTTGAGGACCTACTATGTGCCAGGACACAGTAGTAATGCTTTCTGTCTTAGAGACACTGACATATGGTTATTAATAGCTACCTCTTCTTAAAAAAAACTTCTTTTTCCTTATATCAAAAATGTTTCATATTACAGAGCATTTGGAAAATTCAGAGAAGCATAAAAAATAAGACAGGAATTATCAGTAATGACAATATTCAGACTTGTTTATTAAAATTTTAATGGATATTCTTCCTTGATTCTTCTATTTATATAGATGGTGGTGGTTACAAAGATAGCATGGTTCCATTCACGAGTGCTTGTCCTGCTTTTACAATGAATATGTCAACTGTTGCTATTGATATATATTTTCCAGCTTTTATAATAAGCCCTATGTATTAGTTAAGACAGTGCTACCTATGATTATAAATATGCTGCCGAATCTCAGTGACTTAACCCAGGAGAAGCTTATATCTGCCTTACCTAACAAACCACTGTGAGTAGCTCTGGTCTGTGGGCAACTTTTCACATGTGTATTCAGGCATCCAGGCTTCTTTCCCTTGTGGCTTGGTCCTCCCGTAGAGTTTGAAAATTGTTTGCCTTCAGTGGCAGATGGAGAAAGAGAAAATGGAGAATGCACATCTGTTTCACAGATTTCAAGTTTGAAAGTGACCTGCATCATCTCTACTCCCATCGCATTCACATTGCTGGAACCAGTGGCAAGGCTCCACTTAGCCTCGCAGGAAGCTGGGAAATGTAGTCTCTAGCTGGGCGGCTACTTCCCAGTGATGATTCTAGGCAATGGAAGGGAAGCACAGAGTTTGTGATGATCAGTTGAATGTTTCTATCATGTTCCATCCATCTGTGCAGCCAATATCTACATTCAAACGTCTTTCTAAACACAGAATATGCCTACTTCCTCCCCAAGGAATTTTCAGTCAATGCATCCCCCAAATCTTAGATCTCTGGACGAGGAACAGTCCTCTCCACAGGTTTAGATGTGGCTCTTCATGATTTGGCAACATTTGGGTTAAAAGGCACTCCCTGACACCCATATCATGGTGGAGCAGGGACAGGATAGCTAGAATAGTGAGAATTGATAGTACTTGTGTCAATGGGACTTAGCTAAGTATTGTGGACCACGGTTTCGTTGTTTGTTCCAGGAAACATTTGACCTGGAAAGACATGGGTGTAAATCAAGAAATAATTTTATGGTTTGCTTTAGGAAATTCCCACAGATTTTTCATTGAGATACAATGGTCTGCTCACCTGGGTACATAGCTCAATTATCAGTAACAGCTCAAGGCTTCGCTTCAAGACCTTCCCTGTCACTTACATCTACCAATCCTAGACTATTATAGCACATACTTTGCCTTAACTCAAATACTTCCTCACCTTGAATGACTTGCCTAAACCAATTGATCCTGGACTCTGAAATCTATCAGTATCCCATTTCTGACTTCTCCCTCCTGAGACACAGCTAAACCTCCAACGAGGTAGTAACCTCTTTTACTGCAGTGAGGTCTAAAATATTTAGATTTGTTTTAACAGACTAATGACACTGGGGCATTCAACAATTGAGAGGAAAAATGGGAATCACAGAGAAGTCCCTGCTCCCTGGCAAAGTTGAAATCATGCTGAGTTTGTGGCATTGTGAAGTCAGTCCCTCTGTCCTGGCCAGCGAGTGAGTGGTAGGTGGGGGAAGTGTCCCTTGATTCAATATGGAACCAGCTTTCTAGTAGGGATGCCACTGGTGGGAATGGCCATATTGGAGTGGGCGTCAGAGACTGTCGTTTGGTTCTGTTGAGCTTTCCATTTGTGCAAGTTTTGAGGATAATGCTTAAATGTTCAATAGCAATTTGTTTTCATGGGCATTGAATATCTTTGTTTTCTTTAAATTTTTATTTTATATTGGAGTATAGTTGATTTACAATGTTGTGTTAGTTTCAAGGGTGCAGCAAACTGATTCAGTTATACATATATCTATTCTTTTTCAGATTCTTTTCCTAAATAGGTTATTACAGAGTATTGAGTTCCCTGTGCTATACAGTAGGTCCTTGTTGATTATCTATTTTATATATAGTAGTGTGTATATGTCAATCCCAACCTCTTAATTTATGCATCCCCCCTACTTTCCCCTTTGGTAACCATAAGTTTGTTTTCTAAGTCTGTGAGTCTGTTTCTGTTTTGTAAATAAGTTCATTTGTCTCATTTTTTTTTTTAGATTCCACATATAAGTGATACCATATGATATTTGTCTTTTTCTGTCTGACTTACTTCACTTAGTATGATAATCTCTAGGCCCATCCTTGTTGCCACAAATAGCATTATTTCATTCTTTTTTATGGCTGAATAATATTCCATTGTATATATGTGCCACATCTTTATCCATTCCTCTGTCGGTGGACATTTAGGTTGCTTCCATGTTTTGGCTATTGTAAATAGTGCTGCTATGAACATTGGGGTGCATATATCTTTTCAAACTATGGTTTTCTCCAGATACATGCTTAGGAGTAGGATTGCTGAATTATATGGTCATTCTATTTTTAGTTTTTTAAGGAAACTGCATACTGTTTTCTATAGTGGCTGTACCATCAACAGTCTTTTTGTCAGGATTGTGGATTCCTTGGCAATGTAACTTCCTCCCTCCATAACTTAGAGTAGATTCCTGTCCCAGGCAGTTTCATATACCAGGACTTACAACTAGAATTTTATCCCATAGCTCATTCTCAGGTCTGCTTTATTTCTTGGATTTCTTGCCCCACACCTTTCTCTTAACTTAGTGATGCCTATCTTAAAACTATCATAAAACAACGGGCCTAGGTGAGAAGGAAATATCTTTATTCTGATTTTGTGTTCCAAGACTGAGTCACGTTGTTTAACTGAAAACATAAAGGGCCTCTGTTGTTTGAAAACTTTTCAGTTACCTATTGATGTTTGAGTGCTAGAATTATGCAGACTTCCCGATTGTGAGAAACCCCAGAGAGCTGCATTCTCTATATTTCCTTTCATTTTTGCTTGCAAACTGGTCAATTCTTGCCCAAGCTCATCTTTCTTCCAACAGCGTGCTAAAAAGAGCCAGTAACGAGCTAACACAACTAACATTCTAATTTAGAGCTGCAAGCTTGGCAGGTACTTACTTATTGGCAGCCAAGTTTTTTCAAATCAGTTGCCACTGCATAACAGACTCTCCCTCTTTCCAATTCCTCCATCAATTTCTGCCATCCCCTGAATGACGGCACTTACTGTAGGATTCTGTTAGAACAGCATACTAGTTGCAGTGCCAATTTTTAGGATGAAAACAAATGTCTCAGTCAGTGATTTGAAAAAAATAGAAGTATATTTCCTGCTCCTCACACAGACCTATGTGGGTGTTCCTTGTCAGCAAGTGACCTTCCATGTAGAGATTTGGGGACCTCCATTCACACTGTGATTCTGCACCCCCTGCTCTCCTGCCACCCAGAGCCTTAGAATCCTCACTCAGACAAAGGATGGGGAGAGGACAGAACTCACACCTGGGTTTTCAGGTCTTTGGCCTTAGAAGTGACACACAATGTTTCTGTTCACATTCCATTGGCGAGAAGTAGTCACATGACCACTCGTTGCCGGGCGGGGGCAGGGGGAGGTGGGGGAGGACTAAGACATACAATCCCTCCCCAGGACCAGGCAGCGACTTTCCAGTGACACCATTGTACTTAGGAAGGAGAATGATTTGTGGTGACAAGTTAGTCATCTGCCACATTTCCTTTTTTAGGGCAAATTTCTTTTTGATCTGGACACCAGAACACTAATTTTCTATGGTGGCAACTAATAAATACCCAGTGAGTTCATCTTCTCTTCTCCACATGCACTGTTACCATCAGGGCTCAGGAGTTTCCATCGTCCACCTGGATTACTGCCTTAAATTCCTAGTTGAAGTCTGTATGAGTTTCCTACTGCAGCTGTAAGAAATTACCACAAAATTAGTGGCTTGAAACAACTCATATTTATTTTCTTACAATTCTGAGAGTCGGAACTCTCCTTGGGCTAAAGTGTGTACCTTCTGGAGGCTGTCTGAGAGAATCTGTTTCCTTGCCTTTCCAGCTTCTAGAGGCCACTTGTGTTCCTTGGCTTATAATCTTTTCCTCCATTTTCAAAGCCAGCAGTATAGCATCTTCAGATCTCTCCTGCGCTCGCTCTCTCTCTCTCTCTCTCTCTCTCTCTCTCTCTCTGATGGCTGGTTCTGTAGTCACATCTTCTCTAATTTCCCTGCCTTCTTTCTTCCCTTATCAGGACTCTTGTGATTATACTAGGTCCACCCAGGTAATCCAGGATTATCTCCCCATCTCAAAATCCTTAATTTACTCACATGCATAACATCTCTTTTGCCATATAACATAACATATTCCCAGGTGCCAGAAATTAGGACATGGGCATCTTTGAAGGGTTATTATTTTGCCTACCCCAGAATCCACATCTCTAATCTTGACCCACTTCAATATATGCTCCACACTGCTGCCAGAGTGATCTCTCTAAAGTACAAAACTAACCAAATCATTCGTATCATTACAATTTTTTTGAGAAGTAGTACATTTTATTACTAGACTAGTCAATTTTAGAAAACCACTTCTCAAAGCAAACCTAATAGGAAGAATCAAATGAGATCACACCAACTGGAGAAAATGCATATCAGATACAGACGCAGGAACATTTGTAATTTCCCAGTTTACTTTGTTGTGTCCTATGACATACATGATTTAAAAAAAATTTTTAATTGAGGTATAATTGACATAAAATCTTATATTAGTTTCAGATAAACAACATAATGATTTGATATTTGTATATATTATAGCATGATCACCACAGTACGTCTAGTTAACATCCATCATGATACATAGTGACAGTTTTTTTCTCATGATGAGAACTGTTAAGATCTACTCTCTTAGCAACTTCCAAATACGCAGTTCAGTGTTATTAACTACAGTCACCATGCTGTACGTTACTTCCCCATGACTTATTTATTTTATAACTGGAAGTGTGCACTTTTGACTCCCTTCACCCATTTCCCCTACCACCCTCCTCCACCCCCCATCCTCTGTTTCTAGCAACCACCAATCTGTTCTCTGTATCTATGAGCTGTATTTTTTTTTTTTAAGATTCCACGTATAAGTGAGATCATATGGTATTTGTCTTTCTCTGACTTATTTCACTTAGCATGCTACCCTCAGAGTCCATCCATGTTGTTACAAATGGCAAGATTTCCTTATTTTTTATGACTGAAGAACATTCTATAGATAGATAGATAGATATGGCTATATATATGACACATTTTCTTTATCCATTTATCCTTCGATGGGCACTTAGGTTGCTTCCATATATTGACTGTTGTAAATAATACTGCAGTGCAAATGGGAGTACATATATCTTTTTGATTTAGTGTTTTTGTTTCCTCTGAGTAAATACCCTATTTTTAGCAGAATCTCCATACTGTTTTCCATAGTGGCCACACCAATTTACATTCCCAAAAAGAGTGCACAAGAGTTCTCTTTTCTCCACATCCTCACCAACACTTGTTATTTCTTGTCTTTTTGATAATAACCATTCTAACAAGAGTGAGGTGATATCTAATTTTGGTTTTGATTTGTATTTCACTGATGATTAGTGACGTTGAGAATCTTTTCATGTACCTGTTGGCCATCTGTATGTCTTCTTTGGAAAAATATCTATTTGGGTCCTCTGCCCACTTTTTTATTGGATTGTTTTTGTTGTTTTTATTGAGTAGTTTGAGTTCTTTATATATTTTGGCTATTAACCCCTTATCAGATAGGTGATTTGCAAATATTTTCTTCCATTTGGTAGGTTGCCTTTTCATTTTCTTGATGGTTTCCTTTGCTCTGCAGAAACTTTTTTGATATAGTCCCACTTGTTTATTTTTTGTTGCCTTTGCTTTTGGTGTCAAATCCAAAAAAATCATTGCCAACACCAGCGTCAAGGAGCTTATCACCCGTTTTCTTCTTAGGAGCTTTATGGTTTCAGGACTTATATTCAAGTCTTTAACCCATTTTGAGTTAATTTTTGTTTATGGTATAAGATAGTGGTCTATTTTCATTCTTTTGCGTGTATCTGTCCAGTTTTCCAACACCTCTTATTGAAGAGATTGTCCTTTTCCCATTGTATATTTTTGGCTCTTTTGTCATAAATTAATTGACCATATATGCATGGGTTTATTTCTGGACTCTCTTCTGTTCAGTTAATTTGTAGATCTGTTTTTATACCAATACCATATTGTTCTGATTATAATAGCTTTGAATATAATTTGAAATTAGGGAGCATGATGCCTCCAGCCTTGTTCTTCTTTCTCAAGATTGCTTTGGCCATTCAGGGTCTTTGTGGTTCCATACAAATTTTAGGGTTTTTTGTTCTATTTTTGTGAAAAATGTCATTGGAATTTTAATAGAGATTACATTGAATCTGTAGATTGTTTTGGGCAGTGTGAACTTTTTAACAACATTCTTCCAATCCTTGAGCACCAAATTTCTTTCTATTTATTTATGTCTTCAATTTCTTTAATCAATGTCTTGTAGTTTTCAGTATAAAGATTTTTACCTTCTTGGTTAAGTTTATTTCTAGGTATTTTCTCTTAATGCAATTGTAAGTGGGATTGTGTTCTTAATTTCTCTTTTTGATAGTTCATTATTAGTATATAGAAACACAACATATTTTCGTATATTGATTTTGTATCCTGCAACTTTATTGAATTTGTTAATTAGTTCTAACAGTTTTTTGTTGGAGTCTTTAGAGTTTTCTATATATAAAATGTCATGTTATCTGCAAATAATAACAGTTTTACTTCTTTCTTTTCAATCTTGATGAGTTTTGTTTTTCTTGCCTAATTGATCTGCCTAGGACTTTGAATACTATGTTCAATTAAAGTGGTGAGAGTGGGCATCCTTGTCTTTTTCCTGATCTTAAAGGAAAAGCTTTCAGCTTTTCACCATTGAGTATGATGTTAGCTGTGGGCTTGCCATATATGAACTTTATTATGTTGAAGTACATTCCCTCTATATCCACTGTGCTGAGAGTTTTTATCATTACTGGATGTTGAATTTTGTCAAATGCTCTTTCTGATCTATTGAAAGGATTGTATGGTTTCTACCCTTCATTTTGTTAATGTGGTGTGTCATGTTGATTGAGTTTTCTTATATTAAACCTTCTTGCATCCCTGGAATTAATCCCACTTGATTGTATTTTATGATTCTTTTAATATATTATTGAATTTGGTTGCTAACATTTTGTTGAGGATTTTTGCATCTATGTTCATCAGGGATATTGGCCTGTTTTTTTCTTTTTTTTGTGGTGTTTTTGTCTGGTTTTGGTATCAGGGTGACACTAGCCTCATAAAGTGAGTTTGGATGTGTTTCCTAATCTTCTGTTTTTTAGAAGAGTTTGATATGGATTGGTATTAATTCTTCTTTAAATGTTTGGTAAGAATGCACCAATGAAACCGCCTGGTCCTTAACTTTTGTGTCTTGGAAGGTTCATCACAACTCCTTAATGTCTCTTTATCCATTATGTATAAGTTCCGTTATTCTTACCATACATGATATTGCATGTCCTTTGCTATCTGCTACTTTTAGTAGATTTACCTGCCAGGAGAAAACACTAAACCACCAATCTCTCTAGTATTATTTCCTAATACATTCCCTGCTCTTCTACTTTTTGCTTCAGCAACACTAAACTTCTTGTAGGTTTCTGAATGTATTATGACATTTTAGCCTTTCATTTTTTCCCACATGTCTACCTGAATCTCCTCTTTAGTTCTTCTAGAAAGCTTCTGTTAATGTTTCAAATGTTAACATATGTACCTGCTCAACTGAAGTCTTTGATAATTGCCTTGCATAAGCCTGACAAAATCCAACTATTGATTTGCTCTATACCAGCACCCACGCAGATGAACATGACAGGAGAAAAACATTTCACTGTGCTGACTTGTCTCATATTTTATTTGTGACCATAAACCCTAGTGGGCTCTCAGAACTTACTGTCAACACAAGTACACTTCCCTAGCCTGCTCTCTCTTCTCCTTCTCCCTCCCTCAACAATATTTCCTACCTTTTCCTCCCCTCTCAAAGCCTAATATCCCGTCTTCCATCCTCTCACTAAGCTGGGGGTTTTGCTTCCTATTTAATTGAAACAGTAGGAAAAAAGTGAAGAGAATTTCATGCTGCCCGTCTAAAACCTACCATCCTGTATGTAGTGAGTTACTGTTCTCCACTTTTCTTCCTGTTATATAAAAGGTCTGCCAGTGCTTCCATCTAAGGCAACCCTTCTTCTGGGGCACTGGATCCCATCTCCTTTCAAGGACTTTGCTCCTGCAATTGTCCCCCCCCACCCAGTCCTATGTCATATAACTGACAGATTCAGAAGCCCATGAACCCCAAGCACAAGAAGTACAGAGAAAATACACATCATATGGAGAAAATACACAACCATAGTGATATGGTTATATTTTTAAAATCAAATATGGGGAATTTTGGCAATAATTTCTTCAAATGTTTTTTTTATTTCCTCCTATTCTTCTTCTTTTATGGGGATTTCAAGTATACATGTATTAGGCTGCCTGAAGTTGCTCACAGCACATTAAACTACTGCTCGTGCTTTTTCAGTTTTTCTCTCTATGCTTCATTTTGCATAGTTTCAATTGCTTTGTCTTTTTTTTTTTTTTTTTTTTTTTTTGCATTACGTGTGCCTCTCACTGTTGTGGCCTCTCCCATTGCGGAGCACAGGCTCCGGACGTGCAGGCTCAGCGGCCAAGGCTCACGGGCCCAGCCACTCCGCGGCATGTGGGATGTTCCCGGACCGGGGCATGAACCCGTGTTCCCTGCATCGGCAGGCGGACTCCCAACCACTGCGCCACCAGGGAAGCCCTGCTTTGTCTTTAAGTTCATTCATTTTTTCTTTTGTAGTGTCTAATGTGCTAATAATCCCATCCAGTGTATTTTAATCCCAGACATTGTCATGTTTATATCTAGAAGTTCTTTTTGGACCTTTTCCTATATATATTTGAATTTCTACTTAACATTCTCAACCTTTCCTCTACTTTCTTGAACACAAGAAGTACAGTAACTGTTTTAATGCCCTTGTCTACTAATTTTATCATCTGTGCCCTCTCTGGATCTGTTCATCTTATTGATTTTTCTTCTGAACATGGTTTGTGTTTTCCTGCTTCTTTGCATACCTGGTGATTTTTATTGTATGCCAGACACAGTGAATTTTACCTTATTTATTGCTGGGTATTTTGTACTCTTGTATTATTAAAAAAAATTTTTTTCTGGGGCTCAGTTAAGTTACTTGGAAAGAGTTTGATTCTTTTTGAGTTTTTTTTTAATGATCTGTTAGGTGGGATCAGTAAATCCTGTAGGGCTAATTTTCTTCCACTACAAGAGCAGTGCACTTTTGAGTACTCTATCTGATGCCTGTGAATTACAAGGGTTTCCCACTCTGGATAGTGAAAGCACAAACTATTCCCAGGCCTATGTGACCCCTCATGATTAGCTCTCAGGTATTTCCCCCCATACTTGCTAATCATTACTCACCTGAAGACTTGAAGCGGATCCTCTGCAAATCTCCACAGCACTCTCCGTGCAGTTCTCTTCTTCCTGGAACTTGGTCCTGTGAATTCTACTTGCCTTGGCCTCCCTGTTCTCACACCTCCTTCTCCTCAACTCAAGGAGACTATTGAGTAATTCTTGGGCCCCCACCCTCACGTTGTGTTACGGCTGGAAACTCTCTCCAGGCAGTGAACTTGGGTAATCATAGGGTTTACCTTGTTTCTTCCTATCTCTCAGAGGTCACTGTCCTGTGGCACCTAATACCTAATGCCTGAAAACCATGGTTTGCTTTTAAATGGTTTTGTCTGTTTTTAAAATTGTTTCAGTCAGGAGGGTAAATTCAACCCCTGGTATTCCATCTTGACGTACTTAATTTTGGATGCTTGACTTCTCTCTCCCATCCTCCAAGTGTCATATTCATACAGTCAATTTCTGTCTTTGGCTGCATTTTTTCCTCCTTATTTCTGTCCAAATCTTTTTTACATCTTATCCTATTAATCAGTGGTGACCTTCACTTTGTTCTCATCCTACATTTAATTAATTCTCTGTTTAGTATCTAATCACTGTTTGTGTTTATCATCATAAATGTACTGGGGGAGAGTGGATTGCAAATAGCTTTCTGTTTGTGAAGACTTCAGGAACATTACTGCATTTCTGATTAGTTACTCCACACTTTTTTCTTATTTCCTCTAGACCAGAAGTTCTCAGCATGACCCGAGAATATCTGAGGGGTACCTGAGACATTAGCAAGGTTTACATAAGGTCAAAACTATTTTCATAATAATACTAAAGTCTTAACTGCCTGTTTTATTCTCTCATGATGGCAGTAGATTTTTCTAGAGGTTGCATGGCATATGGTGACATCGTTGCTCTAAGGTCTAATAGATGGTGTGCTTGTATATTATCATGTTTGAAAACCTTTTTTGGTTTTAATTTCTAATTTGGTAAATGTCAATAAACATACCCACATCAACAATACCTTCATGAGTTTCTCAGTTGCTTTTAAGGGTACAAAGTGTCCAAAGACTCAAGTGTTTGAGAAACATTGTTCTAGGTTTCATAAATTCATCCTTTTCATTCCACATTTAAAATTGGTAATAGCTATTTGCCAATTCTTGGGTCTTATTACTCACAAGATTGGCTACTAGATTTGATGCCATCTATAAGCTGTCAATTTATCTGGTCTTCTTGAAAAATCAGACAGTTTTTTTCTCTATTACTGCTAAGACTGGTGTGAATGTTAATTTTATGTGTCAACTTGACTGGGCCCTGGGGTGCCCAGATATTTGGTTAATGTCATTCTGAGTGTGTCTGTGAGGGTGTTTCTGGATGAGTTTAATATTTGAATTGGCAGTCTGAGTAGAGCAAGCTGCTCTCCCTCATGTAGGTGGGTCTCATCCAATCAACTGAAGGCCTGAATAGAATAAAAACGCTTACCCTCCCTCTAGTAAGAGGGAGCTCCTCCCATCTAACTGCCTTTGAGCTGGGACTACAGCTTGCCAATGGCAGATCATGGGCCTTCTGAGTCTTCATAATTATGTGAGCCAATTTCTTATAATAAATCTCTTTATATATGCATATATCATATTTGTTCTATTTCTCTAGAAAACCCTAACTAATACAACCAATAGAACAAGAATAACAAGGGGAAGTTTCAAAGGATCTTGGATCCTTTTGAGTGTTCATAGTCATTTTCACCCATCTGTAGTTACCAGACTGATTATCCAGGCTGAGTAATTCCATCAGGACTTCCTAGGCCTGTCTAAGGGAACTTGCTAGCCCCAATAGTATTTAACAGCAACCTAAATGATCTCTAGAAAAATAGATATGTCAATTTTAAAGGACAAGTGGAAGTGAAAAAAGAAAAGGAATAAAAGCCCAAACAGGGGCCTAAACAGCAAGGTCCATGTGTAGGAAGATCTGGAGATGAATGTAATCAAGTTGAAAGAACAAGTATTTCAAAACTAAAACTATGAATAGTAAGAGTGTTCTGGAATTTCCCTCCTATGTGGTACCTTGTCCTTCCACTATGGTGACCAGAGTAGAGAATGGGGGCTTAAAGGAACTTCAGATGATTGGACAGTGGAGCGTATACTAGACATGAAATGAGGAAACTTGGATTTGAGATAAAATTTTGTCACTGAGTGAGCTTGGATATGTAATTTAATCTCTCTGATAATTTTTTTTTCACACACACACACACACACACAGTATTTTATTTTTACAAGAGATAAATAAACTGACACCAAGCATTGTCAATGGATGACCACAACAAAAGCAACAATGATTGCAATTACCAAACATGAAACACACTCATACTATGTCATAATATTGACATTCAGTCCAGTAATCCTCCACTGTAACAGGTCCTTTACTTTGCAGTGAAAATTGATTTGTATATTTTTTGCCTCTGAGTCCTTGTGGGATTTTTTTTTTATTATTATTCAAACAGAAAGTCACAAAAATTATAATCATCCTCATCAGTTCACTCAGTCCCGTTAGTTTTTTTTCATCTTGATCTTTTGTTAGCACTTTTATGAATTCATCAGTTTTCCATTAGAGTTCTGAAAATGCTTATTCATTCAGTACAGCAGTATAGTCACTTACCAGAAACCTGTACTTGTCAGTCTTTTCCATGAATTCCTTGAAGATGAAACCCTTTTATAGGAACATTTTTGCAAAAGCATCAGAGTACACCCAGAACTGTCTGTAAATGACAAAAGACTTAAAAATGACTACGGTTAAAGATTTGACGAAAGTTCATAATAATGCAATTGACAAGGAAATTTAGTTATTTCTGAGATATACATTTTAAAATAATAACTAGAATTATGACTTGTAACATTATACCAGAACATATAAGTTTTTTAGAAATTTCATGTAATGTCTGAAACATTTATATTAACATATTTCCATACAAATAACCCAAAGAAAGTTTAGTATTAATTGTATTTTTTTGTTTGTTTTTTTATACTGCAGGTTCAGTTAGTCATCAGTTTTATACACATCAGTGTATACATGTCAATCCCAATCGCCCAATTCAGCACACCACCATCCCCACCCCTCCGCAGTTTTCCCCCGTTTGTTCTCTACATCTGTGTCTCAACTTCTGCCCTGCAAACCTGTTCATCTGTACCATTTTTCTAGGTTCCACATACATGTGTTAATATACGATATTTGTTTTTCTGACTTAATTTGCTCTGTATAACAGTCTCTAGGTCCATTCACGTCTCAACAAATGACTCAATTTCGTTCCTTTTTATGCCTGAGTAATATTCCATTGTATATATGTACCACAACTTCTTTTTCCATTCGTCTGTTGATGGGCATTTAAGTTACTCCCATTACCTGGCTATTGTAAATAGTGCTGCAATGAACATTGGGGTGCATGTGTCTTTTTGAATTATGGTTTTCTCTGGGTATATGCCCAGTAGTGGGATTGCTGGATCATATGGTAATTCTATTTTTAGTTTTTTAAGGAACCTCCACACTGTTCTCTATAGTGGCTGTATCAATTTACATTCCCACCAACAGTGCAAGAGGGTTCCCTTTTCTCCACACCCTCTCCAGAATTTGTTGTTTGTAGATTTTCTGATGATGCCCATTCTAACTGGTGTGAGATGATACCTCATTGTAGTTTTGATTTGCATTTCTCTAATAATTAGTGATGTTGAGCAGCTTCTCACGTGCTTCTTGGCCATCTGTATGTCTTCTTTGGAGAAATGTCTCTTTAGGTCTTCTGTCCATTTTTGGATTGGGTTGTTTGTTTCTTTAATATTGAGCTGCATGAGCTGTTTATATATTTTGGAGATTACTCCTTTGTCCATTGATTCCTTTGCAAATATTTTCTCCCATTCTGAGGGTTGTCTTTTCATCTTATTTATGGTTTCCTTTGTGATGCAAAAGCTTTGAAGTTTCATTAGATCCCATTTGTTTATTTTTGTTTTTATTTCCATTACTCTAGGAGGTGGATCAAAAAAGATCTTGCTGAGATTTATGTCAAAGAGTGTTCTTCGTATGTTTTCCTCTAAGAGTTTTATAGTGTCTGGTCTTACATTTAGGTCTCGAATCCATTTTGAGTTTATTTTTATGTATGGTGTTAGGGAGTGTTCTAATTTCATTTTTTTTTTTTTTTTTTTTTGCGGTATGCGGGCCTCTCACTGTTGTGGCCTCTCCTGTTGCCGAGCACAGGCTCCGGACCCGCAGGCTCAGCGGCCATGGCCCATGGGCCCAGCCGCTCCGCGGCATGTGGGATCCTCCCAGACTGGGGCACAAACCCGTGTCCCCTGCATCGGCAGGCAGACTCTCAACCACTGCGCCACCAGGGAAGCCCTAATTTCATTCTTTTACATGTAGCTGTCCAGTTTTCCCAGCACCACTTATTGAAGACACTGTCTTTTCTCCATTGTATATCCTTGCTTCCTTTGTCATAGATTCGTTGACCATAGGTGCGTGGGTTTATCTCTGGGCTTTCTATCTTGTTCCATTGATCTATGTTTCTCTTTTTGTGCCAGTACCATATTGTCTTGATTACTGTGGCTTTGTAGTATAGTCTGAAGTCAGGGAGTCTGATTCCTCCAGCTCCGTTTTTTTCCCTCAAGACTGCTTTAGCTATTCGGGGCCTTTTTTATCTCCATACAAATTTTAACATGATTTGTTCTACTTCCATAAAAAATGCCATTGGTAACTTGATAGGGATTGCATTGAATCTGTAGATTGCCTTGGGTAGTATAGTCATTTTCACAATATTGATTCTTCCAATCCAAGAACATGGTATATCTCTCCATCTGTTGGTATCATCTTTAATTTCTTTCATCAGTGTCTTATAGTTTTCTGCATACAGGTCTTTTGTCTCCCTAGGTAGGTTTGTTCCTAGGTTTTATTCTTTTTGTTGCAATGGTAAATGGGAGTGATTCCATAATTTCTCTTTCAGATTTTTCATCATTAGTGTATAGGAATGCAAGAGACTTCTGTGCATTAATTTTGTATCCTGCAACTTTACCAAATACACTGATTAGCTCTAGTCGTTTTCTGGTAGCATCTTTAGGATTCTCTGTGTAGAGTATCATGTCATCTGCGAACAGGGACAGTTTTACTTCTTCTTTTCCAATTTGTATTCCTTTTATTTCTTTTTCTTCTCTGTTTGCTGTGGCTAGGACTTCCAAAACTATGTAGAATAATAGTGGTGAGAATGGACATCCTTGCCTCATTCCTGATCTTAGAGGAAATGCTTTCAGTTTTTCACCATTGAGAATGATGTTTGCTGTGGGTTTGTCATATATGGCCTTTATTACGTTGAGGTAGCTTCCCTCTATGCCCACTTTCTGGAGAGTTTTTATCATAAATCGGTGTTGAAATTTGTCAAAAGCTTTTCCTGCATCTACTGAGATGATCATATGGGTTTTATTCTTCAATTTGTTAATATGGTGTATCACATTGATTGATTTTTATATATTGAAGAATCCTTGCATCCCTGGGATAAATCTCACTTGATCATAGTGTATGATCCTTTTAATGTGTTGTTGGATTCTGTTTGCTAGTATTTTGTTGAGGATTTTTGCATCTATATTCATCAGTGATATTGGTCTGTAATTCTCTTTTTTTGTAGCATCTTTGTCTCGTTTTGATATCAGGGTGATGGTGACCTCATAGAATGAATTTGGGAGTGTTCCTTCCTCTTCAGTTTTTTGGAAGAGTTTGAAAAGGATGGGTGTTAGCTCTTCTCTAAATGTTTGATAGAATACACGTGTGAAGCCATCTGGTCCTGGACTTTTTTTGTTAGAAGATTTTTAATCACAGTTTCAATCTCATTCCTTGTGATTGGTCTGTTCATATTTTCTGTTTCTTCCTGGTTCAGTCTTGGAAGATTATATCTTTCTAAGAATTTGTCCATTTCTTCCAGGTTGTCCATTTTATTGGCATAGAGTTGCTTGTAGTAGTCTCTTAGGATGCTTTGTATTTCTGTGGTGTCTGTTGTAACTTCTCCTTTTTCGTTTCTAATTTTATTGATTTGAGTTCTCTCTTGATGAGTCTGGCTAATGGTTTATCAATTTTGTTTATCTTCTCAAAGAACTAGTTTTTAGTTTTCTTGATCTTTGCTATTGTTTTCTTTGTTTCTATTTCATTTATTTCTGCTCTGATCTTTATGATTTTTTTCCTTCTGCTACCTTTGGGTTTTGTTTGTTCTTCTTTCTCTAGTTCCTTTAGGTGTAAGGTTAGATTGTTTACTTGAGATTTTTCTTGTTTCTTGAGGTAGGCTTGTATAGCTATAAACTTCTTAGAACAGCTTTTGCTGCATCCCATAGGTTTTGGATCATCACGTTTTCATTTTCATTTGTCTCTAGGTATTTTTTGATTCCCTCTTTGATTTCTTCAGTGATCTCTTGGTTGTTTGGTAACGTATTGTTTAGCCTCCATGTGTTTGTGGTTTTCACGTTTTTTTCCCTGTCATTCCATTTCTAATCTTATAGTGTTGTGGTCAGAAAAGATGCTTGATATGATTTCAATTTCCTTAAATTTACTGAGGCTTGATTTGTGACCCAAGATGTGATCTATCCTGGAGAATGTTCCATGCACACTTGAGAAGAAAGTGTAATCTGCTGTTTTTGGATGGAATGTCCTATAAATATCGATTAAATCTATCTGGTCTATTGTGTCATTTAAAGCTTGTGTTTCCTTATTAATTTTCATTTTGGATGATCTGTCCATTGGTGTATGTGAGGTGTTAAATTCACCCATTATTATTGTGTTACTGTCGATTTCCTTTTTTATAGCTATTAGCAGTTGCCTTATGTATTGAGATGCTCCTATGTTGGGTGCATATATATTTATAATTGTTATATCTTCTTCTTGAACTGATCCCTTGATCATTATGTAGTGTCCTTCCTTGTCTCTTGTAACATTCTTTATTTTAAAGTCTATTTTATCTGATATGAGTATAGGTACTCCAGCGTTCTTTTGATTTCCTTTTGCATGGAATATCTTTTTCCATACCCTCAATTTCAGTCTGTATGTGTCCCTAGGTCTGAAGTGGGTCTCTTGTAGACAGCATATATATGGGTCTTGTTTTTCTATCCATTTAGGAAGCCTGTGTCATTTGGTTGGAGCATTTTATCCATTTACGTTTAAGGTAATTATTGATATGTATGTCCCTATGACCATTTTTTAAATTGTTTTGGGTTTGTTTTTGTAGATCCTTTCCTTCTCTTTTGTTTCCCACTTAGAGAACTTCCTTTAGCATTTGTTGTAGAGCTGGTTTGGTGGTGCTGATTTCTCTTAACTTTTGCTTGTCTGTAAAGCTTTTGATTTCTCCATTGAATCTGAATGATATCCTTGCTGGCGAGAGTAATCTTGGTTGTAGGTTCTTCCCTTTCATCACTTTAAGTATATCATGCCACTCCTTTCTGGCTTGTAGAGTTTCTGCTGAGAAATCAGCTGTTAACCTTATGGGAGTTCCCTTGTATGTGATTTGTCATTTTTCCCTTGCTGCTTTCAATAATTCTTCTTTGCTTTTAATTTTTGCCAATTTGATTGCTATGTGTCTTGGCATGTTTCTCCTTGGGTTTATCCTGTATGGGACTTGCTGCGCTTCCTGGACTTGGGTGGCTATTTCCTTTCCCATGTTAGGGAAGTTTTCGACTATAATCTCTTCAAATATTTTCTTGAGTCTTTTCTCTCTCTCTTCTCTTTCTGTGACCCTTATAATGCAAATGTTGTTGTGTTTAATGTTATCCCAGAGGTCTCTTAGGCTGTCTTCATTTCTTTTCATTCTTTTTTCTTTATTCTGTTCCATGGCAGTGAATTCTACCTTTCTGTCTTCCAGGTCTCTTATCCGTTCTTCTGCCTCAGTTATTCTGCTATTGATTCCTTCTAGTGTAGTTTTCATTTCAGTTATTGTATTGTTCATCTCTGTCTGTCTGTTCTTTAATTCTTTAGGTCTTTGTTAAACATTTCTTGCATCTTCTCGATTTTTTCCTCCATTCTTTATCCAAGGTTCTGGATCATGTTCACTATCTTTATTCTGAAATCTTTTCCTGGAAGGTTGCCTATCTCCACTTCATTTAGTTAATATTCTGCGGTTTTATCTTGTTCCTTCATCTGGTACATAGCCCTCTGCCTTTTCATCTTGTCTATCTTTCTGTGAATGTGGTTTTTGTTCCACAGGCTGCGGGATTGTAGTTCTTCTTGCTTCTATTGTCTGCCCTCTGGTGGATGAGGCTACCTAAGAGGCTTGTGTAAGTTTCCTGATGGGAGGGACTGGTGGTGGGTAGAGCTGATAGTTGCTCTGGTTAGCAGATCCCAGTAAAAGTTTAATCTGCTTGACTGTTGATGGGTGGGGCTGGGTTCCCTTCCTGGTGGTTGTTTTGCCTGAGTCACCCCAACACTGGAGCCTACCTGGGCTCTTTGGTGGGGCTAATGACAGACTCTGGAGGGACTCACGCCAAGGAGGACTTTACAGAACTTCTGCTGCCAGTGTCCTTGTCCCCACAGTGACCCACAACCACACCCCGCCTCTGCAGGAGACCCTCCAACACTAGCAGGTAGGTCTGGTTCAGTCTCCCCTGGGGTCACCGCTCCTTCCCCTGTGTCCCGATGTGCACACTACTTTGTGTGTGCCCTCCAAGAGTGAAGTCTCTGTTTCCCCCAGTCCTGTCAAAGTCCTGCAATCAATTCCCACGAGGCTTCAAAGTCTGATTCTCTATGAATTCCTCCTCCCGTTGCCAGACCCTCAGGTTGGGAAACCTGACGTGGGGCTCTGAACCTTTACTCCAGTGGGTGGACTTCTGTGGTATGAGTGTTCTCCAGTCTGTGAATCACCCACCCACCAGTTATGGGATTTGACTGTACTGTGATTGCGTCCCTCCTACCTTCTCATTGTGGTTTCTCCTTTGTCTTTTGATGTGGGGTATCTTTTTTGGTGAGTTCCCGTGTCTTCCTGTCGATGATTGTCCAGCAGCTAGTTGTGATTCTGGTGTTCTCGCAAGAGGGAGTGAGACCACGTCCTTCTACTCCGCCATCTTGTTTCCTCCCCTTTCTGATAATTTCTTCCCTGTAAATCATAACTGTTTTTGTGAGGCTAAGATTAAATGGATGACTCAGTATTTTCTTCTCTGGTAATTTCTCTAAGGAAATAATCAAGGATCTGTGCAAAAAGTTAGCTACAAGGATGTTCATTACTTATTGTTGATAGAATAAAAGTAAAAAGAAACATGCATGTTCACCAATAGAGAATTGGTTAAATAAGTAATGGTATATCATTTGGATAAATAGTTTAGTATGAGGTTACTAAAAGTAATGGTATAGGAGCATATTGTTTTTTGTTTTTTGTTTTTTTTTGCGGTACGTGGGCCTCTCACTGTTGTGGCCTCTCCCGTTGCGGAGCACAGGCTCCGGACGCGCAGGCTCAGTGGCCATGGCTCACGGGCCCAGCCGCTCCGCGGCATGTGGGATCTTCCTGGACCGGGGCACGAACCCGTGTCCCCTGCATCGGCAGGCGGACTCTCAACCACTGCACCACCAGGGAAGCCCTTAATCTTTGTTTTTTAACATGGACTTTTTTAAAAAACAAATTTATTTATTATTTATTAATTTTTGGCTGCGTCGGGTCTTCTGTGCATGGGCTTTCTCTAGTTCTAGCAAGCGGGGGCTACTCTTCATTGCGGTGTGCGGGCTTCTCACTGTGGTGGCTTCTCTTGTTGCAGAGCATAGGCTCTACGTGCGTGGCTTCAGTAGTTGTGGTGCGCAGGCTTCAGTAGTTGTGGCACACGGGCTCTAGAGCGCAGGCTCAGTAGTTGTGGTGCATGGGCTTGGTTGCTCTGTGGCATGTGGGATCTTCCTGGACAAGGGATCGAAACCACGTCCCCTGCACTGACAGGTGGATTTTTAACCACTGCGCCACCAGGGAAGTCCAACATGGATATTCTTTACTTCTGGTCATTGTGTCTTTTTCTCTAATAATTAAAGCAGATGTATGGTGTATGTTTGATAGGCCACAAACAGGCTGTTTTAGTTAGCATCAAACGGAAGTTAACTCATGTATAAGCCAGAATGACTTCTCCATATCTCAATATGTGAAAATTTCTTTTATCACTTTCTGTCTTGGAAGAATTAGTGTTTGTTCTTGGGAGGGTGTGTGTATTCATGCTTTTAACAGATATGTTAAAAACAAAAAAGAAAAAAAGAGTGAATGTGGAGCACAAAGGTGGGATTAACTCAAAAGAGAAACTTGAGGTTTCAGGCTGCTGGGACCTGGAGCTTCATAGTCCCTCTTTCTTTTCACTCCCTCTTTCCTTCTTTCCTGCCAAGTGGCATCACTGAATCAGCGTAGAAATCATATAGGAAACATTATACAGTTGACCCTTGAACAACACGGAGGTTAGGGATGCTAACTCTCCACGCAGTCGGAAATCCTTGCATAATTTATAGTCAGCTTTCCCCATATACACGGTTCCTCCATATCTGCAGTTCTGCATCTGAGGATTCCAGCAGCCAGGATCCTGCAGTGGTGTCATGTTTACTCCTGAAAAAAATCCACATGTAAGTGGATCCGTGCTCTTCAGACCTGCGTCGTTCAGGGGGAAACAGTACGAGGCAAGGAGGCTTCCGCAGCCTCCATGCCTCAAACCCTGGGGACGGCTCTTAGGGAATGGTAACAGATTGGGTGGTGAGAGACCGCTTTCTTGACATCTACCGAGTGTGAGATATGTTTACCTGTGTACATTTTAAGGAGTTTGGTGGCCTTAGCATGAGTCAGAGAGCAGGGCAGCCAGTTTAGGAACAAGGTAGACGCCCATAGCGGCCATCTCCTGGCAAGGGGCCCTCTCCTGGGACAATTTTTATCAGTGAGCCTGTGACGGAGTAGGTACTCGGTCAGTGTTTCCTTCTGTTCTTGTTGCCTGCCTGTGAGGGTATTTAGTTTTGTTTTGTCTTTCCCACTCATCACGTTCCATTGCCAGCCCGGTGCCTGTCTGCCGTCCCAAAGCGCTTCGTTCTCCCTGTGTCTTCATGTATATGTAAGCTTATGCCTGTGTATATTCAGCGTTTCATCTTTTAGCAGAGTGGTCTCAAGGTGGATGAGCTAATTTTCTTACAAACTGAATGAGGGGAGGCGGGAACGTGAGATCAATGGTCACTTTTCAAATTTGTCCTCTTAGCCCCGCACCCTAGAGGGAGCCCCTCCCTCATAGTTTGAGTAATAGGGAATCTAGTTCTTTTGTTTGGCGGTGAAGAGGTGCTTATGAATATATTCAAAGAGCAAATAGAGGAAGGTAAAGTCTGAGAATTAAGGCTTTTGGAAGAAAGACTGTGGTGACCAACCCCATCTTCAGTGGAAGGTGCCTCTGAGTCACCTATATTTGCGACTGTGATACAAAGAGAGCATTGGACACATACCATGTAATCACAAATCAGTTCTTCCCACACAACAGCAAACTGTTGCTTCAGACCCCGCAGGAACAGGTTCTAGAGATGAACTGCCTGTTCTTTTGTTCACTTTGTGGAGCAGAATCCAGTGGGTGGATGGTGAATAAGGTCTCTGATGTTTACTTAGTTGTTACACTCCCCCGGGCTTGACACCCCACTTTCCAACTTTACTTATTTAAAGTGATAAAGAAAGAAAAACGGCACTGAAGAAATTGATCACTAACTGTGGTTTCAGGCACGAAGTGTTCTTTACTTTTTTTTTTTTCCGAGGTTTTCACTGAAGTTTGGGCAGGGTGTCTGGAAGGCTTAAATGGGCCCTTTTTTGGGGACTGGAGTTCTTGGAAGAACTTGCAGTGGAGTGAAATGACTAAACTTTCCTACTCCCGAGGAGTTCTGTGGGGGGAGAATTCTCTAGCGCTGAATTCACTGGGCACATCAGGAATATAACAAGAGAGAGGCTTCTGTGGATGGGATGTAGTTTGGAGGAGATAACGATTCCTTTTCCTTTTCTTTTTTCACCATTCTCATTACATGCATAGAATAGCAGCTTTAAAGGGGTCGATAAAAACAAAGATTTTTTTGACATTCCCAATGTATTTGTTATACGACAATATTTGTTCCTAAACTTTTTGGAAGTTTGATCCAGTCTCTGTGCAGGTCTCCTCCCTTCCGTAGACACCCATAGTCTAAGGGGAAATAGCCCACCCCTAGCCCTGGGGCAGGTCCTTATCAGTCTAAGCTGAACTGGGTAAGGCATGTGACCTAAGAAATATTTCTTTGCTGGGGCGTGAGGGGTGGCAGGTAGAGGAGAGAGAGAGCAATCCAACCTTCCATTGGATGTTGTCCTGTCCGGATGTGTCACTAGAAGCCATGTCATGTATTTTGGGACCGTGAGGTCTTTTAAACTGGATTATAAAGTTTATACCCTTGGAAGGGCAAGCTGAAAAATGTTTATGTTGTTGTCACTGAATTTATCAGGTTGTTTATCCAGATTGTTTATCAACCCTAGAACTAATTCATCCATCTCTCATTCTGTGAAATAATGTATTTTCCTTGTTAAGCTATTTGGAATTGTTTTCTGTTCCTTGCAGCCTAAAAAAGTTCCAAATTTGTACATTGATGCTGAAAGTTTATTCTTTATAGTAAAGTTTTATTTTTCTTTCTTCAAGTAATTATGATGTAGGCAGTTTACAACCCTTGGCGTTACTCTGAGGCAACTCATATATGGGCTGGGAGCCTCAGCTTTCTAACTGTAAAAGAGGAGAGCAATTCATTAACTTATTTGTTCAACTACAAATTATTAAGCACCTACTATGTTCCAAACACAGTTCTACGAGCGGGGAATATATCATGAACAAGAAAGACAAAAATTTCCACCCTCATAAAATAGATAAAATGAGGAAACCATATGTTAAATAGTCATTGTAAGGAGAAAAAAAAAAATTGGGGAAGGAGGATATGAAGTGTCCTGTAGGAGAGTTAGGTCTGAAGTCTTGGATAAGATGGTCAGGGAAGGCTTTACTGAGAAAGTGACTATATTTTGCAAACAAATAAGTAAGTGAAGGAGACAGCCACTGGGGAAGAGTGTTTCAACACAGGAAAAGACAAGTGCAAAGGCCCTGAGGTGGGAGCATCCGTAAAGGTACCAGGGAGCAGTATCAGGTACAGCCTCAAAGGCCACTCTCAGGACTTTGGTTTTCACTCTGAGTGATAAGGGGAACTACTGGAGGGTTTTGTGCAGAGAAGTGACAGGCTTTGACTTCTATTTTAACAGGCTCATTTCTAGCTGCTACATCAAGAGTAAATAGAAGAGAGATAAGAGTAGCCGAGAATCCAATTAGGGGGCTATTCCAATAGTATAGAGAACATGAAGGTGATTTGGCCCAAGGGAGGTAGCAGAAGCCATTGTCAGAAGTGGTCAGATTCTGGTTATAATTTGGAGGTAAAAATGACGGGATTTCCAATAGAGGAATTAAGACAGAGACCAAGATTTCTGGCCTGATCAGAGGAAGAGTTAAATTGCCAATTCTTGAGATATGGAAACAGCTGTAAGGGGAGGTTTTGGCACAGACGATTAAAAGCTCGGCTTTGGACATTTGGGGATGCCTAGCAGATCTGCAATGTAGATTTTTAGGCAGGCAGTTGGATCTACATGTGTGGAGTTTAAGAGAGTGATCCAGGCTGGAGATAAGGACGTATTTGATAGTCATTAACATAATTTACAGTCATTGAGATTGGGTGCAATTATCCTGGGAGTGAGTGAATATAGAAAAACTAGAAGCGTTCCAAAATTTAAAAGCCAGGCTGTTGAAAAGGGACCAGTTAGGGATTGGGAAGAAGCAACTAGAACGGTAGGAAGAAAGTTGGGCAAGTGTATTGTCTGAAGGACAAGAGAAAAATGTTTCGAGATTGAGACAGGAAGCTGTGTCAAATGCTGCTGAGAGCAGGTAAAATGAACACTGAACATTGGTCCCTGGAATGAATGACACGGTGGCCATCGGTGACTTTGGGAGAAACTGCTTTGTGGATTCGTGAGGGTGGGCTTAAGGGGACAGGAGGAGAGAGGTGGCAGACAGCAAGTGCATGCAGGCCTTTCAAGGAGTCTGGACATGAAGGAAAGAAACGGGGCGTTGGTGGGGATGTCTAGTGTAGAGGAAGCGATTTATGATGACGGGGTGCGGCGGGGAGACTTGCGATGCCTGCCAGCAGGTGTGAGGGGGAAGGGTGTCGGCCTCTGCCAGGTGCACAGACTATTTCCACAGCAACGGGAGAGAAGGCCAGGTGCTGCGTAGACAGAGATGCAGAGATGGCTTTATTTCTTGCTGTGAAGTCAGAAGCCGGGTCCTCAGGAGAACATTTCAGCTTATTTTTGAGAATTGTTTTATTTGACAGAAAAGCAGAAGTACCGTAAATACTTCATGCTGCTCTCTCGGGCCAAGGCGGTTTATGACTGTTTATTGTTCGGGTCACGGACACATGGTTTAGTGTGCTGATATTCAGTATCTTTTTTTTTTAAAATAAATATATATTCTCACTTTCATCTGACAAAGGAGACCATGGAAACTGAAACATTTGTAGAAGCCAGTAGAATTTTATTTAATGAAATCACTCAAAGGTTGTGCTTTCTGTGTTCACCCTTACATTATATATAGTTTTTATTTACAGAGATTCAAAATTTCCGTTACTTTAGGCTAAGATTCCTTGAATTTCCCTAGAATATACTGATTTACTCCATTTCATTTTCCCTACTTTCGGCTAGATTACTACCTCGCTATTCCTCATTTTGCTGCTGAGACATTTGAATATGAGTATATCCTTAGCAATATCAGTAAATCTACCTAAACAGGGCAGCTCATATCAAAACAAGAGTTCTATACGCTTCTGAGTAAGGAATAACTAGAACATTGGGAGTATTACTATCAGTGATTAGAACAGTTAGAGCTGCTACCATTTAATATTTCCCACCAAATATTATTCTAGGTACTCTGTACCTATTATCCCTAACCTTCACAATATCCTTATTGTTTTTTTTTCTTCTCATTTTATAAACACGAAAACGAAGGTTCAGAGGGAAGAGGCAAATTGCTCAGTGTCAAAGACAACAACGACAGAACCGAACAATAAACCCAGGACTCCGATTGCACTGTGAGTTTCCCATTTATGGTTTGGCCATGGTTCAGCAACTACTAACAACGTCTCCCTTCCTGGCTCTTATATGGAGCCACGGATACAAACACACAGTTCTTGCCTAGAGAGGCATTACTCCAGTAGAGAACACACAAAGATGTATTTCCAAAACAATGTGGTTGGCGGAAGAGGTGAACACAAAGTATGGTCAGTACTGAGAGAGAGAGAGAGAGAGGGAGAGAGGGAGAGAGAGAGAGAGCTTAGAGCATGGTCTAGGGAGGTTTGCTGGAGGGGATGATAGTCTAAATTGAATTTCAAGGAATGAGTAAGAATTAGATTGAAGAAGTAGGGGAAGAATATTCTAGAAACATAAACATGTGGTGCTTTTAATAAACTGAAAGAAGTTGAGTACTTCTGTACACTCAAGTTCAAGTTGAGGGGTAGCGGGAGATGAGGCGCTTGCCTATATATTGGAGATAACACAGGTTTGGTCAGATTTGGGTTAAAAATGGAATCTAGCTAGCAGCCATGAGAAGGATGGAGTGGAAGGCACATTTAGAAATTTTTAGGACTCTTGTTTTAACTGCTTTGTTCTCAGAAAAATTTCCCTAGGAGAGACATTTTGTGCACACAGTAACTTGTCATCATCACCAAGTACGTTCTTAGAAGGAAGCTCAGTTCAGTAGCTTCATCTTTATGTCAAAGGTAAATTAATTATGGACTAATGAGACCACATAGTGCCATTGGCACTAGCCAGCGTCACACATGCATAAATAAATACAGTACCTCTTAAAAATAAAAATGGACACATTGTCAGCAGAAATCACAAATTTATTAACTCTTAAATATATCAATCAGTCATTTACCATTATGGCAAGAAATATATACAGTGTCCCACGGTAAACTGCAGTGTTTCAAAATGAGAGAAGATAATTAATAAACGTGTAATTCAATTGTGGTGGAGAGAACAAATCACAATTTCCTCACGTCTTAGTGCGGAAGACAAACTTGATCTACAGTAATAATACTTCAACACCACATGCTAAAAGTGTAAAAAAAAAAAAAAACAAACACTCTATACCTATTTTGTTAAAAAATACATGTATGCCACGTATAGCTGCTGCACAAAAAGGTAAAAGAAATTAAAAAGGGAAAAATGAGGCCATTATTTTTTCACAGATCTCATTGGCAGGTTAACATGGCCCAATACATTTACTGTATATATTTATTTTATTTTAAATATATATTGTTTTAAATCGTGTAATAATTATCAGAAAAGCTTCAATCCATCTACCATACATCCACTAGCAACAATATCTAAGGTGATTAGTAATCAACACAGAAAGGTGAAATGAGAGAAAAGAGGGAGGGTTGATGTTTTTATTTTTTTGCTTCTGCTTTAAAAATAGGCTTCTGGGGATTGTGAATTACTATTGTTAAAATAACGCTGATGAAGATACCATGCACTATAAAGCATTTCAGGGAGGAGAAAAAGCCCCACAGGAATTGAATAAACAAAGGAGAAATGAGAACCACAGAGAAAACAGGGACAATCCCTCCCGCCCCCCCCCCTTTTTTAAATAGGAAAATGCTAACTCCTCGAAGGAAGATAATGTTACTCTGACACATGAGAGAAGCTACAAAAGCGCAAGTCACAGAGACAGAGTTCAAAACAAACACTTAGGAGAATGGAAAACACCCGCAGGCCTCTCTAACTTCAGAAAACTAGCCAGTGGTGACGCAGGAGGCGCGCATCCTGCAAGGCAGAAGGAAGCGCCTTTGCACAAAATCCTGATCTACGACCAGCTTGGTACTCTCCTGGCAACTGCACCGATCAGTGAGATGTGGTGCAGGTACAGTAGGAACCTACTTGCTTTTATTATAAGTTTAAACAATTCTAATACCTCCAACATAGTTAGGATCCCTACGTCCAAACTCGAGCAGAATTACAAACTTTTGAAATCTTCTTGACATCATTTTTATGGGCCCAGAAGATGATCAAAGCACTAGTTTAGCCACCTCCAAAAGGCCTGTTTTTATTTTACCTTCATTATGCAAATTTCACTTTTCTCAGACTACTAGACAAAAAGAGAAAAAAGAATGAAAAGCAGAAAAATATAAAGGAAGCAAACAAAAGTAATAAAGAAATAGGAGAAAATGAAGAAAAAAGAGCATAGGTTTGAGAAAGGAACAAAAAATTCAGCAAATTTCACCAGAACAGTGCAAGTATACCCTAAAGTGATCAAACTCGTCAATGACGTGAGTTTTTCCAGTTTACACAGTTTGACCAAAAAAGACATGACTTTAGGTAGTAGCAAACCCACCGATTCTCGCTCCCACATTCATAAGTGATTCTGCTCACGTATCAATCCCTTTCATTGTTAAACAGCAACACAGCTTTCAGTGAAATATCAACCATTTCAACCAGGATCACACCAGGAAACTGAAGGTAATTTCTTTTCCCTTTTTTTGTTAAACAAAAAAGCTAAAACAGATGAACAGCAAAGAGTTTTTAAAAACTTACATTTCTGTTACAAACTGTCATTCAAAGAACGATAATTTTGAAGTCTGTTAAGTCTTGGCATAAGCAGAGAAACCGGATGAGTAGGTTTGTACTTGGAGTATTGTGGAATTTTGTCTGACCTCCCCCTATTGTTTGCCAACAGTGATTGAAGTTTGCATGGAACATCTCCATAGTTGAAGTGTAAACAATGTACAGGAAGGAATATATGACAAGATGATGCATCACATGTGCATTACACGTAGGACCTTCACAACTTCATGCACTCAGAAACATGCATGAAGAGGAGGAGAGGACGGCCCAGGGTTACCATCCAGGTGAGAACAGAGAATGCAGAAGTGGCACTGTTGATACTTAGCTGAAAGGAGAGAGGGGAGACATAAATTAAACTGTTTTACAAAGTAGCATCAAATTGCTTTGCCAAAGATTAGGCTAGGCTACGATTTTATAACTCAGCAGTTAAGTAATAGATCGAAAAGGCTACGTATAAGAGATCTTTGCTTGCAGTCATTAAAAGAGAAAATGCACAATGTTAAGCAATTAATATGGATCTTCTACTTGAATCTGTCAATTTGTCCACACAGAGCTAAGCTAAAAATAGACGGGGGCTCAGGCTGCAAGCACATGATGAAATCTAAACATACAGTTCAAGCATTCATGTTTACCGGACAAATTAATAAATGAATAGCATTATTTGGTGGAAAGAGACGAAAAGTTTAAATGCATCCTTTAGCTTCTGTCATTATTCTTAGACTCTGCGGGAAATCACACCTAGAAGTCAATTTTACAGCCTCAGAAGTAGGGAAAACACGATTATTCTTATTTAATTGGAGGTCTTCTTTCTTTAAACCAACAGCTGGGAGCACTACCTCTTCCAAGGTCTGACAAGGTTCAGTGCTTGCTTTGAATGGGGAAAAACTTCACAACAGTACCACACATCTGAATTATTCTAATCCAAGGTAAGAAGCAAATCTTAGGAAATAACAATGCAGGCATGAATTGAATTACAGTCAACTTCCAATTATCCTCTGGAATTACTCGCTTTGTTTTAAATTTCATCTTGACTTCCTCCTCGTGGTCAAATACTATTATACTCAGTCAGGCAGAGCCAATTAGTCTAGGTATTAACCTTAGCCAAGGGCAGAACAGGAACTATAACCTCTTGTAAAACAGTAAGACTCCAAAAGAGCCTAGAGCCTGATATAAATTAGTTCTGGATAATTGAGAGTTGTCTGAATTGACCCAGAGAGAACTGACTTTTGATGTGAGAACTCCACGATATTCCAAACCTGCCACAATCCATGTGCTGAAGGGAGGGTCTCCTCAGCACTTTAGTACCTTGAAAATATGGGTTATGCTACACAATGGTGCCAACCATTAGACTCAAGAGCTCATGCAAATATGGTTTTCACTGAAATAATGTGAGGAAATATCCTCAAAGGGAGGAAAAACAGCCATGCAGCTTTTCAGTCATTAGCTCCAATCACAAAGTATCATGGAGCAGGGTGTTACTTACAAGACCCACATGGGAATGGTTTTCAGGCCTTAGATGTTTTGCCACAAAGAGGTGCTTCCTGAGAAGTTTTCTTTCCCATTTGGAATACAAGATGGCCTATTAAGAGAAGCCCCATTTAAGCCACCTGGCATAAAATGAAGTTTTCTTAAATAGGCTCTATCCCATAAATACTTTAGGGAATTGCAGAAAAGCCTAACCTTCTAGTACTGAATGAATGTAATGCCTTCTGTATTAACTGGAAATTGTATTAACCTTCTGTATTAACTGGAAATTGTATTAACCTTCTGTATTAACTGGAAATTTACCTCTTTGGGGTAAAAAACCCAGAAATGCACAAAAACAGGTGTCTTCATTATCGTTACATTCCTTTTGTCTTTCTCTTAATTACTTAGCTTTTTTTTTTTTTTTGGAGTGAATTTCAACCTATTTTTTTTTTTCCCTTACTGACCCACTTTTTACAAATCCAACAGTGATACATAATAAGGCTATAGAAAAGGCCATTGAAAACCACTGTGGTGGGACATTATTAAACTAAGACATTTTGATGGATTCTCCGGAGTGAGTTGAATGGCTGTTTGTGTGGCCTGATTCCCCATCCCATGCCCCCCAGATATTACCAGGTAATCCTGGTGAGAGAATCTGGAATGAGATCAGCAGCTGGCCGAGCTTCTACTGATTCTGAACACCCCTTCTTGTTCTCATCTCACCCCACTTTACTGACGCAACCTCAACACCCCTTCTTGTTCTCATCTCACCCCACTTTACTGATGCAACCTCAACCCCCATGATTCCCCTTGACTCGAGCTGGAGCCAGCCTTCCTTACTGACAATCCTCTACCACAGGAAGCTAACGTCTGACCCTGTGCGTTTCCTCATGATGCTCCTTGAACTTGGACTATCTTCCTTTTGTTCTTTCTATCCTTCCATTTCTCCAAATTCCACTCCTCACTTAAGACCTTGTTCAAAATTCTTTTATACATAGTATACTTCCAAACTGTTATAAACAGTTTGCTACATTAGTCATTCATTCCCTTCTACACTGAAGTTGATTATAAACTTTGTTTTTTCTTTGGTATTGGTGATAAGTTGCTTTCTAAACTTGAATATAAGTTCCTTAAGGGCAACATCTTTCACCTTGCATTTTACCTGGCACATTTTACCTGCACCTATGTGATGTGCAGTAAATGTCTAATTATTGATTGGAAGAGCAAACATGGCATCTGAGGTAGAGTGGTGTAGTGAGAAAGATGCTGAAATACCTAATACTTGCACCTTAAATGCTGTATTTCATACATTTCTCATAATTGAGCACCAGTAGAAGAAAACCTGTGAAATGAAGCTCCTGATATTATACAGTCTCCCCACAGTATCTGGGGGGGAGGGGATTGGTTTCAGAACCGCCGAGGATATCAAAATTTGCAGATGCTCAAGTTTCTTATTAAAATGGCACAGTATTTCATATAACCTACACACATCCTCCCATATACTTTAAATAATCTCTAGTTTACTTAGAATACCTAACACAATGTAAATGCTATGTAAATAGTTCCCTGCAAGACAAATTTAAGTTGTGCTTTTTGAAACTTACTGGAATTTCTCCACCCCTGAAAATTTTTGATCTCAGGCTGGTTGAATCTGTGTGTAAGGAAACCATGGATAAGGAAGGTCAACTGTATTGGTCATTTTAGAAACTTTTCCCCCTAATTTTTCCCCTTCCTCTGCCAACTGTGACAATGACGTCATAAATAGTTTACCTTATTACATGAATTCTCCCTGATTTAACCATAAGAGAAATCAGCGTAATAGGGTATCCTCTAATTCCTGTCTAAAACTATTGTGTACTTTCTAGGGCAAGTTTCAACCCACAAAAGGCTAGTCTGATTGATCTTTCTGGAGAATTACAGACTGCTTCTCATGAAACATTAATTCCCACCAGTGTAACTGACCACTAAATGACCACTAGCATTAAATAACAGATGCCATGCTATTAACAATGGAATAAGTAAAAGACGGTGACCAGGGGTATATTAACAAAGAAGCTGACAGCCTGGAAATATTTACTTGATGGGTACTGTTCGCGACCCCGAGCGATGAAAATGAACATTCTGCCACTTTCCATCCCGGCGGTGCCACACACGTGTCTCTTCTGACTGCATTGTTTTTGGCATTCCGCTGCCATCCATGTACTGTGTGAGCCTAATGTATGCTATGCAGGCAGCATCATCGCCTACCAGATGTACATGGGGGTTCAGGATAATAGTGTGGATTGGTTTATTGCTTTTGGACAAAGCTGAAAGAGAACAACATGGAAAAGAGAATTTAGTTTCTATGTAAAGTAAACCAAAACCAATAATAATTCAGTTGGGACCAATAAATAGAATGCCATTCATTCATTCAACTATTAGTTCTTTGCATTAATTGAATGCCTGGTACTGTGCAAAGTATAAAGAAAAAGAGAGCAGAAGTAAATACAGTCATTATTTTCTTTGACTCCCTTTGTAGTTAAATTGTATGCCACTCTGAAAACTTTGAGAAAGCTGGAGAGACATATTTATATTGGGAAGTGGTTAGGAACAAGCCATAATATGAATAGAGATGGAGAAGGGCTGGCCCAGGTACACGGAGCAGTTCCTGTCTTTCCAATGAAGGAACCACTGGGGCAGTTGACAGGGTATCCTGTGGGCTTGTTCATTTTTTTTGTTAGTTGGTGAAGTACATGGGACAAGGGGAACATATCAAGCATGGAGACTGCTGTCTCCTAAGCAGGCTGGCCATAGTGTGACTCTGTTTCCCCATCTCATCCTGTGGCTCCTTTATTTAGTAGCGTCCATTCTATGTTAGTCCAGCTGTGGTTATCCAGTAAAAACCCAAAATTTGGTGTTGGCCATATAGCCTGATTCTGATTCTCTAGCTCTTTTCTTTGGTTGAGCAGCCCTCACTAGGCTCCAGCCTTTGTTGTTTTGACAATAGCTATTTATTCTAGTTATTCAATGACTGAGATATGAAGATTTAGTGCAGATAATTGATTGATGATGCTACTCTCTTAGATCACTAAAACAGGTAGAACTGTTTTACCTATTAACGAAACACGTCCTCCATTTTCAGAAAAGAGCTGAATAAATTACTTAGTGCTACAGTCATGTAAAAAAGAATATCCCATTATGAAGAATATGTATTTATGGAAAGTAATGATATACAGTGTTATGTTGAGGTAAGTTAAAATATTAATGGGTTAATTATTCTTTTACTACAGGTGAGATGGTGTCAATCGAGAGTCAACTGAAGAAAAACATTATGAGATGCTGTCAGTCACAGTGCGGGATGGAACAGAGAGAACAGGAGAACATTTACTGAAGCTTTGTTAAGGCCAATTTACCACATAGTTATCTTTGCTTGCAAATGTCTAGTGCATATAAGACAAAGCAATTCATTAAATGTAAAAATACATGCCAAGGCAGACATTTTCAGTGCTTATAATTACTGGACGTGAGCTTGATTATCCTAATCATTACTACAATTCCTCTTTAATTCATCAAAATCTCACTGCAAAAGGTGAATTCCCTCCCTGCATGATACCTAATGTCGTTATGTGTGAGGGAAAGGAGCATAAAAGAAACTTCTGGTCTACACTTTTCTTGGTGACCGGAAGGAATTCTGCAGGAGTTTCTTTTGTCACTTTCTCTTTCCTCTGAGACCATTAAAATTCTTGTAATTGGAACTGAAATATTTATCTGATTACTCATCTTCATTTATATTTTACCTTGAAAAGGAGCATTAATTATGCTTGAAAGCCCTCCTCTATGTCAAATATTCTGGCATGCTGTGTTTTTTTAAATCTTTTCATATACAAACAATGTTTTATGAAAACCATTTTCATAAAACAATGTTTTATGAAAAATTCAACAATTTTTGGTCACTCATTTCACAGCTTATATTATACATTCACTGGGACTTCTATGGGGTATATTCAATCAACATCACTTTTTTATATAAACATACTTTTCAAAACATATAAAACTCTTTAAGGCTGTCATGTTTTTCAATTTCAAATACAAAAATATAAAAATACGATGCAAAATGCTGGACTAAGGTAAAAACTCTCATTGCAGCAAAGAGCCAAAGAATCTGTAAATTTGGGAGAAATTCAAAGAGAATTTGGAAAAGGCATGATATTAAATTTAGAATAAATGTACCATTCTCAAAGTAGAATCGATGAAAGTCCATCCCTTCCACTAAATTACCCAAAGCTTCAGGTTCAAAAGCAGTAAGGCCTGGGTCACAGATTTTCCTGTAGGAAAAAAAAATAAATAAATGAGTTAATGTATTTCGTTGTTTCACAATATCTATTCTTATTTATCAGCCAATGAAGGAGTTTTTTTAAAAATATAAAATTTCTATCACAGGGCTTGGCAAGGCGGTTTGAGGAGCAGACCCTAAAAAGGAATATTGCAGAGACCTCAGACAGGGGCGAGACAATAAAACCAGCTCCAGCAGGCGGTAATCTATCACACTTTAGGAAGTTTCCTTTTTTAAAATGCCTACTTTTCAATTTCCAAGGTGAACTCTCTAGGCTTTCCCCAGTTTTTCTAATTCCCTAGTTTTTTAGTTGTTATAAGTTTATTATTTTTTAAATGCTCTCCAAGTCCAAGCTACCCTCCAAGTCCTATAAAATCAACTTTGGCTCTGAAATTAAATACTTTCGGAATAATTTTTGACATCATCTACATTCATATCAAACATGTATATATGATTGATTTGAAGGCAGGTGTCACATCCTACACTTTCTGGCAATGTCTGACAGACTTAAGTAACCTTTAATTAACAAGCTTAATTAACTTAAAATTAATGAGAGATTCAAATGCACATTAGTTTTCTTTTTAATCCTAGAAATGTAATTCAAGAAAAACATATACTATTTTAAATATTCAGAGAAAGCCAATGGGCTTTCTTGGAAAATTTTATTTATTCAATGAAGAATTGTTAAACACCTACTATGTAGCAGATATTCTTTGAAACAATTATAACACAACAATTAATAATGGAATGGAAATAAATACGAAGTGCTCAAAAACCAGATGACATATATGTGAGAAAGGAAAGTTGAGCTGGGCTTTCTGGAATGAGTAGGAGTTTTCCAGGTGTGTGGAAGGGGGTAGGCAGAGGAGGGCAGCAAGTACAATGGCAGAGTATGGTTGGGGAATGATGGGTAGTTGCTTGATATGGTGAGCACTGGGTCTGGGCATGTTTATAAGTCCCGTGGAAACAGAGGAGAAAATATTTCCTTGGGCCTGTGGTGATCAGCTTAGGCTTCTCACAGAAGGTGCCGTAAAATCTGGATTTGAAGAATTAGTAGTTCACAAAGTTAGATAAAAGGAATACGTACTGAAAGATTTTGGATCATTTATTAGTTTGGTGGGGCTACATCTAATTTCGTATGGAAATTGCCCATTTGGGAGGAAAAATGTTCTAACTGTTCAACAGAAATGCAAGTTTCAAAAGCCTCACTCATTATGGTTCTTGAACGTATGGTTCACAGAATTTTGGAACTGATTTTTTTTTAAGAATACTTTTAAAGTAAAAAATCACAGTGGTTATTCGTTGTGATAAAGAAAGCCTTAGTTGCGGGTGGGGTGGGTGTGGGTGGGGATTTTAAACTTTGCCTCAGACTTCCTGGGGGGCAGGTATTAAGGCTCAAAGTTAAATATACATAATCTCTTTCTAAGTAGTAAAATGGGAAAAACAGTGTTCCCATGGTAACAGGACTTTATTCTGCCAGGGGCTATTACTTTATCTATAAATATGACTTTTGGTTGTCAACATTAGTGAATCAAAATTTTTTACTACTTTATATCAGCACCAAAATCACCTGAGAGGGGCTTCCCTGGTGGCGCAGCGGTTGAGAATCTGCCTGCTAATGCAGGGGACACGGGTTCAAGCCCTGGTCTGGGAGGATCCCACATGCTGCGGAGCAACTAGGCCCGTGAGCCACAACTACTGAGCCTGCGCGTCTGGAGCCTGTGCTCCACAACAAGAGAGTCCGCGATAGTGAGAGGCCCGTGCACCGCGATGGAGCCTGCGCGTCTGGAGCCTGTGCTCCACGACAAGAGAGTCCGCGATAGTGAGAGGCCCGTGCACCGCGATGAAGAGTGGCCCCCGCTTGCCAAAACTAGAGAAAGCCCTCACACAGAAACGAAGACCCAACACAGCAAAAATAAATAAATTAATTAATAAACTCCTATCCCCAACATCATAAAAAAAAAAGTCACCTGAGAATCACTGTACTATGATGGACCTTTTTACCCAGCCATTGAGTCAAAATACTTGAAAACTTGTTCATGTGTTCTTTCTCTCTCTCATATGTTTCTTCTATGTAAGTAATGTATGTATGTATCTCTCTCTCTCCTGTCACAGGCTTTGGATTAATAAAAGATTCACAAAGCTGCCACTTGACCTGTGGGTGTGTATGCTCTGAACAGGTGTTCTAAGGACCAGCTGACAGGGCTGTACCAATACATTCTACCATGCAAAAAGCTCCCAAATGGAAGGTCCTCTTGGATTACCCCTGGGTCTGAGTGTACAAAATCAAGCCAGATTACAGGCAAAGGAATTCGTAAACTGATGTGATTCCAAGGAATTGCATTATTTAAAATACCCTATTTTAAAGTGTCAGAATATAGGAAACGCTATATTTTGCCACTTTTTCCTGGCTAACAACACCAACAAAACACACTCTACCAATCCGCAGGGGAATGTTATTCCAAAAGATTTTTATCCTAAGTATATTATATTGGAAGAATCATATTGGGTCTAACAAAGTTACATCAGCAAAAAGAATAAAAGGGAACAGGTCTTACGGCACAGAATTCTAAACAGCTCTTTAACAACTGTTCAACTGTTTAATTTTCTAAACAGTGTTCTTTTAAACTCCATTTCTTACTATTTCTTTCATTCTAAGTATACTTTTATTAGGTCCTGTTAAAGAATTGATAAACACAAATACATATATATGTATATACTTATGTTTGTATGTATTTGCACACACATTAATTTATAAGAAGCAGTCCTGGATTTAATTTAGTTCTTATATTCAGTTACTCTCTTCCATATTTTATATTTGGCTAGCTATTTGTAACTGATGATAAAAAATATCTTCTTATTATACAAAACTTGGAAAGAAGCAGGAAATAAAAAACACAGTTTCATCTCCCAGAGGCAGTATCTTTTTTCCTTTTAAAAACCAATTTGTCATATTTCATTCTGTTTTTATATTTTCTCTTATGTAGTTGGAATAATTATGTACACACACGTTTATATCCTGCTTTATCTTCAGTGAATACTCATAAGCGTTTTGCCAGATCGCTAGAAATTCTGCATAAGTATCCACGGTTCCAAACACACCACAGATTAATGTTACCATAATGTTGGACATATAAGCTGTTTATAATTTTTCACTATTTTGAATATTGATTCCATAAATATCTTTGTTCACACTTTTTGTCCCTGTTTTAAATTCAAAATCCCATGTTAATTTTTTTTTTTTTTTTTTTTTTTGCGGTACGCGGGCCTCTCACCGCTGTGGCCTCTCCCGTTGCGGAGCACAGGCTCCGGACGCGCAGGCTCAGCGGCCATGGCTCACGGGCCCAGCCGCTCCACGGCATGTGGGATCCTCCCAGACCGGGGCACGAACCTGTGTCCCCTGCATCGGCAGACAGACCCTCAACCACTGCGCCACCAGGAAAGCTCTAAATTTTTATAACTAGGAACATAGGGTTAAAGTAGTGATTTGAACCTTTGGAAACACTTCCTGGTATATAAATGCGACCCAAATCCCTGCTGTCACCACCACTCTGAAAGTCTGTCCCCATTTATACTCCATCAGGTGGTGGGAAAAGTCACTATTGTCCTGCAGTATCTGTGCCCCTTTGGTGATCAGCGGAGTTTTTATCTGTGCTGATTTGATCGGCAGAAAACCCTCCTTCAGATTTGCACACAACTAGTGGACATCAACATGCTTTCATTAGTTTACTTGTCATTCATATTTCCTCTTTTGCTAATCGCTCAGTTCCTTTACCTATTTTTCCACTTTTCAACCTTATCTTCTCAATCTAAATTAACTTTTGACATGTTTTACAAATATTTTTCTGTTTCTTTTTTGTCTGTTTTATTTTGGCTTTAAAAAAAATTAAAGTATATTAAGTTTCATCTATTTAGGTAGCCTAATCATTTCACTTTTTCATTTCACTGACTTCCCCTGCTTTTAAACTTAGATCTTTCCAACCAGAGATCAAACTCTTTTCTGCATTTAACTTTCATTCAAGAGGACCTCATTAGTATGGTATAAGGGGAAAGCTGAGAACTGATTTTTTTCTCCACTCAAATAACTAACTTATTGACCCACGTTCTTTGCACAATAAGCCTTCACGCCCTATTTGAAAGCTTTACTTTTATTTGATCAAAGTGACTTCCTTTAATACCTATGGTAAACTTTAAATTTAACATTAGAACCCTTTCTTCAAATAAAATTTTATCTAAGAGGCAAACCCCTAAAAGAGATGAAGATATAGTTGAGCTGTGCTGGCTGGAAAGGGAAAAGGCTGCCAGACGCTGCCTCCTAATCTCTTTCTCTGTCCCATCACCTCTGCAGAACTGCGAGGAAAAACGTCTCTTAAGCCAAGTGAACTATTTACGTGCTTTCGTGTTTCTTGTGTGTTTGCTCTCATGGATTGCTCTGCCTGGAATGCCTTCTCTCGCATGGAGGTGCCAGAGGGTCAGGCTTCTGTGCACTGACAAAGAAATCCCCAATCTTCCTATCAGAAGTCTCATCTTCTCTCTCTGAAATCTTAATTACATTTATTTCTCTCCTAGAGGCACTTGAGTCATGTATACGTTGGAATGAAGCTATTGCGGGTGTATCAAACCTGGCGTTAAATATACACGAGTCAGGTACATTGAAGAATGCATTCATATAGAAAATACTTTGTCATATGCATGAAAGCAAAATAAATGTGCCTCTACTCACGTGTAAGCTTCAAAGTCCCCGTTGTTGATAGCTTCGATGAGTTGTTCAGTAACTTTGATAATCTCTTGCTTTCGTGCTAAAGGCAAAGATAAAGAGTTGGGTGAGAATAAAGGGCAAAAGCCATATAAAATTACTCTAATGGTACTGCCATTTTCCTTAAACAGGGTATTACCAGTTAAGACACATCCCTCTCAGAATCTTGGTGTTATCCTCTCTACAATCTTGCTGCTCAAGCGCACAGATCAACATTAGGTCCCTCTTCTGGGAGCCTGGCAGAAACACAGATTCTCAGGTCCTACTCCAGACCTACAGTTTCAGAATCTGTATTCTACCAGGACCCTCAGGTAAGCATGTTCACATTGGGGAAGCACTACTGCCCTCCCTCTGTTAGAAAACAACAGTCACCCAGAAGGTCAAGGCTATATTTTAAAAAAGTAGTTCTTATTACCTTTACCAACATGATTGAGTTTATGAACATTCTTGTGTTATTTTAATCTATCTTCACAGTATAGCTGACATCTTGCATTGAGACATTTAACTTTAAGTATTTGCATTTTTTTATTGTTCAGCTCAATTAACCCTGCAAAAGAGGATGCTAACGCTGTAATTGCCATCATATTTAGATAAATAGCCTTCCATAAACTGTAAATTGGAAAAACAAGGTATGAATCAATGCTGTGGATGGAGATGGAAGTCCCCCCGTATGGCTGTCAACTCTGACAACAAACATGATTTGTTTCTATTTCTAGCCCATAACCGGTAAAATTATTAACAGTTGGCTTGGCTCAAATCCCACCTACTTCATCTGCCTCAAGTGTTCTTTCCCTTTGTGGAAAGCCTACCTTGTATTATTCATTGGGCAATTAAGCATATACTATATACCATGACAACTTCTTTAGTTAAATTATTGTTTTAAATTGTTACTAAACTTGGTTTACTGTGTAATGTCTTCCTAGTTAAATTAAAAGCTCCCTGTGGGCAAAGAACATGTTATTTCTTTGTATCCTCGAAAAAGCTTTATCCAATGTCTTTAATAAAACAGATGCTCAATAAGTTGAATTTGATCAACTGATCTGATAACCTTTTCCTGATTTCAGAACAGTATTCTCTTACTAAGGAAATAAAGCCATGAAATATTTTAAAAATTAAATTTAATTGAATTTTGTTTAAAGAACATTGTGATACTTTCTTAAATCACTGGAAATAAACTGGGGGTAATCACAAAAAGTTATTCCATCTATCTTAGATAGGCTGCTATTCATCATAGAAAAAGCTGAAGTCTGGTTTTAGTTCTTATTGATTAAAGTCAACCAGTTTGCATTTTTAATGAATCTGATCTTTTTTTTAGCAGATTCTTAACCACAAACTTAAAGTTTATATTCACTTTCAAAACTCCAGGTTATTCCCCTCATTACTGAACTGCAGGAGACTGAGCCCCCTTGGGCTTTGGCGACCCCATCTGGGCAGTGTTTATTTGTTGGTTGATTTTGCTGTGCCGGGTACTTCCTTTCCCATTTGCTATCATTTTGTAACACACATGCTGACCCTCTTCCCTTCCTCTTCTTTTCCTTGGGAAAATACAATGAATAAAGACTTATCGGTACAAAAAAAAAAAAAAACAAAAACCAAAAACTCCAGGTTATCCAGGTTGTGATATTCCTTATTTAAAACAAATGTCCTGGTGCTTGGTGAGCACCTAGATAGGAGGGATAGGGAGGGCGGAAGGGACACGCAAGAGGGAGGAGCTGATTCACTTTGTTACAAAGCAGAAACTAACACACCATTGTAAAGCAATTATACTCCAATAAAGATGTAAAAAAACAAAAAACAAATGTTCTGTAAACCTAACTTGACTTTACTGAGATTATATGAGACTACCTTATAAAATATGGTTTGTCCACAAATGGTTGCTAACAATGTCAAGGTTGATAATGTCAAAAAATAATCTCCATACAGGTTAGATTCCATATTCAGTTATTTACATAATTTCATTTATATTGAAAAAAAATAACATAAGGTTTCTTAGCTCCTATACACACCTAAAACATTTCTTGCCCATGATCATTTGATGAATGAATAGCTATAATATATCGAACATCAAAGCATACTGACAGAAGTAGTGGCAGGGAATAATTCTGTAATAGGGATGGTGCCAATGGCACAGTTTAGCTTAATTTAGTTAGGCAATAAGTGATTCATCTGTCTGTAGCGTCAACAGTATGAACATTTGGCAAAAACGCATGACAGCTGACCCAATTCTGGAATATAAAGGACACTGGTGCAGAGGAGCTCAGAAAATGAGATTAGAAAAATGTGACTACCAAAACTTCCTCCTCGTATTAAATCCTCATTTAAAACTAATAGATTTCTTAGGATGCTATGTGGCTAATAGGAAAAAAACCTACAGTTTAGAAAACAATGTTAATTTTTTAGAATAAAAGAAGGAAAAAATGAACATAAGATCACTGCCCTTTGAAGAGCTTTATTAGGCTAAGAGTTAGTTTACAAAGTGCGAACAGTTCTGGGTCACCTTCTGAAGTTCCTGAAAGTCTCTAGATTCCTTCAGAAGCATAATATCCAATTAGAAACATCAGTGTACATGGCCATGTCTCACTCTGAACCACTATGGAAACACTCATTAGCTCTTCAACAGTCTGCATCCTATAACTGGCTTAATTTTTGTCCTGCATAATCAAAGCAACACAAGTGGCCTTCTTAGTTCTTATTTTCAGAAACAGTGGTGCTGTAGCTGGCAGGACGGCACATGGGAAGTAGCCAGAAGGCTTCTGTGCTGCATCATCATGAAAGCAACGTGCCTCTCTTGGCTCAGGAGGGGCCTGGAACCAGTAATCTTTAGAGTGCTTGTTTCCCTGGAGCAAAGGCGCTCGAGTGAGTCAGGGCAGCACATGACAGCTGACTCTTTAAAGGAAAGCAGAAGGCTGGGAATGAATCATTTGTATATAGAAGTCTGTTGTGGTTGGAACTGTTGCCACAGTGACCTAGAGGAAGAAGGAGGGTTTGATGCGAGCTGTATCTCCTCTCGCCAGCAGTGAGGCTGAGGAACAATCACTGCGCAAGGTGCCTGGATGTCTATGTTCTGGGGGGAGGGGTCGCTATCCCCTGGCCTTCCCTCTTCCTGAATGTCAAGTAATGGCCACTCCGGAAGTCAAAGTGGGGAGAGCTTGAGAGGTGTCACTAATTACCCTGAAGGCGAGGGAAGAGTGTACCAGTAAGGTGTTCCCTGAGTACCAGAAGCTTCTAACCTCATGGCTAGACACTTAATCACAGGGAACTGATTACCAAATAGTTTTATTTATAGAATTGAGGTGCTCAAGCCTATACCCACAGGTCCCAAAGTAGTTTCTGGGGATTTCCAGGTTCCTAGGGGAAAGGCAGGAGAGAAAAGCAAGCGGCAGAAATGCTCCAGATCCTGAGTGCGATTACTTTCCATGCAATTCTGCAAAAGAACTGAGAACACTGCCATGTTCAAATTCATATTTTTTGTCTCTTTATTGTTCTAAAGAAGCCTGGAAGAGAAAGATAAGAGTGTGAATGGGCCCAGTGTTTAAAAAAAAAAAACAAACTCAAAAACCAAAAAAAAAAATATCCCTGGGAACCGAGAGTGATTATGTAATGAAACAACTGATAGATTTCAACATTTCTCAAGCATTATCAGATCTGAGCATCAGGACAATTCTCTGAGATATGCAGACCGATGTTACCTCTCTGGTTAACAGAGAAGTACAGAGTACAGGCACTGCCCAAAGGCACAGAGTTTGCTGATGACTCCTTTCTGCCATCTTGAAATACTCCCCTTTTTTTCTCTTTTCTCTGCTCTCATCATCTCACTCTCATTTGCAATGTGGACTTGAAACGTTTCAATTCCTTTTAAAGGCTCGGTCTGAGGCCCTCTTACCATATACTGTTATCCCTACGGTTCTATCTACACCAGTGTTCTAAATTGCTGTCTGTATCCCATGACTCCCAAATTGTTACCTTGTTTCTAGACTTTTCCTCCAGGTCTGTATGTCTGTGCCTATTTTGGAATCTCCGTTTGGATATCTTTAATGCGTCTGGAATCCAACATACCCTAAACTGAGCATATGAACTTCTGTTGCCACAAACCTATTTGCTCTTCCAGGGACCTCCATCCAGGTGAACGGCATCATCCACCCAGGTGCACGAGCCAGAAAGAAGCCTGAGGATCATTTTTGACTTTCTCACACCCTGACTCCGAATCCAATCCTTCAAGTCCTATTGATTTTGCCTTTTCAAGGCCTTACACATTAGTCCACTTCTTTTCTTCTTACCATCACTCCGGTACAAGCACCCATCATTTCTTGTCCAGAAAAATTATCTGAAGAGGGACTATGAAACCTCGTATAATCTAAACCCTGTCCATCCCACCAGCCCCACTCAAAGGCTGCCTTACTTTATCCTCTACACCCCACCCATGGCGCCTTCTCTCAGCAATTCAAAATGACCATGGCATCGTAATCTACTCAGCTGCCTACACCAAAATCCTTGATGCCTCCTTTCAATTCCTCATACAGTTGATCACCGGCTCCTCTTTATTCATCCAAATCTTTCTCAGATCCATTTCTTCCTCTCTGGGCTCATTGCCATTGCTCTGATTCTGGCTGTCAGATGTTCCTAACCACTCCTGCCCTGATGTCTCCCCCTTCTCCTCCCATACCCTCTCCTCACCAGCCCCTCCACTCCTCACTGCTGCAGAATCATCCCTCTATAGAACAGAGCTGACCGTGCTGTTCCCCCACTCTCTGGAAGCCAAAGCTCACACTTGTTTGTTCTTTTTTGTTTTTGTTTTTGCGGTACCCGGGCCTCTCACTGTTGTGGCCTCTCCCGTTGCGGAGCACAGGCTCCGGACGCGCAGGCTCAGCGGCCAAGGCTCACGGGCCCAGCCGCTCTGCGGCATGTGGGATCTTCCCGGACCGGGGCACGAACCCACGTCCCCTGCATCGGCAGGCGAACTCTCAACCACTGCGCCACCAGGGAAGCCCTGTTTGTTTGTTCTTTAAAGGTTTTCCTACTCTATTTTTTTCCAGCTTCATTTCCCGACACTTCTTTTCCCCCAGGGCTCCCACATAACCTATTCTACAGCTACACCAAGGGGCTCACTCTTTCCCAACTAGTCCTGGCTCATTGATAATTCCGTGCCTTTCCTCTCGCTGTTCCTTCTGCCTGGAAACTCTGTCTTCTGCCTGGAAATCTCCCTCAATACTTTGCTCCAATGTCACTTCTTCTGTATGGACTTTCCTGAGTGTTCCAGATGCAGCTATTCAATCTCACTGTGGTCCTCCTATAGCATTATCACAGGATGTTCACAGATCTGACCAGGACACGACCACTTTCTACCTTTTAACACCTAGTATTGAGTAAATGTCTCTGAATGCATGCACATATGAATACATAAATACATGGATAGACAATGTATATAAAGTTCTTTGTGCATTTTAATGCATTAGATAAATGCCAAGTATGGAGGTGATGATGATCATGTCTGGTAGCAGCCTGGCTGTGATTATGCTAACTGGAAAGGCATTCATGGGTCCTGCACATCTCAAAATCAGCAGAATTACCACCATATATGAGGCCACGGTATTTCCATGGGGAAGTAATCTGTATAGGTCTAGAAAGATTAAACTAGGCACATCTATCAATGTTTAAACTTATAATTTCTTTTAAGAGAGTTGAATGGAGAGAAGGAACCAAGTTATTTGAGCTCAGGCTTTTTCTGAACCTTTGTTCAGATTTTAAATTTATTAGTTTGAGGTGAAACTTTAATAATAAAACTTATTCAGAAGACTAGTTGGCCTACAATGAAACTTGGGTTAGGAAATAAACTGAATTTATACATGCAAATTGAGATTCACTAAAATGTTAGCAGAGTATCGAATATTAAAATCTTTTAGTGAACTGTGCCTAAAGATTTACTTATTCAGTGATCAAAAGTTGTTTAGCTTTTTTTATATGTATCATCTTAGCTTAGCAATTCTACTCATTTACTCTTTGTCAATATTTATTCTATTATTCTCTCACATAAATCGTACCCATGTTTTCTTTGGTCAGTCTCCCAAGGCAATAGAAATAAAAGCAAAAATAAACAAATGGGACCTAATCAAGTTTACAAGCTTTTGTACAGCAAAAGAAACCATAACAAAACAAAAAGACAACCTAGAGACTAGGAGAAAATATTTGCAAATAATGTGACCAGCAAGGGCTTAATTTCCAAAATATACAAACAGCTTATACAACTCAACAACCAAAAAACAAACAACCCAATTGAAAAATGGGCAGAAGACCTAAATAGACGTTTCTCCCAAGAAGTCAAACCGATGGCCAACAAACACATGAAAGTATGCTCAACATCACTAATCATTAGAGAAATGCAAATCAAAACCACAATGAGGTATCACCTCACACTAGTCAGAATGGCCATCATCAGAAAAACTACAAACAATAAATGCTGGAGAGGGTGTGGAGAAAAGTGAACCTTCCTACATTGTTGGTGGGAATGTAAATTGGTACAGCCACTATGGAAAACAGTATGGAGATTCCTCAAAAAACTAAAAACAGAGTTGCCATATAATTCAGCAATCACACTCCTGGGTACATATCTGGACAAAACTATAATTCAAAAATATACATGCAGCCCTATGTTCATAGCAGCACTATTCACAATAGTCAATATATGGAAACAACCTAAATGTCAACTGACAGATGAATAAAGATGTGATACATATATATAATGGAATACTACTCAGCCATCAAAAAGAACGAAATAATGCCATTTGCAGCAATGTGGATGGACCTAGAGATTACCATACCAAGTAAAGTAAGTCAAAAAGAGAAAGACAAATACCATATGATATCACTTATATGTGGAATCTAAAATATGACACAAACGAACCTATCTATGAAACAGAAACAGACACGCAGATGTAGAGAACAGACTTGTGGTTGCCAAGGTGGGTGGGGAGGAATGGACTGGGAGTTGGGATTAGCAGATGCAAACTATTGTATATAGAATGGATAAATAACATGGTCCTACTGTATAGCACAGGGAACTATATTCAATATCCTGTAATAAACCATATGGAAAAGAATATGAAAAAGAATGTATATGTATGTATAACTGAATCACTTTGCTGTACAGCAGAAATTAACACATTATAAATCAACTATATTTCAATAAAATAAATTTAAAAATTTTGCTCTATTTAATTTAACTACTCCTTCCATGTTTCTCAGAGTTATTGGGTACCTGCCTGCCAGAGACTTGAAGGACAGGGAGGTTAAGTGACTTACTAAAGTCATCCAGCAAATTCAGAAGCTGTGCCAGGGCTGGAGATTTATCTGGCTGAGGTGCTGTCTGCTGTTTAATTCACTAATCTATGTTCCTTTCCAGCCCATAGTGCCTCATTCAATATTTTGAAATCATAAACTTAAATAAACTACCTAAATGTCTTTGAACTTCCTCTGGGAAGGTGACTGATGACTTAATTACTGAGCCAGAGTTGTAATTAATTAATACACCAGTTCCACAAAACTGGGTATCCCATGGTTTTATTGTCTTTTTCCATGCTGCCATTAACAAAAATAACTCTTGGGAATAGTTTTTATTTTAGGCAAATATACAAATTAGGATCATTTTCATGTTCTGGGTAGTTTTATAAAAAAAGGTGCCTATCAACTCAGCTATGTTTGGAGTTTCCTGTGCAATTAACAGCTTGTTTCTTAGTGACTATTTTTATTTCACTAGTTTGATATATTAGTTAATATTTAGGAGAGTAATTTCCATTATTTTGGCTTTTAAAATCAAAGTCATCGAAGATTCTGGAGTTGATTGGCTTAATACTCTATTATATAATATTTTATCCAAATATAACACCTGGAAATTACCAAGCTTCTAGTCAAGAATGCTTTTCAAGAAATTATTGTAAAGCTCACTTATCCATAATTCACTTGTTCAATAACACCAATATTCAGCCTTTTAATTGCTAGAGGCCCTCAAGATTTAAAAGATAAATTATTCAAATCATCTTTGTACTTTGCTCTATAAAAACCTAACTACTCTGAATTTCAAGGCGTAAATTGTTCATTGGGGAAGAAGTACTACTAGTCTTAGTCCTGTTAAATTGCTATGGTCTGACAGTAAATGATTAACAAATATTTAAGAACAGAAAAGTCTGGCATTGGGATCATTTAGTGTAAGTGAAAATAGGTTTAGATTTTTTTGAAAGATTTGTGAAGATATCATTGGGTTACAAAATATGGCTGTGTCATTCCTAAGATGAGTCTGAATCTGAAGATGAAAAAAATATTTACTATTTTTTTTTAAAGATTAAAGGATGTGTAAAGTATTTATAAAGATTTTCATTAAAAATGGCTGACATAAAACTTTCAGGGTCTAAAGAAGCTATATATAGTTATACAGAACATTTGCTGATATGAAAGAATTCAGTCCATCCACATTAAAGTAATTGGGTAACTTTTCTGCCACCTGCAGCTGACTTGCAGAAGCTAGAAATAGGACAACATTATGAATACCATTGAGTATTCTAAGTATTAAGATGTTTTATGAATTAGATAGGTGTGGTTCCACTTCCAGTTAAGAGTTGACGACACGGAAAAAAAAAGATTTTAAGAAACTGGTTCAAAGAATCATACCAACTGCTTAGATTTAAGATTAAAATTGTAGTCTCCGGGCATCAGGTGTATATATTTGCATGATAAGAGAAATACTAAGCATTCTCAAGAGGTATCTCTTTCTTCCACTGCAGAACCAAGGTGATGGTTAAAACTACTGTCTCAAAAGAAAAATCAGACTAAGAAAAGAGAGAATGAGACTTAGGATTTTTAAATATTTGGAAAGTTATTTTTTTGCCTTGTTTTTGGGGGGCTTGTTTTGTCGTGAATGAAATCCAGCTTTCCCCAAATCTTGGAACTGTAATGATTCCAACTAACCCCTCCAATCAATTTTACATGATATTAGCCAAAACAGGGCATGTATCTTTCAGGTCAAAAGTAAATGCCAACCTGTTCATGCTCTGTCCTTCAGTATGGACAGGTAGTATAAAATGTTGAGAAGAGTTAAAATTTTGTGCAGCCGTGAGTGTAGGCTTTATTTTTTTCAATGATTTCTACTGCTGTTGCTCAGCTTATAATTAATTTAGTTTCTCTTAAGTAACCTATTCCTTTAGAAAAAGTATAAAATTTGACTTCAATGAAAAACAGAATCCACTGTATGCTTAGATAAGTTTATTTATAACTCTACTTTCCTGAATAAGTTAACTGGTAGATTCATGAATGCTCCCTTGGACCAAGAATGCAGGAGCCTAGAAGGCTATCCGCCATGGTAGAGAACCGTCATATATCTTTGTTCATTTTGCAAAAAGCAAAAATAAAAAACGAACAGAAAGATACACCAAAATTAATTGAAGTGTGATGTCTTTGGATTTTTTTGAGAAAGCACCAGTTAGACTACAGTTAGAGTATAAAAAAATGTTATTCTGTGACTACATTTATTATTAAGTCCCACATATTTTTTAAAGGTCTTTTCCCCTTGTTTCCAGGTTCACACAGAATTCAGGATGGAAAAAACCAGGATACTGGCCCTAGATAGTTAAGATGCATATCAAAGGAATAATTTCAACAAGCCCAGACTCTTGCATCTTCCCATACATACAAAGCACTAAATTCACTAACTTGGGATGTCTGTTTTCGTGTGTGTGTGTGTGTGTGTGTGTGTGTGTGTGTGTGTGTGTGATTAGCAGTAATCTTTTGATGTTCCACTAATTTTTTTTTTCCAGCAAAAACTTCTACATACCCTGGCTCTTCCCTTACCTCTTTGGGACACTTCCTCAGAGCTATCTGAGAGGCTGCCTCCCAGGCTATAGTCCTCAGTAAAGTCCTCGAACAAAACATAACTCTCAACTTTTAGATTGTGTAGTATTTTTTCCTGTTGACAAGTACTTGTTGGGATATCTTGGCCAAATTTTACAAGACCAGTAAATTTATTCTTGTTTTAATCAATGTGAGTATAGAAAGAATTACATTTATGAACTATATATTTCAGAACTAACAACATATTACTGTTGCTTTCATTTATTCTAGGATATATTATAAATGTAAATTATCATAAAATGTAACAGTAGATACATATTTGTGAGTATGAAATACTTTTTTCCATTATTTGTTGAATATAAAAGATGAACATTCATCAAAGACACCATTCAGGTTATCTGATGAGTAATTAACAGTCCACACTTAGAAACTTGAAGTTCCAGGGGGACACACCACTTAGAACGCCTATAAGGGTTATCTTTAGCACTTGCATAGGCAGATTATACAACACATCACAAACCACTGAAGAGGAAATTCTTCAATAATTCACAACACTGCTCATGTTAGAAAATTCTAGTATAGACTAAAAGGATCTTACCAACTCAGACACAGGCGCTTACACATTCATCCCAAACAAACGTTGTTTGTTTTATCCTCCATAACAAACAAGCAAGCACCACACTTCATTTTTATTAACTGTTCATATATTTAAATAGCGTTAGTAAGTTCCATCTTAGTCTAATCTTTTTTTTTTTTTTTTTTTACTTATAAAGGTTATAAATGAAGATCTTCTATTTCCTGAAGAGAGATTTAAAAACACAATCTCATATGCTCATACCATTTCTACACTGGTCACAGTACCTCTAAAAAAATCACTGGGATCTCTTTAAATAAGCTCTTTTCTGTCATTAGAGACTGTTAAGCTTTTCAGAGGTAATTCTCTATTCTTCAGCAGTATCTTTACATTTTTGTTCACCGTAACTCTATACAACGTAATAGTATACAATTTTTTTTTAATTAGAATACTATAATTCTCAGTAAACTAGCTAAGTAGAGAGTAAAAATACTCTGTACTCAAAACAGACACCACCACAGCAAGTTATTTTCCCCAATTGAAAACATTCTCTAGCTCAAATTGAAAACAAATGACATTCTGGAGCAGAATTTCTTTATTTTCTTTCTTTTAAAATCTGAAAACACATAGTGATGATGGGTTTTTGTCTATTACTCAAACTTTCCCTAAAATCCCAAATTCTCTCCTTAACGTTTGCCATCCGTGTTGTGCTGGATAGACATAGTGTAAATAACCACATGTAGTGATGTTAATGAAGAAACCAATAATCCTGTAATGAATTACTTCAAAAACAAACAAATAATAGGTCTTTCACACTTAAGCTGTTAACTTCTGTCAAGATGGTTAGTTTCCCTCTGAGGAAACACTGAACTGGCTAATCACGGTCTCCAAGAAGGACATTTTATGTTATGGTTCTTGAGATAGTTTGCTTGAGAATTTGGCATAGATACACTCCTTTAAAAATATGTATTTTACTTTTGTCGAAAACAATCAGCCTACATACTTCTCTTTTATTCTCATCAGGGATAATCAAGACACACTCAAAATAAGCCAATTTTTCAAAACACGTGAAAACATCCAGGGATAAAAGGATCAGTTTAAATGAGGAAAGACTGAGTCATTACTTAAAATGTTATGTTTAATTAAAAACAAAATATGTCTCTAAACTCAAAAATTTTAAGAGTTCAAACAAAATTAACTTAATGCAAAAACCTCATAATTAATTTATTAAGTGCCTACTACGTGATATCATGGAAGCAAAAAAACAGTGAATTAAAATAATCTAATTGTTTAAAATTCATGACAAATTAAAATAATACTGTTACCTTAATAAAAGCTTTTTAAAAATATTGGCTTTTGTTTTAAACCAAATATGAATTTATTTTCTGTACTTGGGCAGCTTCTTTGTTTGCTTATGTAAGTAGATTGGCTGGATTGTGGGTTAAGATTGTGGGTCTTAACGTTTACAGATGTTTACCCACTTATCAAAATAAACGGCTTAGAAAATAGAAACACTGATGCTACAATAAAAATCACAGGTCCCTTTAGATTTACAGACTCTTTTAGTAGTGAACCTCTGTGCTTATATCATGTACTCATAGGAAAGAATGGCCAGAATTAATATAATTAATTTTGCTGACTATCATGGGCCAGGCATTTAACAAATATTACTCTAGTTAACATGACTACGTTTTGTTATTGTTATTATTGTTAGGTTTGAACCATACGAAATCTTTACTTCTGAAGGTAAAAAATGGTTAAGTATTGAGACATCATTATCTCCACTGTACACAATATGACTCAGAGAGGTTTACATGGGCAGCTGGATCGCTTAGCTCATAAAAGGCTGGGCTGTAATTCAAACCTACTATCTTTGACACCAAAACACATCCTCCATCCAAACAGGAAAGAGGATCCTGTGACTTACTTTTGAAATTTTCATTTTCTATGTTTTTAGTTTCTCAATTATGGGGTGGGGGCAGGGAACATGTGGACAAAAACCTATGGAGATAAAAAGTTGAGATGTGATCATAACTTTTAGAGAATTCTAGTCTTTTTAGTGACTACTAGGACATGGCATGGTTGATTTCTATCTTATTTCCTTCCTCCATCAATTAAATACTTATTATTCCTACTCTTGCCAAACACTGGTCTAGATACTGTGGATATAAGTGTGGACAAACCAGTCAAAAATCTCTGTCCTGAAGAAATTTATATCCTAGTAGGGGGAGAGAGACCGTAAGCAAATAAGTAAAATACATATTCCAGATAATGGTAAATACTAGGAGAAAAGGAAAGCAGAGAAGGAGGATGGGAGCACTGGATTTGGAGGGAAACAATTTAAAACAGGGTCATCAAGGAAGATCTGAGAGGGTAACATTTGATCAGAGACTAAAAAAGAGAAGAGGCAGCAAGCACATGGAATCTGTATCAGGACATATTAGGCAGGGAACGGCAACTGTAAAGGCCCCGAGGCAGCAACCAGCTTGATACATATCAGGACAGTGTTCCTGAGACATCTATAGCAGATGAAGTCAGACAGTAAAGGGAGGTATAGCTGGAGGAGGTCCTGATCACTGAGGGCCTTATAATCCATTCTAAAGACATTGGCGGCCAATGGAAACAAGACATAATCTGATATACTTTAAAAGCATTACTCTGACTACTGTGTCGTGAACAGACCATAAACAGGTAATACCAAAGCAGGGAGACTGGCTAAGAAGTCATGTCAATAATGCAGGCTAATGATGCTTTTGTGGACCAGGGTGACGGAAATGGAGTCAGTGAGCAGTAGTCAATTAAAAAAAAAATTGAGTGTACTTTGAGGGGAGAACCCGTAGGATTTGCTGGTAGACTGGGTATATAAGGAAAACTGAGGAGACAAAAAAAAAGCAATACCTATAACTAAATCTGTCTTTTTGTACCAAATATGATGCTACTTTTCATATGATGGACGGGCACATTTTGCTTAACAGCACTGACCAAGGGAAAAATGTTACACTATTACACATCAAAAGAAACAAAGAAAAAATAGACTACCTGATTCACTAAGTGTTAAGGATAAACATTCATGTACCTTGGAAGAAACTTTCTTTAACATAGAGTAAAATTTTAATGCAAAAACCCATTCATTGGGGAAATGGACCAGCAGATATAATTTCATTAAAGAATGTACTACATGACTGAGAACTCCTTGAGCAAGGGTTTTTTGGCCTCAGCCTAGTCTATCATATCTAGTACATAGTAGGTGTTCAATGGTCTTTTGAAAAAAACTAATTGAATCCGAATTTTCCAAATAGAGGTCTCTTTGTTAGGAATTACATGTGTTACATGCATCTGAAATTTTCTGTATTCGCTCACATGACTATTTGTAGCTATGTCCTTATGTTTGTTTTTCAATGAATATATTATTCTTGTTTTAGAATTATCTGGATACAAGCCAGAAACAAAGAAGGTACACTATCACGCAGAATCATCTTTATCTTTTCTAGACTTACTCACGAGGGCAAGAAGTGTGGCTATGGCCTCCATAGAGCACCTTACACTGCAGGTGCCCACGGAACATTTGTTGCACTAAATTGAATAATGAAAATACCATTCCAAATGCAAATAAATAAAAACCCTTTACTTCTAGATAGTCTCTTCTATAAAGCGCCTTCATTCATGTGTTTGTTGGTTGCTTTCATTTGTTTTGTTTTGATTTCAGACTTTGTTTTAACCTGGGGTTGGTAAGAGTTCTCATAATTGGTCAGCAGGGCTAAACAAGCCTGAGGCTATCACTGACAAATTTAAGATGCAAATCTCACAGAAGGCAAAGAGTAAAGAGAAAAACAGAGTGAGTGCGGAGGGTAAAATAAAGGAATGTGAAAAAAAAAGAGAAAATGAAGTAATTTTACATCGGTGGTAGAATGGAATGAATTCTGCATCAGTCCTATAAGTTATGTATCTTGATCTAAATGTTAAAAGATCAACAGGTAGACACACACATGCAGACAAGAATTTTTCTAAATAAACCTTTTTAAAAATCAAAGTTTGGATTAGAAACCTAAAAGAAGTTACTGTACACTGCCCTACAGGTCTTCTAAGACGCTTTCAATCTAATGGAATGACATAATCATCAAAAGTCCTTAAATACAATATCCAGGAGTTTCTTAATTTGCAGATTCCCTTGAAGTAAGAAATGCATGCAAGGCCAAGTGCTGAGTTACAGACTGCTTAAGGTGGGAAGGGGACTGGCATCAAGTGGTCCTCTGCCCCAGGGAAGCCTACACAGAAACGATGATTTGCAGTAAACAGTAGAATTTGAGTATTTAGTCATCACACTGTCCACTACTGTCCAGATTTACAAAAGACACTACTGTCCACTACTGTGATCTGTGTCCAGATCACAAAAAACTCACTAATCAAGTGAGTCTGTAGATTAGCTGAGACCATGACATCCAGGTGTCGTCATATACCTGCCTCCAGTCAAGAGATAAGGCTGTCAATACCTGTGTCCTTAAACTGAGCCTTATGCAAACATTCTACGCACATTACCATCACCTACGTGTCAGCAAAAGGAAAAAGAGTATAAACGAGCATGAAGTCCCCACATACAGCCAGTCTCACATTTCTGCAATACATTTCTGCTTGCGGTACAGAGCTCCACTGGCCTAGAGCTGTAAGAAAGATGAAATGCAGCAAGAGATCCAAGCAGCTGCTGAATGCTGAGCTGAAGTGAGATGCCGGAAGCAGGATGAGTGACAGAGATCACTTAAGGGCACACAGGAGCCCAACGTCAACAGGGGCTGCACAGCTCTGGCATCCTGTGAAAAAGCAGTAGATGGACCAAACTGATGCGCACGCATCAGGAAGAAGTAGCTGACTCTAAGCAATGGTGCTGGGCAGGCTAGGAGGTGGACAGACATTGTGGCACACAGCAGCAGGCCCTGCAAACCGTTGCTATAGCCACAAACCAAAGGACAGTCTTCACATGTACACAGCGTCAAAAGGACCACTTTAGGTACACCCACACCCCCTGAGAGCAGTACTGCCATCACTGCCATCCAGTCATGAAAGGTCACTAATGCCAGCTGTTTGACAACACCTGGAATTAATGAATTACTAGACATATATTCAAAATGGAATGATTATTTCATTAACTTTGGACCGAAAAAAAAATCATATTTTGAAAACACCATAAATTCTAATAGAAAAACTTTTTTTTTAAAGTGTATAATGGGCTGTTATTATCACAGTGCTTCTATGGTAATAACTATGCTTCATTAAGATGCTTATTTGTTTTTAAACTATTAGTATCTCTCTGTTACACTGAATTTATTGAAGTAGCGTTAGAGATAATATTTGGGTTGAGTACAGGACAAAATTAGGAAGCTGCTCACAAGGTCAATACTAGGAAGTCAATACATTGCCTTGGAGAAAGAAAACACAGGACCAGAAGCTTTTTACAAAGAAGAGTTGTGAAACAACACAAAGTCCCTTAGGGTGACTGTGAGTTGGGGCAGAAAAATGTTGTGGTTGTAACTCAATGCTGAAGGTTTTTAAGAAAAAGAAAATAAAAGGACGTTTAGATATGAAATACACTTACCTGGGGTCTGACTTTTTCAGTAAGTTTTCCTGATATTTATTGAATTAAATGGGAGAAATGGCTTAAATGATAGCACAAAAGATACATATAAAGCACACGGAAGAATGTTTTGCCTGAGGTGTTGAAAGCTCTTGAATAAAACTAGTTCACAAAGAGAAGACGTGGAGCTCAGGCAAACAGTAGACATTTAGTAAACATTCCCTGAATGAATGAAGAAGCTGAGATAGTTTAGATACAAAGCAAGAGTGACCGGGGACCGGGGCCTCTTGAAAGCCAAAGGCCATTCTGAATGGAAACTAATACGCAGAGTTCAAGGAAAATGGGTCTTTCCGAAATCCCCGCTCTCTAGGTTCCACTGAATGGAAAGAACCGTCAATCTACTACAACTTCTGCTTTCTTCCTCCTCTGACAGCTGCTAGTCTTTCTACCTTTTTCCTCCAGAAGAGGCCAGGAAAGGGTACCCTGTTGTTGGTTCCTCGTTTCTTCCTCCGGTCAGGTCACCATGATGTTTTAATTCCCCCTCCCCATGTCTCTTTACAGTGGAGGGGAGGTAGACCTGTCCCTGCCAGGCTGGTCCTCAGGGATGGGACGGAATGTGCACCACACTGGCAGGGGAAGCATGCGATACGGTGTTCAAGGGATGCGTACACCACCGCGAAACGATGCCAGTCGAGGTGCTGGTGTTGGGGGGGCGCCCAGCAGGAAGGAATGGAGCGTGTGGCTGCACGGAGGAGTGCACTATGGGAATATGCCTTTAAGAGGATGTTAAAAGTTGTGGTGTTTCACCCTGATAACAAGGCTGTATATAGAAAGGATAGAGTTGGAAAGTGTGTGTGTCAAAGAAAAGACATGCAGTTTTGTGGATAAAATATAGTTTTGTAGTGAGGGTATGGTTTTGGTCAGGGGATATAATTGATTGGTCTTTGTGAGTTCCTAGATGTTGGATATATGTGTAACTTTGGGTTCTAACAGAGCTGGACAAAAAACACATTCCCTACCAGGCTATTCAGAGCTATGGCAAACTCTGAGGTAAAGAGAAAAGAGTACAGTCATTCAAATGTATAAATATATGAGGGTCTTTCTGAAAGACAGTACGCTAATAAACGGAGAGATTCCCACACAAGCCTATCACCACCATAATAAATATATCAGAAACATTTATGACCGTTTTATGTGCCACCTGTCTTACAGTAAGAATGATGGCCTGGGTGATCTTTCAAAGGATCTTCAAGTCTTAAAGTTTTCTGATATCATTCAATATTAAAAAGGTTAACCACCAAAAGACCGCATGGGTCTTAAAAAGAACACAAATGAGGCCTAATATATATATGACTCTGTGGCCACATCCACCCTAGGAAAATAAAGCAGACACTTGAAAAGTTTATTCATTGAGTTTAAGGAAAGGAACCAAGGCACTTTGGGCTCACTTATCAACTGGACATTTCTTTTGATCTCAATATTATGCTTAATTTCTCTAACATTTGGTGTGTGTAGATTCAGCATAACTATAGAGACAAATACTGTCTCAATTTGGGAAATCCCAGCGGTGAGATGAAACCCATATCATTGTGATTTCAAGAGAAGAGCTGTTTTCTGAGAAGTACTGATATAATTTCATTTCACTAAATTAATATAAGCTATAAGGCGAGACTGTCAGGGACTCTGTTTATATATTGACATTTACACACATTCACAGCAATCACCCTAAGCCAATATGTAGTATAGTGAAGAGTCCAATTCAGGTGAGAAAGACCACTTATTAAAACCCTGCTTGTAATCACCTAAGAATAAACATATTCCTCAGAGGATGACTTGCATACAGTGAGGTGTTAGTATTCTCCTAATTTCATTCAGTTATTTAAAGGTTCAGTCTCACCAGTGAATAATGCACAGGTTATTTCTTCTTCTTGATTCCCCTTCAGGAGAAGAATGTAAAAAGTCATATAAACATTTTGTTTGGGTGAAAGAGCTAATGAGTCCAAAATACTTGTAAAGATGATGCTTTCTGAATCACTGGGAAAGCTAAATGGCACATCTGCTTATTTGGTTAAAAAAAATCTCTTTATCTAATAAGACTGGCATCAGTGATTCGTAAAATTTCTTCAGTTCAAATTTTAGCTCAGAGGCAAGAGGGAGATGAATAGACCTACTAGGGCTTCCCTGGTGGCGCAGTGGTTGGGAATCCGCCTGCCAATGCAGGGGACACGGGTTCAAGCCCTGGTCCGGGAAGATCCCACATGCCACGGAGCAGCTGGGCCCATGCACCACAACTACTGAGCCTGCGCTCCAGGGCCCGCGAGCCACAACTACTGAGCCCACGTGCCACAACTACTGAAGCCTTCACGCCTAGAGCCCATGCTCCACAACAGGAGAAGCCACCGCAATGAGAAGCCTGCGCACCACGACAAAGAGTAGCCCCTGCTCGCCGCATCTAGAGAAAAGCCCACATACAGCAACGAAGACACAACACAGCCAAAAATAAAATAAATTAAAAAAAATAGAGCTACTAAATAAAATCCTCGACACAGCTATCCACCTTTCCACTGTAAATAATGACTGACTACTTCTAGCAAAGTTAGATCAGTGCGCTAGTAATCTAAATAGAGACTACAATTTAAGTGTCAGCTGTTCTGTACGACCAAAGAGGAAGAAGTCAGCAGAGGTGACTAGCAACTTGTGGTCTACAGTCATTTTTATTTATTTTTTTCTTTCTTTTTTTTTTTTTGCGGTACGCGGGCCTTTCACCGCCGTGGAGCACAGGCTCCGGACGCGCAGGCCCAGCAACCACGGCTCACGGGCCCAGCCGCTCCGCGGCATGTGGGATCCTCCCGGACCGGGGCACGAACCCGTGTCCCCTGCATCGGCAGGCGGACTCCCAACCACTGCGCCACCAGGGAAGCCCCATTTTCATTTCTTAAATAGCCTATATGTCTCCTTGACCTGAGAATTTCCAGGTTCTTTATTCTATAACATGAATACAATTTTTCAAAATTATATCTTACCAATGCTACCTACAGAATTAAAGCCTATGGGGATACTATTAGGTCATAATCTTTCCAGATAATGTTTAATTATCTGATGGATCATTTCTCTGAATTTGTTTTATACTTCTTTTCCCTTAATACTTCTGTTTTAAATATCCCTGTTTTACCATTCTTTTTCTGGAATGGCTTCTAGACAAGTGGCCTGTAGGAATTGTAGTTACCTATACTAAATTAAAAAAATAAGAATACAAAACTGCATAAACAATTGCAGCAAAATTAACACTTCTAAAACAGCCCTGAGTGAGAGAGGGGCATGGACTTATATACACTACCAAATGTAAAATAGATAGCTAGTGGGAAGCAGCCTCATAGCATAGGGAGATCAGCTCGGTGCTTTGTGACCACCTAGAGGGGTGGGATAGGGAGGGTGGGAGGGAGACACAAGAGGGAGGGGATATGGGGATATATGTACAGCTGATTCAATTTGTTATAAAGCAGAAACTAACACACCATTGTAAAGCAATTATACTCCAATTGCTTTTTTTTTGCGTTACGTGGGCCTCTCACTGTCGTGGCCTCTCCCGTTGTGGAGCACGGGCTCCGGATGCACGGGCCCAGCCGCTCCGCGGCATGTGGGACCTTCCCGGACCGGGGCACGAACCCGTGTCCCCTGCATCGGCAGGTGGACTCTCAACCACTGCGCCACCAGGGAAGCCCACTCCAATTGCTTTTTAACAAAGATGTTAAAAAAAAAAAAAAACAGCCCTGAGACCAAAAAGAAGAAAACTGACTGCAAATGTGTGTTTAGTATGTATGTGCAGAGGCACTGAGAAGATGCTGATAGAACTGCTGGCAATGACTCATATATGGAGCTAAGGGAACCTGGACAAATGAACTGAATGGAGATCAAGAATATATTAGAAAAGTGCATGAAAATCTAGGTTTAAAAGGCTGACAAATGCAGAATTTCATTGAAACCCAATTGAGACTACTGAAAGTTTTATTCTCATGCTCTGTTCTTGAATATAAGTTGTTTTCTAGACATACATATACCTTTTGTATTACCTTTTGACTGATATATTTAGAATTTGATATTATGATCCCAAACATTCATTACTAGTTTAAAATCACAATGTCCTTGAATATACCACATGTTGTCTATAGTTTAAAGACAGAGAAAAGAATATAATGTGAAGAAAAAATGGACAAAATCAGTACATATAATTAAAATAATAATGTACTTATAAAAAGAAAAGTAATTTTGTGTCTCAGAATAGACCTAGTTCCTAAACTTATTAGTTATTTGAAACAAATACTTTTCTTCCGAGATATATGTAACTCTGAGTTGGGATTTTCTATTTCGGGTTTAATCGTACCTTTCACATCTTCATCCTCAATTGTTGTATTTGAACTCTCAGTTGACTCCTGTTGAGAAGAAAACATATTTAAAGTTGCAAACAATGAATAGCTTGACTTTTGTTTTTCTCAAAAAATTGGCAAGTGATATACGTATCATGCAAAATTCTTCAGCAGGCTGTGCGCATATGCCGACATGCAAATGTACAAATATGTTAAGCGGTTTTGACAGAAATAAAATGTCAAATGCTGCAAACATTTCAAAAAGGGAGTACTCTGGTTGCCTAATCCCCGAAGCACGATAAATCAAGGTGATTTGTACAAGTAGTCAAAGTATGCAACTTATTTTAAGAGCTGTGTAAGGATGTGTTGTGTTACAGTGCCCCATAAGGTGTGCTTTCTCTAAGTATTTATGAGAAGTTGAATATACTAGCCTAATGAATTTGAACCTTAAAAAACAACATTTTTTATTCCCAATTAAGTAGTAATTAGTCCTTTCTCTGTGTAAGGCACTATATCAAGCAGTAAATTTGTAGGCTATTTATCAGCCTGACTTCTCTGTAGAGAGAAAAAGCGTTTCATTGAATCATTTGACGAAGAAGCTGAGATATGGTGAAAGTGCTTTCAAGAAGAATTTCCATGTTTGTGATCAGCACAATGGAATTATATGAATAATTTACTTTCAAGGAAAAAGCAGATTTTTTTCATTCATTTCTAAATTAGAAACTGGCTTTATTGATAAGAAACTTGCTCCCATAATGAAAAGACAAAGCTATTTCTCTGTAAAACTACAAATGAAGTTGCAGATTAATAAGCACAGTTAAAAGGACACTGTAACTGCCAGTATTAAGACACGTTCCTTAAAATGGTTGACAAATTTTTCCATTAATAATGTATTAATAAAATATTTCTAGCAAAGAAATTTAGTAATGTTCATAAGAAAGACACAATTTTCTACTTGGAATGATTAAAGGGTACTGCCAAAAAAAATTGGAAACTTCTAATCAATAGCTATGTGTTCAGCAATGAAAACAAATTTTGGAAAATGATGCAAACATTAGTCAGTGTACTTTCAGAGATTCAATATTAAAAAAGTGATCAATTTATACAACTGTAATATATAATATTTAACCCAAAGGGACAGACTAATTAAAGATATATCCAGAGCCTCCACAACATAAAACCAAAGCAGAGTCTTCATGCGTTTCTTAATGTGACCTAGTATTCAAATTTAAACTCAAGATGAGGATAAACCCATGCACTGTAAAAATAATTCATGTAAGCAGGAAATATCATGCAACAACTCTTACAAATGACATAGCTAGAATTATCGAAGTGTCCACTCCAGCTGCTATGCTTGGTCTTTCACTTGCTAACGATATTGAAAATAATTGTTCACATGTGTGATGCTCCTGACTACCTCGAGTCTTTTAGGGACTCAGAACATTGTAAGTGTCACGACTGTAAAATACATCTCATATTAAGGAACATAACACTTCATGTTTTTTTACTTTAGTAATTTTAATATTGACCAACTAAATGTTAGACCAGAGGAAATGTGTTTTCTAAGACTTTAACACTGTAGATAAGAGTAAGGAAAAGTAAGACCCATGACTATACTTAAAATTTGAGAAAAGTCTGATGAAGTATTTTTCCCTCCCCTTAGAGATATAATAATGAATGAGAAGTAACAAAGCAGAAAGATGGAATACGTTCGGGAACTGCCTCCTTTCACCCTACGGACATGTATACAAGTACTGTTATTTAGTTAACGTGCTATGCAAACAATTTACAATGGACAGGAAACATCATAGTCTTCTTTCAGGATAAGCAGTTACATGTCTGTTACTGAAATGCATATAATTAAACAAAAATAAACATACTTCACAAGAAGTGAAACTCTCTGATTATCCTCAAATCCATGCCAAACAACAAAAACACCACAAACAACAGGGAATTAAAAGAAAACAAAAAGCACACTATGACAACAGAATGAATAAAATTCAAAAGCAACATTAAATTTAAACAAATAACTATGAACTCAAGTTGATTTTTTTGAAGATAGTGGAATGATATAGCAAGAAATTCTAAAATTTCATGCAGAACACATCTAAAGTACAATGCAGACAGGCATGGGGGGGAAAACCAGATGGAATTGCTTAAGATACACAGTCATCTCGACATACAGACTTGTTAACTGCACTTTTACTGACTAATTGCACCATTCATTTCTCTTTCACAATGTCATTCATTTTTGTTTTCAAAGAAATATGTGTATAGTTCCAGATAAATTAGGCCCAAAAGAAAGTATGGTAGAAAAGGGTAAGGGTTTTCTTTCCTAATTTGAGATTATGAATTAATTTTGCTTTGAATATTTGATGAGATGTGTAATCTTATTAAAGCAAGATGATGTTGATTCTTTCTGAATACCTTGTTTCCATCAGGGTTGTGGATTACAGTAGTTTGGGGCTCCTGAGTGAGAACAAAATGGAGAAAGAAACAGTTCGCATCGGTAAGTACATTCTTAACTAGTGCAGGGACAGAGCAGAGTGAGCCAGCTGACACAACTAAATAGTGACAAGAGCTTAAGCAATGTTAACTACTGTCAGAGGTTGCAGCTGACAAGATCTCTGATGAAAGATCTCCCTGGTGAGTCCATGAGATACAGCACCTCAGTACCCAGCAGCAGCATGCACGAGACCTTATTCGTGATCAGTATACAGACAAGGCTTTGAAGTTTGGAGACCTAAAGAGGCACTTGCTGTTTCACAAAGTCCTATATCTTTAACAAACAGCCTGTTAATATCTGTCCCATAGAAAACTGGCCAAGGGCACTGGAGATTAGAACTTTCTGAGATGATCTCAAAGTCTTTGTGAAGATATTTTACAGCTGTATTAATTTGAGAACAAATTATGGTGTCACAATACACAGATAAATACCCTTGGAAAACCTAGAATCACTGGACAACACTTAAAAAAGGGCTATCCTAAAGAATGTATTTCACAAGTCCATAAGAAATTCTGAGAAACACTGAAAAGGTTCTAGAACTAATCATATAAACACTGTAATTTGAGACACAATGCTGTTAAATCCCATGTTAATTCATATATATATAAGAAATTTCTGTTTTATAGACTGACATGAAAGATTTGTTCGTAAAGTCATGTTTCTCCATGAAGAATATATTATTTTTCCTATTACTTTCTATTAGAAAACTGAAGAAATAGTCCCAAGCGGAAAATAACAGTCAAATAACTGATGTAAAAAACGATTCAGTGTCAATACATCAACGGCATGCTTGGCACTTTCATTATATGATGTCCTAGCAACTGGGAGTTACTGCAACCCATGGAGAATGCTCTTCAATCATAAGCACTCTGCCCACTAGACTATCTCATCTCCACTACACTTTATGCTGAGTACTTAGAAAGCATATTTACTGCCGTCCTTCTTCCCTTCCCTGGCTGGAGGTATGATCAACACTGTCTTTTTTTGCTAGTAAGTAACCTGCTATCTTGATGTGTCCTTCCTTTAAATGTTTTTAAATTGAGCCTTCTGGTTAACTCTAGTGGGACAATCTCCCTAACATTTTCCATTCATCTGAAATTAACAGTACACAGGACAGTAAAAAACCATTAACATTTCTGAAACTCATAAATCAAAACATGGAATAATTTGGGGAAAACATTATGGAACTAAGAACACTGAATGCCAGTATTCAAACCTTGAATTTCAACATAATATGGTCTCAAAGTGTTAAACTGATTGAGTTGTTAATAGTGTGAATTTGATAGAAATGGAAAAAACTGATTCCCATTGATAATTCAAAGCTCTGTGCTATGCAATTTCATCCTTTGGATTAAAGTGAAACAGTGATAATTTAATTTAAAACACAACAAACAAAAAGCTTTAAATTATCCAGTGCCTCTTTATCTCAGAAAGTGAGGTCTTACAAAGCCCTGCTGTCATAATAAGAGAGAAACAGGAACTCTGAATAAGGTCCACATTTACTTTTGTCTGGCAGTAATCCTCTTAGCTCTCCTTGATGTCAACAGTTGCGTCAGGAGAAGAAGAAACCACTCTTTGCATATCTAGAGCTATCATCAAAAGAAGAGCTAAGAGCAACCAAAGCGCATTCTACGGTATTTCTAAGGCAGCATGCAACACTTTTAACTGAAGACCACAGCTATCGTCAGTACAATGGTCAACAATGAAATGAGGTCATCTCATGTTAGAAACACACTGTTTGACAACTACCTTAACAAAAAGAAAAGAACTTTTCTCATATCTTAGAAAGCAAAAACAAGAACAAAATCCAAAAAAATAAAAATAAAAAATGTATGTATCTATATAGTGAAAGCAAATGAGAGAAACACCAAAAACAGTAAAGAACTTAAGAAGGGTTACAAAGAGTCCAGGTATACCAGCGCCGGGGTAGGAATATTTTCTTTGGGGCTGGTTACCACGTTGGCTTTGTTGTTTATCTGTAGGTATGCAGAAAATAGAAACAGAGATGCCTTAAACCCCTCGGTAGCCAATGTCTCTATACACAGCATGTCTATGTGGAGATATAGACATGAAAATAAAGAGCCACTGAAGATGAATGTGAAAGACACGGTGATGACTGACAGGAATGACGATCAATTCTAGTCTCCGATGGTCACACCCGGGCTAGGACTGTGTCTGTGATGGTGGAATGACAAAACGGACTTGGCTGCTTTGGCTGTGCCACCTTAGCAAACAGACAAAGAGCTGCTTCAACGGAGCTCAAATCAAGTGTCAGAGTATGAAATAAATGTAAACATTTTCATACTCTGCAGGTTGGATTCTGTTCCCCAGCTTCCAATTTTCATTGTTATGAATACATTCCTTTTTTCATTTGATCCTTGAGCCTGGAGTCACACATAGACTGTCTTTCTCTGGGCAGCCATCATCATTTTGTTTAGTAGGAATCAAATTAAAAACTTAGGTCTTCCGATGACATGCAGGCTTTATAGTAAAATATCTTAACATGATAAGTCTGGGTCTCCTTTAAAAAATACATCTTCAATTATAAATGAGCAAATCGAACTCCTTACTATATTCTGGATGCAAAATGACTTTATTTTTCACAATTGTTTGAGAGGAAAACACTATGTATTCTATCAAATTACTGCTATTGTTGAAGACTATTTGGTAATACCATTCCCTTGCTTTAACATAATTGGTTTTGACCTTAAAGAAAGATCATTATCACTATGGAAGCCACTCTGAAAACAACTCAGAGGGTCAATAAGTATTGTAATGGCCCAGAGAAGACTTTGTTGACAAGTGGCAACTTGAAACTACAATTGAGTTTGGTTACTAAAGAATCAGAGACTGAAAAGTAATACTCAACATTCATTTAAACTCATGCATGACATTGTGATTATCAAACAAATATAAATTAACATTCATTTTCTTGCACTATATTATCTAGTTGTTTTCTTTACATATTATTATCTAAAAAATACATCCCATAATTTCAGTATAAATGTACTTAAGGACTTAAAGAGAAAAACATTCTGCATAAAATAAATGAATACCAAATGAATATTTATAAGCAATTACACAAATTTAATTGTTTAGACTTTCTAAGCATTCTTTTCTTTCATATTTTATACCTACAGATCACACTGAAACTGACACTGAGAGGAAGACAGAAGGTCCAAAAAATTAACTTGGGTACGTAATAATTTGCTTTTCTATTCATTCCTATTTGTGTGACTATTTGGTACCAGTATTATTTAAATACACTATAACACTGCGCTCAGTGACATGCAAGAAAAGAGAGAAAACTTGGTGCCCTTTACTGGAAAACTCTTTAAATATTAGACCATCAATCTATGTTTCGAGGATAGTTTAAAATTTTTCTTTAAATAGAAGTGTGCAGAATTTAACATAAAATTTGTGCAATAGCCAAAAAGATAAGAGATAATGGAGTTTATTAAAGAAGGGTCAAAATTCAGTATTCACTTTAGTACAGAATATATGAGAAAAGAGGAGGGACACACATGCAAATAATTTCCTATTCAGGAAGAGTGCTTGGCAAAACACAGCTGACTTCTTATCAAATGATCAGAAGTGTTTAAGATTAAAGCCCACAGGTATTTAATATAATCCATCTAGTTTGTATCAGTGATTGCAAAGAATGAAAGAGGAATATACTGAGATCTTTTCTGTTCTGAGATATGAGACTTGATTTTTTTCCCTAGGTTGTGGTTGCCAAGAACTGCTTTATTTTAGTGGAAATATCTCACGGGCATACCTACGCACACAAACATAACCGTATAAGCGCACACACATCAACACACACGTTCCCACACACGTTCACACACAGATACACAGCATACACACACTGTCGTCTCTTCCAAATGAAGGTCATTCTGGCTGGATGAGCCATCCTTTATTGTTAGGCATGGCAAATATGAATTAAATGAGTATGTCCCTCAACCATCACTTTTACTTGTGTTTAAATGTACAGTTAAAAACATTTTGGTTAAAGTTTAGCTTAATGATTTTTTTACTGTAGAAAATCTTTTGAAGGTATTTGTAATATTGATTAATTTAAAATAACAGGAGAATTTCTAGGTAAAAGGCTAGGAGGACTTCCTTTTAAAGAATCAGGTATCAAGTATGGGCTCAACCACAGCTGTCTTTTAAATATACAAGAGCTCTGGCACTTCTGTTTGTGAAATGTATTTATTTTATATTATGGAAGCAGAGTATTTTTATTTAAAAAATTAAATGAAACCAAATATTTAAATTATGCGCTGAACTATTCTTATGTTATAAGAATAATAAGAATAAGGCATGGGCAAGATATTCTTATTTTTCAGGTGTTGAGCTCATTCAGTTTTAAGGTTAATAAATATTTTTTCCAAAGGTGCTTAACTTGGATGAATCCTTGTAAGATCACTTTCACACAATTTATAAAACTCCATGGTGGATGCATTCTGGTTTATCTGGACTAAGAATCACTCCTATCTTAGTAATCATGATCACCATTTAAAAATAATCCTATAGTGTTCCTTCACTTTTCACAATAATTATAGACATTAATTATGTCATGGTTTCTTCAGTTTTAGGAGAAAACTGCACTTTTTTAATAGCATATGGATGACGGTATAAACTTTTTACATATTTCAAAAATTCCATTTCAAAGAAAAACAATAATATTTGAACATGGGCACTGTGTTTGATAGTTAATTAACATTAACCTGTAATGATCCTATACTTTCTCCACTTACACTAACTTAGGCAAATAAGACTGTTCTATTCCTAAGTATGAATTTTCACAGGAGGAGAAATCTGGCAGATAGAGATCCTCACCATCATCTGAACACTCGAACTGGACTTCCTTTTCTGAATTGACCAGTCAAAGAGAAAGGAAAAGAAACAAAATATGACCGGTTGAATTTTTAAAGTATCAAAGCATGGAGCACAGAATAATTTTGTCTTTAAAGGTGAACTATAAGTTGACTGGAAGAAAAAAGTTCTGGAAATGTTTCTTTCTATATAAGGATAGTAGTAAAAATAAATGTCTCAATAGAAACTGTGAGCTCTGTATCACCAAACAATACAGAAAAACACAAGGGAATAAAACATTTGGAAAATTTAAAATATCACATTTCCACCAATGTTACATTGGGAAAAAAGCAGACATCAACAGTCATTACTGAACTTTAAGTTGAATAAACTAAGCAGAAGGAAGAGAATATTACAGGTTGAGGACAGGAATTAATCAAAGGTAAATGCCAACCTAACGGGAATCACAAGTGCATGGTCACCATAGCTCTGGAAATTCCCAAATCACACACAGACAGGTGCTGAAGAAATGACTGGGCGTGAACATGAGAAGTGACAGATGATTTTCTAAGTTATATATTCAAAATGAACTGACCACTTGACTTTGGGTCAAGTTTAAATGTTAGAAAGTTAATTAATTCCCAAGAACGTTGAAGTGTTCATGAGGAATGTAGGTGTCTGCCAGTGGAAGAGAAAGAAAAGGATTAAAGAAATAAAACATCAAGGTAATACTCTGGAAAGATAACAAACACAATGCATGTATAAGGTTATATTCAATCAAAGGTAAATTCCTATGAAACAAAACAGGATCAGTAGAAAATAAGCTGTACTATTTTGTTTAGAAATCCAAGAAAGTCAAAATATTCTGCCATTATCTTTCTTGGAAAATTTTTCTAATTATTTGTTCAGGATATTCATGTTAAGTCTGTCTCAATACCTTATGATAGAAGAACAGGAACAATTAAGACCTTTATAAAAACTGCCCAAGCAGGGAAATATAGTTCATTTGAATTTTGATTTCCTAGACTCAATGATTTGATTTTTCCCCCCCATGGGCTATAAATTTCAGCAGCCTTCAAGAACATAGCGTAACTATTTGGAAAAGCATTTGGTTTTCAGGGATTTTCAGGTCACCATGACAGTTTGAGGATGTAGTAAAACAGAGAGGATTTAGACGTTCAGTTTCTATGGTAACTCCATATAAAGTCTTATTTTGTCATGATTATTTAATATATAATAAGTAGAAAAAATGCAGCTTTTCTTGGTATAAATATTAGTCATTCCTGTACATTAAATTATTTTATATTTCAACCTGCATCCTTTATCAGGAACTATAAAAAGTATAAGCTGCAATGACTTAGAACTTATATTTAACATTTAAAAATAATCCAGCATCTGAAAGTCAGAAATGAGTTTAGGAGCACCTGTTTAACTTACCTTTACTCCATCTGGTTTCTTCAACAAACTCTTGGCTGCTGCAAAACGAGAGTAAAATCAGTTTAGTGAGTTATCCATAGAAACCGATAGCCAGGCAACAAAACAGGTTATTGTTTCCTTCTACCACCTTTACTGATTTATGGCCAACATATGCCAAGTTATCAAGGTCACATTGATGAGCGCGAGCTTACAGGACATTGAAATACAGTATCACTTTTCTTGGTCTTGCCACATCAAATTTAGAACTAAATTCTTATTTAGTTCATTGAATATAATTGGACACTTTGCCACTTATATTATTGGACTTTATTTCACTGTTGGCTGTGAAAAGGATACTGGAACTTTAACTGGACTATGCTTTTGTAATCCAGAAAGTTGATTTCAAGTCTTTAGACATCAGCTCACAGATTGTATTACATGTTCATTCACACCAAAAGTATCAGTTCTGCCACTTAAGTCCCTCTTCCTAGAGGTTTAAAACTCATTTGTGACAATTTTCTCTGGCTAAATAACATTCTTTTTAATAAATATATATTTGAAATCAGATAATTTCATTTTTACAAAAATATTAATAACTATACTTAAAATGAAATGGTATATTATTGACCTAGAGCAAATTTTTTAAATGCTTAGCATATGACCTTTAAAAAAAGGTATTATATATTTTCTTATACTTCAAAATCAGAATACAAAGGTCATAGACAAAAGCCTTTTACACTGAAAAATTAAAAATCATAAAATTTGAGGCGAGATAGAAAACAAAATGAAATCTTCAAGTAAATCAGAGAACTCCTAAAGTACATGGTCTTACATGAAATTTTACTTTTTTGGAGGGAGCTTTTAGCATTCCTTCTGTTACTGAACTCCTTGAGTATATTAAAAAGTGAAGTGAAAAATATACTTATGAATGGGTACATACACGGTGAACAGATTATGTAACTGTCAACGACAATTAGTAGATCAAGTGTAGAACATCCACAAACATGTAGGACAAAGTACACACTTATGCTTCCATTTAATGTTAATTATATATATATAGTTATTTAAGTACATCAGAATAGAATTTGGTATCTGAAATGGAAATACCTAGCTATAATAGAACTGCATGAACATGTAATTTCCTGACATCTGTTTGATTTGGGCCATTATTTTGATAGCACTTTGATAAATTTTCAATTTATTTAAAAGATACAAAAATGTTAATTTTATTTAGTCTTTAGCAACAAAGCTATTAATTTATTATTAATAAGGCTGTAAGAAATAGTAGCCTTAGCTATAATACTGTGTACCTGGAGCTAAGAAGCAATATTAAGTAAATCCTGTGGCAGTTAATAGGTTAGAAAGCAAACTCAGAATAATTGGAATTGCAATAGCAAGCGAAGAGAAGACAATGATTCAGGGTAAGCAGGGATTTGGCCTGAGAGATGCAGAAATGTCCCTTTTGCTTACTATTCACCTTACCTCACAAGAAATACATTCCACATAACGGGAGAAAAGAAAAAATAAAAACAACTTTATAACCATATACTCATGGACAAGTTACTTTAAAGAGCATGTCTGGCAATGAAACAGAATGAATACTCAAAACTAAAATGCAATATCAACTATAAGATGTAACTGCATCTAATGTTATATCAGTTGGTTTTGAAATGACGGATAAAAAAAAGTTTGCTTTTCATGCTAAGACATTCAGAAACAATATCAAATCCACATATTAGTCGTGAGTTTTTAGTTTACACGATGATGACAAGGAAAATGTGAGGTAAAAAGCTTCTATACATGGGTACATATATTACTAAAGGCCCAATTTATGCGTGAGACTTCAACAAAATGTACAATCTTAATTCTGGAGATTTTTTCAAGTTAGTTTGTCATTAACAATACATACCATATAAATCATCCTACTTTTTAGTGATTCACTAATGACTGGGCCACAGTGAATATTAACTTATTTGAATATAGCATATATCAGTTAATATTTAATGAGATACTGAACTCACCCATATAAATGTCAACTATATTAATCAACTGTTCATAAAACAGGTAACTTGACAAAGGCAGTAACAAGATTTTACTACACCAAACAAATTGGACAAAATACATACAATTGACTAACACAGTCCCTCAGTCTGTAGTGTTACTCATTGTATTATCATTGTTGCTGTTTAACAGGTCAGTGGAAGCCTTTGGAAAGCCTCCTATGAACTCACATTATATACAATGGGAGACAAAAGGTGACCATTTAATAAAATGGTAAACAGTAACTAGAAATTGGTTGAGAAATTTGGAAAACATGATAATGATATGGATCATCACCTGACATCACTACAATACCCAGAAGTGAAGTATGTAGCAGGAATAAATTACTGAAGACATAGCTGGACAACTTGATGCTGCAGATCACTCTTATACAAACAGTAAGCAAAGTAAAAAGGTAGTATTTTTGGTATAATCGTCTGACAATTGTTCCAAGTTTAAACAGCCAAACAGTAAGCTTTACCAATGCAACAGTCTTGCTGCTTCAGTCCCTCTCCATACATGAGACTGATGAGCTTTTACCAAAATTTTAGTTTTGGAAACCTGATCCTTTGAGGTAACCTATCAAAAAAAGGAGTTCCAAAACTCAGTTTCTGGAAAAGGTATATACTTTATGTTGACTTTGGCAAGTCACTTCTACAATAAAGAAATAGTTTAGCTTTTTTCAGCCCATTATTTAAACAAACTTATTTTTACCAAGAAATCATTTCAAGGAACGTTTATTACTGTGGGGTAGGTTCTCTGTAAATTCTTGAGTTTAGATACCTTTGAAAGTTGTAATCATTCTTATAGCAGGCCAAGATACTACAGAACTGTACTTTCAAAAGAACTTAGGCCTAAGAGAATTGGGTTCCTCAATAATGGCCTTCTTCTAAAAATCTTGCTTACTGGGATTCCCTGAGAGAATGAGACAAAAACAAGAAACTATTCATAGTTATTACTTTATGAGATACCAATTAATTCTACGTTCAAAATGCTGAGCTTCCAGCTGAGGGGAGGACGTAGTTCCAAACTGTGTGCACCCCAGCAGGGGTGACAGAGGGGTTTCGTGTCCTGCTCCAGTGCTGACTAGAGGTGAGGCTGCCTGGGTGCCCTCGTGGAGAGTATAGTCACGGGCCTGACGCCTCTACGAGACAGCACCCAGGTAAGAGCCTCATGGCAGCCACAGGCGTGGGAGGAATCCATGGCATACATTTGCCATCCCCGAACAACAGTGTTTTTCTAATTATTAAAGAATTTAAAATTAAATTCCAAAAGAGATACCACAGAGGAGAGGAGGGGATCAAGAGCAGAGTTCTTAACGCGTGTACCTGAAAAGTTCCTCGTAGCCAGCATAGTGGTCAAGATGGCACCCTGTCAGGGCGATAAGAACACGAAATTAATGCTGCCTTTGCAAATCACTGGCCTAACAAAGAAGCAGTGTTTGACAGTAAGTCTTCTCCTAGCCTTACTTTCAGTCAGGGCATTTTTGTCTGTTTTTGTTTTTGGTTTCCTGAGAGTAGCAGGCCTATGTTTCTCATAATGCTGGGACCACCCTTGTGGGTGCGGCCAGATTCCAGTTATTAACCTGCACAGCTGTTTTCCACTGAAGGGAGGGACCATGGCACGCATGGCCAGTGATCCTAGCTCTTCATCGTAGCTGTAATTCCAGTGTAGATTCCATTTCCCAAAGACCCAGAAGAAGAGTACTGAGGCTTACACATTTAAAAGCCTTTGCTCTGTTCTTCACACAGAATCTCACTGCTCACGCTGCCAAATCTCCCTCCTCACAAAAGTGGAAACGTTCTTACCTTCAGTTTTCTTCTGGCATTGAATTTCTTCAAGCAGTCAACAGTCTCCTGTCTGTGCATCATGGAAGCAACAGTAGAACGTTGCTGGAAGAGGAGAAAAATAAACTTAATTGAGGATGTTTAAAAGATATTCATTCCTTAACTTCATCAAATTTTTATTAATGGTGCCTGCATCCATCTGACAGACTTACAAGCACTCAACTGCAAGAGTTTCCTAATAATGAATTTTGCCAAGACTATTTGTAAGACAAATTTTAAAGGAGAATGTATTTTTCATTTGCTCTCCTGAGATCTTCGGAGAACTGTCACTTACACAGATCCATGGGTGTTTCAGTGCCTCCGAGGCTGTGATACGCTTGGCAGGGTTGATAGTAAGCATTTTATTGATGAGGTCTTTGGCTTCAGGAGTCACTGTGTCCCACTCCGGTGATGGAAACTTTAAAAATATGTTTATAAAGGGTTTAAAAAATAGATACACTCAGTGGAACAGAGAAGAGCCAAATATACTAATAATTTCCTTAAGCAGTGAATTTCTTGTATAAGTTAAATTGTATCTACATATAGACAAACTGATGTAGATATATATATCCCCCCTCTATGTATATATCTATATATTAAGATATTGAGTGTAATTGATAAGGGACAAACATGTACACTAAATTGCCATAACTACTGATACATTCTTAAATTTGGAAAAATAAACTCAGTCTTCTAGTCCTCTCAAAGCGTATTTGCTTTGATATGAAAATTCAATTTTATGCAGCCTTTCGCGTAATTATGCAATTTTGCAAAAGTCAATAAAGCTGCGACATTGTCACATCATCATGCTACTATGCCAAGGTTCAAAATAATGTGTTACGCCCTTCCACAACTCATCAAGAGTAATAGCAGAGATAATAAAACAGCTTCAATTCCTGTTCCCAAACTGACCTATAAATTGTCGCTGTTTGGAGTGCAGCAGTGAGAAGAAATTTGAGACTACAGATTTGAGCCTCAGCAGGATTTCATTTTAACACTTCAAAAATGATAAATTTCACCAAAAGAAAGTTCATGAAATTTACTCTCATAACTTCTATTAGTAATCCGTTTGTATAGTAATAATATGATAAAGAGATTTATTCTAAATTTCTGTGTATAAATTTTTGTTGATAATTATGTAACCTCACTTTCACTTAATAAGCATATTTAGTAGAAATAATATTCTTGATAGGTTAAGAAAAATGTATATCGCATTAGTTTCTAAATAAACAAAATATCAGGTTCTTTTCTCAATTCATGAATTTTTATAGGCAATCTTGAGAAAAAAGGCATTGTCACTGTGCCTTAATGGACTTAAGTTAGTGCACTTTTAGTAGTCATAAAATGGGCAGTTTGTGATCCATTGGCAAAAGGAAACATAAGAAAAATGATATTGACTCTTTAATACTTGCAAATTTTTGCCAGTTTAACTTTAATTCCAGAAGTTTATTTTGGGCAGTTGTAAAAATTGCTAATCAGGAACTACTGAAGAAACACTCAACCCTGCTTCTTTATGATGTGCAGATCTTCTGATAGAAAATGAGGGGCTGGGTTCAACCTAGATAAAGGTGGGCCCTTTTCTTATTTTTCTAACTTTCACAAAGTCATTCCTTCACATTCACCAAGCAGTGCATTGCAGAGCTGTGTCTTCCCAGAGAGGTGCTTAGTTCTAGTCTGTAAAGATGGTGAATGTGCTAGCTTGGCCAGGTAAATTATAATCTGGTTTAATTATCATTAGTCTGGCTAAAATGGAATGCTTCAAAATTAAAGATTTCAAATACCTGTGATACACACATCCATCTGAATGTTACGTTTAGTCAGAAATGCATTGGGGAGGTCATGAGACCTGATATGATATAATACAGACTTCTCATAACTTTTCTCACAGCCACATTGAGCTTTTAACTTGTACACAGAAGGTGGACCCAATATTGCCTACCACTTAGCCCACTTAATAACACAGGAAGAGCATGTCCAGACCTTGCATTCTGACTTCCAGAGGACTGTGTGAGGTAAAACCAGAGGAGGTGGTAAATCATTTACAGACATATTTATCAAAGGAGAGAAAATTATACCAAAGAGCACAAAGTTAAGCCCTAAAGACAAAGTAGATAGGGTCTTGCTCTTCAGATACAGAACTTAATTCATACGCCTACTTTCAAATATTCTAATTGTAAATGAAATGTATTGGAATTGTGATTTTCAAATATTTTTCAATTGTGAAACCCATTCTTCATATCAAGGCTCTGAGAGAAGCCACTGGGTAAACAAAACAAACAGTCAAAACTGACAGAATGAAAAAAAAAAAAAAACTGACAGAATGGAACAATGTTCTATCTGATACATGGATCACTGCAAAGTATTGTTGGTATATAATTATGTGATAAGCATTTGAAAATATCGTTCAGCTAAACAGGTAGTAACCATTTCTAAAGCAAAAATCTTTTAATTTTTATATGTTTTAAAATGCACTAAGATCCAAATGCTTGGACAAGCAAGGTCCTTCCTTAGAGACTTCAAACTGTTTTCCTTTCAATCTTAGGAGATATTGAGCTAAAAGGAAACAGAAACTGGATATAGATGCTGTATTTCTTATTCTTTATCCCCCTTCCCCTAAGAGAGAGGAAAATAATAAGGGACATTATTGAAAATTATGGTTAAAATAGCAATGAAAAAAATCTGGTTCTTGGTCAATAAACAAAAAACCCTCGTCTAAAGCTGGATGAACATTTATTACATACATCATAAGCTCCAGCCTTGATCTGCTGATAGAGTCTGTGCTGGTCTTCATCCCAGAAGGGTGGATATCCAACCAGTAGAATGTAGAGAATGACCCCTGGAGGGAATGAGCATATTAACATAACGTTAAGTCACAGACAACAAGAAGTTAAACGTGGCAGATCCACAATGATATTAAGCCACACCCATTCAAAGAGGGGAAACTGGATTGTTGGTAAACTTCAGAGAGACATGCTCTGATCTACTCTGAAGTGTTCTGTGGAGGGTGAATGCTGTTCCCCCTATGCTCAAGAGCTCGGATAATGCGGCAGGTCCAATGCATGCACCAAAGAATTCTAAAGATGCACAGCAGGACAACGCTGAAGATGAAGCTCACCTGCCATCGTGGCTGACACATTTGGCCTCGCTGAACGCTGCCTATATATGATCTCTCTGCGCTTTTATCTATTTAGATACCATGTGATTTTAGTCACTTTGTAGGTTGACATTTAAAAACATAACGTGTTATTTATTTCCTTAGTCATTTTGCTGCTAATTAGGACATTTTGTAGAGCAGTTGTGCCCTGGTTATAGATTCATGCTCTAAATAGTCAGGGTCCCTGGGAGTGTGGATAACATATAAAGAGATGAAAATCCTTTTCTCTTTAATGACCTTAGTCTTCAAAAATAGAGTTTTTCAGTAAAACAACTAAACCAGTGTTACTACAGAAGAGTATATGTTACAAAGAAGGAAAAGTAAGAGGAAAGTGAAACTGTACATAAAATTCAAAGTATTAAATACTCAGCTTTAAGACAATTTGAGATCTTTTTCATAAATATCAATATGTAATTATTCACAAATTAATTTAATCAATACATGATTTAACTTTTAAATTAAAAATTCTTGCATTTGCTTGTTTTTAACTTGCCTTGAAATCATATCTGGGGTCTAAATTTCTCCCAGGACTGTCCTTTTTATCATCATATGTCCCTTCCTCTACTTTTGAAATACTTTATTACCCTGCTTAAGGTCTTCACTTTCTTTTCTAGCTCCTTGTCTTGGAGGAAGATCTGCCATTACTCTGACGTCTCCTGCTTTCGTTTCTCTTGCTGAGTCCCCTTAACTGGGGAAGCCTGGGAGAGGTGGTAAGACAGGTGATACATTGACTGAAGTGACTGAGTCTTTTTTATCCCTTTGCCAAAGCTGGTCTCTTCGTTTCCTTACCTTTATTCTGTTAGTGACACCTAGCCCTGCTCCTGTCCATCAGACTTGACATCTGTATACGATAAACACTGTTGCAGCTAAAATGGCTTTAAACAAGGGTTTATTCACCCTAGACTTTTCTAACCTGCTTCAGGAAGACTCAGTTCAAAAGCTGATCACTACTGGAATAAAGCATTTTAAGCAACATTCTTAAATAAAAACCCAACAAGGCTTTAAATTCAAGGTTTAAAGTTACTTCATCACAGTGGAGTTTAAAAAAAAAAAAAAAGGACAATGCAGAAAATCACAATATATTGGTACCTCACCTTCACAACATAAAAATATTTTTTCCATCACTACATTACAGACTCAATGTGCATTCATTTAAATTTATTTTCATATTTTTACTAACAGAGGCATCTAATGACAATGATAACAATGATGATGATGAGAGTCTGTGTTTGTGTTCTCAGGATGCAAGAAGAAAAGAGGATGCACCTAAGTAGTTTTAACCCTCTGCTATGGTTTAGGGGGTGAAGAAGAAAATCAGCTTTGTAACTGGAAGAGTCTATAGCAATTTTCTTTTTCTTTGTGAAAAATTATGGAGTAATTTCATTCAGTAACATAGCTTAATAACACAGGCTGCATTTAAAAATTTTTTTAAACATCTTTGTTGGAGTACAATTGCTTTACAATGTTGTGTTAGTTGCTGCTGTATAACAGAGTGAACCGGCTATATGTACATATACATCCCCATATCCCCTCCCTCTTGCGTCTCCCTCCCACCCTCCCTATCCCACCCCTCTAGGTGGTCACAAAGCACCGTGCAATGCAGCTGCTTCCCACTAGCAATCTATTTTACATTTGGTAGTGTATGTGTGTCAATGATACTCTCTCACTTCGTCCCAGCTCACCCTTCCCTTTCCCCGTGTCCTCAAGTCCATTCTCTTATAGTAATTTTTAATTAGACATTTTTCTAGTAAACATCTGGAGTTAGACTGTTATAAAATTATAAAGCAGACTCACAACTGTGACATTTAGCGTTCTGGACCTAGGCCTGGCCTGCTTCTGATGCTTTGTTCTTGTGCATTACATCTACTGGTAGACACTTGGTATGTACTTCTCTGGGAAGGGGAGGCTCACAGACAGTTCATTCCCCAAGAATCAGCAGCCACTATGTAGATAAGTGCTCATGATTTAATTGCTTGATTGAGGGATTTCTACGAAAAATGTACTTTTAATAAAATAATAGCATAAATATAGTAGATTTAAAAATACTTTCAGGCTGGAAGATTTAAAGAAAAGAGCTACATAGACATTACTGAGCAGACTGATGTGAAACTGTCAATGCCTATTTAAATAAACACTGTTTCAGTAAGCTTACTTTGCCTTGCTCATTACACTAGATTCCAAGGCATTTCTGGGTTATGTGCTTCTTTGTGGCTCTATTTTCTGAAAGTACAGAACAACGATGAGAGTAGTGGCATTAATAAGGATAATATTAGTAAATTTTATTGCAGATAACACTTGCTGAGCACTTACCCGTGCTTTACTGCATTACCTCATTTAATCTCTATACAATACTATGAGGTAGATGTTATTGCTCCCATTTTACAGATGAGGAAACAGAAGCCGAGAGTTTAAGTGACTTAATTGTTTGAGCCACAAGCAGCCTTGACAAAGTCATGTCTTAAACATCACCTGCAGCCACCTTTTCTTTACTTATGAACCTTAGCAAGAATGATCATTTTAAGTTTTAAATTGTTTGTGTTGTCTAATTAAGAGGCCTTGACTTTCACTAGGAAGGTTTCAATTCGGTTCTGCCTTAAATATTCCCTGCAGCCACATGTTCCTTTAGCTATGCACTTTAACTTGATTATTTTAAAGTTTTTGTTGTCTATTTGAGAGTTCTTGCCTCACTAATAAAAATCCAATTTACATTTTCCTCATAATCCTTACATTTTACTTTTCTCCTAGGTCAGAGAAAAAAAGATGGTACTAAGACATCTATAACTAAAGCACTAATATCTTTAAAAGCCAATCAAAGGGTCTTCATTTTCTTTGCAAGAACACTTCAGGGGGTGATGTGACCTCCAAATGTCAGACGTCTCTCCTGATGTTAGCCCTTCATGATCACTGCCTAGATATTTCATTAGGGGTTACAAAATAATAATGATATTCTAATTCTATTACACCTTCTTTAGTCTAAGAATAACTCACTTCATCAGCTGTTTGGTTACCCTGAGATATAGTTCATAGAGGAAAGACAGGGTAATTAATTTTTTCTGTCTTTATTAATCAGTTTTCAAAATAATGCCTTGGTTCCCCAGCATCCTCCAAAGGCTAGGATTTCTGATGCATTGAGACCATTACTATGAATGCATGGACTTAACCTTATTTGATGCTTCAATCCCTTACTGTTATTTTGCTTATTTATCCTCTAGTTATCCCATCTTTAACCAGCAGAAGACTCTTCAGTTTGGCTCCTGAGTCCTGTTAATACAAACTCTGTGGCCTTTAATAGTTTCCCTTCTTTCTGGTTATCACCAGATGCTCCTGGATAATCTTGTACTTTTCCTAATCCAGACTTGGAATCAGCCACTTCTATAAGGAATCCTGATTTCTTATAGTGGCAAACGGTATACAGAGACCAAGATTGGGTACCCTGAGGAGTGCTCTGCGGGAACTACACGCTTCTTCAACAAATAAATTGAGAAAGGAGGAAAGAGGAGTGAGAAGAGGGGCAGGGAGAGAGGAGCAGAACTTACAAATTAAAAGAGACTTAAGAGACCAAACTGATAGCAAAATTATGAGACAAGAGGGCAAATAGCAAAATTACTAGATATTTGATCATTTTAAGCAATTATTACATGACATTTAAAAATATTTCTATTATTGGACTTGACTTAAATAATCTTGGGGTGGAGGAATTAGCAGGGTGGTGAAGATGAAAGAAGATTAGCCATCAGTTCATTATACTACTATTCTCTCTACTTTGTGCAGAGAATTTTCCCTAACATTTTCCATGAAAAGTTTAAAAAACTGTTTTGACACGGTCTGCTTCCTATAACATTTTAAAAAATGGAAACTACCACTAGTTTTCATTATCTTATGTACATATTTGTGCTTGGGAGATGCTAGAGATGTTTGATGAATAGCAGTTGAGAAGCACTGATTACTGATTAGGTAGAAAGACTACATTATCAAGAACATTCAAAACTGAATTTTAATAAAAGCTAGAGTTAGAAAAATGATTGCACCTATAATCACATTAATGATTAAAACATTCTAAAGGCTGTTCTTATGGAAAAAGAGGTGAAGAAGCAATGCTGAGAAACTCTTGAGAAGTCAGTGGGAAGTTAATGGAGCAATCTAAGAAGGCACCCACTTCATCTTCTCAGAAAGCAAAGGGCATGGCATGAGCTTGCGTGCAAAATGCAGGCGGAGTTTGGAAATTAACTAGCGAGGGATAAGTATGGCTCCTTTTTAGCCCTTATGCAAAAATAAATAAATAAATAAATCACAATTCAAATAGGGAAAGTGTTCAACTAACACTCTGAGACCCACAGAGCCAATGATGGGTAGAACAAAGATCTAAAAGATCAAGGCCAGCAAGTTAGAAAATTATTTTTCCGATGATGAAAGCTATTTACACCATGTGGTAGGGGTGGCAAACCGACAGGCTTTCTGGCACCAGGCTGAGGAGAGAGCAGGTGCCTGCTGGGCGTGAGGTAGGCAGGAACCAGGGGAGAGCATGTGTCCGTTTGTCTGACAGGTACAGCGGCCATATAAGAACAAAAGCATCTTGTTATTAGCTCTTTCAATTACTTTAGAGAAGCCAGAAACTGATGGTTTCCAGAAAAAATCTTCCGATAATAAATTATAAAGATAAATGTTAACACCCTCCAAAATAAAAGGTCCAACTGTCTGGCCAAGATATCTGCAGACCACTTGTTTGCAACTTCTGCTCTACAGTGTAAGAATCCTAAGGTTTGCAGCCCTAAAGGAATTTGCAACTAGCTGAGTTATGCTGCCCAATGCTGGTGTACACCAAAATCACGTGGCAAACTTGTGAAAATGCAAATTCCTGAACTTCATCACAGAGAATCTTATTCAATGGCTCGTGGGTGGGTCCCAGAAAAGTTGTATTTTTGATAAGCACTCAGGTAGGTCACTTTGAAGCATGTGATCTGTGATCCACAGTTTGAAAAACATCAAGTCAGGGAAACCATAAATACTATATCTAGAGAAATGTCTGAAAGTGTGTAAGTTCAGAATAAGAGGATATTGGTAGAGACTGGGACTGGGAGTAAAGCTTCATGGGTTGAAGACTGATGAGGACGTGGGTCATAAGGGATGAGGGCAGATTGCCTTCTAAACGTGAGGCACACCAGGAATGGTCCAGTGTAAGTGCTGCAGAACTGGCTGGCAAGAGCAACAAATTGTCCAGTAGGCTTGTGATTTCAAAACGGTAAATACTTTCTCAAAAAGCTCTGGATGCTGACTTATGCCAGCTGAAATATGAAAAGGTTAAGGCTCAGAAATCACACAGTTGCTGGACCTAAATTGGCCAAGAAAGAAAAAAGAAATATATTCCATAATATTTCAAAGATTTGTCAAAAGTTACTGCACATTCTGTGATAGCCACTATATTATCACTCATAATTGTTCTGATAACTAATTCAGGTAGAGAAGTAGCAAGATAAGGGGTGTGCGCTATGTTTATAGACTTACATTTATTATTTTTTAAAGCCAAGATGTAGAAGGAAGTTCGGTTAAGAACCAGTGATTCAGTGACATCTATAAACATTTGCTCATCCCATCAGGGAATTATGAAACTAGCTATATATGCAAGAAAACTATCAAAATCAATTTACTGTTGTTAATGGCAGAACACAAGGCTATGTTCTTGCTTCACTAATGTCTATCATTTACTTTCCAGTAATGGACTAGTAGTTTTCAAAGCCCAGGTACAGGTCAGATTATATTCCGTGTGAGATCACAAAAGCAAGGTAATGGTGGTGAGTATTGGAAATTGCCTGTGTACAGACTACTGCATGTTTCTAATAAAAATAATGCACAGACTTCTTTGAGCCATTATACCAGTGCTGTGCTTCACTCTGTTCTGTGTCAACTGCCCAAAGACAGCCTTAGTGAGTGCTCATAGTTTAATTCACATAGAAGATTACCTGCCATTTTGCTAAACGGCTTATTCTGCATTTCTTTTATTATCTGGGTTATGTAATTTCTTACCACACTACCCAATGTCTAGCCTTGCAAAAGTAGTTATTCAATTGGCAAGAGCTAGTGCTGACGGATGGTTGAAAAAGAGCTGCTCTCAAGATATGCCATTACCTAAAAGCAGTAAAATAATGCGTATGTTACTTTGGTGGTTATTATGGGGATGGGGATGAGGAAAGGTGCACCATCTTATAAGTGAATTTAATTTAACTATCAAGACATATAATAAAATGGTAAAACAATATTCTAAACCCACAGCAGAGATTCAGAAATGTAACAAAAAGCAGAAGAATCCATTATGATGTTCCTGGCAGTGGGCAGTGGGGGGTTATTTGCCCCAAATATGTAATATTAGAATATCTAAGACATTGCTGTGGTTAGATGCATGATCCCAAGGCATTCTAGGCGTGCAATTAAAAGATACTACTATCTTTAAAGAAGATGGGAGCTGGTGGCAAATATATGCTTTAAATAGGGCATGGCTTGTCACAAAGGGATTTGGCTGCCTGTAAAAAAACACGTAAAAAGAAAAGAAATCAAAAAATACCTAGAAACAAATGACAATGACCCAAAACCTCTAGGATGCAGCAAAAGCAGTTCTAAGAGGGAAGTTTATAGCAATACAATCCTACCTCAAGAAACAAAAACACCTCAAATAAACAACCTAAACTTACACCTAAAGCAATTAGAGAAAGAACAAAAAATTCCCAAAGTTAGCAGAAGGAAAGAAATCATAAAGATCAGATCAGAAATAAATGAAAAAGAAATGAAGGAAATGATAGCAAAGATCAATAAAACTAAAAGCTGGTTCTTTGAGAAGATAAACAAAATTGATAAACCATTAGCCAGACTCATTAAGAAAAAAAGGGAGAAGACTCAAATCAATAGAATTAGAAATGAAAAAGGAGAGGTAACAACTGACACTGCAGAAATATAAAGGATCATGAGAGATTACTACAAGCAACTATATGCCAATAAAATGGACAACTTGGACGAAATGGACACATTCTTAGAAAAGTACAACCTTCCGAGACTGAACCAGGAAGAAATAGAAAATATAAACAGACCAATCACAAGCACTGAAATTGAGACTGTGATTAAAAATCGTCCAACAAAGAAAAGCCCAGGACCAGATGGCTTCACAGACGAACTCTATCAAACACTCAGAGAAGAGCTAACACCTATCCTTCTCAAACTCTTCCAAAATATAGCAGAGGAAGGAACACTCCCCAACTCATTCTGCAAGGCCACCATTACCCTGATACCAAAACCAGACAAAGATGTCACAAAGAACGAAAACTACAGGCCAATATCACTGATGAACATAGATGCAAAAATCCTCAACAAAATACTATCAAACAGAATCCAACAGCACATTAAAAGGATCATATACCATGATCAAGCTGGGTTTATTCCAGGCATGCAAGGATTCTTCAATATATGCAAATCTATCAATGTGATACACCATATTAACAAATTGAAGGATAAAGACCATATGATAATCTCAATAGATGCAGTAAAACCTTTTGACAAAATTCAACACCCAATTATGATAAAAACTCTCCAGAAAGTAGACATAGAGGGAACTTAGCTCAACATAATAAATGCCATATATGACAAACCCACAGCAAACATCATTCTCAATGGTGAAAAACTGAAACCATTTCCTCTAAAATCAGGAACAAGACAAGAATGCCCACTCTCACCACTATTATTCAACATAGTTTTGGAAGTTTTAGCCACAGCAATCAGAGAAGAAAAGGAAATAAAATGAATCCAAATTGGAAAAGAAAACGTAAAGCTGTCACTGTTTGCAGATGACATGATATTATATGTAGAGAATTCTAAAGATGCTACCAGAAAACTACTAGAGCTAATCAATGAATCTGGTAAAGTAGCAAGATACAAAATTAATGCACAGAAATCTCTTGCTTTCCTATACACTAATGTTGAAAAATCTGAAAGAGAAATTAAGGAAAGACTCCCATTTACCACTGCAACAAAAAGAATAAAACACCTAGGAATAAACCTACCTACCTAAGGAGACAAAAGACCTGTATACAGAAAAGTATAAGACACTGATGAAAGAAATTAAAGATGATACAAACAGATGGAGAGATATACCATGTTGTTCTTGGAATGGAAGAATCAACATTGTGAAAATGACTCTACTACCCAAAGCAATCTACAGATTCAATGCAATCCCTATCAAAGTACCAATGGCATGTCTCACAGAGACAGAATGAAAAATTTCACAATTTGTATGGAAACACAAAAGACACTGAATAGCCAAAGCAATCTTGAGAAAGAAAAACAGTGCTGAAGGAATCAGGCTCCCTGACTTCAGACTATACTACAAAGCTACAGTAATCAAGACAGTATGGTACTGGCACAGAAACAGAAATATAGATCAATGGAACAGGATAGAAAGCAAAGAGATAAACCCACACACATATGGTCACTGTATCTTTGATAAAGGAGGCAAGAATATACAATGAAGAGGACAGCCTCTTCAATAAGTGATGCTGGGAAAACTGGACAGCTACGTGTAAAAGAATGAAATTAGGACACTTCCTAACACCACACACAAAAATAAACTCAAAGTGGATAAAAGACCTAAATGTAAGGCCAGACACTATAAAACTCTTAGAGGAAAACATAGGCAGAACACTGTATGACATAAATCACAGCAAGATCCTTTTTGACCCACCTCTGAGAGAAATGGAAATAAAAACAAAAATAAACAAATGGGACCTAATGAAACTTAAAAGCTTCTGCACAGCAAAGGAAACCATAAACAAAACGAAAAGACAACCCTTAGAATGGGAGAAAATATTTGCAAACGAAGCAACGGACAAATGATTAACCTCCCAAATATACAAGAAGCTTATGCAGCTCAATATCAAAAAAACAAACAACCCAATCCAAAAATGGACAGAAGACCTAAATAGACATTTCTCTAAAGAAGATATACAGATTGCCAACAAACACATGAAAGAATGCTCAACATCACTAATCATTAGAGAAATGAAAATCAAAACTACAATGAGGTAGCACTTCACACTGGTCAGAATGGCCATCATCAAAAAGTCTACAAACAATAAATGCTGGAGAGGGTGTGGAGAAAAGAGAACCCTCTTGCACTGTTGGTGGGAATATAAATTGATACAGCCACTATGGAGAACAGTATGGAGGTTCCTTAAAAAACTACAAATAGAACTACCATATGACCCAGCAATCCCACTACTGGGCATATACCCTGAGAAAACCATAATTGAAAGAGAGTCATGTACCAAAATATTCATTGCAGCTCTATTTACAATAGCCAGGACATGGAAGCAACCTAAGTGTCCATCAACAGATGAATGGAGAAAGAAGATGTGGCACATATACACAATGGAATATTACTCATCCATAAAAAGAAACGAAATTGAGTTATTTGTAGTGAGGTGGATGGACCTAGAGTCTGTCATACAGAGTGAAGTAAGTCAGAAAGAGAAAAACAAATACCGTCTACTAACACATATATATGGAATCTAAAAAAAGCAAAAACAAAACATGGTTCTGATGAACCTAGGGACAGAACAAGAATAAAGACGCAGACACAGAGAATGGACTTGAGAACACGGGGAGGGGGAAGAGTAAGCTGTGACGAAGTGAGAGAGTAGCATTGACATATATACACTACCAAATGCAAAATAGATAGCTAGTGGGAAGCAGCTGCATGGCACAGGGAGATCAGCTTGGTGCTTTTTGACCACCTAGAGGGGTGGGATAGGGAGGGTGGGGACATGGGGATATATGTCTACATATAGCTGATTCACTTTGTTATACAGCAGAAACTAACACAACATAGTAAAGCAATTATACTCCAATAAAGATGTTAAAGAAAAAAAAAAAAAGAAAGGTAAGGATAGGATTGAGGAAAATGGAAGGTGGCTCTGCTTATGGCAAAACGGGCTGAAATCTGTGAGATGCCCTGTGGCTCTAAGTTTCTAGAGGCATTCATGAGGGTGTGTGTGTGTGTGTGTGTGTGTGTGTGTGTATACGCACATGGGGCACTTATGTTTGTATGTGTACATGCAGTATCTATCTAATATTTATTTACATTTTTCAAGAATCTGATATAGCTCAGACAACAAGGGGGGAAACAACTCTTCATCTATCTTTTTTCCCTCTTCCAGCCAAGTAAGTTAGAGCTTCAACCCTAGACATTACCTCACATTCACAGAAGTGAAATCCCATTATGACAAGATATGCCATTATTTTAAAAGGTTAGCTATACAAACTGTATTGTGGAAATGCACGCACACAGAAAATCCAAAAACAAGTGTACCCAAATTTACCAAAGTAATATTAAAATTGAGCACAGTGTGTTTAGTGAGTCTAAACCCTGATGATATGTCATAGTTGTTAAAAATGCAGCTGCCCACACTGAGCTCAGAGCCACTAAAGCAGAGAGGGCCCATGTAGGGGCTGGACAGTTCTATGTATTTAAGTTTCAGCACTGATTCTGCTCCACAACCAGGAAAGAATCTCTAGTACAAAATATCAGGGTTTCTTTGTTTTCTTTTTAAATTATCTGATATTCTTCAAGGCCAGTAACATTGATACATTGTAAAAAGTGTTTTCAAATGCAAGAACCAAATAAATGATTTAGTTAAGTTATTTAAATGAATGAGATATGATTCAGGAGCTGGAAGGTGGTCCATAATAACATCTTTTGCAACGTAAAAGGCGTGCAAGGAAAAAATTTAAAAGTGAACAAGTAAAGCAGAGAATTTAGTATTCAGGTGAGGGTATCATAATATTCAGCTGATGATCAGAACTACAATGCTGAATCATCTATTTAAACGTGTTCAGTCCCTCTCTTAAAGGCTACAGATCAGTTATCTAGAAACTTCATTTATAAAGAAACACTTTCTAATAATAATAGTAATAATAACTCACACTTATTTATTTTAAAAAATCCTCTCGGAAGTTCTAGGAGGTAAGTGCTATTATTATCTCCGTTTTTATAAGTGGAAGCTAGGGTACTGAGACTTGCCCTGGTTCTGACCCGTCTACACCACAGCCTCTCTCCAGTGCCAGGTCCGAGGGCCGCACTCTAGCCGCATCCAACCCCCCACCCCCTAACACATCTTCCAAAAGACCTATCTGCGTCTGCCTGTCTCTCAGGGTACTCTGCTCCTCTGAAAATTCATCAGCAGAAACGGATCTGTGATGGGGCTGATTTACTGCAAGGGAAATATTTGAGTTATCTGCCATTAACCTTTACATCTGAACAATAACATTTTGTGGCAATCCTCTAACCCAAAGGATTTTAGAGTTCTTGCTTAGGAAGTATTCTCAGGGAGGCAAGAGGAAGACAGAGCTTGGGGCACACCTAAGACCCTACCCTTTAATTAGGCTACAATTCCAACTTTTTAGGATAATAATAACTGTTTCCATTTTAAATTGCTTTACAAACTCTAAAACGTCTTCATTTAATGCACACCCTATTTGACCCTCATATAATTCTATGATGGTAAAATATTTCTGTTTTATAGGTAAAGAAGCCAACTCAGAGATATTGAGGAGATGGGGTTAGCAGGTGCAAAGCAAAGACTTGAACCCAGGCATTGCGACTCCAAACACTGTGCTCTTCTCACATCTGCCTTCCTAGGCATGGAGGTAACTCTAAGAGCCCAAGATGCACACAGTGAGATCAAACACCAAGTTGATGTAGTGTCAGGAACCTAGAGGGTTAGCTCCTGCCAATAACTCCAGCAGAAAAATTTTCAGAACACCCTGAAGTATCCCTTTTATTTCAGTCTCTCACCTATTTGAGGTATATGTTGACATGAAGAAATTCTGTTGGAAAAACTGTGGTGGAAATCCTCCCCATTCTATACCTTTGAGCGTGCATAGGCTACTTTTTGATTAGAGCTGGTTGTTAAAGGCCTAACTCGGAGCTCAGTCCCCACGGAACAGTCAATTACATTCCAAGATCCACTCTTTCCCTCTTAATCCCTGTTGATCATCTTGTGGTACAGACATGACATCTGTGCTAAGGGCTTCCCGGTGGAGGTGACAGGATGGGAGTATAAACCCCATGACCTCTGAGGGGGATTCTCTACGGCCCTGATCTCAAAGGGCCTCCCGGACCATGAGCTTTAACATCACCTGGGAACTTGTTAAAAATGCAAATGCTCCCGCCCCAGACCTCCTGAATCAGAAACAGCAACCTGCTTTTAACCGGCTCTCCACCTGACTGTGTTGTAGACTAAAGTTGGAGAATGATAACTCTAAACCGATTGCTAGAGAGCATCAACCTCAAATTTAACAGATACTATTTTTAATTATAACAATACTGGTGTACTGCAAAATCGGCATGAAAATGATTCCTTACCACACGCCCACATATCCACTGGCTTTCCATAAGGATCTTTGCGTAAAACTTCTGGAGAAAGATATCCAGGTGTGCCAGCAAAACCTAGGGGAAACAGATGTTAATGAATTAAAACCAACTTGACAAAACCAATATGAAGTGGCAAACTAAGGAGGAAACTTCTTTGGGCTTCTTTATCTGTTGATCTGTTTGTCAAGATAAAACAAGGATCTCAGAGAACTAAAATAATGTTGGACGAGTTTCTCTCCATAGCGGTATCAACACTAACCTGCCCTGCTTTGTAGCTTATTAGAAAAAACACATCTTTCTGCAGATATGAAAGCCAATCTATTGTGCTGCACAGTGTGTGTACTTCAGGCCATTTGGTCAGCAGTTCTGATTCTTGTTTACGTGTGAGTTAAAACTAAACCTGTGAAAAGAATCAGAACATCCTCCCCTACACCTGGAAAGAAATTAGGAGAAAATTGAAGATAGGGTTACAACTTTGCCAAAGATGATACTTCTCATGGTACCTACATAACTTTATTATGAGAGGTATTCACCTATAAAAGAGAAGGACCCAAAACGTGGATCCGGGGGACAAACTTAAAGCAAATTTTCAGTAAATATTTTTGGAAGTGAGGTGGTCTATACAGGGTGGGGGATGGCACTGAGAGTAACTGAAGAACTCACTAGGAGAAGGAATGAGTCCAAAATACATCAAAGAGCTCGCTCTGTACTAATAAATAATCAGTGTGTACTTATAACTGGCAACTAAAGAGAAGACTCAGGAACATTCAGATGAATCACTGTTGAACAAGTATCAGCTAGACTTAACTTAAGGGATGCGGTATGAGAAACTGGACGGCCAAAGAAAGTTTCCTATCGTATAAATCAGTGTGTCCAATAAGGTACACTTAAATGACAATTTATAGCTAGAATTTAGAGTAAAGTATTTCTTATTTCCAAAAATAATGGCTTTCAAATAAAAATATATACCTTAAAAAATACCAAAAATAACTATTCCTATTTGGAAGTTTTCTTTAAAGGCACATGAAAACTCGAAACTGTTCTTTAAAATGATATGTAATCAGGAATTCCTCCGACTACAGATCTCTGGTGAAGCACCTTATATATTTACTGTGACGCAAAGTGTCCAAGAAAGGAGCCTCTCCCCCATCTCCATGACAAATTTGTACTTAAAAACAAGCATATGTATAACAGCTGGTGACTTCTTTGAACAAAATTACATTAGAAAATGAGGCAATGGATTTTGGATATCACTTTTTCCCCTATTTTCATTACTTTTCCTTTCCTTGTTTGGTTTAGAGGAGGGTGGGGTAGACAATGAGAAGGGACTTCAAGAAAAGACCTGTAGGTTGTAGTTTAAGCTCTACACGGACCACAGTGGATCCACCTCTACCTCAAACTTTACTTGATAGAAACGTTTGCTCAGTAGTTGTGAAGTAGGAAGAATTACTGAGCAACGGTGGTGGTTCCCCTGAGTGAAGTTCAAGGAGTACCTGAAGGAGAGACGTGGAGTCCGCTCTTCTAAGGTAGGGTAGGCACAATAGTTTTCAAGAGCTACCCAGCGCTTCTCACTGCCATATACCTGCTCTCTCATTCCAACCATCCCTCTCTGACTCCTCCCAAATTGAGACACACAGGGAACCCAATGGGACACCGATGCCAGAGACCAGATTAAAGACCGAGGTCCCAGCTGGCTCTTTAAGTTCCTTTACCATCTGCTTCTCCCCTTCATTCACCCAACATGACTTCTTTCTACTTCTGAGCACTTAACCTAAAAATCTCTTTAAGGTCTCTTGAAGATAAACTTCTCATGCTCACCCTTGATGATACTTTTTCTGTTCCTTGTACTTTTTCTGTTCCTTGGACCTTCAATTTTTTGTTCTACCTTTACTCTAACAGAAGGTGGCTCTAAATTATTTCCATGTTAGAGATCTCTTTAGCTAACTACAGTTCTCAGTGGTTCTTTCTTACTCTGAATCTTGACTACCCTTTTATATGCAATCTGTACCCTCCTATCTAGAGTTGGTAAACTTTAATATATGTCTTAAATAACTCAGTAGAATACCTGGCCTGGAGCAGGAAATGTTAATGATATTGCATCTAGGTAGAAAAGATAGGGAAGTAAGTCACTGTGTAAGAAATGCAACAGGGCTTCCCTGGTGGCGCACTAGTTGGGAGTCTGCCTGCCGATGCAGGGGACGCAGGTTCGTGGGTTCGTGCCCCGGTCCGGGAATATCCCGCATGCCACGGAGCGGCTGGGCCCATGAGCCATGGCTGCTGGGCCTGCGTGTCCGGGGCCTGTGCTCTGCAGCGGGAGAGGCCACAACAGTGAGAGGCCCACGTACCGCAAAAAAAAAAAAAGAAACGCAACAATAATCTTAAGTGTAAATTATTACAAACCTCTTCTGGAGACTACAAATGCTAAGAGCACAACTATCATTTGAGCAGTCAGTGGGGTCCTTACTCCTAAGAATGGTGAAGCCTACATCTAAATGCACGAACATTAAAACAGTGCACTTATGCTACAATTCTCATGAATACAGAAATACTGAGGGTAAGATAAATTAGGTCTTCTTCAGCAGCAGATTAAACTCCTAAGAATCTAGTTTATGATGATATATGCTATCAACAGGAAACTTAATGAGAGCTTGCCTTCTTTACAGACAGCATTTCTCACTTTGAAAAACCAGTGGGAATATCAGAACAGATCAAACAAAGAGAAAACAGAATTACTTACAGTTGGAAATGTACCCATTGCAACATACTGCCATTAAAAAAACCCTTAACTTTAAAAAAAAGAGACATAATAGCAACCAAGCAAAATAATTCTTCCATGAAGTAAGATTATGGTAGTTATCCTTTTTTCCTGGCAGCAACAAAAAACCAGAAGTGTATTGAAGAGAGCATTCCCAGTCCCACAGGAGAAACAGGCTGTTCTCTTTGGTAAATTTCTAGCCTTCCTAACAGGTATGTTATAGGGTGTTACTTCTAGCCTTTTTGGCTAGTATTCAAATAGATCAGGGCTAGAAAGACAGAAGAAGTAACATGGGAAAAACAAACACTGGAACTCGAAAATGAGAAAAAAATAACCAAACTCAATAGACAGCTTCTATAATGGCTTGTATAGTTTCATTTTTCTTATTCGTAATAGACCTCTCACATTTATTGAAATAAAATTATGTAAAAGCCTGAAACTCTGGCATTATACATAATGAAGAAAGAGTTCTGCTCTTTTCTTATTAAAATAAAAAGGTTCCCCACTCAACACTTATATTTTAAAAGATAAAATTAATCAAACACGTGAGACTACGGCAGATGATACTGAATAAATATCAAAACAAGTCATTCATACTAAAATATGCTTTACTCTTAAAACCTAAAATATATCACACAATACCTCCAAAAGAAATGTAGTACATCATATGCCCAGTTTTCCTTCACTTAAGTAACCATGAGGATTCACTTGAACTTGTAGAATAAACTATTCTTTAAAAAAAAAGCTTAAAAAAAGCTAAAGAAAAAAATAAAAAAGAAACAAGTATTCTCTTAAGCTTAGAAACTATGTGTTTCTATACTTTTGAAATGCTGAATTTTCTTAGAACTTATAATGCACCTCTTAAAAGTCATTACCCTAATAGCTACCTTAGCAAGAACTTAACTGATATCACCATACTAAAGAGAAAATGGGAATTTTACTCCCCATCTGTCGTTTCTCTAGGACCAGCTTGCTATGAAAAATGAATTATCACAATTTGAAAATTTGTATACTTTTATATGGATGTTATTGCTTTCACTAGCCTGATATTTAGTCATTCACTCAACAACTTTCACTGTGTAGGCCAAGTACTGTGACATGTGTTTAATTCCAAGATGGTTTTGAAAACTTACTGAACAGCTTTCATAGCCCAGGCATTTTCCAATGCTCTACTCCACTTAGTCTCGTAACAGCCCCATAAAGGAGTGTTTATTATCTTCATCTACAAAAAGGATACTGACCTCACAGAGTTAAAGTGACTTGACCGATGGCAGGTAGCTATTAAGAATCAGAGCCAGGATATCAGCTGAAGTATTTTCATTCAAAAAGCAGAAACTTTTCACTACACACAGTCCCTCAAACAGCTTTTGATCTAGCGGAAGAGATAAAACATAGAGCCCCAAGCAAGAGAGATTTCAGGAGCTCAACTCCAATACTCTTGTAAGCATCATCTAAGTTGTCGATGTTAAATTGGAGCCTTGGTTCTGGTAATAAGGCTTCTGGCTTATTCCTGATATCCAATCATCATCTTGTACACAGTTCTGGCAATTACATCCCTGAGCCTAAGTCCCTCTTCTGGTATCTCGTGAAGAAGGGTCCTGCTTTGCTCTAGAAAGGACTAGAGTCCTGTCTTTGAACCCAATTTCCAGGACTCTGATTTCTTCTAAACAGATTCCCTTTAGAGTTCAGGGTTCCTGTCCTTTCTGCATGTTACCTGTAACTTGCTTTCTCCTACATACTCCTTAGTTCAAGCTGTCTTCATTCATAACTTGAACTACTGCATTAGCCTAACTGGTTCTTTGCCTTCAGGCTATCCTTAAAGCCATCCTCCACATTGCTACCAAAATCAACATTACTTAACATAAACCCAATTATGTCCTTCTCTGCTTAAATTTTTTTACCAGATCCCTGAAACTTCTAAGATAAATGCCAAATCCTTCAAAAGGACATAAAATCCTTTCCTAATTCATCAACTACCACTCATCTCAGTATACTTTATATACTTTAGCTATAACAAACTTATTGTTATTCCTGAGATAGAAAAAAATTGTTTTATGCCTCTGAGGTTTTGCATGTGCTGATCCCTCTATCTGGAATGCCTTTATCTCTATGCATACCAGTGAATAAAACTCCCATTCAGCCACTAGGAAGGCAGAAGCCTTACCCCAATCACTGAAACGTTCCCCAGAGGCAGAATTTCATGAGTCTTCTCTTGTGCTCCAGAGCACCTCATGCGTGCTGCTGATACAGGTGTCCTGACATTGCATGCTAAATACTTATTGATATAGAAGTATGAGCATCTCAAGGGGCAGGATCTCTTAATTTATGTATCTCCAGTGATCTGCTCTGCCCATTTCTGTGATAGCCCCACTACTTCCTGTTGGACCCCAACTCCTGTTATTGTATATTCTTTACCTGTGTCAACCATACTCTTTCCTATGATAAAAAGATGTTTCTGAATCTCAAATTTACAGAACTAATTCTAGGTCCTACCTTTCAGTTTGCAGTTAAAAGGAACAAGCTTATTTATATGTCAAAATATGACACACCAAATGCCAAATTTGGAGGTGTTAAACTCACCTGGTAGGTAAGGAGAGCCTTAATGTAAAAGGCAGTATTAAACTTGAGAAGTATCACAGACAAGGATACTGGTCAGGTACTACTGAAACAGGACAGGCAGCAGAAAATGAGGTCCTGAATTAGGCTGCCTTCAGAGAAGACAGGCAAGGGTGCCTCACCAGCCACTCCCATTAACTAGCTGGGGCAGATCAGAAAGACAAGGTGAATCCTGGGAGCTCTGTGTACATTTTAGTACATGTGTATGTTTAGGGATACAGAGAAGTATTTGCACAGAAAACAAAAGAAGTAAAGCACTTATTGAGCTCTCTTTGTATTTGTTGTTGTTTAGAGGAAAAGCAATTCAAAGTGAAGGGCATTTTAAAAATTTAATCTCAATACATTGAAAGTCAGAAAAGAAGTGAGACTGAGGCTCTCAGAGGTTATATTTTAGGACACTACGTGAAAAATGGGCTAATACTGGGAAATGGCAGAAAGAGAAGCATAAAATCAGTGGCTGAAATCATTTATTTTGGCTGAATATCAAAACAATCCATATGCCTAGTTAGAAATACTATAATTTAAATGTTTAGAGTTAATCTCTTCCTTAATTGCAAGGAAATGGAAATTTCATCATATAGAATTTTTGAAATTATCAAAATTGTAGAGAGTAAACTGGCACGTTGGAGAAATAGATGAGACGAAACACACACACATATACAGATATATAATATCATATATTATATAAATCTCTATATATACACTTTATAATATTTTTAAAACTTAAATTTGCTAATCACAAAGTATGTAAAATATTCTGCAAGTATTTCCTGAGCGCCTACTATTTACATAGGTGTTTTTAGCATCAAGTGAGGCTGTATGTGAACAATCAATGTTTTCTCAAATACTCTTCGACTACTGCAATCCTCCTTTTATTGATTGATTGACTGATTGATTGCGGTACGCAGGCCTCTCACTGTTGTGGCCTCTCCCGTTGTGGAGCACAGGCTCCGGACGTGCAGGCTCAGCGGCCACGGCTCACGGGCCCAGCCGCTCCGCGGCATGTGGGATCTTCCCGGGCCAGGGCATGAACCCGTGTCCCCTGCATCGGCAGGCGGACTCTCAATCACTGAGCCACCAGGGAAGCCCAATCCTCCTATTAATTCTCAGAACAGAATCCATTTTATTCATCCATCCTTGAAGAAAAAAGTCTATGTGTTATTGCTCTTCTATTCCCTTAAATTATTTTTAGATTATATATCCTTTAATGTCAGTAAAATCAGGTACATATAAAGGTCCAATATCTTAACATTAGTCAAGTTGTCAGAATGAACATTTCCATTCTATTTTGGTTAGGAAGTGGGATGTGACTGGAGCCAGAATAGTACAAGCAGCATGAGGTAGAGAGATCCTACTTACCAAACCACGCCTGCTGGTCTCCTTGAACTTCTATGGCTAAGCCAAAGTCTGCCAGTTTCACAGCTGCTCCCTTGGATTTGCTAGCTAAAAGCAAATTCTCAGGCTTTATTTAGAAAGAAAAAAGAGAGACTGAAGTGAGAACCTATTTTAAGTGACTATTCAAAACTAACATTTTATAAGGTTAGGAAAAAAAAAAAAGGCATGCACTGTCCTCTCTCCCGGAGACTGTCATTCCTAAATCCCAGGGAAAATATGGTTAGAAAATGATAACAAATGACCATGTGTGCAGGCTTCAGACAGATGCCTAAGTGTACTGGAGAGATACTGGGCTGAAGAGAGAATACGCTTGGGGAGCGATCAAATGAATGAGAGCACCTGTCTTGACCTGCTCACATGCTTCCAACGGCTGCTTGAGGTCCAGACTTGGCCACGGACATTGGCTTAGAAGCCTAACAGAGCACAGACATTTTCAGCAGAAGGAAACTTGGCAAAATGATAACAAGAGTTGGACCAATCTACAGACATTTGGCAAATGAAACTGTGCAAATTAAATCCTAGTTGACTTCAAGAGCTTGGACCCGAATGCAGTGATTTGGATTCCTCAATGTTTCCAAACAATTTCTGTACAAATTTTAGAGTTTTATTCTGAATTATGTATTAAAATTGCTGTCTTTAAGAATCTGTTTATTCTTAAAGGCAGAAAGAGTCTACTACTATTTGCCAAATGTTATAGTTGGATTTTTTTTCTTCGTAAGCCAGATTTAAAAACACAATTTATGTCTTCAAAGTATGATTCAAAGTATTACTTATATATTTGTTTTCACATCTCAGAATACTATAAGAAAGACACATTTTTATTTTCTTGGGTATTTATCGTTACTCAAGGACTAATAACTCAGTCTTGGAATAAGGCTGTGCCTACACCACTGTTTCCCAACCAGGGCATCGAGACACATTGGTACTTGGAAAATAAGCACCGTGGCAAAGTCTTGAATTTCCGTGGACTGCCTTTGTAGGTTTTAAGAAATGAAGGGAAAAGATGGTCAGGAAAAGGAGGCTGATTAATACGTACAGTACATCTATCATCCTTAGCTATGTGGATGAACGTATGTCTGGATTGGTACGTATATTTGGAAGAGTGGTTCATCTTCTTACCTTGGGATAAGACCCAGCAAATTTAGAGGTGTGTCTCAGACTCAAAAAAGTTGGGAAACAATGGTCTCTGCAAGTGTCAAAACGACTGTCTGAAAAATCTAAAAATTCAGTCAGTCAAATTGGTTTTGTTTATATGTTGACAAACAACTAATTTCAATTTTTTTCCCATGAAATTGGCTTCTTTTTTTCCTTACTGAATTAGTCAGTTCTGTTGGTTGTTTTGACCTTGGGTAAACACAGCCTAAACCAATATTTAATTTATTAATTAAGCCAGCCATGCAAATTAGCAAAGACTCATAACCAGAACTCAGAAGAAATCAGGTTAAGTCTACAAGAACTAGAGTGTAGGCAAGTAAGTTTTAATCAAGTACAAGACTTCTTCAGGCTATTGCTGCTCACTGCCATCAGATTCATCACTGTTATGACAATTGGTAATTGTAAGGACAACTTTGTAATTTTTTAGGGCTGATAGGGTTTTTACCTCAACACTAAATACATGATAATTTAATTTCGATGTTGGGATGATGAGGTCTCAAGTATATGAAAGATCTTCATACTAAAATAACTTTTAGTAAAATCTAACATTTGACATTATTTGGAACTCTTGTTCATCTATCAATATACTATAGTATCTAACCATGCTATATCATCAATATTTGATATTTTATTTTCACAACTAAAGTTTATGGTCCACTACACTCATGTACCTTTTACTTTAATTAAGAAGTGATTTCCAGCTATTAATTTATAGAATAAATGACTTGGAAAAAACCACATTAAACTGTAAGTGATAGTTTATTTCTCTGTAACCTTCATATTCAAAAGCATTGAGATGTCAGAGAGCTCTGCTAATACACATCTGTCCTAATTTGTCAAGCACAGACTCATTCAGGGAAAGAGTTCCAATCACTTTAGAAATCACAATCATTTTAGGTCTTTCAGATCTCAAGTGAGCAAATGCCAGTGTCATCAGTGAATAAACAATTTAATGTGCTTTCATTCTTATCGATAAATCAAAAAGATCTGGGCAGTGCTGTGTGCATTATGCCCTTAAACACCAGGTATCTGCCAATTCAGAAGAAAGGGAACACCTTAGAGTTTTATCATACATGGCCTGTTGAATGACTGGGGCAAATATTCATACCTAGAGATGACCTAGAAGACCTCTCTGTAGGGCCTTGTGAGTCATCCAGGAAATAATAAATCCATCTGGGATCAGTGTTTCACCTTATACCCGTGAAGACTGTTCAGCTGCAGTTATGCACAGGAAAAGGCTTGTCTATTTCAAGGCTACTGTATAGATTTAAAAATAAATAGCACTGAAATGGCTTCATGTTTAAGCATATCTTTTAGGCAAACCTAATATACAGAATTATGGAATGCAAACTGAAAAATTAGGATGATTATTGACTTTATTAAAAGATTACTTGCTTTATAAAGAAACATTAAAAGTATCACACACGTTTGATTTATATACAACTCTTTGGAATATATTTGTTTGAATAATCTTGTTACCATGTTCTGAAAGGATATGGAAGGCTTAATCACCAAGAATTTCTAAAGCAGCATTTAAACCAGGGCACCACACAGTTATTCTGATTTTCTTTAACTACTACCATTCATATAGCCTCCAACTTAAAAACATACTGCACTATAGAAGTTCATTGGCAAGTAAGGTAGTTCAGATTATGAATGTCCACAGAAATTAAGATAATATGTGGTTGTATTCCACAAAAGCTGAAACAGTAGAATCTCTCACCTAATCAGTGGCTACTTCTTTAGAAAGGATGACCTTTACATTCTTCACTGCTAATATTCTATTATTTTGATTTTCTAAAACAAACGAGAAAGGTGAGATCAGAAACTCAGGCCTTCCAACACAACTATGGCTGAACATGGGGCACAGCACTGTGAGAGAAACGGGCAGCACAATGATCTAGAAAGAGGGTGAAGGCCTGCATTTATTTCCTGGTCCTGACTGTTATTAACTATGTGGATTTGGGCAATTTAGACTCTTGAAGCTAATTAACTAATTCTTCATCTCACAAATGAACATTATAGATATATATTTTATCGCAAAACAGTATATATAAAATTATAAAATCCCACTGGATTTAATCACAGGGGCTCGTAAGGGACATTATATGCGTTAGTGATTAGCTATTATACTGCAGTGCAGCTGGCCATTTCAATGTGCATAACAATGAATATCTGTAATGAATGCTCATGACTTGAGAAATGTCTGTATTTCTAAATTAAGTGCAATCTATTATGTTAATATTTACACATTGAGATTATCTCTAAATTCTTATAATGCATCACTGTTTAGGTTGGTTTTAAAATAGATTCTACTGACATTCTCACACACAGGTTCCCTCCCCGCCCCATTGCTTCCTAATGATGCAGGATTTTCCACGACATCTGGTCTTAGTGTCAACAACCATTTATAGCATATCAGCTGTAACGAGCAGCAACTGTTTGCAAGTTTTGTTCTGTACTTCCATATGGATACAATGGCAACTACTTCCATTGTGATTTGGGATTTTCTTGAAACTGTCCAAGTATCTCAAAGTACGGAGGCAAGTTGCTGGAATCACTTTCAGAACTGGAAGAGACTTGGGAGATAAAATAATTCAAACCCCTCAGTTTGAGGTAGAGAGGCTCAAAATGATGAAGCAAGGACTTGAGGCCAGATTTCCTGATCCCTTCCTTTTAAAAGACGTGATACTGAGGAAGCTTCTCTGATGGTATAAAAATCATTCATTTTCTTTTATTTTCATTCATTTTCAAAAGGTAGTCTATTCAGCAGATATTTTTAGAAGAATTTAAAGTAGTCAAAAATATTTATTACCCATAATCAAATAAAACAAGGGGAAACATGAAAAAGACATAATTTTGATTTTGCTTCTCAAAAATCTCATAAACACATCATGAGGATTTCTAAATTAGCATGACCTTTATTGAGGAACTGATTCAGCAAAGGCGATGATCATCTTTAACATTAGTCACATTAACATCTTCAACATTAGTGATATCACAGATTTATCTGTGCACATACGTGATTATCTATCTAACCAATGAAACTCAAACATTCGTAAATTATAAGGGTAGTGAAATCATGTGTGCTTTACTTTTTTAAAAAAGCAAAACGTTTTTAATGAATATAATAAAACAGCAAGTTATTAGTTTTATTATTCTATATTATTTGATGCTTACATTCCCTTGGATATTAGCTTTTAAGAAGTAAAATTGTCTTTTAAAATTTCTTTCTTCTATTGGAAAGTCTCAGTATTTCAACATGAAGTTAATCAGTCAGTGCTTTGGTGCGTTTTCAGTCACTTCTCCTTTGCCAAAGAAGGTGTGAACAAAGCTCCTAGAAATCAACTAAATGAAATTTTGCATGAATTGAAAAGCCTGAATATCAGGCTCGCTCATGCGCATGGTGGAGGTCCTTTTGTGCACATGGTACAAGGGACTTTTGCTTTTATTTTCACATGGCATGGATACCTGAATTTATGTACTTAGCACGGGGAACTTCTAGCTGATGCATGCACTGTGAGTTTGTGATGAGGAAGTACTGTTTCTATCGTCATGCATATATGAGCAAGTTCGTAAGAATCACTCAGTATTCCATTCCTGTTTCTTGATCTGCCTCCGCATTAACAGCACACACTATCAAGTAGCTTGAAAGAACCCCAGTGGGACTTCCCCAATTAGCTGTTTCTCCACAGCCTGACATACACCAAGTACTCCATAAAGAAATACTAGAACGACTAAATGAATTATGGGATTTGTCACATGTATATAGTTTGTTTCTAGTATAGCTAGACATACATTATGTACAAGTGATGTGTTCTTTAAACATTTTTTTAAAAAGGTGGTTCTGAGAAAAGTGGAATAATTGTGATTTTATAATTATGCTAAATGTAGAATTCACTGTTTGATATATCTACTACCCATGGTGACAAAGGATTTACTGAATGCTTGTCAGATTCCCAGAAAATGAATTACTTTCTTTTCTGGTCATACATTTGATTTTATTGACATTTCTATGAAAGTGTTAAAAATCCCCCCACATCTCCAGAATTACTATCTTCATTTAAATATCTATATCTATTAACTATCCATTTATCTACCTACCTATCACTCTCATATCCATCTACCCGTCTAATGATTTTTCCATTAAACATTGTTTTTCAGGAGGTAGGCTTTCAGAAAGACAGTATTTTCCACTGAGGCAATTCACTGGTGCTGATTTGTTGCTAAAAGATTCAGTCGTATGTATGAAGCCTCCTATCCAGATAGCTGTTCATGAAGTAGTATAGTAACCATTTCTGATACACTCTGAACTGAAGAAATCTTACTACTTTGTGTGAAATGTTTACTTGAAAAAGCACAGCTATATTAACTGTCTCCTTTGACTTACTTCCTTCTGTCAACTGATTCACAGAAGTTGTATTCTCCCGGTTCTTAAATGAGACAACACAACTGACTTGATATGCCTTTATTTCCTGTGACATCGAAAGTTGTCACTTGTTACTGCAGCCTCTTTTCGACCTAATATATTTTTGCAGTGCTTGTCTGATGTACTTCCTTCTTTCTGGGACACACAGCACAGATACATTTTCCACATATATTTAAGTGATCTTTAATTCACCAGCCTGTACATTCAACACATACAAGGTCTGTTTGTTTTGCTCTGTAATATATGCCCACAGCCCAGACAGGGCCTTGGTAGGTGCTCAAGAAATGTTTGATTAATGTTTGTTCTTCTCTTTTGATACCTGAATTTTTAATCAGCAGAGTTCACAAATATCCAACACCACTCTTCATAAACAATCTATTTATAAGCACTCCAAAGTGACTATCCTGATGTGGCCTAAATTAAATGGGGCAAATCCATTTCGTTCTTCTTGATGCCTCATTTTCCAAAGGCTGTAGACAATGCCACCTTACTGATTTTCTAAATAGGACATCTTTGCTTTTTATACCAGTCTTTTGTCAAATTATGCTGCCCTCCTACTCTACATTAAATCTTAAATATGCCTTATTCTCTTATTCCTAATGAGATGAATTTTATATAGCTATGAAAATCCATAGGTGGGGATTATTTTAATCCCTTGACTCACTAAATTTAGACCCATTTTCCCAAATAATTCTTAATATTGCTAGCAAGATTATTTTACCGTCATTGTTCTGATCTATTCTTTGATCTCTATAATGGTTTTCAATTCAGTTATCTAACTGAATTGAGAAGTGGTAGTGATTAAGCTTGCAGACCCTGGAACCCAACTGCTTGGGCACAAATCCCATCTTACTAGCTGAGTGACCTTGAATAAGTTCTTTTACTCATGGCTGTTAAATCTCCCCTTAGGTAACATGGGGATGGTCATAGTGCCTTCCTCATGAAGTTGTTCTGAAGATTAATATGATGATACAGTACAGGGTATAACAGTAACTGCTTGACAAATGGCAGCTATGGCCATTTTTATTATTTAGGTTCTGCTTTGATTCAAACCCTCTCAAAGACTAGAGTCATATCCCTGAACTATAGTCCTATAATTATGTTAGCACTGCTGTATCTCCCCAATACTGCTTGAATCTACAGCAGTTGGCCTGACACTGAATGCACCTTAGACAAAGGTTGTGGTCCATGTATCCAACGGATACTGCCTGGTGCTGACTGACATGCTTCTGTTATGCCAACATCCCACCACCCTGAACTTTCTCCTGTTGCTGTGCCTGCTGTGCCTTGTCTCTAGGTCTCGGTAAGTTTCCATCTGGTGGATTCTACTGTCTAATAAGCCCCCAAGTGTGGCAGTTATTCAAATATTCAAACCGAGATCTGTATGCTATCACTGTATCAAAGAGGATATGTTTACCCTCTATTTTATTCAACATTAATTAACATACACAACAATCTGTTTTATTCAATGTTGTCCTTTCTATTACAAATGTGCTTTTGGTTGAACTTGATTCATTCCTAAATTAAAGGACTATGCTGCAAGTATTAACTAGGTATAAGGTCTCACATTAGGTACTGTAAAGGAACACAATACGTTAAATAGCTATTATCTTAGGAGGGATTTATAAACAAACTGTACAGTACTCCTATGCTCACAGGTGTCTGTGATAATGATGAAAAATGTAATACTTCCTGTGTTTTTATCTCACTGATACGGACAAGTTAAACTGCATGCCTGTAGTGTACATGAATTAACATACGAATCATGACAGGGAAACAAAAATATATGGCCCAACAGTAGTAAGGGCAATATTTTGATTAAAGCCTGAGAATAGGTTTCGGCAATTGATCTTTTTCGTTTTAATGTATCGGTAAATATGCTATTGCAAGTTGTATACTTATCAGACTATGCATGGCGGATATAAAAGACACAAATCAAAGCCAGTGACTGAGCACACTTAAGGTGTGCATAAGTTGTCTCTCACGCACAAGTTTGGGCCTCTCAGTATATTTATGTCACGGCCTACTGAAACAAGCATGAGAACTAGACTCAACTGAGTGTATCCAAGTCAGCAACTTCACAGAAACTAGGACAATTATAGACATTATAACAAGCTCTATCAGAAATTCATCTCTATCCTCTCCTAAAAACAGGGTAAGAATGGAAAGCAAAAACACTCTTCTCCCTTGCAAGAAATCTGATGGGTGATGCAGCAGGCTGTTTCTTTTAGTAGTAGCCTTGCTGGAAATCACCTGCCTGAGTTTTTAATTAGTGACTTTAGCTCATATGTCAGAAAATATATTTTTCTTCCCCACCCACATCCTAGGCTCACTGCCATCTCTGAGTAAAGTTACAGTCTTTGGGGACTTCCCTGGTGAAAGCCCATGTGCAGCAACGAAGACCCAACTCAGCCATAAATAAATAAATAAAAAGGAAGGAAGGAAGGAAGGAAAGAAGGAAGGGAGGAAGGAAGGGAGGAAGGAAGGGAGTTCCGGTCTCTGAAGAGCTCTGCTGAGTTTGGACACTTACAAAAGTGCAATATCATGACCTCACAAAATATATTTTGAAAGTCATGGAATAGAATTCACATTTTTCATCCTTGGCTTTTAGAGTATACTTATAATTACATAAATGTAGCAAAATGTTTCAAATGATAACTTTATGAAACAGCAAAAATAATGTGTATGTCTACATACGTTCACTTAAAAAGGAAAAGTAGCACTGTGAGTACTACGCAGTAACCAAAAGGGGCACTGTCTTTACATGGCTAGTAAGGAATTTTTGAGGTGATTGCCAAATATATGGGTTTTCAAAGGAACATATTATTTTTCCTTTATCCTGATGGCTAAGTTTGGTGTTAGCAGATGGACACAGTCCTATCTTGGTTCACCAAAAGAACAAGCCATTAACCTACTTTTCCTTTAGACATGCAAAGCTCTCAGACTCAAACTGAAAATCAAAGGAAGATTCTAGAAAACTAAGGCAATGTTTTGCTTAAAAATCACATCTTCAAGTAACTCACTGCGGATCGTTAGAGATATATCCTTGTAGAACATACTAAATGAATGGAAACTTCAGATTTACAATTTACTATAACTAGAGAAGTCTAGAGAAACCAGCCTAGGTCCTCCCACTGAACCCACTACAGTTCAAGACATTCTAAATTATCCTTTGCCACCTTTGTACTAAAGCCTGGAAAAGGCTGAGGTTTCAGATGAAAAACCACAACTATACAGTGCTCACATTTGCTATTTCCCCCACCCAGGAGTTTCTCTCCATTGAAATTTTTAGGCCTTCACTATTTCTCTGAAATTTCATAAGTAAAACTAGAATGCTGAGAGAAGAGGTCAGAAAATTAATAAAAGGATAGTCTTCTCTGAAATATTTAATTTCTAAATGATCTAAACAATTTTCAACCTCAATGGTTATCAGAAGCTGAGTCAAGTCTTAAAAGTATTAGTATCAAATATACTATTTGATAATAAAATTTGTTTTACCCTTTTTCCATCTGTTTTAAAAGGCAATAATATCTTGGCCCCTAGGAATATAAATAAATAAAAACCCAGGGAGCCTCAATGTCCTCAGAATTCCTGGGACTAATGTTAAGGGAAAGAGACTTCAGCACCCAGAATGGGATTCTTTAGCACCAATCACTTGGGCCAAAAATCTACCTAATACATTTATCTCTATTTACTTTATAATTCTGATAACCATTTACATATTACGTAAATATAATATGACTATAAAATCACATGTTTGATCAACAAACATACTATTACGTCCACAGAACAAGTTTAGAAAGAAAGAGATCAGTCCTACTCAAAATCACATTAAATGCTGCATCCATTCTTAGGAAGAAGGAAATATAACCTATTTATTGTTAATGTTAGGCAATGCTTTCTCTCTGGATGAAATGGGATTTATGTAAGTCTCAAGTGTGCATTAGAGAAGAGATGACTGTGGCGAGGGAAAGTGTCTTCGTAATGTGTCGGAATGAGTCCACACAACTTTACTGCTCATATTTTTGCCTTTACAGGTATAACTGCAGCTGAACAGTCGTTAGGAATTGTGTGGTGGTTTGTCTTCTCCAAGGGCATTCATTACTCACCTTCAGGTCCCGATGGACTACGCCCATCTGATGGCAGTGTAGCACAGCCTCCAGGATCTGCTGAATGCAATGACTGCATGCAAACACCAGGGGGCGTGTGTTAGTTCCAAGCTTACACTCACTGTCTGTATAGCCTCAGAGAGACTGGGTTAAAGTGCAAAACTAGCAGACAACTGGGGTTGTATTTTAAACATCTTCAGTAATGTAAACATGCTCAAGAAGAGTGACTACTACCTCAGAACAATCAGGATCTTGCCAGATGTGAGCCAAAATGTGGGTCCACTTGTTCTAGAAAAATCCATCTTAAAAATATTTAATTCAGGAGCTCATTTCCTGGTTATAAATCCTCACAGGAAATGAACTGGAACACAACTATTATTTTTATAGCTTTTGTGCTCCACCTCCACCTCACACAAAAAAAGCTGTTTCCCTCTTCTCTCCCATTTTTCTAGTATCATTCCAAAGCTGTCACATTAGCAGTCAAGGCACTATTAAGGTTAAATTAGGATACGTAATGAATTTTTGATAAATCATTAACTTCGCATGCTTTAATTTAGCTGGCAATTATCATCTCTTGCCTGAGGGTTCATCAGACTCAAATGGAGCAATGTGTAACCAGTTGTTCTGCTACAGCAACCCATGGTCTCAGAACAGAAGTGGTGTTTAAATCTACAGGCGGACATACATCACAGGCCAAGTTTATCTCCAGGCAAGTGCTGGTCATCTCAGGAAAGCCTGCCCCCAAACTGCCTCTGGTGGTTTACTCCTCGGAAACGTAACAGGTGTTCTCAATACTGTCCCTCCCTTTTTGCTATGATGTATATTTAGCCTGTAGATGAGCAAACTGAAAGAGCCATCATGCATTATCATTTCATCATTTAGTCATTTTAGGGAAAAGTTGGGAAAGGCAAGGGAACCATTTTAAATACCCACCCTCTGCCCTTTCCCCAGAAAAAAAAACCAAAAAAAAACTTCCTTTGATTCAGATTTATGGACTCCATATACTGACCTTCAGGTCCCTGTGAACTATGCCATTTAGGTGACAATGATTTACACTTTCTAGAATCTGCTGTATACAATGACTGTAAAGATACAAGGGCAGAATGGAAGGGAGAACATTTTAAAGGCACATAGTCACATTGAATACAAAATAAAATGAAAGTTTGAACGAAACAAACAACAAACAAAAATTATATTTTTCACATTTTTTTAGCTTTACACTGGAATTAAATAATGCTGAATAAAGCTAATTCTGGTTCTAACAAAAATGACATCCAACATAGAATTTGTGACATATTCAGACAAAACAATTTGAGCTGTGTGTGGTTTTCATTGCAACTCCATAAATTAAATCATTTGTATACAGAACTCAGTATTTCCATATTCAGGGAGAAAATTTTATAAATAATTCCCACAATGTTCTGGGAAAATTCTTCAGTGAAATAAAATTTATGGGTATTTCTCATACACATCTAAACTGTTTAAAATCTGAGGTCACAATTAAACATAGGTGTTGAAACAAGAGGGTAAACACAGATGAAGTGGCAGGTGAAACAAAGGTCAAAAAAAATGGAGGGAGACATTTACCATTTTGACTTAGAAATGGTGCTGCTTGTATAATATATTAATAGGAAAACTAACGCACGTCTCCAATAACAGGGAGAATTTAAAGTAAACCCATGGCATAAAACAAACTCCTCTTCAGTATAGTCATACTCTGGGGAAGGGCTAAGAACTTACAAAAAATAAATAAAATTTAAAATCCCCTGGAGCACTGGTGGTTGTTAGACACATTTTCATACACCCCAGTGAAGGAAAACTTATGCTTATTACTATGTTAAAATGCACAACTTATGCTATTCTTATTAAAGGCTCACTGATGTCAAATAGACGCTAATTAAATTCTATGGTAGACGTCATCGATGGGCACCTATAAGGTCCCCTGAGCTGTCATATGACATACAGTAATGTAGAACATATCACACTGATGAATTCTGTACAAGTTCACTATGCGATTCAAATGCAGGTATATATAGACATTCATTCATTCTACATTCATTCATATAAGGATTAAGCAAATACTTTAATGAGGATATTTTCAATCATTTAATGTACAAAATACTACTACTCCAAAGTAAATTCTTGAATTAAAAGAAAGTAATCACCATCTGATTTATTACAACATGTCACAAAATTGATCATGATTGTGATTTTCTAGCTCTAACTTGATTAAGTGTACCACTAAAACAGCTTCATATTGGTTGTTTTTGACTATACAGCTTATTGGAGTGTCGGTAATTATCTGTTATCATATGACTCTTTTGCCTTCTACAATAATGTTCACTTTATACTACTTTTTAGGAATACTTCACTCTCTCATCTCAAACCACTGGTATAAGTTATTGGGCTTAATGAATAACAGAAAATAAAGAAGTAAACAAGAATTCATATTAAATAAAGTTCACCATATGTTACCAGTGAGAATTAATTCAATTCTTAACTTCTTGAGGACTAGTGCTAAACAGATTTTTACAAATTATTTGCTCTTTATGCTTGTAGTTGAGAAGAGAATGTTTCTTCTCCTTGATTATGTGGGGGACCTATCCTAAAATGTATCCCATAGTACATTCCAAAATTTAATATAAGCATGCATATGAAATTATCCAACCAACCAAGGGTCTATCCTGTTATCTGTAGGGCTGCTCGATAGTGAAAACGGTCTCTAGATTAATTTCAACCAATATTTTGAAACACAAGAACAACCTGTTTAACATAACTTTGAAAAGCAAAATAAAGGAAATTCCCTCACTTTTTTTATTACCTTGATTAAAAAGATTACTCTTTTGGAAAGCGGGCAAATAGCTACTTCCAAGGCTATTCTGAAGCCCTTTTCAGAGGCCTAATGTGAGGAACTGGCTTAAACTGAACAAGCGATGATTCACTCATTATAGTATAAGTGACATGGAACTTTCTATTTGACTTTGGCAGGAAAAATTCCATTAAAAAATTAGAGTGTAGTCATGTGCAGAGAAGATTCACAAAATGTCATAAACAGTAGCATTAAACCAAAAAGATTAATCAGAAATTTAGAAGTGAGCCTGTATATACATGTGCTACTTTGGAGGGTTGGGGAACCTTCTATCGGCTGACTATCTGCTGAGGGCCAGGCTACAGGGGGATGAGCAGCCTTAGGAAGCTCTGAAAGCATTAGATAGAGAACCAGCAGGCACAGACCATCAGTAACTGAATATATATAAAACATCTCACTTATATTGCTAATAATGAGCCAAGCACTCACGGCCAGATTTTTCAAAATGAGTACCAACTGCAGAATATATGTAAGAGATGCCAAGGAAATTAACACCATACAGTCTAAGTAATGTCTGAGCAAGTAGATTAGTGTTACTTTACTCCAAAAATATTGCCTAGGAAGTCTCAAATTAGACAAAATGTTAGCCATTTTTAACTTCTGTAAAAATGTTGCCAATTAACAAGATTGGGAAATCCTCTTGAATCCTCTGAAGTACCTGAATAAATATTTTTCAAGTGAGAGTTCCAAGGACATTAATGGAATTTCCAAAGCATTAAACAGCTCATAGTGCCTGAAGGAGACCACTGGGCCTTTTGGAGTCTGTTTCTTTTTATGGCCTCTGATTAGACATGGGCTGTTCATGGAACTTCTGTGATGATGGAAATGCTTTATATCTGCTATATCCAGTCGGTTGCCACTAGCCACTCGTGCAATTAAGCACTTGAAATGGGGCTAGTGCAACTGAGGAAGTGAACTTTTTATTTAATTTTAATTAATTGAAATTGAAATTAAGAGTCATATGTATAAACAACAAGGTCCTACTATATAGCACATGGAACTATATTCAATATCCTATAATAAACCATAGCAGAAAAGAATAAGGAAAAGTATGTATGTATAGCTGACTCACTTTGCTGTACAACAGAAATTAATACAACATTGTAACATAGTATCAACTATACTTCAATAAAATAAATTTTAAAAAAAAGTCATGTGTGACTAGTGGCTACCATACTGGGCAGCCTAGCATCTAGAGAGCTCATAACTTTGATAAAAAAGTATATTTCTTTATTAGAAGTCATTCCAGTTAGGCTTTTTTTAAAAATAAAATATGTATTCTAACTATAGATACTAGATAAAAATAAAGTTTAGTCCAGATTCATAGTTGTTTTTTTTTCTTCAAAGAATCATCTTGGAAATCCTTAAGAGAGAAATATCAATTAAGAGGGTCTCATCAAGAAAAGTCCAAGATGGTATTATAAAAGTCTCATAATCTTAAGCATCATAATATATTTGTAGAGAGATATACTGAACAAGTGTCATCTGAGTGCTGAGTCCTGTATCTTGCCCAGGGCAAGTCACTTACCTGGCGTCGGCTTCACTGTAATATTCTCTCGCCACTATGTCTTCGAACAGTTCACCTCCAGTAACTCTGTGAAGACAAACAAGATATTCACATTAAAAAAGAAGAAAAAACTAGGCATCAATAGATTTGCACCAGTGTTCATATGAAATATACGCTTTCAGATTATTTTAAAAATTATTATCAAAACAGAAAGCATATTAAAACATTATAAGACTCCATAATGTTCAATTTATATTAATCTAAACATTTCCATCTTTTCTGTTTGCCTTTGCATCACTAGATCCCGAGGATACAACTTTCTGTATACCATAAATATACTCAGACATATCTTATAGAAAATGGTTTCTATGAAACTCTTCAATTCTCTAAATATTAACTGAGGTCTGACAAAGTGTGTGGAACCATTTAGGAACATTTTCTGAACAAAAAGAGAGGATAACACATCATGGGTGTAGAGTGTGAGTTTGCAGGCTGTATTTCTCTGGAGGGGCTCGTTTTTTAAACTGCAATGAACATGCCTTTATGGGCTAGAGGTGGCCTTCCAAAATACATACCACTTTGGGGCTGAGTGCTTGATTTTCCTTGTAAAGCAATTTCCTTTATGTTCCATGTCTTTGCCGGTAAAGTAAGGCTCAGGTTTTGGCAGTGCCTGAGAGGCAGCAGTGACCCCTTGCCAGCTAGGAAGGAGCCATATCTGTCTGCCCTTCTTAATAAAGTGAAGACTTCCCCACAACTCAGCAACTAGGTTTGGTTACTCCAGGAAGTTCATTCAGACCGTGGACTTCGAGGTTCTCTAAATAAGGAGATGTAACTATCTCTGGGATTAATTTCTTCTTCAGGTCCAATAGATTACTGCTTTGGGGCTACAATTCCCTAACCACTGATTCTCTGGCTTAGGCTTTTCTTCTCCCTGCTTAAAAAATGACTTTTTAAATTTTAAAAAGTCATGTAATTTTGTGGTAAAATTTTAAAATATGGAAATGTACCAAGTCCTCCCCTATCTCTTAATCCCAATTCCACTCCGGGGAATAAATCGATTTTAACTTTATGCGTGTCCTTTCAACTTTTTGTGTATCTTTTAACATTTATACTTTTCCCTTTGCAAACACACACAAAGAAACACTTTTCTCACTAAAGTGCGATTGTGCAATATACAACAATTAGGCTAATCGTGTTTTTCATTTTACATTAAATCATGGGCACTGTTTCATGTCAGAAGCATTTTTTTCCCTATTTAAAATAAGTAGTGTGTATGCGTGTGTGCACGTACATCTTTGAGAGTATTATTAGAAGATAAATTCTTAAAAGTAAAATTACTGGGTCAAAGAGTATCCACATTTAAAATTTTGTTGGGAAGACAAGGAAAATTACCTTCCAAAATGGTGGTACCTCCAACATTTTGAAAGTACCGACAGGCCCACATCATTACTAATAATGGTTATTGTCAATAAATGAAAATGCCTATCTAATTGGAAAAAAGTTAGCTCATGTTAATACGAATTTGAGTATTAACGAAATGAATCATTTTCTTATGTATTTATCAGTCATTCCTTCCTCTGTTATGATCTGACTTGATTTTAAAAGAAACTTTCAGCTTTGGAGTTTAATCTCATAAGAGCTAACATTTGTTGAGCGCTTTCCATGTGACACACAGTGTGCTAAGCTTTATGTTAACTGATAAATTCTAATAATTTAGGATGGTTTTACCACTAGCCCAGTGTATTGATGAGAAAATGGAAGTACAGAGAAGTTAAGTAACTTGCCCAGTTTTACACAGCCTTGAGTGGCATAGGCGGGCCATCCACACCACAGCCCATACTTTCGATCACTACACAGTACAGCCTTTTCAATAATTACACTGTCCATTTTTCTAGAGATTTAGAAGGTATGAGTCATTTGGTCAAGCATCAAGTGAAGGTATAAAACTTGCTGTATGTACATTAGAGAGTGTGAGATAAAATTAATCTAAGATAGTTTTTTGTTGTTCTTGTTTTTTACTTTAATAAGTTCTGAAATATCATCGAACGATAACATGTTCCAGGGATCACCAGTTATTACTCTTGTCTGTATTTTCCTCTCCTAAATGAAAAGATGTGATACTATAAACTGTAAACTTGTCTGAAAGTTTACCCAACTTTCCCCCATCTCCACTGCATTCTGGATATTTGTAAGTCCTTTAATGTTGAAGTTACTATTTTCAATTCTATTACTTTTACATATAAAATAAAATGGACATCTAAAATGATTATTTAAAGCTTCATATGGGCTTGTTATGAAAACTATGGTTATGTGTACATGTAATTTCATTTATTGGCACAGCTAAGTTTTTCTCCCAATTAGAATCTATGATATTAACACAATCATACAGTGTGCCCTAGACAAATTATGATACAAAGTAATTAAATATTAGACAGAAAGAACTTCCAACAAATCTATTACTGTCTCCATAACGATGATAACAGTTTTGTGGGATTTCTTCCTTTGAACGTGACCAACGTAGATATGATATATATTCATATTTATCTTTGTTTCTGACCACAGGTAGCAAGAAAATCTGTATATATTACAAACAATTTTGGATTGTTAAAGTGTTTAACAAATATTGATTAAAAAGTCCATTTTCACTAATAAAATTGCTACTGCATACACAGTAGCTTCTTAAATATATTATATACTCCATGCGAATCGTCAGATCCTAAATCGCTAGGATCAGGACTTACGGACCTCTGTTACCTTAGCACTGAACCCAGCAACTAACACATAACATTTGTTCAATTAATGAGTACTGAAATAATGATTAAATGAATTAACCAAGTCAGAAAATCATGCTACCCATCTACTATAAGTTTAGGGTTTACATGTGCTTAAAAAGAAAAAGGAAAACACTAAAATTTAGCCATACGTGACAACAGGTTTTATTTCTTAAGGGGTTTGTATCTAAAGAAGAATACTGAGAAGTCAGGTGTAACTATTAAACAAATTTAAGGGTAGAGAGAGCTTTATGTAGAGTTGGAGATTATGTAGTCAACTGTCTCTGACGGTACTCTTTCTCATTTTCTAGCATTCAGTTTTCTCATTATTTAAAAATATCCTTGTGCAAATGAAGCCGTTTTGTCATTTTTGCTATATGTATGATAAACGTCTGAGAAGGAAAAAATGGAGTTCTAATAGAACACACTGCCTTAAAGAGAAGCTTGAATTTTCTAACTTTAACACATTTCTATACTCACATGATTGTTTAATGGAGCACAAAATTAAGCAGCAGTTATTACAGATTTTGGAAAATTTTTAGTATGCTATGTGAAGTTTCACACAGTCACAAATTAAATCAGTCTCATGAATAAACTTAGATTAATTAATTAGAGATTTTGCGAATAAAGTGGTGTCAGGGATCTGGATGATATGAGGCATATCAATTATATATTTGAAGCATTAATTATCATTTATGAACCTCTATAACCTTAGAGCTTACAGGAAATAAACAATAACTCTAGAACTATGAAAAGATGAGACTATATATCAAAAAAATTTTTGTTGTTGCTGTTATTTATGGGAATGCTGATTCATTTTGTGCTATTCAGTAAGAATGAATTATTCATGCTCCTTGTATATATATTTGTGAATTATATCAGAAATAGTTGAAAGTAGTTTCACCTTGAATAAAACATTTATAAAATTTTGAGGATTACAGTTTTGCCTATGACACTGAGAGCAGCTGCTAGCATCCAAGATGTCAAAGATTGGAGTTTGGAAGAGAAAATGGTTCCACGTTAACTCAAGAACCAGCACTGATGTAGAGATTAGAGCATGCCCAAGGTAGTGGGGCAAAACCCATGAACCTCAAGCTGTAGCCACATTGGAAAACAGGAACCCAGAGCAGGGCCAGGAGTGTCTCCGAGAAAAAGAAGTAATTCCCCCTGGAACTCCAAGTATAAAGCTGAAGAACAAACCCAATGAGCAGAGGCCACCGGACCTGAAATCCAAGGCTCTGAACAGAGACAGCAGAAGTCATGTTAGCAAAGAATCACCATAGTCAAATTTTTTGTTTGTTTGTCCAAAAACATTTCATATGCTGACTTGCATTTGGGTAACGGGTGTGTCTTCCAGTGACCTCCCAGGCAGAAGCTGTGAGTGGTGACGTGTTCACCTGTGCTACCTGCATGGTGCCCGGCACACTGCCTTCCATATTGTTGAACGATAATGGCAAGTATCCATTGGGAGCTCACCATGTGCCAAGCCCAAGCACTGTTCTAAGTCCCTACGGGTTGTAACGCAACAACCTCATGAGGTAGATACTAGAGCTATCATTTCCGTTTTATACACAAGGACACTGAATTAGTGGAGGTTAAGGACTTTTCCCAAGAACACACAACACAAGAAAGAAAGGGTTTGTTTATTCCCATTGTGCTACCCTAATTGTTTCCCCTTGGACACAAGCTGGAGAGCAGGAGAAGAGCAGGTCAAAGATCTCTGGAGAGCCCAAAGGGTCATGTGAAAAGACTGGGAAGAACAGTGACATAAAGGCACTCCCACTTATATCCCCTTTAATTCTTAGATTAAAGTAAGACCAACTGCTGGTGAGGGCTGGTCAGAGTGAAGCTGATCACGGTTCATTAACAGGAGTGTTACTGGTCTTCCTGGCCAGACAATCCTTCACCAAGTGGGATGGTCCCTTGAATAGGCAAGACTGTCGGCACCAGGCCCCACAATAGGTGCCAGTAGCACTACCTTGTCAATCCCACTATTCCCAGTCACCCCAAGGTCCCCCTAGTGTCCCTGATGAGAACCACTGAGCTAAGGGAACAGTCTATGGAGATACAATTGAAAAGTCAGGCCTTCTAAGCACCACCTTCTAACATATATAGTCAACCAAGCCAAACTCTGTGCAGACATCTATGATGGAACATTGTATCTTCAGTACTTTATAGCATGTCTGACAGATAGAAAGAGCTTAATAAATCTTTATTGAGTAGATAAATTATCAAATAATTAAATGGATGAATGAAACCAGTCCACAATTTTATGGTTTAACCCATATTTAAGCTAGAAACTGAGGGTAAAGAGGCCCAACTACCTTTCATATTATTTATCTACCAATCTCTAGACAAATCCTGCTGACTTTATCTCCAAAATGGATCTGAAATCAGTACTTCTTTCCATCTCCACTCTAATGTCACCAGTCCAAGTCATCACTGTCTGTCACCTGCACTACTGCAATGGCCTCCTCATTGGTACCATCTCCTCTCTTGCCCCTCTGCCATCAATTCCCCAGACAGTAGCTTTAAGTGTACATCAAATCTTGTCTCATGGCTACATGAAGCTCTTAAATGCCTGTGCACTGCTTTTCCAGGCAAAATCCTTACATGACCTGCATGTCTCCTGACCCTCCTTGCTGCCTCTCTCCATCCTGCTCCAACCACAGCAGCCTTTCTCAAGTTCCTCAAGTGCACCAAGCTCCTTCCCATCCCCAGTCCTTTTCATGTGCTGATCTCTCTTCCAGAACATTCCCAACGTCTTTACCTTTACTATTTGGTGAGTAAATCCCTCTTATCCTTCAAAACTTGGTTTAAATTTTATATCCTCAGACCCCCTACTCATCTAAGTTATCTTACCCCCTTAGAACCCTGTATTATACTCCATAACACTTATCACCATTATAATCACGTATTTCTTTGTGTACACATTTGTTTAATGTTTGTCTTTCTACCTGTATGGTTGCTCTGGGAGGGTAAAATCTGTTCCTGCTTCTTCACTATAAAATATCAAGTGATGACACATAGTGCCTGTGACAAGCTCAATAAATGCTCATTAAGTGAATGATCCCAGGGTTTTATATTTCACAGAGAGCAGACGTGTGGGGTGATCACATATCAAGGCCATAATGTTGATGCTCCTGACACCATATCACTTACCATTATATTTTATAAGAAAGCAGGTATCTCTCAGGCAGTTTTCCCCTGGAATTCATATATTTCAGTTTTGGATCTTATAGTATCTTTCCCATAAGACGGAGTTTGTCTGTGAACTAATCATGTCTGATCACAAATGCAGGACGTACTTGTTGAATTCATTATAAAGGCACATACTTGGATCAGAGATTGAGAAGGGAATAAAAACATGGTGTTTTGAGGGCAAACAGCAGAAGCAAGAACTACAATCCTGCAGCCTGTGGAACAAAAAACACATTCACAGAAAGACAGATAAGATGCAAAGGCAGAGGGCTAGGTACCAGAGGAAGGAACAAGATAGAACCTCAGAAAAACAACTGAAAGAAATGGAGCTAGGCAATCTTCCAGAAAAAGAATTCAGAATAATGATAGTGAAGATGATCCAGGACCTTGGAAAAAGAATGGAGGCAAAGATTGAGAAGATGCAAGAAGTGTTTAACAAAGACACAGAAGAATTAAAGAACAAACACCTAGAAGAATTAAAGAACAAACAAACAGAGATGAACAATACAATAAATGAAATGAAAAATACACTAGAAGGAATCAATAGCAGAATAACTGAGGCAGAAGAATGGATAAGTGACCTGGAAGACAGAATGGTGGAATTCACTGCTGCAGAACAGAATAAAGAAAAAAGAATGAAAAGAAATGAAGACAGCCTAAGAGACCTCTGGGACAACATTAAACGCAACAACATTCATATTATAGGGGTCCCAGAAGGAGAAGAGAGAGAGAAAGGACCAGAGAAAATATTTGAAGAGATTAGAGTCGAAAACTTCCCTAACATGGGAAAGGAAATAGCCACCCAAGTCCAGGAAGCACAGAGAGTCCCAGGCAGGATAAACCCAAGGAGAAACAGGCCGAGATATATAGTAATCAAATTGACAAAAATTAAAGACAAAGAAAAATTATTGAAAGCAACAAGGGAAAAATGACAAATCACATACAAGGGAACTCCCATAAGGTTAACAGCTGATTTCTCAGCAGAAACTCTACAAGCCAGAAGGGAGTGGCATGATATATTTAAAGTGATGAAAGGGAAGAACCTACAACCAAGATTACTCTATGAGTAATGAGATACAGCAAGGATCTCATTCAGATCTGACAGAGAAATGAAAGGTGTTACAGACAAGCAAAAGCTAAGAGAATTCAGCACCACCAAACCAGCTCTACAACAAATGCTAAAGGAACTTCTCTAAGTGGGAAACACAAGAGAAGAAAAGGACCTACAAAAACAACCCGTAACAATTAAGAAAATGGTAACAGGAACATACATATCAATAGCTACCTTAAATGTGAATGGGTTAAATGCTCCAACCAAAAGACACAGGCCCTCTGAATGGATACAAAAACAAGACACATATATATGCTGTCTACAAGAGACCCACTTCAGACCTCAGGACACATACAGACTGCAAATGAGGGTATGGAAAAAGATACTCCATGCAAATGGAAATCGAAAGAAAGCTGGAGTAGCAACACTCATATCAGATAAAATAGACTTTAAAATAAAGAATGTTACAAGAGACAAGGAAGGACACTACATAATGATCAAGGGATCAGTCCAGGAAGATATAATTATAAATATATATGATATATATGATATATATGATAGATATAATTAGATATAATAGATAGATATAAATATATATGCACCCAACATAGGAGCACCTCAATACATAAGGCAACTGCTAAGAGCTATAAAGGAGAAAAACGACAGTAACAATAAGAGCGGGGGACTTTTAACACCTCACTTACACCAATGGACAGATCATCCAAACAGAAAATTAATAAGGAAACACAAGCTTTAAATGACACAATAGACCAGATAGATTTAATTGATATTTATAGGACATTCCATCCAAAAAAAGCAGATTACACTTTCTTCTCAACTGCACACAGAACATTCTCCAGGAGAGATCATATCTTGGGTAACAAATCAAGCCTCAGTAAATTTAAGAAAATTGAAATAATATGAGGCATCTTTTCTGACCACAACACTATGAGATTAGAAATCAGTTACAGGGGAAAAAAATGTAAAAACCACAAACATATGGAGGTTAAACAATACGTTACTAAATAACCAAGAGATCACTGAAGAAATCAAAGAGGAAATCAAAAAATACCTAGAGACAAATGACAAGGAAAACACGACGATCCAAAACCTATGGGATGCAGCAAAAGCAGTTCTAACAGGGAAGTTTATAGCAATTTAAGTCTACCTCAAGAAACAAGAAAAATCTCAAAATAAACAATCTAAACTTACACGTAAAGGAACTAAAGAAAGAAGAACAAACAAAACCCAAAGTTAGTAGAAGGAAAGAAATCGTAAATATCAAATCAGAAATAAATGAAATAGAAACAAAGAAAACAATAGCAAAGATCAATAAAACTAAAAGCTGGTTCTTTGAGAAAATAAACAAAATTGATAAACCATGAGCCAGACTCATCAAGGAAAAGAGGGACAGGACTCAAATAATTAAAATTAGAAATGAAAAAGGAGAAGTTACAACAGACAACACAGAAATACAGAGCATCCTAAGAGACTACTACAAGCAACTCTATGCCAATAAAATGGACAATCTGGCAGAAATGGACAAATTCTTAGAAAGGTATAACCATCCAAGACTGAACCAGAAAGAGTTAGAAAATATAAACAGACCAATCACAAGTAATGAAATTGAAACTGTGATTAAAAACCTTCCAACAAACAAAAGTCCAGGACCACATGGCTTCACAGGTGAATTCTATCAAACATTTAGAGAAGAGCTAACACCCATCCTTCTCAAACTCTTCCAAAAATTGCAGAGGAAGGAACCCTGCCAAATTCATTCTATGAGGCCACCATCACCCTGATACCAAAACCAAATATACTACAAAAAAAGAAAATTATAGACCAATGTCACTGATGAATATAGATGCAAAAATCCTCAAAAAATACTAGCAAACAGAATCCAACAATACATTAAAAGGATCATACACCATGATCAAGTGGGATTTATCCCAGGGATGCAAGGACTCTTCAATATACACAAATCAATCAATGTGATATACCATATTAACAAACTGAAGAATAAAAACCATGTGATCATCTCAATAGGTGCAGAAAAAGCTTTTGACAAAATTCAACACCCATTTATGATAAAAACCGTCCAGAAAGTAGGCATAGAGGGAACCTACCTCAACATAATAAAGGCCATATATGACAAACCCACAGGAAACATCATTCTCAATGGTGAAAAACTGAAAGCAATTCCTCTAGATGAGGAACAAGACAAGGTTGTCCACTCTTGTCACAATTATTAAACATAGTTTTGGAAGTCCTAGGCATGGCAATCAGAGAAGAAAAATAAATAAAAGGAATACAAATTAGAAAAGAAGAATTAAAACTGTCACTGTTTGCAGATGACATGATACTATACATAGAGAATCCTATAGATGTCACCAGAAAACTACTAGAGCTAATCAATGAATTTGGTAAAGTTGCAGGATACAAAATTAATGCACAGAAATTTCTTGCATTCCTATACACTAATGATGAAAAATCTGAAAAAGAGATTAAGGAAACACTCCCATTTACCATTGCAACAGAAATAATAAAACACCTAGGAATAAACCTAACTAGGGAGACAAAAGACATGTAGGCAGAAAACTATAAGACACTGATGAGAGAAATTAAAGATGATACCAACAGATGGAGAGATATACCATGTTGTCCTTGGATTGGAAGAATCAATGTTGTGAAAATGACTACACTACCCAAAGCAATCTAGAGATTTGATGCTATTCCTATCGAATTACCAATGGCATTTTTAACAGAAGTAGAACAAAAAATCTTAAAATTTGTATGGAGACACAGAAGACCCGAAATAGCCAAAGCAGTCCTGAGGGAAAAAAACAGAGCTAGAAGAATCAAACTCCCTGACTTCAGACTATATTACAAAGCTACAGTAATCAAGACAATATGGTACTGGCACAAAAACAGAAACATAGATCAATGGAACAAGATAGAAAGCCCAGAGATAAACCCACACACCTATGGTCAACTAATCTATGACAAAGGAGGCAAGGATATACAGTGGAGAAAAGACAGCCTCTTCAATAAGTAGTTCTGGGAAAACTGGACAGCTACATGTAAAAGAATGAAATTAGAACACTCCCTAACACCATACACAAAAGTAAACTCAAAATGGATTAGAGACCTAAATGTAAGGCCAGACACTATCAAACTCTTAGAGGAAAACATAGGCAGAACACTGTATGACATAAATCAAAGCAAGATCCTTTTTGATCCACCTCCTAGAGAAATGGAAATAAAAACAAAAATAAACAAATGGGACCTAATGAAACTAAAAAGCTTTTGCAAAGCAAACTACAAACAACATGAAAAGACAACCCTCATAATGGGAGAAAATATATGCAAACTTATCAATGGACAAAGGAGTAATCTCCAAAATATATAAACAGCTTATGCAGCTCAATATTAAAAGAACAAACAACCCAATCCAAAAATGGGCAGAAGACCTAAATAGACATTTCTCCAAAAAAGATATACAGATGGCCAAGAAGCACATGAAAAGCTGCTCAACATCACTAATTATTAGAGAAATGCAAATCATAACTATGATATCACCTCATACCAGTTAGAATGGGCATCATCAGAAAATCTACAAACAACAAATGCTGGAGAGGGTGTGGAGAAAAGGAAATCCTCTTGCATTGTTGGTGGGAATGTGAATTGATACAGCCACTATGGAGAACAGTATGGAGAGTCCTTAAAAAACTAAAAATAGAATTACCATATGACCCAGCAATCCCACTACTGGGCATATACCAGAGAAAACCATAACTCAAAAAGACACATGCACCCCAGTGTTCACTGCAGCACTATTTACAATAGCCAGGTCATGGAAGCAACCTAAGTGCCCATCGACAGACGAATGGATAAAGAAGATGTGGTACATATACACAATGGAATATTACTCAGCCATAAAAAGGAACGAAATTGGGTCATTTGTAGAGATGTGGATGGATCTAGAGACTGTCATACAGAATGAAGTAAGTCAGAAAGAGAAAAACAAATATCGTATATTAATGCATATATGTGGAACCTAGAAAAATGGTACAGATGAACCGGTTTGCAGGGCAGAAATAGAGACACAGATGTAGAGAACAAATGTATGGACACCAAGGGGGGAAAGCGGTGGGGTGGTGGTGGTGGTGGGATGAATTGGGAGATTGGGATTGAAATGTATACACTAATATGTATAAAATGGATAACTAATAAGAACTTGCTGTATAAAAAAATAAGTAAAATTTTTTTTAAAACATGTTATTTTATGATTCTTGGGAGATAACTAGCTATGTTTATATTCCATTTTTTGAAGAACTGAACCCATATACCTGTTTTTTTTTTTTTTTTACTATATTTGAGTACAGAGATCAAGAATATCTATATGTTCAACTTCTGTTTGATATCATGCCCCTCTCATATGTTCAAAAACGTTCAAAGTTCTTGGTGAATGATGAGTTTTAAGATGAGTCAAGCGGTACAACCATGACACGAGCAGAATGAGATTTGTCAGCCAGTTGTGATAAAGTGCCAATGGTGGGCATGCAGGCGGCTGATGCAAACTTGGGATGGACGGATTCAAAACACAATTCTGGTTCATTGTTAATGCCACTGTTAGTATCTTTTTTTAGCTAAGATCAATTTATTATGTAAGTTATTTTCTAGCTGAATACCCAGTATTTGATAACACCTCTGAAGTAGTAGATTATCTGAGGTTGACCAGAAATGGTTTTCTCAATGGATGCCAAACTGCATGATGAAAATCAAAAAAGGCTGATAGTTGCTTTAATAGAAGGTCCAAAGAGATTCTTATTAATTCTGATGTAGATAGATTTGTTGAGGAATTACAGTAGAGATAATAAAACTGAGACAGGCCATTGGAAGTGTTCCATTCAAAACCTGAGTCAGGCCAGGAGGAAAGGCAGCACACTGGGGGAGGCTCAGTGTGGGATATTAAAGCAGGACAGTGTATTCATTGGCACTGTCCAACTTGTAGCATTAAGCAGAGTGGGGGAGTGGACTGGGGTGGCAGGGTCTGAAATCCTTCAAAGGAGCACTTACTTTACTCCTGTTTTTCTGTGTAATCAATCTTTCCCTTCAATATCATTCTGGATTTCTGTATCCTCCCTCAATTCTAAAACTCATGCCAACTCTGCTTTTTAATCCCCTCCTCATTCCGTCTTTCGCAAATGCAGATGAAAAGTTTGAACCACTAACAAAAGTTCATATTCTTAAAGTTTTTTCCTCTTTGATGACCACGAAAAAGCATTAATGAAAATAGTGCTGCTAACCACAATTAAGGGCACATAGAATAAAACAAATGCAGAAATGAGATAGGTTATTTTTGTTCTGTTAACATCACAGACCTCCTCAAGTGAGCAAGTCAGTCATTAAGCTTATTATATATGTGTGTGTGTGTGTGTGTGTGTGTGTGTGTGGTTTAACAAGATGCCTTAATCTAAGATTGCTTAAATGCTCAGGCAATAGTTTGCAAAGATGTACATTTCAAAATGAATGCTTCCTGAAGGCAAGGAATAGACCACGATTCTATGCATTAAAAAAAAAAAGTTTGATACAAATTAAAATCATAGAGAGATACCAACTCACACGGCTTAAGATGGTTACTATAAGAAAAACCAGAAAATAACAAGTGTTGGTGAGGACACAGAAAAACTGGAATACTTGTGCACTATTGGTGGAAATGCAACATGGTACAGCTGCTGTGGAAAACAGTATGACAATTCCAAAAAAATTTTTTTAAACAGAATTACCATATGATCCAGCAATTCTACTTCTGGGTATATACTCCAAAGAATTAAAAGCAGTTTCTTGAAAAGATATCTGCACTCCCATGTTCACAGCAGCATCATTCACAATAGTTAAAACATGGAAGCAACTCAAGTGTTCATTGGCTGATCAGTGGATAAGCAAAATATGGTATATGCAGATAACGAAATATCGCTCAGTCCTAAAAAGGAAGTAAATTCTCACATATGCTACAACATGGATGAACCCTGAGGACACTATGCTCAGTGAAATAAGCCAGTATGATTTCACTTACATGGGGTACTTAGAGTAGTCAAAATCAGAGAGACAGAAAGTAGAATGGTGCTTGCCAGGGACTGAAGAGAGGGAAGAACGGGGGGTTATTGTTTAGTGGATGCAGAGTTTCAGTTCTGCAAGATGAAAAGAGTTCTACGGATGGAAGATGATGATGGTTGCCCAACAATATGAATGTGCTTAATGCCACTTAACTGGACATTTAAAAATGGCTAAGCAATTTTTATGTTATGTACATTTTACAATACAATTTTTTTAATCAAAACAATACTTGATGATGATAATAATGATGATGGCAGTGAAAAAGAGTATAATGTAATGCAGACTAAATAAGTATTGCTACTTCCTATTCCTCTGTGGGTCCCAGAGGGATTTAGGAAATTATCCATACCATACACTTGAACGTTAATAAACAGTTCTACGCCATCCAGTTGTTTGTTCCACTGTTACTTTTCACTTTTAGGCAGCATGGTCAAATTGATAATGAAGTAGATTCAACATAATATCAACTGGTTTGTTATTAGCCAATTGTGTGAGGTCAGGTCAGGCGAAAAATTTTTTCCATGCTCAATTTTGTCTATTCATAAAATGCAAAGAGAAAAGACAGCATTCCTCCCTATTCAGAGCCACCAGATAAGGGCTGTGCAATTTGTGCTATATACAAAGGCACAAGCCAAGGAGGCAAGGGAGGGCTGTAATCCAGCCTTATTCCACTCTCTAAGCAAAGTGCCCATACCAGGAGCTTTTTTTTTTTTTTTTTTTTATGCGGTACGCGGGCCTCTCACTGTTGTGGCCTCTCCCGCTGTGGAGCACAGGCTCCGGACGCGCAGGCTCAGCGGCCATGGCTCACGGGCCCAGCCGCTCCGCGGCATGTGGGATCCTCCCGGACCGGGGCACGAACCCGTGTCCCCTGAATCGGCAGGCGGACTCTCAACCACTGCGCCACCAGGGAAGCCCCAGGAGCTTTTTCTAATGGCACAGAAACACCAACAGGCTAACAGTGGCTCTATCCATATCTGACCAAGTTCCATGAGTAATTCGGTTCACATTATCCCCAACTCACCAAGATATGACTGCCATGACCCCAGAACCCCTCTGCAATACCCAAGGACACTCAGCAAGGCAGACCAAGTGTTCTCAACCTGGGCATATCAAATTTGAAAGTAAATGCTCTTTCTGTAGTGTCTATGAGGTGTGAGCCATTTATAAAATTCCTTATAAGTCCTAATGGAAATCTTAAAATGGAAATTTAAGGCTGTGCAAGCTGTGTTTGGAGATCAGCAGAATTGTTTGCCTCTCTCATGTCTTATCACAGAACATACCTTCCTTTGACTTGGGGTTAGCCTGCTGAGGGGCACATTATCTCCTTGGCAATTGATGACTTGCAATCACACAGCTTTGCACCAGTCCTACTCTTAGCTCACCAAAAATCTAGCGTGGCACATGAACATATTTTCTAAGGATGGAGGAGTTGATAAAATAATACGCTCAGCTCTCCAGAAGAAGACACACAACAGACAACACAGTGCCTATGCCTATATAAAGTGAAAAATAATGAGAAAACTGATAATCCATCCAGGTAGACTGTGGTGTATGCCCTGTTGAGGCATCAGGCTCCCCTGCCAAGCATGGGCTTCTGTCCCTTAGATTTCCAGTCCCTGGAGCTGAAGCTGGGCCCACACCCAAATGTGCAAGACACTCTTGGAGGTGAGGGATCTGGCTGAAGAGAGTTGGTTACACCCTGGACCCACAGTTTGGCAACAATAATCTTCAGCTGAAAATGTGAGACCAAAGGAGAAATATCTCTCAACGCTCAGGTAATCTGCAATGTAATTAAATCATAGAGAGAAAAATTCCATTCTTATAATTACTATCTAATTTTCTGCTTCACCTACCCAAGCTAACTGCATATCCTTTCACATTTTAAAAAGAAGTTAAATTATGTATTTATAGCAAGTTTTTAAAAAATAGTGAAGTCACTGATCTTTATTTGCTGACCTAAATATTTTTAGTAATTTCCTATAAATTATATATTGTATTTGTTTTGCATATATCATATATATACATATAACATCACACTTATAAAAAAATAGATTCTCATTTTAAGAAGTGAAAGAAAAATTTCTAACATATATCATACATCTCAGCAAGATACCTGATATCCCATACTCTAATGTGCATAAAAAATAAAAGCCAGAAACAGGAAAAAAGCACTCACCATTTACAGATTTATATATACTACAGATATTCTAAAGAATCACAAGAGACTATTATATGTTTTTAAAAGAGTGGAAAAGTCCACCTAATTAGAAAAAATTTGAGTCCTGTGAAGAAATCTATTAACTGCACAATTGAAATTCAGTAAATCTATCAGAAGTTCTACTATATAAAAGATAAACTAAAATCTTGATACTTGTGCTATCTCTTAGTCATTTACGAGACTAAGTTTCAAGCAATGCAATGTGGACGTGACTATTCTAAATTTACCTTCATATTGAAATCACTGTCATTTAAAAAAATCTCTTGTATTACCACAATCTTTGCTCATATTTTATTATTTATCATGCCTGGATGATCAGAGGAAAATAATCACTTTTAAAAATATATCTGCCATTAGCCCTCTGATGAATGTTACTAAGTGATCATCATCACCTTATAAACTACATATCATTAATTTTTTTACATATACTGAACCACTCTAGGACTCCTGCTGATGTTCTGCTGAATTTTCCCGTGAATTCCTGTTTTCATTGTTAATGCCAGGGCAACTGCCTTTGACTAAAAATATCACTGCAGCTAAGTTTTGTTTCACAAGTTAATTGGGCTGAAACAGTTGGCGTATCTCAGTAATTCATCTAAAAGTTGGCTTTAGGCACCAGAAGAATGAGACTGAATTTAGCCACAAAATGTTTGGATCGTCTTATGAAAGCAGCAAAGCCACTGTAAATGATGGGCGAATTTATACTCCCAAACTAAGGTTCTAACATATTTCTGACCAACATTATTCCAGAAAGAATCCTGGAATAGAGGTGACAGATGAGTGAACCTAGTGATTCAATGATACATGCCTGTAAGACAATACTCCAAAACATTGGGGTTTTCCAAGATGACAGGTATGAGTTTTGACTCTTCAGGAGCCCGACAGACTCTCTGTTGCAGAGGACATATTGTTCTTGGGGATCCCTGTGGGTGTGTAGATGTTTACAAAGGAAATACTCAAGCTTATGTGACTGCAAGCTATTAAATGGTGCTTGTTGGGACTTCCCTGGTGGCCCAGTGGTAAAGAACCCACCTTCCAATGCAGGGGACACAGGTTTGATCCCTGGTTGGGGAATTAAGATGCCACATGCCATAGGGCAACTAAGCCCACATGTCACAACTACTGAGCTCCCATGTTGCAAACTACAGAGCCAACATGCCCTGGAGTCCTCGAGCTGCAATGAAGAGCTGGCGTGACGCAACAGAAAAAAGATCCCACATGCCTCAACTAAGACCCGATGCAGCCAAAAAAAAAAAAAAAGAGAGAGAGAGAGAAAATAAATAAATAAAGTAAATATTTTTTTAAATGGTGCTTTATGAATTCAGGGAATAGCAGGAATTTCCCCACTAAGTTCTCCAGTTACAGACACATTTGTTCTCACATTTTCTTCCTGATAATACAAATAGCCATGAGGAGTTAAGCTTGTCACCTATACATCAGCATTTTTTACATACTAATTCTACAAATATTACCGAACTGTATCCCTAATATGTACAAGGCTTGCCCATACTAACAGATAGGGATATAAAGAATCAAGTTGTAACTATCATCAAGCATTTGGTCTATTGGAAAAAGCAGAAAAATAAATCGAAAGGTATCTTTCTGTGGAACATGCTTTAAAGCATAGGTCTGTTTTTAAATCGTTACGACCTGGTAATCCTAGTAACTAGAAAATCTTCTCATTTACATAGGAAGTATGTGCAACTGTAAGTAAAAAAGTTCCACTCAATACTCATTGGCATGATAAAAGGAAGGAAAATTAACATGAATGTGGATGGTGTAAGAGCTCACTGATAAATAAGCAGTAAGTACCATCCACCCTGGAGCATTATACCAATGGATGCCCAATGTCAGTAAGGCTGGGGGTCCTCTCATAGCTTGTCACCTATTGCAGTTTATGAGAAATTCCTGCTACTTTCTCCATTTTCACAGAGGGCTTTAGACCACAGCTATATGAATTCAAAAAGTTACACTCTTTGTACACAGGATAAGCAAAAAGAGAGGAGGGAGTAATAAATTCACAGAGGATAAAAGAGAGGAGAGAATGATAAATTCTTTCTGGGAGTCAGAGAAACCTTGAAGACTGACGTGCTGTTGGAGAAAGAATGCACATACATGTAGCCACAAAACGTGGGACAGGAATGCCCAGGCAGAAATGCGAGTTTAGTTGGAGAAAGATGGAGAGAGAAAGGGATCAAAAGGATTGGAAATAGGAATCTCAATCTCTTCTTATTTGGTCCCAATATTGTTTCCTTCCATTGTTCGCAATAAATACCCAGGATATACCTATTACTAAAGGGACTTACAGAAGCTATATTCTCCCAAATGCTATAAACATTCTCTTTGGTACGCTCTAGAGATCATGCTTTCATACTGGAAACTGGTAGTAAGTTAATTTCTAGTATCACAACATTTTCCCAAATATCTGAATAAAGACTCATCAAACTAGAATCAATCTAGTTTTTGTTTTTGTTTTTTAAAGATAATGCTGGATTAATTTTCACACAGGGTTACAGAAATAATGCTTCTTGAAGGGGTATCTAGGGCAGTAATCTCATTTTAAAAAATATACCAAAAATTAGTCCTGGTTTTATTCCCAATGTTTTGATTTAGTCAATAGCAAATAAGTAACTTGTTTCTAGGTTTAGCACTCATCCTCACAAATTCTTCTCCATGTTTCAGCTTGAGTACCCACTCTATTGCCAATATACTACACTTATTACCGGACAACAGATTTCTTATTCTTTACTTTGTATTTTCAGTTGGGTCTCTGGAATATTACTGATTTATTGCACATGTGTATGCACACACTTGCACACACACCCACTTACTTCATAAGTATGAAAAAACATAGCTCCAGTTGCTTTTGTAATTTTATCTAACTTTTGATTGGCTATACAATGTTCAACAAATTTCAAAACAAATAATGAGAATCACAGTAAAGCTATAGGAATTCAGATTAATTAGCTGAATAGGCATATTTCTGAATTATGGAATATTTTTCTCAGGAAATGAAGCTATATTTCTTTTAAATAAAAGGTAATAAAGCCTTCTTTGCCTCCTTTGCAAATTAGAGGTTCTGCCAGAGCTCCACTAAGAAACAGCTAAGAATCGTACATCAAAATGCTACAGGCAAATTATTGTGTTCTGTACTTATTTGAAATCTTATTTATACTCACTTTCTTAGCATACTGCTTATCTAGAATAGAAAGACAGACCTAGGCCTAGATCATTCAATTACCATTTTAGAAAATGAATAGTCTATTTGTGTATTTGTGCATTGTTCAAACTAGCTTCCAAGAGGTATGTAAGACAGCTTATCATCTGTCAAATCACCTAAATTATCTCATTTTCTCACCTGAACTCTAAGTGCATGTTCTAATGTTTCTTATTGAAGTTAAAATACAAAAAGAGTAACAAATTTGTACTTAATAGCCACCTACAAGAACCTATACAATCTTAGCTTGCCTCCATTTTTTATCACAACAGCTCAGTAAGAGGAAATGTGCTTAAACTTAATAATTAATTGTGCACTGAATCAAAACTATTTATTTGTTGCTTATTATGTGCAAGCCACTATGTTAAGTGCTTAATTTATTGGTTTAATCATTTGGTTTAATGGAATTAAAAAAAATAAACAATTAGGTTCTCAGGAATATAAGGCTTAATTTAATTTAATTAATTACTGCAGAACTACAAACTCCTAATTCACAGTTTGCTTCATCACTATTCAACAGTAAGACAACATGATCTTCAGATGCAGATTTAAAGATGAAATATATCCTTATATACATATTAAACACAGTATTTGTAGGAATTATTACTGATAGCAATTCATCCCTGGAATACAAATGTTAAGTCAGTATAATGCTAATCAGCTTTAGCACGATGCCAAATGTGAAGCACACTCAGAGGCTCTGGACCTGGGTGTTTCAAGTCTAATGTGTAGGTTTCCTTCACTGAGCGCATTCTTTCTGTCTCTGACAGAAGCCTCACTTCTCCTTCCTCTTATATATCCTGCCCTCTCCTGCCACCAGCTCCACAGGGAAGAGGGTGTTGCAGACATACTGAACCATTTTGTGGGACCCTAGAAAGGAAACCATAGGATGCTTCAATGTCTTGTCACATCTCCAACTCTAAGATGGCAGGTTGCTAGACGGCTAGATTGATGGATGGTGCTATTCTGAAGTTATCTAATGTTGGAGAAGGAAAGATGATTCACTAGGAGGCACTTCTCAATATCAGAGGGAGCAGAGGTGGTCGTAGAATTCTATTTTAATCACTTGGATGTTGTCTATTTAACTACATTATTCAAGTCGGAATATACCTATACTCAACTCTATATAAAGAACAAGTAAGAACAAGCAAATTCAGCATAGGATCATATATCCCTATCAAGTTTGTATTTTGCTTAAGCAATTTTTTTTTTTTTTTTTTTTGGCGATACGTGGGCCTCTCACTGTTGTGGCCTCTCCTGCCGGACGCGCAGGCTCAGCGGCCATGGCTCACGGGCCCAGCTGCTCCGCAGCATGTGGGATCTTCCCGGACTGGGGCACGAACCCGCGTCCCCTGCAACGGCAGGCGGACTCTCAACCACTGCGCCACCAGGGAAGCCCCAAGCCCCTTCTTGATCTCAGTGATCTCCTCATCTATTCCACACTGAGGGGATGATCACCCGAACACTCATCAACATTCTCAAATCTCATTTATGTCCCTGTTCATCTTATACTGGGTCTCTCCACTACTTTTGACACTGCAGACCATTAGCTCCATATTCCCTTGTTTCCATGAGAATCTGTTCCTAGGAATTTCCTCCTGTCTCATTCATAGACATTCTTTTTTTTTCTCAGTCACCTCCTTAAGCTTTGACATGCAATAAGGTAATCCCTTGTGAAAATGATACTTCCTATGATTTCAACTGGATATGCATGCCAACGAATATGGAACTTGGATGTCCCACAAGCACCTTAAACTCAATTAACTTTATTTGTCTTTATCCCAAGACCTGCTTCTCCTCCCATATCCCAAATCTCCTTTAATAGTACAACGAAGTTAACCAAGCCAGAAACCTGGTTAATCATCCTTGACTAACTTTACCCTCTTTTCTCCATCAGTTAAGAAGCTCTGTTAATTTTGCCTTTTAAAAATTTCTTGATTCCCTCTACTTTTTGTCATCTTTTCTACTGCTGCCATGGCCACATAATATCTCAACTGGACAAATACATCAGTTTCGTGACTGCTCACCCTCCTTCCAATTTTACCTCTTGCCACATTGCAACCAGCATGATCTGTCTAAAAGGCAAATCTGACCATGTGACTTCCCGGCTAAAAGCTTTGCCATGGCTGCGCACTCCCTATGGGTCTCTTACCAGGCTCATTTTGCACACATGTGCTTCAAGTGCAATGTCAAGGCATCGCTGATATTCTCCCCAAAAGCTAAGACTCATTGGCATCTAGCATATAGTTTCAAGACCTTACTATGACATACACAGACCTCATGATGCGACTCTTACTGGCAGAGCTCTTTTTACTCCACACAAATTGTCTTGGACTTTGGCTACTTGCATTATGTCTCCATGAGTTTTTAATATTATTCCCTGCTGATAATGCCTAGATGGCCTAGATTTCGTTTTCCTTAAGTTTACACTTTCTTCAAGAAAGAAGCCCAAGGCTTTTTCAGGAAGACTTCTCTAAAATCCACTTACAACACACTGTGCTTGTTTGATTTAAATTACACATGACACTGAGACCGTCTGCTCTACACCTAAATCCCTAATTATATTTCAAGATCAGGAATGGCAAGGACCATGTCTTATTCATTTTTTTTTTTTTTTTTTTTTTGGTAACTCCTGTGCCTAACACAATGCCGGACACATATTAGTAGCTCAAAAACATTACTTGAAAAAGAAGTAGCTTAATAAACATTACTGGGAAAGAGCAGATACAAATATGAAATCAGTTTAAACAGAGAAGTGGAATTATGGACAATTTCTATTATTAAAATTTTCCTTTAAAGGGGGATATAAAACTCCTGTCTTTCCAGTCATTTGCACATTTTTTTAACAAGTATTTACCAAGTATCTATGTATGAGAGCCTATATTAGGTGAAGGATATGATGATCCCTAACCTTAAAAAAACTAGAAAATATACAATATAGTAGGACATCATCAAGTATAAGCAAATACCCATGTGATATATAAAATGATATCAATTCAAATTTTTGAAACATAAATGCTTAGCTATTACTACAAATAAGCCAGTGGTAACATCAAATGAAAGCAGTTAAGGCAATTAGAGTCTTCAAAAAAAATAACATGTAACCACAGGATGTGGTTAATCCCCAATCAGACCACAAATATCTTGCCACTAGGTCACTAGTTGCAGATAAGCCAATGATTAGAAATGTTTTTAGCTAGAGCCACAGTGTGCTGGTTTGTGAAACAGAATCAACAGGGTATGGTGTTGGTGATTAGATAGGGTCATGTTCCTATAAATTTATTCAATATAGCAAATTAAGAAGGGTTCATGCAATCCCCCCCCCCTTTTTTTTGGTTGCCAAGTGCTTGGAAGAATACCTTTCACATAGAAGTTATACAACAGATGAACAAATGAATATGTGCGGGCAAGACAAATGCCATTGGTCATGATCTTTGCCCCACAGATGACAAATTCACTTTAATTTGAGGTCTAAATCACTTCTGGGAATGTTGAAGAAAGAATAGAGAAGGAGCTTTTCTGAACTCAAGAGTTTGACTTCCAGCAGAATAGAAAAATTTAACAGAGGCTAGTAATGTTCCCAGATGCACCTCTGGAAGATTTTGTTGGGTTATTTGATATTCTGAAATACCAAACAGAGTTTCTATAAACTTTCCTCATTGTAAAATGTTTTAATCTCTATTAGTTTTTCTGTGACGTTGTCATATTTTCCTTTCAATATAATTTTCAGTTCTGACTAAGAAAAGAGAGATTCAGTCAGAAGAGGGAAGGAGGGAGAGAAGGAAAGGCTCTCCCCAGGGAAAATGAGTTAAAGATGTCATCTTATGAGTGTGAAATCAGCTCTGTAATTCTGGCCCAGGACACGGAGAAGGAATCCCTTTCTTTTAAACCCCTACCTTTTCCTAAAGCTCTGAATGTCCAACATTCTTTATATATTGGCAATATATATGTACAGTTCATCCCAAAAAGTCCAATTTACCTTCTCAAGAAGACACTGAAGTTTTTCTACTTCTCACCTGCCCCCAACCTTGCCCAAATCACTATCTTTTTTTTTCTTTTTTTCTCTTGAACTCCTGCAGTATCCTGCTTCCATTCTGGCCTCCTATAATTGCTTTGCCACACTATTGCAAGAGTGAGTTTTGTAAAATAAAACAGGTCCTTAACATCCCAGCTTTAAGCTCTCCAGTGGTTTCTCACAGCACACGGTATCACACCCTAATTCCCTTTCTTGGCCCTCAAGGCTGTTTGAGCTCTGGCCCATATACTTACCTTATACATTACTTTATATCCCTGTCCCCAAGTCCTTGTGATGTTTGAAGCCACACTGACCATCCTTAGGCTCCCCAATGAAGTTACTCTTAGAGCTGTACCTGTTGTTCACTGTGGGCGGAACCTCTACTTCCAGATCTTTTCAATATTTGGGCTTCTGCTCCTGACACCTCACAGTGGCCCTTCCCTCATCACCCCCTTTAAATCAGCCATCAGCCCCTAGTCATTCACCATGTATCATCCTGTTTTCTTCACAGCATTAAAAATGATCTAAAATTATCTTGCTGGCTTTACTAGTTTATTTACTTATTATCTATCTCCTCCTCCCCCGACTACTACAATATAAGTTCTGTCTTTTCCATCACTGTATTTCCAGGGCTTGGAAGAGTATATGCATACAGCAAGCATGAAATAAATGTCTGTTAACTGAATTAATTAATAAATCATCAGATTCACTGGCATTAAGATCGGTCAACCAGAAAAAAGCAAATCAGAGCCAAAGAATGAACATTATAGCAAGTACTGAATGGAACTGAAATTGGTTAAAATGACAAGCTTAGAAGCTAGCTTGTGCTAGAATTGTGGGTCTGCTACTTAGCTATTACTGTGTAACCTAGGAGAGTCACTTAATCTCTTTGAGCTTCAGTATCCTCATCTATAAAATGGCAAAAAATAGTACCTAATAGTATTGATGTAAGCATTAAGGAGTTAAAAGAGTTGAAGAACATAAACAGTATTGGATACACAGTAGGTACCCAATGAACATTAGTTATAATGATTATTACTTCAATACAGTGAGACCACTTTGGTTACTATATAGCAACCACATAACTAGGCATCATTGTACGGGGTATCAAGTTTATAAATTTAGAAGTAGAAGCGATTAGCAATAACTTGATACTTAAAGTACAAGATTTATAAATAGAACATATCCATATATTGTGGATAGATGTCTCAAATGCTTTTTATGGTAAAGCTATATTTTTATTGTTGTAAAATATACATAACATACAAGCTATTCTTTTAAGCATTTTCAAGTGTACAATCTAGCGGCATGAAGCACATTCACAACATGTGACCATCACCACTATCCATTTCAAAAACCTTTTGATCATCCCAAACAGAACTCTGTAACCATTAAACAAAACCTCCCATTCCCTTCTCTCCCTCAGCCCCTGGCAACCTCCACTCTACGTCTGTCCCTATGAATTTGTCTATTTTAGGTACTTCGTATACATGGAACTATAAATATTTTTCCTTTCGTGTCTGACTTGCTTCACTTAACATAACATTTTCAAGGTTCATCCATGTTGTAGCACGTATCAAAATTTCATTTAAGGTGGAGTAATATTCCATTGTAAGTATATAGCACATTTTATTCATCTGTTTATTTGATGATGGACACCTGGGTTGTTTCCACTTTTTGGCTAATAATGCTGCTACAGACCTTGATATAATAGTATCTGAGTCTATGTTTTCAATTCTTTTGGGTAAACACTGAGAAGTTACATTGCTGGCTCACATGGCAATTCTATACTTAACGTTTGAGGAACTACCAAATTGTTTTCCAAAGTGACTGCACCACCTTACATTCCCGCCAGCAATGCAGAAGGGTTCCTAATTCTCACATCCCTGATAACACTTGTTATTTTCTCTTTTCTGTTTGCTGTTTTTGTAATAGTCATTCTAGTGGTGTCTCATGGAGTTTTGATTTGTATTTCCCCTAAGAATTAGTAATGCCAAGCATCTTTTTCATGTCCTTATTGACCATTTCTATATCTCCCAGGAAATTGTTACTAAATCCAATGTCATTAAAATTTTATCCTATGTTTTCTTCTAAGAGTTTTATAGTTTTATTAGCGCTTAAATTTAGGTCTTTGATCCATTTTGAGTTAATTTTTGTATGTAGTGTAAGGTAAGGGTCCAACTTCATTATTTTACATGTAGATATCCAGATATTCTCTAATGATTTTGTTATGATGTAGGAAAATGGCTGAAAAGGCCATTAAAATTTGTATATGTCTATAAAGATTAAATATGCATCAGTGTTTCCTTTAGATATAGACTATAAAACAACAGAATATTACAATGACCAGAATTTTTAGCAATTCACTTCTAAATACGTTACACAATAATGTGGGAGAACTGGCTAATGTTTAATTCAAACCATTATAGCACAAGACCCTCTCCCATATGGCAGAATTCATGCAATTCAATGCTAAGATAATATCTCTATGGAAAATATTAAATTGGCTTTTATGTTGTTAAAGTTTAGAAAAGTCATTTGTAGCAATAATAGATATGTACAAATAGATTCTCCTAAATTGTAAATATTATAAATAGTATTAATGAACCAAGTTCATTCTTGTTTTTTCTTTATAGTTAATATAATCTAATTATTTAAGAATGCAGTTCTAAATATCAGAAAATTCCCTACTCATGCATATATGTCTCTACTTCTACTTTTCATAACTTTATTGTTTGAAGCCTAGCTCTCAATTCTCCACAATTTCAAAAGAGTTGAAATAACCTGCTGACAGAACAAGGTATATATCAAACCATGTCATCGGATGAAGCACCCCTACTGCAAATTTAAAGGTATACTACTAAGAGATCCATAAGTTTCTACCCATTTCTCTCTCTACGAGGCATTCAGATATTATAAAAATAAGGCTATGATGTTCTTTCACTGTAATCAAATTAATTTTAGGATAATGTTATTACTCTTTTTTAATGAAAAGATTTTACATAATTAGTTATTCCTATGTGAAAAACAAAAAAATCAAATTTTGAGATATTTTATAAGAAGCAATGCCGTCTAGCAACTAGGAAAAAGGCATTCATGCTTAGAGTGGCACAAATAACTATAAGGAAGAAATGAGCAGAAAATATAGAGATGAATACAATCTAGAAATTATACAATAATAAGACTTAGATACCCTGAGTAGCATTCAGAAAAACGTTTGTCATTCACAGGTTCCAAGTCAGACTTTGGTTGAATTTTTGCTCTACCACTTACTGTTCTTAGGGAAGTTATTTAACCTCTTTATCTATCATTTAGAGACTAATAGTTATTTTGGGTTTACGTATGATAAAGTTTATTAATATACACAGCAAAATCCTTAGCATATATTAAGAACTCAACAATGTTATCTATTTTTACTATTATTATAATGCTATAAAAGCATGGAGTTTTGCTGTCAGCCATTACTACATCTTGCTTCTATTCTTGATGCCTGCATAGGGAATTACAATAAGAAGTTTATTTATAAGCTGAATAGAATACATTTATGTGAAGGAAAGATTTCAAAAGAATATCATATCTTATTCTAAATAAAAATACAAAGAACCATACATTTTTAGAGCTTTTACCTGATACATAATTTATTCCACTTGCCTTATTTAGCCAGAGACACTATGGTACAGAGAGTATGAGACATCCAAGGTCATACAAATAGGCTATACATTTATAATAAGCAAATTTATTATAATCTCAAGGTTTCAAACTTTCCCAAGTTTTTGGTCAGATTACTACAATAAAAGAAGTATAAAATGCAGATGCTTGTATCCCCAGAGATCCATCAGCAAGGAAAATCGTAAATGGATATCCAAACTTGGTAATTATAAACACATACTTCACAGCATCAGAATTTCATCTTTCCTAGGTCCCACCACCGCTACAAATTTTTTGTATCCAACACTACATATCTGTGTCCAGATCCTTTTCTCATTTTGTTCTTTTGTTTTTGTAAGACCCATCAGCTGCTGAGAGACAAGATGTTCAAAAGAACGAATAGAGCTGAGCCTTGGTCTTTTGAAAGAGTAGCCTAGCCCTGCTTCCTTTGTCTTTGGCTCACCTCCTGTGTCCTTAATGGGAGATATACATACTTCCACTCCCACAGCTGAAAAACTGAGCTGGAAATACCAAGGTGGCCAACTACCAAATGTGACTTTATGCCCTGAGGGTATTTGCCATAATAGCTGACATTTAAAGAAACAGGTAAGCTTTATTAAGCACTTGCTTTGCTGGACACTTTGTGAACACTGTCTTATTTAATTTGTTCAAACACACTTAAGAAGAAAATAATATTCCATCTGTTTTAGAGATGAGAGCATGAGGCTTGGTGCAGATCAGTTGCAGAAAATCACACAGCTGACCTGGGACACATAAGTGGATCTGAATTTATGTACCAAGCTCTTAACCAATGCTTACTGCATCCTACAACAGTTAACATACTGAATTTACTTAGTTTTCTTTACCATATTTAGTTATCACCACATTCCTAGGCATGGGTTTTTATCTTGGGCTATATTATATCTAATATTTATTTTACATCAACTATAAATTATATTTGACACTAGAAAAATATAGAAAACAATAAAAATGAAACAACTGCAAACTCTAAAATGAACACATAGGGGCTTCCCTGGTGGCACAGTGGTTAAAAATCTGCCTGCCAATTCAGGGGACATGGGTTCAACCCCTGGCTCAGGAAGATCCCACATGCCGTGGAGCAACTAAGCCTGTGCACTACAACTACTGAGCCTGCACTCTAGAGCCCGTAAGCCACAACTACTGAGCCCACATGCCACAACTACTGAAGCCCGCATGCCTAGAGCCCATGCTCCGCAACAAGAGAAGCCATGACAATGAGAAGCCCGTGCACCGCAACAAAGAGTAGCCCCTGCTCTCCGCAACTAGAGAAAGCCCGTGCACAGCAACAAAGACCCAACACAGCCAATAAATAAATAAAAACAAATTAAAAATAAATAAATAAACACATAGGCAGAGACATTATAGGACAGTAACGGATATTTATCTTGAAAGCTTGAGCCAATGTCAAAAATAAAATTTCAATGTCTGAAAAAGAGAAATCAAAAAGTAATTATCAGTCAAAGTTCTGCTATAAACAGATTCCTATAGAGCTTTGCTCATATTTTAGGAGGAAATTTGGTTTTAAAAAAAGGACAGGTAAAGAAGACTCCTCAGACTGAGCTATGGGTGATTTGTCTTCAAAGGTTAGGTTGACTTCGATACTCTCTCTCCTGTGTTCCTCCTTCTAACTGGGAAAGCTTCTCGGTTTCAAAGGGGCTACAGGTCCAGTGACCCTGTACATACAGCAGGTCTTTATTCTCTGCAGCCTGTCTTAGTCCCCTAAGATCTTCAAAAAAGAAAAAAAAGGCATATTTATAGAAACATGTAGGTCAGGTTGCTTCAAAGTTGCCTTGAAGAAAGTGCCAGTCAGGCAACTGAAAAGATTTCAGATTAAGATCCTTATAGAAATAAAAAGAAAAATATACATTTGCGCTTTAGTATACATGAACAAAGAAAACTAATTGTTCTGAGATCTGGCCTCTGAATAGCAACATAAAGAGTGCCATTTTTTAAAAGGCTTGTAATAATAGGAAAACTAAACTCATTAGTAGTCTTTGATTCGCATTAAAATACTTTCTTTCATTAAATTTATTTTTTTCTTTTAAGTAGAGAGTTCAAAATTGCTAATAGTTTATCATCTAAATTGAAGAGAGAATTAGAAAACTCAATCTGTAAACGTTTGTAATAAGTTTTAAAAAGTCCTGAAACTACATGATATTAATCCAAATTAAATGATTATTTTTCCCAATGATATTCACAAAAGCAGAAATGACAAGTGAAAAAAAAAGTTACATTACTTTAATGTTTTAATTATTATTTGTGGATAGGTTTCTAATTTTTTTTGTAAAATCTATCTATAGCTGTCTTGTAATATGTATGTAGACATACATATTTATGTGTATCTGTCAGTCTAGCTATCTATCTATATTACACTTTTTCTATGTGAGATGTTAGTTTCATCAATGTTATTAACAGAACACAGCCTGCACTAAAGAAGTGGGAAAACCCATCTGGACACAATAAATTCAATTAACTAAAACAATATACTCTCAGAAAACTGCAAAAGCCCACACCAATCTTCTTTAAGTGGTGAGACATCTTGTCCCTAATTGCATCAAGATTATTTTATCAATACTTCAAGACGGGTAAAAATCAGGAGGACAACAACAGTCCTTAAATAAAAAAATAAAAGGAACAGTCTCAATATCTGTTACTTAAAAAAAGAAATCTTTGGCTACAGTATCCTTTAAGACATGGTGCCTTCTTCCTCTCCACAGTATGACTTACTTTATAAACCGGATACCGAACTGTTTAAATATAGTACATTTACATATGAACTGTTTTACTCTGAATGTTGGCAGGTAAAGGGAAAAGTGCCTGGAAATACGTCATTAGCTGACAAGGACTGACTGACCTTCGACTCTTATTTTTTTACATTGAAAGCTCTCTAAGACCATTTAAAAAATTCAAAAAACATGGCAAAAGTGGCCATAACTCATACAGAGAAAAAGATATGTAAAATATATATTGGTAGCAATTTCAACCTGATAGATTGGGATAAAATTTTCATTAAATCACATATACACACACACTAATGAAATTGATTTTATTACAGGGAACTGGATAGCTTGAGGTGATCTTTTGAACACTTATTCAGAAACTACAATTATGTTTCTAATTTGCCTGAGCATTTTCATACTGACTTCAATTCTCTTCTTTTAGGAAAAACACAGTATATGAGGGCTTGAAGGGATTACTAACCATGTCCTCAATTGAACTCAGCCCCACTTGGCCTACCCTGGATATTACAATAAAACACACCAGGCGTGTGGGAACCTGCTGGTGGAGAGGCAGGGAGATAGTGAAGACCTTGGCTCAGCCGTGTGACAGACAGTGATTCCAAGTATAACCTTGAGACAGTGTACAATTAAGCAATCAGAAGCTTCCAGATAATAGAGAGACTTATAGACCTATCTCTATACATTTTCTAACTCCCACCTCTGAACTGATGTAAATCCAACCTTACTCTTCCGTCCTACCTCAGGCAAAGAAATCTCCCTCCTTCCAAAATCAGAACTTCAAATATGATATTAGTTTATTCCTGCTTTTTTCCTTCTGAATCAGTATCTCCTGATTCTCACCTCTTTTTCCTGGGCCTTCATTATGCCCTTCTTCATTGGCTCCTTCTAATTAGCCTTTAAATGGCTCTTCCATCAAAATCTCCGTCTACCCTCATTTTCTCTCCCACCATTAATGTCTCATCTTTTAACTAGCTCTAGCCAATGTCTCAAGGGCATTTCATGCTGTGCATAAATTTATTCATTTTAATCTACGTCTTCATATTACAATGGAATTACTATTTACATAGCCCCCATCACAGTGAAGCTAAATTCCACTTTCTTTCTTACCACAGCACCCAGTGGTTTACTACGTTCTACCAAACTCTAGCTCCAAAATACCTCTGGACTTGATCCCCTCCTCTCCACCCGCCGTCCCACAGTTAGAGCTTCACTGTGTCTCACACGGACTACTAGACAGCCTCTTATCTCTAAATTTGTCTCTCCCTTCTACAAATATATTCTCCACATTGCTGTTACAGTTACTGTTCTAAACTGCAGTATGACTATATTAGATTCCATGAACAGCATCTGAATAAATTATAAGGTTTTAGAGCCCAGGAAGGACTGTTGAGATAATCTCTTCTAGTACAGAATACTGGGGTAATAGTTCCAAACACTAATGGATCTCTGTTAGAACCCAAAGGTCCTGATTCTTCACCGCATACTGGTCAAAGCTGATTTCCAAGTTTGAGTCTTGGTTTATAAGTTGAGACACTTCTTTCTCACTTTCAATACCATGAAATCATTAAGTGCTCTTCACAAATTATAAGGAATCTGTGAAGGAAAATATGCTTTGGAACTTAGTAAGGTTTTGACAAACGTGTGCCACTAGACAAATATCACTGAGGAAATGTTTCTCTCTGTTGACATCAAGGGAAAAACACTATTTGCCAACTCTCAAATTCTGTTAAATATTCATTCAAAAATGGCCAGAGAGGGCTTCCCTGGTGGCGCCGTGGTTGAGAGTCCGCCTGCCGATGCAGGGGACACGGGTTCGTGCCCCGGTCTGGGAAGATCCCACATGCCGCGGAGCGGCTGGGCCCGTGAGCCATGGCCGCTGAGCCTGCGCGTCCGGAGCCCGTGCTCCGCAGCGGGAGACGCCACAACAGTGAGAGGCCCGTGTACTGCAAAAAATAAATAAATAAAAATGGCTAGAGAACATTGTAAATGAAAACAACAACCCAAGAGGCAACAGAAAGATGCTGTCATTCACCACGACTAGATTTGAGAACTCTACAAAGGTTCTTATAAGCCCAATTCTACTAGGGTATGTCCTCCTTTGTCAATACCATAGGGTGTGATACATAGGTGGAAGAATTTGAAGAAAAAAAATAAACGGAGCATCTGCACACTCACTTCTTCAAGTTTTAACAGCCAATTAGGCTTTCTACAGTAATATTTATAGCCTCACAAAACTCGGGTAATAAATGTAATCATTTTTCCCTTATGGGGAATGTAAGCTGCTAAAACTACAAAGTAAGGGGGTATATTTTATGCATTTGCTGTCTTAAGGAACTTAAAAAGAAGGGTAATTGTTTATTTGAAGATTACCATCCACTCCTTAGACAGAAAGAAAATAGACAAACTAATGCTATGTGTCTGTATGCTAATTGCGCTGTTTTCATGAAACAAAATGTAAAACAAAAATTAGAGAAACGTCTCATTTGCCCGACATCTTTAGGAATGGGGATACTTTCTTAAGTTATTTTTCCAAATAACAAGTATAATAATTATAATTATAATAAAAATAATTATTCCTTTAAGTTCCAAAACTGTAACTATTTTTATGGCTATATCAAAATATACTTAAATATCTCTGAATTCTTAATTTAAATATATAAAATATAATATTTTAATGACTCAGGATCATAATTAGGATTATGGAGTTCTGTGTTCTGTACAGTACGTGGTGCTTAAGAACTAAAGAAGTAAGCAGAAAAATTTGCTCCCATGCTAAGTCCTCTCAAACCACAATGATGTTCTGGCTCTTGTTTGTTTTTTTCCCTTATTTAAAATTTGCTCATTCCCTTGCTCAGTCAGGCAGTCAGCTCCTTTTCTTCTTGTTACTGCAATCACTTTATCAGCTCCCTATTACTATTTGGTCTGTACTTCTCCCCTCAAATTTCCAACTTCTAAGTATCAGAGGATTTGGATATTACATTATAAAACCTGTTAAAATATATGAAAGTCAATATGTCCTGATGGAAAGTTTGAGATTCTCATGGAAAAAGGTGCATGAGTTTTAGTGCATATATTTTTTTAAATATTTATTTTATTTTATTTTTAATTTTCGGCTGTGTCAGGTCTTAGCTGCGGCATGTAGGATCTTTCGTTGTGGCGCGCAGGCTCTCCGTTGCAGCATGAGGGCTTCTCTCTAGTTGTGGCGTGCGGGCCTTCTTTCTCTAGCTGTGTCGCCTGGGCTCCAGAGTGCATGGGCTCTGTAGTTTGCGGCAGGCTTAGTTGCCCCACGGCATGTGGGACCTTAGCTCCCTAACCAGGAATCAAACCCGCGTCCCCTGCATTGGAAGGCAGATTCTTTACCACTGGACCACCAGGAAGTCCCGGTGCGTGTTTTTTGACAAAAATTTTAGTCACATTAAATACCTTTCTTGCTTACTGACTTCCTAATAAATGGGAATTTAGAAATGTAAACTGTATGACTTTTTTTTTGAAGAGAAGCCTTGCAGGTCTCTAATAAGTATCTTCTAGCTAAAGTAAGAAGATACCTAGATGTCAACTACTAAGTTCTTTTAATATTTTAACTTTTGACTTTTCAAGAAAATACAGAATAGAATAAAACATTCACAGCTTCCCAATGTTTAATCCTGTTAACTTGTTAACATATTGACACATTTGCTTCTAATCTACCTTCGCCCTGTCTTTATTTTAAAAAGAAAAAAATAATCACTCCATTATTTTCAGAAAAGCTAGATATGCTCAGTACAAAGAATTAAAACAATGCAGAAAAGTACAAAATAAAAGCAAAAAGGAGAAAAAAAATTATTCCAAACCCACAAACTAGAAACGGCATGTGTGTGTGGGCGTGTGCGTGTGTGGAGGATAAACTGATGACTGAAACGTGCGTGTGTGGAGGATAAACTGATGACTGAAACATAAAGAGACATTTTAAAAAATGGGACTCATCTGCTTATTAATCTTAATTTACAGAATATTGTTTAATTAAATTTGAAATGAACAGAAGAAGTAATCAAAATAAATCTTAAAAACTGTTAGCAGGTATATTTCTTAAAAGATCAATTTTTAAAAAAGAGAACTTTGAAAAAAATTGAAACTAGAATAATTTCTAACTACATGTTTTAGTTTAGATGGCATCAACTACCTCCCTGCTTTCAATGAGGGATGAGGATATTAGCATCCTCATGGTCAATAATTCCCCCTCTCTAACCTATTTTGTTAATTATAATTTTTAAATTGTCTGGATTTATACATTCACATTCTCTTGGTTGTCAATAATTCCCAAAATTGTTTAATATTTATGTCATCTCAGACAGGATTAAATGCCATAGCCACGTCTTTTACCATAGTCTTTTTCATTCACAAATTCTTCATTTTAATTGATTTGCTGGATTTTAATTTTTCAAGTAGTTCTGCCAGTCTTGCAGCCCACCCCCATCCCAACACACACACAGTAAGAGTCCAGTGAATTTTTTATTTTTGGAGTATTTTTCATGTTTGAGAATTTTTACCACTGTCTCTTCCCTTTGATAGCAACTTGCTGTCTGGATGCCTAAAGAATTCTCTTGTTTTCTTACAAGTGTATCAGCTTAAGTAGGACGCATCTCAGATTCATGTTCTGATTATAAATTTCCTAGAACATACTGTACTTTAATATACAGATTCAATTCTTCATTTTAAAGAATTTCTCTTGCATTATATGTTATATTCCATATTTTGGGTTTTCTATTCAGGGACACAAAATTACTCTTATGCTGAATTAGCTTTAGTTCTGTTCCATATCTGTAAGATTCTCTAAAGCTACTTTATTCTCATCTCTTTCATCCATATACATTGTCATTATCATGAGTGTTTTTACTACGTTACTAATTAAGACAATCTGGTGTTTAACAACTACCTTACATTTTGTTAGTCACTTAATTGATAATGATGCTCATTTGGTCCTCAATTTGTTTCCTCAGGTATACATATGATATATCCCTTTTATCTTCTAGGCTTTGGGCTCTTTATTGAGTATGTGTTCTTATTAAGTTGTTCTTTATTGTGAAGCAGCTGTGAGATTTTCTTTGGGCTATTTGTGTTACAGTTTTTTCTTTGGGTTCTTTGGTTTATACTATATTTATTTATTTCATTTAGCTCTAGTAGGTTTGTATAATTGTTTGCACAAGTGCCGTGCATTTTTGCACAAATGCTATGATGCATTTTTTGTTTTTTTCATTCTCCACATGCTTGCTTTCAGTAAAGATCTTGAATTGTCTCTGAAAGAATGTGCCTGATTTGCGTTTCTCTCCACCATTAGTAAGACCATATGCTTTTTCCCCCACTTCGAGCTACTAATTGAAGGCTGATTTTGGTGTCTCACAATCCTACCATCTTTCCATAGCTTGGGAGACTAATAGGAGGAGAGGGTTGCAGAGTTTGGCTGTGTGGTGTATATCCTTCTGTAGAATACTTGGGCTCTACTCTTAGTTAAGGTAGATGCTTTGTACCAGAATTCAATCCACCTCACTGGGGAAAGATATTCTGTTCCCATGGAAAGATATCCTCATACTTAGGATCATTTTCCCAACGGCGAAATGCCCATTCAATTCTTATTCACATCTCCCGTTTCATTCATTTCTCACAGGCCTCTGCTTGTAGTACTTCTCAGTCAAAAGAACAGAAAGATAAGGACCCACAAAGTGTATTTCTTTACAAATTTCGGTATTTGTGAGAGCTGTCAGAATTGAGTTAGCTCAGTGGTACAACTCTAGAAGTACAGAGTGGGTTTAAGAAACAAGCTACACTATGTCTCTCTGCTCCAATTCAGAATTGTTTGTTTTTCATACCGGAGATAAGGTTTTCAAAAAGGGTGCTTTAAGTTATGGCTCATTCCTTACTGGTTCATGTTAGTTTAAGAAAAAAGAAAAACATCCAAAAACTCTTAGCTAGTTTTGCTTATTTGGTAGGTATTGAGGGACAAGGGGCAGTTAGGTTTTATGTTGTAGTTTCTTTTTTTTTTTTTTAACATCTTTATTGGAGTATAATTGCTTTACAATGGTGTGTTAGTTTCTGCTTTATAACAAAGTGAATCAGTTATACATATACATATGTTCCCATATTTTTTCCCTCTTGCATCTCCCTCCCTCCCACCCTCCCTATCCCACCCCTCTAGGTGGTCACAAAGCACCAAGCTGATCTCCCTGTGCTATGTGGCTGCTTCCCACTATCTATCTATTTTACGTTTGGTAGTGTATATATGTCCATGCCACTCTCTCACTTTGTCACAGCTTCCCCTTCCCCTTCCCCATATCCTTAAGTCCATTCTCTAGTAGGTCTGTGTCTTTATTCCCGTCTTGCCCCTAGGTTGTTCTTGACCTTTTTTTTTTCTTAGATTCCATATATATATGTTAGCATATGGTACTTGTATTTCTCTTTATGACTTAACTTCACTCTGTATGACAGACTCTAGGTCCATCCACCTCACTACAAATAACTCAATTTTGTTTCTTTTTATGGCTGAGTAATGTTCCATTGTATATATGTGCCACATCTTCTTTATCCTTTCATCTGTTGATGGACACTTAGGTTGCTTCCATGTCCTGGCTATTGTAAATAGACCTGCAAAGAACATTTGGGTACATGATTCTTTTTGAATTATGGTTTTCTCAGGATATATGGACAGTAGTGGGATTGCTGGGTCATATGGTAGTTCTATTTTTAGTTTCTTAAGGAACCTCCATACTGTTCTCCATAGTAGCTGTATCAATTTACATTCCCACCAACAGTACAAGAGGGTTCCCTTTTCTCCACACCCTCTCCAGCATTTATTGTTTCTAGATTTTTTGATGATGGCCATTCTGACCAGTGTGAGATGATATCTCATTGTAGTTTTGATTTGCATTTCTCTAATGATTAATGATGCTGAGCATTCTTTCATGTGTTTGTTGGCACTCTGTATATCTTCTTTGGAGAAATGTCTATTTAGGTCTTCTGCCCATTTTTGGATTGGGTTGTTTTTTTGATATTGAGCTGCATGTAAATTTTGGAGATTAATCCTTTGTCAGTTGCTTCATTTGCAAAAGTTTTCTCCCATTCTGAGGGTTGTCTTTTCATCTTCTTTACGGTTTCTTTGTTTTTGAGTTTCATTAGGTCTCATTTGTTTATTTTTATTTCCATTTCTCTAGGAGGTGGGTCAAAAAGGATCTTGCTGTGATTTATGTCATAGAGTGTTCTGCCTGTGTTTTCCTCTAAGAATGTGATAGTGTCTGGCCTTACATTTAGGTCTTTAATCCATTTTGAGTTTATTTTTGTGTATAGTGTTAGGGAGTGTTCTAATTTCATACTTTTACATGTACCTGTCCAGTTTTCCCAGCACCACTTATTAAAGAGGCTGTCTTTTCTCCACTGTATATTCTTGCCTCCTTTATCAAAGATAAGGAGACCATATGTGCGTGGGTTTAGATCTATCTTTCTGTTTTTGTGCCAGTACCATAATGTCTTGATTACCATAGCTTTGTAGTATAGTCTGAATTCATAGAGCCTGATTCCTCCAGCTCTGTTTTTCTTTCTCAAGATTGCAAAGCACGTATTTTGACTCTGGCCCCAAATCTATAAGAACTTACAGTTTCAGTCTCGGTCTTGGTTCCAAATCCAGGTTGACCTAGCTCCAGTTAGGTGTCCACACCTAATCCGATAAGCTTGTATTCAGAAGGACAGAATCAGGTGACATGCATGGTGGCTCACACTGGGGTATGGGTAGGATTTGTTCTCCAAGAATAGGATGTGAGTAGAAAGGAAATTTGAATATAAAACATATAAACATGTAAAGCATTTAAATCTAGGACACATGCTTCTATTTAGTATAGCTATCTCTTTGACCTGCATTTATCAAGTTATAATTTACATATGGCAAAATTCACCCTTTTTAGTGTACAGTTCTGTAAGTTTTGACAAACACATATAGTCCTGTAACTATCACATGTGACTGAGACAGAGAAGGCTTCCATCATTAACTTGGATTTAAATATCCTCAAAATTATTTATTTTAAGAATCTTTCTTCACTTCGCTTTAAAGAAACAAGCCAATAAGTAGCTATTTCTCAGGAGCTTTCATCCAAAAAAATTTGTCTTTAAGGAATAAGGTAAACATTGCATATATTGATACTGGGTCTTGAGTGATTGGATCATATGTAAAAACAAAACAAAGGCTATTTCTACTCATAGCCTACTTCAGGTTGTTATTTACATAAATACTGAAGGAACTGCCTTAAGTTAGGACTTCATGAAACACATAAAGTGTAGGAAGTCCTCATTCTCTAGGGACTGACAGAATGCCTCTCAGGTAAAGGGTCTCTGTGATATATATAGTACTTATTGTTATAAGTTTAGACAATGTCTGAATTTAGACCACAGCTTGCTGACAAATATACACTATCCCATGGCACTCTGCCAGCGGAGAGGTAGAAAAGCTTGGGAGATAATCAAAGGTCACAGCTTTATTTAACACCATCACACACCAAATAGAAAGACAGGCATTCACTGTTGGGGCAGAGACAGTGTGTCCTCCAGTGACTGCTCAGCCGTTTAGCAGAGTCAAATCCTGCCTTTAAAAGGTGGGACTCACCAAGTGGCCTAAAACAGGTCTCATCTTTCACCAAGGGCTTCTAATTTTAAATTGCTGCCATGCTAAATTTTATCTTGAGTGTCGCCCTGAGTCTCCACCCAGTTTGTTCAGATCTAACACTGGTTTTAGACAAGACTCTCTCAGGGCCATGGATTTCAGTCTGTATTGTTTAACACACAGGCTGCACGGGGCACAAAGCAATGCAAGATGATTAAGAATTTGAATGAAATCCTTATATATCAATTTTTAACATCAGTTAACTTACAAAAATTCTAACCTCTGTTGATATCACTCTCTGTGATAACAGAATCCACTAGGAAGAAAGTAAAAACAAAAACCACGGTTTCCTAGGAATCAAGTTAGAGGTCCTATTTAAATGCTATTTAGAAATGCACTGTAGCAGTGTTATGGGTTGCTACTTGGCCTCACTTGGTAAAAATGAGTAGTATCACATGTTATGAAACTCAACTCCTGTAAAGAAGGTGAGGCTGCAAGATTCTTCAGGATAACTTCGTTCAGAACTAACATGTCTCTAGTAACACTGCCAGAGGGAAAATTCAACTGATAATCGCTGTGAAAGCACTTATGGTCTGAAATGGGACCATTTAAAAGAAAATGAAATTTCCAGTTTTACTTGCTACAGCTAAACTTATCTAAGACAAAGGTAAAAGCAAAATGTAGTCACAAAGACGTAGTTCATACAACAAGCTACTTGTTCAATTTTTTTCCCCAATTGTTACAGAATTCAGAGTCCAACACACAGATTTACCTCACCTGAGCATGCATTTTATTCCAATTGTGGACAAACCTCCCAGTGACTCGGTAGAAAAAAAAAATTCACCCTTTTTAGTGTACAGTTCTATATGTTTTGACAAACACATAGAGTCCTGTAACTATCACATGTGACTGAGACAGAGAAGTGTAGATAGACTGAACTGCCTAAATCAGGGCCACCATCGCTCTGATGGTGCATGCCACATATGCCTTTAGAGACCTGAAAAACCTAAACTACTCTTCCATGAAACTTAATCATTACGCTGGGCCATGGAGTAATCTGATTCTCGTATTTGCATTATAAGATCCAATGGAATGCAGGAGTATACGTGGGTATTTCAGGTATTTCCAGTAATCTCCACTGTCACTAGAAAGGAGTTGCTTATCTATAGTGGGTCAAGAGTTGCCACAGCCTTTCATGGCTTAGGGGTACGTGTCTCCTGGGATCTCCTGCTCTCAGCCTCATAGTATGGTAAGGCTGTACAAAACCTCACGGGGAATAAAATACGGAAGGTGAGGAAGTAACCTGGGAGTCTGGGGGTTCTCGGGATGACTACCAAAAGCAAGGCTAAAGAAGGGCATAACGAAGTGAGTTCAAGTGGATGCAAAGCACCAAGACTGTGTGAATTGTAGGGTGGGAGCAGGGGAGGTTTCTGGGCCTCCCTCTTCACCCCTGATGATGGCAGGCTCTTTGTTGGCAGGCCTCCTCTTGACTCCAGACGAAGGGGGTGAAAGGCCTCTTCAACCGAACCAGGTTCTTTATTGCCATCCAAATAAAATACATGTCAGTTCTCACTTCGGCTCAAAGTGATCTCTGACTAGAATTCTATTCCCTCTATGTGTGTAAATTTATACACACATAAACATCATTTATAGGTAATGCTTTTTAATCCTCTAGTTAGAAAAAACTCTGTTTTCCCCAAACTCCCTGAGCACAAATATAATTATATATTATTGCATCAACTATCAAAATCATATTGTGAGCAATTTGATGGCAGAAACAGTGCCATCATCTTTGTATTCCCCATAACACCTAGCACAATAACATCACACATTAGGTGCTCAATAAACATTTACTGACGGACACAATGAGAGAGATGCAACAGAAACTTTCTTTTCCTCCACAGAGCTCAGACTTATAATCACAAATAACACCTATTAAGTGCAGACTCTCCCTCAAGTTCTGTTCTGGAAGTTTTATGTCAATCAAATCATTTGATTCTCACAGCAGTCCTAGAAGTTACATGGTACTGCTATTTCTGTCTAACAACCAAGGAAATTGAGGCGCTGAGAGGTTAAGCAAATTGGTTCAAAGTCAGACAGGAAGTAATTGGCAGAGCTGGGGGTCAAATCTAAACAAGTGGGTTTCAGGACTCTGGAGTCCTGTACTTAACCTCACTGTCTGGTTGCTGGAATAGGGGCAGAGTTGAAGCCAAAACATCATTTCTGAAGAAAAGATGAAAGATGGTTCCTTAAGACTAGACAGGCTGAGGACTTATTTTTCTTCACTTTCTTCAATTTACTTATTCTCTTCTTTCCTTTTCCTTTCTATTCTTGCATCTTCTTTCCCTTGCTTCTCCTTCTGTTTCAACTAGGCTCCCTGGCTGAAGGCCACAGAAACCAACTCTGGCTTACGTGAGAAGGAAAGGGGTCTAGTGGCAGGCTATGGGGTAGCTCGCAGAATCAGGGGGAGGCCTGAAGAAGCAGGCTCAGGAGTCAAGAACCAGGAAAGCTTCCTGTTTCCAGGCCACAGAAGCTGCGGGGTCTCTTCTAAGCATCTCATCACGAGTTCACTCCTACCATTTTCAGTCTTTTAGTTACTTGGCTTAGGTTTCAAATTCCAGAGATTAGGGGGGCACCTGACAGTCCTAGCTCGGGTCATGTGCCCACCCCTTAAATAAAGGAGAACAGGACACCTTCTAGAACAGATTCACCAGGCTACAAACAGTTGGTCCTCTATAGTCACAGATTCTGCATCTTCAAACTCAACCAATGGAGGGTCAAAAATATCCAGGAAAAAAAAAAAATTCCAGAAAGTTCCATAAAGCAAAACTTGAATTTGCTGTGCCCTGGCAACTATTTACAAAGCATTTACATTGTATTAGGTATTACAAGTAATCTAGTGATGATTTAAAGTGTACAGGAGGGTATGTGTAGGTTATATGCAAATGCTACACCATCTTATATAAGGGACTTGAGCCTCTGCAGATTTCAGTATTCAGAGGGAATCCTGGAACCAATCCTCTATGGATGTTGAGGGACAACTATATAATGGAGAAAGCTTGGTCCCACAGTTAAATTGTGGTGGTTACCAAAAGAAGAGGAGAATAGGGACTTCCCTGGTGGCGCTGTGGTTGAGAATTCACCTGCCAATGCAGGGGGCGTGGGTTCGAGCCCTGATCCGGGAAGATCCCACATGCTGCAGAGCAACTAAGTCCGTGCACCACAACTACTGAGCCTGCGCTCTAGAGCCTGCAAGCCACAACTACTGAAGCCCACGCACCACAACTACTGAAGCCCATGTGCTGAGAGCCTGTGCTCCGAAACAAGAGAAACCACCGCAATGAGAAGCCCGCGCACCGCAACGGAGTGTAGCCCCTGCTCACCGCAACTAGAGAAAACCCGCGCACAGCGACGAAGACCCAACGCAGCCAAAAATAAATAAATTAAATAAATAAAATTTTAAAAAAAAGAAGAGGAGAATAGATAATAGGCAGCGAAAGCAAAAGTGTTGACGATGTCCACCTTTTATCTTAAAAAAAAAAAAATGTCCTCTATGTCTTTATCCATTTTTGCCTAATAAGCCATCAAAACCAGTGATGGCCTTATTCACTACTCACAGATCACTGTGGAAGATGGAACTAGAGGCTGAGTCACTCTCTCCTGCGTTTTTCTGGGTCCCATATTGGCCTGCTGTCCTTTGTCATCATCACCACTTTGGACCAAACATAACTAGGGACTTCATAGCTTCTTAGAGTGAGTGTGAGTTAAACATGATGTTTTCAATTCCTTAATCAATAGTCTCCAGAACTTTTTTACTCAAGGAGAGGAAATACCACAGGTTAGAAATGTGACCTATTTGCTGATTAAATTATAAAACCAGGGACTGCTAGAAACTGAGTAATAAATTTTAAAATTAACAAAGAAGACTGTACTTTGGTATAATCAGCATATGAAATTTCAGGCTTAAAGCTGAACCTCGAAAGTGATTTTTTTCTAAGCCTCACTGGATATCTCTCCTCAGCCTTTTGTGCGTATGTGCGCACACACAAACATACATGCATACACCTATATACATATATGTATAGATGCATACATATGTATATAAACGTACATGGATACTCTCTGTATATGATAAAACATATACAATACACACAGGATAATTCACAGGTATTATCTGATTTCATAAATTATCATGTTCCCTATATATCTTTATTCTTTTTGACGTTCTGAATCAGAAACTAATATGATGAGAGGAAAATTCATTAAGTAGAATCCATAAAGTCGCCTGAGTTTATCTGATGTCTAAGCTAAATATGCAAGATTTAAAATTTCCAATATGATTTAGCATATAGACCTTAATGCTTAAAAAGTAAAAGCAATTTAAAATATTTAGTTCCTGTTCTGCAAAGAGAACATTTAAACATTGCCTCCAATATTAAACTGGAAGCCACTGTGTTTAATAGAATGTCAGCTAGCATGTAGCAAGCCTTGCTCTCATCTCCCAGACTTCTAGCTTCTTCAAAGGCATTTTCCTCTTTGGCTTGGTTCCTGTCCACCTCTTCTCTTTATCTGCCTATTGTGGACCTCTGTTCTTTTTTGCCTACCTGCATTTATTTCTCCTTTGTTAACTGTACCCTTTTTTCCTTTCAGTAAACTGGCTTGACCAACATCCCTTTCAGCTCCGAAGGCTACTGTGTCATTCCCTTAGTCAGAATAATTGGTTCAGGGATGGACAGCACAACTCAATTTTAGTACAACTGTTGGAAGTAAATGGGAAAAAGAAGCTTTCTTTGCAATGAGACTTATTACTGTAAGGAAAATCTAAGCCTGGAATTCTGGGGGCCACTATATTGGGAGAACGTGCCTGACAATCAAGTAGAAAAAATTTGGGACTAACTGAACTTGGGCCACTTTTGAGCCACATTTGAAACTAGACGTACTTTTACATGTTACTGTCACCACTTTTCAGCGAAACTCTCTCAAATTCTATCTACCAGGTGATTCTAGCTCTCAAGGCTTTGTTCCGACTTCTCTCAACAGAACAACCCTAAGATGTGAGGATCAGCTCAGTTCTCCTTTATCCAAGCATCTTCTGATTCTCTGCATTTGGATTTAGTTCAAATTGGTCCAACTTTCATGAACCTAGGGTTTATCTCTGTATTCCACAAATGAAACATCTCCGATACTACTGATTGAGGGCCTATAACATCCAGAATCTTACAGAAAAGCCACTTTTCTATGAACACTTGCTAGTTATAGTAAAAGACAAAAAAGAAAAAAAGAAAGGATGAAACTGATACTGTCTTAGCTCCATGTTTGGGGAATGCAGTTAAAAGCATAAGTCCATGGAGTGGGGAAGGGGTGCACAGTTTGAATGAAAAATAACAGACTTCAGAAAGCCCCACATTAACATTTGGACTGAAGGGGGAGAAGATAAAAACAAGTCATTCAAAACAAATGCAAGCACATGATACTCCACCATTTAAGTTTTGTAAATAGAGAGCAGTATTTCACAGTGGTTCATGGTATTGTCTTCAGGGTCAAGAAAATCTGAGTTTAAGTCCTAGCACAGCCATTTACTCTGTGACCTTGGACAAAACAATTAACCTTTCCTGCCCCAATTTCCTTACCTGTAAAGAGGAAGTAAGTAATACTATATAATTCATAGAGTTACTGTGCAGAATAAATGAGACAATGTGCTTTGGGAAGGGGGCTTCATAGTACCTAACAAATGTTAGCTCTGATTTAAGTCAGACATTCTTTGCAAAATTCAAATGATTTTCCAATAATATAATGCATTGATAAGGGCGGTTCAACAACATTGATCTAAACAAATTTCACTTGAGTATATATCATTTTATTCTTGGGTTTTATTCACATACTCAGTAACTTTGTTTCAAATAAATAATGAATGCTTCAAATCAGCAGAGACCAAGTCAAAACCATAGTCCCTAAAACTCTCTTCACATTGCAACACTCAAAAGGAAAAGTGTGGTATTTGTTTTTAATCCCGTTCTGCTTTCTTTAGGTAAAGAGATTACATGGACAACCAAAGAGAATTTCCACTTTGAGGTGGCCAAAAAGAGAAATAGTTAACACTGAAGCTGTTACAGGAACAAAGCTTTAAGTTTGAGCACATAAGAAAAGTGTTCTTCCTTCTCTAGACTATTAGTAACTAACACTTTAAGTTTTTCCAAACTCCAGGCATAAATTTCAAGAGTATAAATATTGCAAGTCTTAAGGCACTATGCCTTATCTATTCATCATTTCACTTCTATTCATAGTCCCCGAGTGTTTTGGGTTTTATGACTGTCAGCTAGGCATGCCCTTAGTAAAGGTCCATATCATCACTAACTCTAGGACAAGAAACCAAATGCTGATGATGCCGTTCATCCAGATCAGTGGCCTCTTTGTTCAAGTAAGAGCAGGCAGAAAGGATTTCTTACTGTCCACGAAAATGCCCCAGTTGGGTCAACGTTTCTGGAAAGGGTTGAATAGTTTTCAAATTCCAAAATAAGAGATTAAAAAAGCAAACAAAAGAGGCTTTCTTTCCTCAGACTCCAGTGAAGAATGTGACCACTAAAGAAATATATTAGGCCATGTATACATTGCATGTTTCAGTCTTGGCACTTTGTGGGTTTGAGAAAGAGAATGACAGGAATGACTTCAATTGTCTAAATAATTACAGTCATTAGCATCAGGCTCCCAGGGTAACTGAATATCTTACTTTGCTTGCTGGCTAAAAATAAGTAACCAAAATGTTCCCAAGAAAAAGTCAAGGTAGATGGTAAATATCAATTACTTAAGCATCATAACAATCAAGAAAAATCAGTATTTGAACTTAAGTACATCATAATCATCATGCTTGAGAACATTACATCCATTTTGACCATACAGGCTTAGCTACTTCACATTTCTTAAAACATGTGTTCATGATGTCACATTTTGCTCCAAAGTAGATATTTTGCTAAACAAAATCTCCAGTTTTAGTTTTGGTTAAAAATCCATTTCTATGAGTCTGAGCATGCTAATTAACTAGTATTTAGGCAACAGGACCTTCAAATAGCTAGCACTGTGGCACCATATGTATCCGAAGTAGCAAGTAAATGAAAGGAGACCTAAAATATTCACTTCAAACTCTCTAAACTCTTTACAAAACAAGTTTGTATTCTTTCCAGAAGCTTCCTCAGATACTCTTATGCAAAAATATTTATTGAATGCCTGCTTTGTGCAAGCGCTCTTCTAGGCACTGGGGATAAAACAGTGAACAAAAGAGAAAAAGTCCCTGTATTCATGGAGCATTCTAGTGGGCAGTAGCAGATAACTGACCAGATATAGTTTAAGTTTAGTCTATGACAGGTTAGGTGGTGATAAATGTCAAGGAAGGGGGGAAATAAAGGCCAAGAAGGAGTAAGAGTTGGTAAAGAAATAAGGGCAACCCTTAGGGATACAGGGAAGGCCTTCTTGAGAAGGTGGCCTGTGAGCCCTGAAGGGAGGGAGAGGTAGACTAAGCAGGTTGATGGTAGAAGAACACTCAGGGCCAAGGAAACAGGAAGGGTAAATGTCTAGCTTGTTCCAGGCTATGAAGAAGGCAGTGAGTGTGGCTGGAGCTGAGACGGCAGGAGGAGAGGGTAAGCCATGAGACAATGGAGTGCTCTGAGCAGAGCAGTCTCTGGCTGTTGTGCTGAGCATAGATGCAGAAACAGGGAGACTAGTCAGGATGCTTTTACAGTGACCCAGGCAAGAGATGAGTGGTTTGGGCCAAGGTAGTGCCACGGACATGGTGATGAGTTATCGGATTCCGAATAGATTGTAAAACTAACAGGAGTTACCGATGAATCAGATATAGTATTTAAGAAAAAGAAATGAGTTAATAATTACTACAATGTTTTTGTCCTGAGTGACTGCAAAGATGGAGTTGCCAGTAACAGGTAGGGGCAAGTTTGGCAGTAGGGAGATGAGAAGGTCAGTTTTAGACATTTTAAATTTGAAATGATAGTCAGAAATCCAAGTGGAGATGGTGAGTAGGCAACAGGAAATGTCTGGAATTCAGGTAGAGGTCTGAGCTGCCGTTATAAATTTGGGTGCCATTAGTTTTGTTTTTTGTTTTTTTCGGTACACGGGCGTCTCACTGTTGTGGTCTCTCCCGTTGCGGAGCACAGGCTCCGGACGCGCAGGCTCAGCGGCCATGGCTCACGGGCCCAGCTGCTCCGCGGCATGTGGGATCCTCCTGGACCGGGGCACGAACCCGTGTCCCCTGCATCGGCAGGCGGACTCTCAACCACTGCGCCACCAGGGAAGCCCCGCCATTAGTTTTTATATGAAATTTAAAGCCATGATACTAGATGAGATAGCGAGGAAGTGAATATAAGCAGAAAATGTAAGGTGCCCAAGCAACAAGCTCCTGGATCACTCATCTAGGAGATGAGGAAGAACTAGCAAAGAAGACAGAAGGATAGAAGAAAATTACCTATATGATAGATCCGAATTACATCTATGGTATTTTGAATATATGCATGTTACTTAATATCTAAACAAACTTCAAGTGCCTTGAAGAGAGGGACAAAATCTAACTCGTGGTGGGCCCTAGAGACCAGCACGGTATCAACTATATGATAAACACTAAAGGTATTTGTTGAATGAATAAGTGGATGAATAAATGAATTCAGGATCATGAGGGTTTTGTTTAGCTCAACAAATATTTACTGAACACCTTCTAGTTTCAGAAACTGAGCAAGACACTGGGGAAGAAAGATACATAAATAGAGACCTGTCTGACAGAGAAGACAGATGGGTTAAGTTGATAGTGAATTGGTTTAATTTCTTGCCAAGGGCAGCATCAAGACAATAAATGTAAAAGTATCAGGTATGGACAAAAACAGTATGTTCTTTAAAGAAATATATTTGTTAATATATTTGATTCCCTCCCCTCCTTTTTAGCAAGATATATGAGAAACAGTGAAAGTTAATGAAAAATCATAATTCAAGATAATAAATCTATATATAAAACTTTTCAAACACACTTCCATCACTACACTAAAATAGTAAAGAAGAAAAATGAACAAGATAATGAATTGTAATTTTCCTCAAAATTCTATGTTGAAAGCTTTTTTCCTGAGGGTTCAATAACAGTCCTGTCAGGTTATTGATTTGGAATTCAAAAAATTCAAAAGCATTTGTGAAAAATCAGACTCCTATTTCTCTCCCACATATTTTTTCAAACAAAAGAGACATCTTCCTTAAGACAATTATTCTCGTCTGTCAACATCTTAACAAAGTTACAGCCACACCAACACTTACGAAACACGTACAGAACAGACACACACAACCAAATGGCTTGCTGGGTGGCCAGAGAGACTGGTGATTACATAGGGAGGCAGATGGGCTGAAACACTGACTGACAGATACACAGGCATAATAAACTTAATGGCTTAATAGACTTAATAGACTTAATGGCTAAATACTGATCATGCGGAACTATATAATTGGTCAAATATTATCCACACAATTATTAGTAAATCATGAGTGGCCATTTTTAATATTTCAAATATTTCAGTTCTACTTTTCTAATTCAAATCAATTAGCAAACTGGTAATTTTCGTAAGTTTTATCCAGACTACTGGGAAAGAGTAACTCTGTGCAGGTAGATGTTGGCCCTCATCCCTCACAGAACTGGCATACACCACACAATGTGAGTACACAGTATGTATAACGTGAATACCCCAAGAATGAACACATGCAATTGAAACTGAGGTAACCTCAATAATTGCTTCTACTTTCTTTGACCTATTTAAATTGTCAAATAATTCAAGACATTTATCCAATAAATGTTTACTGAGCGCCTACTATGTTTTAGTGCTGTTTATATCCTCACTTTAGCTGGTAAAAAGTTCTTTTTTTTTTTTTTCCCCAAAATTTGCTTGTTTGTCAGATGTTTGTTAGATGTTTTACTTATTTTATTCACATATTCAAAATTCCAAAACACTGAACTGGTAACTATTTCTGAGTCTGATAAGTGTCTTTTAACAAAATGTCATTGTTTTAACTGTTCTCAATTACACAGCTATCAATTAGCTAGTCAACACTTTAACAAGACAAAATATTCTTTTCTCTAATCAGATTATTGTAGTTATTTTAGAAATGGAATGTTCCAAACCAACAGTAGGTTTCAACAAAAAAGTTTCAGGTCCAATTAATCACCATATCTATTACTTCTACCTCTTAAATTACTCTCAAAGCTTTCCACTTCCTGCATTCCCACTGCACTGCTTAGATCCAGAAACCTGTATCTCATGCTAGGATGCCAATATGTTTCCCGACTTGTAGCTGGAATGACTTTTCTAAAATATCTCATTACATCATTCCCCTTAATTCCCCCTTTTAAAAAATCAGGTTTTAGTTCAAGGAATGAAAACTAGGGAATGGGCTTTGAGAACTGGCCCCTGCCTGCTTCTTCAGTCTCACAGCTTCATGGTGCTCCCTTTCTCCCCTCAAACTCAATGGCTCATCCAGACTGAGGTACAAACGTCTAGAATTGTCTACAGTCTCTCTCCTCTGGGCCATTGCACTTGCTGTTCCTCTTGGCATTGCAGGAAGAAGACAGAATCTGTGACTGACTAAATTCTCCTTATCCTGCACATCTCAGCATAGTCTCTTCCTCCATGCTCGCACCCTGGCGGTCATTAGGCGCCACTCCTTTCCATGAGCTTACTCCATCTCAGGGCTCTCCACAGTTTACTGTCTCTCTTCCTGATTAGGCTCTAAGCTCCTAGAGGGCAGGGACTATATCTTATTCATGGCTTCATCTCTAGTATTTTTTTTTATTTATTTTATTTAGTTTTGGCTGCGTTGGGTCTTCGTTGCCGCACACGGGCTTTCTCTAGTTTGCAGTGCACGGGCTTCTCCTTGCGGTGGCTCCTCTTGTTGCAGAGCATGGGCTCTAAGTGCACGGGCTTCAGTAGTTGTGGCTCACGGGCTCTAGAGCGCAGGCTCAGTAGCTGTGGCACATGGGCTCAGTTGCTCCGCGGCATGTGGGATCTTCCCGGACCTGGGCTCGAACCCATGTCCCCTGAATTGGCAGGCGGATTCTTAACCACTGTGCCACCAGGGAAGCCCTATCTCTAGTATTTAGCAAAGTGCCTGCCATATAATTAGCACCCGATCGGTATTCTAGTCATTGGAAGAACTTCGTATGATAATAGCAAATCTATTTACAGAGAAAGTCTAAAGTACCAAAACTTGGGAGAAAACTAACAGCAAGCCAAGAGCAGCACCTGCCATGTTTGGGTGTCTCAAGTAGAAGTGAAAAGTAAGCAGGGATCAAGTAGGACTTGGGCTTCCTGCCTACAAAGTCCAGGCTTGGAGAGGGAATGGATGAGAACATAGCAGAAAATATCATCACATCCTGAAGAAGCTGACTGCTAAACTTAGTCCAACATCTTTCAAATTGTAACTTTTCCAGATTCTCTTACATAGCAGAATGTCACTGACAGTTCACAGACACTAACTGTCTCTAAAATGACAATTAATACCCAAGATAGCAATTCCAGCTTTGTCCAGGGAGAAGCATCTGACCCAGGAGCTGAAAGACATTTACTTAAGAAGGCAGCACTTTAATCAGCGTCCAAGATTTTATACTTAATTAACTTTTTGAGAAAACTGTGCTTTCAAAATCTGGTTGAACAAGAGTCAGTAAATCTCTTTAATGATTATGGACAACAATTTCCAATGAAGTGTGATTAAGGAATAGTTTTCAGTTGTTTATTCTATCAGTCTTGGTGGTCTATAGTATATGAGAAACACATAGCTCAGACTTCTAATTATCTTAAAACATGTCTTAAAAACTTTAATTTCTAGCCTTGATTTCTGACCTCCAGCTGTAAATGACTATGCCTTGCTTGTCTTTTCAATTCCAATTTAGGAGTTTTAAATTAATTTTATAATATTCAAGATTAAAAAAAAAACATTGTATGATCTTCTGGTTTCTGGTCTGGCAGGTAAGGATCTCAGAAGTTGTCACTCTGCCCTAAAAACAAATAAAAAGCTAAACAAACTAAAAAATTAACAATTTTCCATAGATCTGTCAAATAAGGTCACAAGGCAGACTGCTGCCCCTGAAACTGAAGAGACTGACAGGCAGATACAGAAAATCACAACTTACTGAAACAGAAACCTCTGCAGGAACCAATATCGTGGTAGGAAAATCTGACCTATAATTGACAAACTGCTGAAGGCTCAGTGTGGACAAGCTTAGAAGATAAAGCTCCAGGGGTACCCAGTCATGTGAGGGCCCAGACGATTGAAAGTTTTACCTCTAGGAGTTCTATCAGGTCCTCACAGTGAATATCAGAGGAAAATCTTGTGCTTCCAGCAGTGAGAGGGGAAAAGGAACCCTTTTGAAATACGGCAGAGCATTGTTTTTTTTAACAAGGGCCACCTTAATGAGATCATCTTACCAGAGCCTAAACTACTGAGGTATTAACAGAGCCTAACTAACTCAGGGGGGAATGTAAGGGGAAGAAGGGAAACACCCAATTCCAGCTTTCTCTAGCTATCCTGTCCCACCCAAGGGGCGGGGGTGGGGTGGGGGGGACAAAGCAAAACTGAGAAGCACTGGTGAAGTTGGCAGTCCAAGGGATGAGGCTCACCAAAAGACTGAAACCTAATCATAGGACTGCAGAATGCTTCCCCTCCCCCAACACCTTACCAACACATTACTAAAGGCCTACTAACCATGGTTCCTTTTACCCAGTACATCACGTCCATCTTTCAACAAAAAATTACAAGACATACCAAAAGGCAAAAAGCACACTTTGAAGAAACTTAACATGCATCAGAGCCAGAATCGGATATGACAGGAATGTCAGAATTATTAGACCAGGAATTTTAAAAACTATGATTAATATGTTAAGGAGATTAATGGAAAAAGTAGACAACATGCAAGAACAGATGGGTAATGTAAGCAGAAAGATGAAAATTCTGAGAAAGAATCAAAAAGAAATGCCAGGATAAAAAAAGAAAACACTGTAACAGTAATGAAGAATGCCACTGATGAGCTCCGTAGTACACTGGACCCAGCTGAGGAAAGAATCTCTGAGCTTAAGGAAATGACAATAGAAACTTCAAAAAAAAAAAAAAGGTGGATGATAACAACAATAACGAAGAACAAGAGAAGCAAATAGAAAACAGTAACAAATATGGTAGATATTAATCCAACTATATCAATAATCACTTTAAACATCAATGAACTAAATACATGAAAAGAGAGTGGATCAAAAAACAAGACCCAACTACATGCTGTCAGAAAGAAATTCATTGTAATTATAAAGACATACATAGATTAAGACTAAAAGAATGGAGAATTATATGTCATGCTAACACTACTAAAAAGAAAGTGAGAATAGCTATATTAATAATAGAGCAGACTTCAGGGCAAGGAAAATTATCAGAGAAAAAGAGGGGCATCACTTAATGACAAAGGGGTCAATACTCCAAGAATATGTAACAATTCTTAATGTGCATGTGCCTAACAATACAACGTCAAAATACATAAGGCAAACACTGGTAGAACTGTAAGAAAAAATAGGTGAATCTACTACTGTAGCTGGAGACTTTAGCACCTGTCTATCAGAAAAGGACTGATCCAGCAGGCAGAAAATCACTAAGAACATAGTTTGAACTCAAGAGCACCATAAATCAACTGGATATAATTGAGATCTATAGACTAGATCTATAGATCTATAATTGAGATCTATAGACGACTTCCATACTTATACTTCTGTATAAACAACAGCAGAATACACATTCTTCTCCAGCTCATATGGAACATTCACCAAGATAGATGACATTCTGGGTCATAAAACACACCTTAACAAGTTTAGAAGATTAGAAATCAAACAAGGTCTACTCTCAGAGCACATGGAATTAAACAAGAAATAAACGACAGAAAGAAAACTGAAGGATCCAAAATACTAGGAGATTAAACAACACATAAGTCAATGAAGAAATAGCAAGAGAAATTTAAAAATATTTTGAATTAACTGAAAAAATAACATCAAAATTTGTGGGATGAGCTACATATAGGGAAATTTATAGCACTGAATGCACATATTAGAAAGGAAGAAAGATACCCAATTAATATGCTAAGCTTCCACTAGTAAAAAGAAAAAGAAGAGCAAATTAAATCCAAAGTAAGCAGAACAAAAGAAATAATAAAAATTAGAGCAGAAATCAATAAAAATGAAAACAGGAAATCAATAGAGGAAATCAACAATAGCAAAAAAAGCTAGTTCTTTGAAAAGATCAATGAAATGGATAAGTCTCTAGCCAGGCTAATTAAGAAAAAAAGAGAGAAGACATAAATTATTAATATTAGAAATGAAGGAGGAGACATTACTGTAGATACCATAGACATTAAAAGGATAATAAAGGATTATTATGAATAACTCTATGCCCACATATTTGATAACCCAGATGAAATGACCAATTCCTTGAAAGACACAATCTGCCAAAACTGCACAAGAAGAAATAGACAACCTGAATAGCCCTATCTATTAAAGAAATTGAATCAATAATTAATAACCTTCCAAAACAGAAAGCACCAGGCCCAAATGGATTAACTGGTAAATTATACCAAACACTTAAGGAATAAACGATACCAATTCTTCACAATATGAAGCAGAAAACAGAAGCAGAGGGAACACACTGCAACACATTCTATAAGGCCACCATTACTCTAAAACCAAAACCAGATAAAGGCACTACAAGAAGGAAAAATTATACACCAATATCCCTCACGAACATAGATACAAAAATCCTCAACAAAATATTAGCAAAATGAATATGACAATGTATAAAAGGAATTATTCACCATGAGCAAATAAATTTTTTTCAGGTGTGCAAGGCTGGTTTAACATTTGAAAATCAATGTTATCTATCAGTAACATCAAAATAGGCAAAAATAGAAAAATCACATGATCATATCAGTTGATGTAGAAAAATAATTTTACAAAATTCAACATCCATTCATGAGAGTAACTCTCAGTAAACTAGGAACAGTTCCCCAACTTCATAAAGAACATCTACAAAATACCACAAGCTAACATCATATTTAATAGTGAGAAACATGAAGCTTTCCCACTAAGATCAGGAACAAGGCAAACATGTCCCCTTTCATCACGCATTTCCAACATCATACTAGAAGTCCTGGTTAATGCAGTCAGATAAGAAAAGGAAACAAAAGGTATACAAATTGAGAAGGAAGAAATAAAATGGTCATTATTCACAGATGACATGATTGTCTATGCATAAAAGTCCTAAAGAACTGACAACAAAACTCCTGGAAATAAGCAGTTATCACAAACTGCAGGATACAAGGTTAATATACAAAAGTCTATAGGTTTCCTATGTGCCAGAAATGACCAAGTGAAATTTATATTAAAAACACGTTACCATTTACATTACCCTCCCTAAAAATGAAATACTTAGGTGTAAGTCTAACAAAATATGTAAAAGATCTATATGAGGAAAACTACAAAACTCTGATGAAATATCTCCAAAAAATAACTAAATAAATGGAGAGATATTCCTTGTCAATGAGCAGGAGGTCAAGATGACAGTTCTTATCAACTTGATCAGCATAATCCCAATCAAAATCTCAGCAAGTCTTTTTGTGGATATCAACAACCTGATTCTAAAGTTTATGTGGAGAGCCAAAAGACCAAGAATACCAACACAATATTTAAAGAGAAGAACAAAGATGAAGGACTGATACCATCTGACTTCAAGACTTACTATAAAGCTATAGTAATCAAAAAAGTGTGGCATTAATGAAAGAATAAACAAACTGATAAATTGTATGGAACAGAAAGCCCAGAAATGAACCCATATAAATATATAAATATAGTCTCTCATCTTTGACAAAGGAGCAATGGAAATACAATGGAGAAAAGATAGACTCTTCCATAAATGATGCTGGAACAGGTACATATTAAAAACAAAACAAAAAACCCCCCTAAATCCAGACACTACACCCTTCACAAAAACTAACTCAAAGTGAACCACAGATCTAAATGTAAAACTATAACTATATAATTAAAACCATAAAAATCCTGGATGATAACACAGGAGAATATCTAGATGACCTTGGACATGGGGATGACTTTTAAATACAACATCAAAGGCACGATCTATGAAAGAAAGAATTGATAATGTGAACTTGATTAAAATTTAAAAATTCTGCTCTGCAAAAGACACTGTCAAGAAGTGAGAAGACAGGTTATAGACTGGGAAAAAATATTTACAAAGACATCTGATAAAGAACTGTTATCCAAACTACACAAAGATTCTTAAAACTGAACAATAAGAAAATGAACAATTTGATTCAAAAATAGGCAAAAGATCTGAAGGATACCTCACCAAAGAAGATATGCAGATAGCACATAAGTATATGAAAAGATGCTCCACACCATATGTCACTAGGCAATTGCAAATTAAAATGAGAAAACCATGGGAATGTAAATTGATACAGCCACTATGGAGAGCAGTATGGAGGTTCCTTAAAAAACTAAAAATAGAATTACCATATGACCCAGCAATCCCACTACTGGGCATATACCCAGAGAAAACCATAATTCAAAAAGACAAACGCACCCCAGTGTTCACTGCAGCACTATTTACAATAGCCAGGTCATGGAAGCAACCTAAATGCCCATCAACAGACGAATGGATAAAGAAGATGTGGTACATATACACAATGGAATATTAGTCAGCCATAAAAAGGAACGAAATTGGGTCATTTGTAGAGATGTGGATGGACCTAGAGACTGTCATACAGAGTGAAGTAAGTTCGAAAGAGAAAAATACGTATCATATATTAACACATATATGTGGAATCTAGAAAAATGGTACAGATGAACCAGTCTGCAAGGCAGAAATAGAGACACAGATGTAGAGAACAAACTTATGAACACCAAGGGGGGGAAGCGGGGGGTGGTGGTGGTGGTGATGGTGGTATGAATTGGGAGATTGGGATTGACATATATACACTAATATGTATAAAACAGATAACTAATAAGAACCTGCTGTATAAAAAAAAATAAAATGAGATAACTGCTATAAATCTATTAGTGTGGCCGAAGTCCAAAACACTGACAGCACTAAATACTGGTAGGATGTGGAGCAACAGAAACTCTCATTCATTGCTGATGGGAATGCAAAATGATACAGCCACTTTAAAGGACAGTTTGGCAGTTTCTTCTAAAACTAAATATACTCTTACCATATAATCCAGCAATTGTGCTCCTTGGTATTTACCCAAAGGAGCTGAAAACTTAAGTCCACACAAAAGCCTGCACATAGATGTTTATAGCAACTTTATTCATAGCCAAAACTCAGAAGAAATCAAGATATCCTTCAGTAGGTGAGTGCATAAACAAACTGTGGCTCATCCAGGGAATGGACTATTAGTCAGTGCTAAAAAGATGTGAACTATCAAGCCGTGAAAAACATGGAGGAAACATAAACATATACAGCTAAGTGGAAGAAGCCAATCTGAAAAGGTTACATACTGTATGATTCCAACTTTGACATTCTGGAAAAGGCAAAATTATGGAGACAGTGAAACGATTAGTTGTTTCTAGTTAGAGAGAAGGGTGAGATAAATAATTGAAGCACAGAGGACTTTTAAAACAATGAAATTATTCTGTATTAAACTACAATGGTGGATACATGTCATTATTCATGTTATTATTATATTGTTATTATAATGACATTATACATGTCATTATACATGTTATTATTGTAAAAACCCAGTCAATGTACAATACCAAGAGTAAACCCTAATGTCAACTATGGACTTCGGGTAACAATGATGGGTCAATGTAGATTCATCAACTGAAACAAATAGGTCACTGTGGTGTAGGAAGTCAACAGCGCTGAGGCTGTGCATGTGTGGGGATGGGGGTATTTGGGAATTCTCAGAAATTTCTGCTCAATTTTGCTTTGAACCCAAAACTGCTCTAAAAAAATAAAGTTTATTAGAAGTGTACAAGTTTAAAAAAATTGTTTAAAAGTTTCCAAAGTCCTAAATTACATAACATTTTCTCCTTACTTCATAAAGACAAATATGGGAATTGATATAATATCAAGAAATCCAGATTTATATTAAAGAATGAAAATTACTAAAGTGAACAAATGAAACAGAAATTGGGCCTCTGGAATTTAAGACAATTATACCTGACAATAATTCTAAAGAAGCCATCAGATGGTATTCATCTTGAAGAGTCTCCTTCCTCCTGTAGGTTGTCAGCTAAAGAGTACTCATGAGATGAGGTTATATCTTACCCTACACAAACTGAAAGTGTTTGTTAACATAAAAGACCTATGATGGGGCTTCCCTGGTGGCGCAGTGGTTGAGAGTCCACCTGCCGATGCAGGGGACATGGGTTCGTGCCCCGGTCCGGGAAGATCCTACATGCTGCGGAGCAGCTGGGCCCGTGAGCCATGGCCGCTGAGCCTGCGCGTCCGGAGCCTGTGCTCCGCAACGGGAGAGGCCACGACAGTGAGAGGCCCGCATACCGCAAAAAAAGAAAAGAACTATGATGTGTGGGTGAAAGGGTTGACTTTGCCACCTTGGAGCAGCACCGTAATACATGAGAAAAGTTGAATGTTAATTTTGCCTTCTACTCAGAAAAGAATCAAAAGGATATGAGTATCTCTATCCCTTTCTATTAAAAGTACAGGATGTCATAGTCATTTAAAATGTTTTTTCTTAAAAAATACACAGGCATACCTCCAAGATACAGCAGGCTCGGTTCCAGACCACCAATATAAAATGAATATCACAACAAAGTAAGTCACATGAATTTTTTGTTTCCCAGTGCATGTAGAAGTTATGTTTACACTATCCTGTAGTCTATTAAGTGTCCAATAGCAATATGTCTTAAAAAAAAAGTACATACCTTAATTAAAAAAATACTTCGCTAAAAAAAATGCTAACCATCAACTGAGCTTTCAGCAAGACATAATCTTTTTTTGCTGGTCGAGGGTTTTGAAATATTTTGAGAATTACCAAAATGTGACACAGACATATAGAGTGAGCAAATGTTGTCAGGAAAAAATGGGACTGATAAACTTGCTGGATGGAGGGTTACCATAAATCTTCAATTTGTAAAAAATGCACTCTCTGTGAAACACAATAAAGCAAAATTCAATAAAGCAGAATATGCTTGTAACAGATTCATTACCATTTTTTAATTAATTCTCTAACAAATAGAACACTGAAATTATTTAGTATAACCTTGTGAAACCTGTATTTTCCCAACTGTGAACTTCTACAGTTCTAGATTTATAGCTTTCCACTGTAATGGACATTAAATTTCATTTTAACAACAGCCAAGATGTTTTGATTCAAACGCAACTGATTTTAAAAACAAATAAGAAATGCAGTATCTTTACAGCATCCAGGGCTTCTTTGTTATTTAAAATATCCTCCATTTTAAATAGATTAACTGTTTCTTGCAAGTAAATTGCCAACTAACAGCAAAATTCCGCAGACAACTTTGTTCTAAAAATTATTTTCAGACAGATTATACAGTCATCCCTCAGCATCCGTGGGGATCCCCAGCAGCTATTAAAATCCAAGGATGCTCAAGTTCCTTATATAAAATGGGACAGTATGATCTTATACGCATATCCTCCCTTATACTTTAAACCATCTCTTGATTACCTGTAACACCTAATACAATGCAAATGCTAGGTCAATAGTTGCCAGCTTCAGTAAATTCAAGTTTTGCTTTTTGGAACTTTGGAATTTTTCTTTTCTCAAATATTTTTGATCTATGGTTGGTTGAATTCGTGCGTGTGGAACCTGAGGATATGGAGGGCCGACTGTACCTTTTTACTTTATTCCTACCAACACCTTATGTACTTCAGGGACTATCATCTACCTGGATGTTAGTGCAGCCACCTTCTAACTGAGTTCACCACCTCCAATCTAATCTCTCTTTGCTCCAATCCGTGTACATAGCAAAATATCACAGCACTTGATTTATTTTTCTTTCCCTTGACAGGAGTTTAACCTAGAGACTTGTGCTCAAGTACTATTTTGCAACAGTAAATAGTCTTCAATACTGTGCTTTCACATTCTGATCTGAGTGTAAAATTATTTTTGCTACTACTGTTTGTTAACTACAATGTTTGGTGATATAAATTAAAGGAAATATTACACTTCGTAGGTTTTAAGACAGATAAAATTTGCTGTAGATAATAAGCAAAAGGTATTCAGAAAAAAATCATACTAGGCCTCCACCTCCCAAAAGAATTAATAATCACTGGAATATACATACCTTGTGAAATACAGGAGAGTATCGTCAGCATAATAGAAGAATTTTACTAAATTACCATAAAGATGACCAAGTTACTAGGCGCACATACCAGATGTTTTCACAGACACTGTGAAACTTGTTATATTTGTGTTATGTAAATGCTGCTGACCTGTTGGTTATATAACCAAATATTCTAGTAGGTGAAAAAATGCCATAACATAACATTTCATTATGTTATTTTGAAGGGAAAAAAAGGGTCATTCACCTTCCCTTCAATCTGCTTATCTGCAGCGCCTGGTACAGAGTGAGTACATACCAAGTGTTTATTCGCTGAACGAAGAAATATCCCCAAGGACATAATTATGCCTGCCTCAGCTTCAGTTCTTCCCACTGTTTCCTGATATCCCTGACTGAATGGAAGGTTGCCTCACTTTCCCAATCCCCTGTGTAACTCTTACAGCTTTTACCACACTAGGTCTACACCACAGATATTTTGAAGGCATCTAAGCCCCTATCTAAACTATAAAATCTTTGAAAAAGGATGGTGTCTGACTTATCCTTTAACCCTAATATTACCAATAAAACTATCAGCTCCCCAGTCCAAGGAGTGTATTTTGAAAAAGTATTTTTAGTATTATAATTTCAAACTTGTATAAACGAAAACTAAACATGTTTTCCTAACAATAACCACAAAACATGCAACTTGAGCAGGCCTTCTGGCTGGTAGAAATATGATAAAATGGGGCAGAAGGAGGAAGCACAGCAGATTCTCTCAGAGTACTGCTTTCTGAATTTACCCAAATGGGACATTTATTTTAAAATGCTCAGAAACATTGCTTTTTTTCCCCCTTAAAACATTAGGCAAAATGTCTTGCTTTCAGTAGGCGCCTATCACATATTTGATGAATGGAATTTATTTGGAGACAAAAACACAAACACTTTAAAACAGAAGAAAAAAAGAAATACTTCACATACCAAGGTATGACTTTGCTAGAGAAAAAAAATATGTTCTTTTTAAAGACGTAATGATAGCATTTTCTCCAATACTTTAGAGTCGTGAGAAACTTTCTAGTATTTAAAAATGGTACCAGGAGTCCCATTAATTCTATCAGAAATCTCAAATTGATGCGAATAACATCCTGGCTTCATAGAATAGAAAAGAACTTGAGAGATGTCTAACAAATTTCTCATCTGGACCCATGGCCTCATTCTCTTTGAGAAAAATAAGGCTTAGAGAAAAGATATTGTTAAATGTTTAGCCCTGGGTAGCTTTGAGATTGAAACTTAAATCTTTTCATTCTGGGTCAGCATGCTTTCCATTGAGGCTTAATCTAGTCTATTTTAGTTCCCTATTGAGATTACCAAAGTTCAACCCAAGTGTTATTCTCTTACACATTTACTTAAAGTGTGATATATCTATACGTCATTGTGTACATTCACCCAACAAGCGCATAATACAGATCTTCTCTGACATATAGATCCTGAAATATACATGCCATATTCAAGTGACTGCCCTTGTCAAGGCCTTTTTTCCCATCAGTCCTAGAAATGGACTGGATCTGCTTTATTTCCTAAGGCCAATGGCTCTGCCTTTAGGCTTCTCCCTTGAGGACTGTAATTCTAGCTCCATTACTTCACTGTCTTATCTTCTGTTAGATTTCAGATAAATCCACATCTCTTGCCTCTCCGAGTTGCTGAGATGTGTTTAAAAACCTTCTAGGCACAGACCTTGACAAAAATGATTCTAAAAAATCAGGCAGTTCAATATTTGCTGTGAAGATATCTTTGCTTTCATGCAGGCCTTTCCCACTGATTCCTGAGTCTATTTGCAAAATTGACTATTAAGGCTTTGTAGCTGGAAACAGTGGATAGATACCTGAATAAAAAATATAAATTAAAAGTAACAAAAGGAAACCTTTTTTTTTTCATAGAACTCATGGCCCCTTCTGTTTTGCTTTTTAGAAAAGGAAAGAATTCCATTAGAAGACGACTCAACACACCTATAAAAATAGAACTTCCCATTAGATTCTGAATAGCTCACATTCCACAGGAAGTATGCACAAGTACCACATTGCCAAAACCAGCATCAAAAGGACAAACACAGAGAACATTCCTTCTTCAGGAATTCAAGTAGTTATTTTATCTTGGAACTGATTGGCAAAGTGACTTCCAATTTTTCCATGAATATTTCATTGATATCTATAAGATCATACTTTTCTTAAATTAACTATGTTTAAAATGTGCATTTTTCTAAAGCTACTTACTTTTCTTCTTCCTAGAATACCACCACCACAATTAAATAATTTAGAGGAATTATTTATTTATATTTGTTATAATCTCTTTTTAGTCATTGAAAACCTACACTTTTAGCCATTGTTTCCAACTGTGTCTAAAGCTGGGTGCTTTACTGGATTGTGTTTAACTAGTTTATTAATCTCATTTACTGGAAAAGCATTTTGATGAGAATTACTGATAACTCTCCTCTTAAACTTTAAACATTGAAGAATAATTGCAACAGATTTCAAAATAACAGCAGATTTCTCATGTTACTATGGTTCAAACGTAAACTCTACATTTTGGTTTCAGAGACATTAATAGCACAAACATATCATTGCTTCAGATATGATCCACTGTAATTAAAAATCTTATTTTGTTTTCAAATGAAATGCTTTCTTTATATGTTCTGCACCAATCACTAAGTGCTGAATTTTTTAAAAAATGGTGCACTTTAAAAATAAACGTTATTATAAACAATGTGATTCTTATCATTCCCTGCATTTAGTAAGGAAATCTTACCTTTAAAAATCTATAATATTTAAAACATGGATATAAATAACTTGATGACTGTGGAAAAGCGGCATGGCATGGGAAGAAGGATGCCTCTTTCTTTTATATTTGGCCTAACACTGAATTGCTTTTTGGAGCTGAAGGGGATCAGGATATGCCCTGCCAAAATATGCCACTTTGGCATAAGGATTATATTGAGCTAAAGGCAAGTGAGAATCAGCAAATACAGGAAGAATTCTCCACTCCATGCCCTTAATCTGCCTAAAAGCAGGACATAAATTTCCCTTTGAGGAAGGTGTCTGCTTCCATCTAAGCAATTCTTACCATCTAAGACAAGGAGTTGACACCCTGAGTCTAATTGCTTCTTCCAATTTCACTTCTTTGCTGTGAGCTCATGTGCACATAAATATTAATAAAAATGTTGTGCCTTTTCTCCTGTTAATCACTATCTTTTCTTAGTTTAACTCACATGCCTTCATGCATTGAACATAAGAAGGTAGAGAAAAAATTTTTTCTCTCTGACTGAGCTGTGATTAAACCCAATTAGTCAAAGTGGAGAGGGAAGGGGGAGGGGCAAATTAGGCGTTAGGAATTAAGAGATACAAACTACTACGTGATAAGCAACAGGATATATTGTATAGCACAGGGAATTACAGCCATTATCTTGTAATAACTTTTAATGGAGTATAATCTATAAAAATACTGAATCACAATCTGTATACCTAAAACTAATATAATATTGCAAATCAACTATGCTTCAATAAAAATAAATAAAATGAATACATTTTAAAAATAAATAAATTAAATTAAAAAATAAACCCAGTTCTGAATGGTGGTTTTAGGTAATGAGCATTAGCAAAAGTGTTTTTTTTAATTCTAGTACTCATCACAGCATGAAGGACATATCCCAATGTATAATGCCATACCCTTGATTATACTGTAAAGGAGATCTGACAAATTAGACCTATCAAGAAATCACATGTCTAAAAAAATGGGGTGGAGGCATTTCTCTCACTAAATAAAGAAAAAAAACCAAAACCCTGTGCTCTCAGCCCTGCACAGCAGTAAAGAGGTACTTCCCAGGGGCGTCAATTGGGGTTGAGTAGGAAACCTGGGCTTCTACCCCCACCTGTCATTAATAAGATGGTACCTCCTCACCTCTGTCATTGTGGTATCAGAGGAGGACTGTTAAAAAGATGATTTAAATTAAATTCAGAGTCTCATAATACCCAAAATGTCCAGGATATAATACAAAATCACTCATCATACCAAGAATCAGGATAATCTCAATATGTATGAGAAAAAACAATGAACAGATACCAAGATGACAGTGCTGTTGGAATTACCTGACAGGTTTTTTAGTCAGCCATAATGAAAATGCTTCAGTGAACAATTATGAACACACTTAAATGAAAAAAAAGTAGGAAGTCTCAACAAAGGAATAGAGGATACACCAAACAACCAAAAGTCAATGGTAGAACTGATAAAAACACAGTAGCTAATAAAATTTTAAAAACTCAACTGATGAGCTCAACAGCAGAATGGAAAACAACTGAGGAAAGGATAAGTGAACTTGAAAAGAGAATATAAATTACCCAATCTGAACAAAAGAAATAAAATAAATTTTTTAAAAATTGAACAGAGGGGCTTCCCTGGTGGTGCAGTGGTTGAGAGTCCGCCTGCCGATGCAGGGGACATGGGTTCGTGCCCCGGTCCGGGAAGATCCCACATGCCGCGGAGCGGCTGGGCCCATGAGCCATGGCCGCTGGGCCTGCGCATCTGGAGCCTGTGCTCCGCAACGGGAGAGGCCACAACAGTGAGAGGCCCGCGTACCGGGGGGAAAAAAAAAAAATTGAACAGAGTCTCAGGGACTTATGCGACTATAACAAAAGATCTAGCATTCATGTCATCAGGGTTCCAGAAGGAGAAGAGAAAGTGAGGCTGAAAAAGCAATCAAAGAAACAATGTCTAAAAATCTCCTAAGTTTGGCATAAATCTATATACTCAAGAGATTAAGTGAATATCAAATAAGATAAACTCTAAGAAATTCAAGGCAAGACACACACCATAGTCAAACTTCTAAAAACTATAGACAAAGGTACATTTTTTAAAGCAGCCAGAGAGAAATAATACCTTATCTTTAGGGGATAAGCAACTAGAATGATAGAAGATTTCCTATGAAAAACAAAAGAATCCAGAAGGAATTGGCCCAACATTGAAAGAAAATTACCGTTAACCTAGTTTTATATCTAGCAAAAATATCCTTCTCAAATGAAGAGGAAATAAAGACAGTCTCAGAAAAGGAAAACAGAATCTGTTGCTAGCACATCTATACTCTAAACGAATAGCTACAGGAAATTCTTAAAGAAAGGAAATAATAAAAGAAGGAATGCTGGAACATCAAGAAAAAACAACGGTAAAAGTGAAAATATGAGCTTTGAGAAAGACTTGAAAAGAAGAACTAGTGCAACTTGGAGTGTTGCCAACCTACAGCCACATGAACAAGCCATGAATGGAATGTGACTGTGGAAAGAACCTTGTGCAGTAGGACTGTGCGTATCCAGAGATTTAGTGTCTATTCTCTAGCAAGTATGTGGAACACCAATATGGCAGACATGTTTGGTTGCCTATCCAACAGGCAAGACTTCCCTTCCTGCTACAGATTGAATATATGATTGGTCAAAGCCAATTGCTGTAATTCTATCCCCTTTACTACTACTTGGTTCAGACATGTGCATGAGAAGCAATTCTAAACAATAATTCATTATCAGCTATCTTCTGAGGGACTGCTAGGAAAGGTTTTCCCTATACATAAAAATATATGCAATGGGATTAATCTTTCCTTTTCTTCTGCCTTTGGAAGTCACTGTGATACCTGAAAATGAGGCAGCAAACTTGAGAACATTAAGGGGAACCTGAGGGTGAGGACAAACCCACATACTACAAAGAACACAGAGAAAGATGGAATGAACTTGGTTTCTTAATGACATCATTGGAGGGCTGAATTAACCAAACTTAGTACTAACCTGTCATTAGACACATTTTACATGAAATAATAATTTTTTTCTTATCTATTCCCCAAATATCACATTAAATACTACAGAGAAGTCCATCATATGAATGTACTGTATTTATGCAACTGATTCCATTATTGGATTTATAAGTTGGTTTTCTTTTTTTTCCCACTATAAAGGACAATGCAATAAACAGCTTGCAGTATAAACTTTATCTGAATTTAGGGTAATACTTTCTCTGTACTTTGTTCTGAGAAGGAAAATTACTAAGTTAAATGAAATGGACATTTTTGATATGGAGTATCAATTTGATTTTCAGAAAGTGTGTTCTTATTTAACCCCTAGCAGCAACGTGTATGGCCTGTCTCACTATACCCCATCCAGCCAGAGGGGATGCTGTGGACTGCTCCCCAAGAGCACTGTTTTCCCTTCATTCTTATTGATAGAAGCTTGGTTTATAAATCCTGATTAGTCTAAGTCAATCTTGATGACTCCATTCTCCCTGCCAGTGATTGGCGAGGGGTAGGCATGTGACCTAGCCCTGGCCAATGAGATGAAAAATGGGAGGCTTACTAGGTGAATTTTTCACTCTTAAAAAAAAGAGAGAGAGAGACAATGTCTTCCACTATAAATTACCATGTCTCCATGTAATAATTTGAACCATGCCAGTGTGAGAACAAAGCCAGTGAGCTGGGGTAAAAGATGGGAGTTTGGTGATGTTGTTGAACCCCTGAATTAACCAACCTCAAGGGTCCTTGAGCCTTCTTTTTATATACGATAATAGGTTACAAACACTTCAAAAAAATTCAATGGAAAATTATGCTTATGTATAATCAGCCATCTTTGTACCCCAAGGTAAAACTGAGAACTACTTATGATATCACAATGAACAATCCCAAAGGAAACAGACTCATAACTGTTTCCCTTATGAAGATTAACTTAAATTTTAAATAAACACTGCTGAGCATTCGCCTCATTTCAAAAGAATTAGAGTTGAATGTAATTTGAAGAACATTTAAAAATATTACAGGGTCATTCATTTGGACTGTAACTTGGAGAAAAATCACCCTTAATTCAAGATCTTCAAATAGACAGCAAAAATAAACAAACACAAAGTATGTTGTACTTACAAATCAAACACCAAGTAATGGAAGCCCTCTTCCGATATGCTGTCGTGAAGTCGCACTAAAACAAAAGGAAAAAGAGAAGAAAGTCTGTGTTATATGTATGCCAACAATCAACATTGAGCCAAGACTTTTAATAGGCGTCTGTCTCCTAAATTAAAATGTTAGCAACACTATTTTAGTTTCTGATGAGTCAGCATCCTTTATGGCAAGGCTTCGGTTCAGACAGACCCAAGGTTTAAGTTCTGGTTCTGATAATTATTAACTGTGTGATCTTAAGCAAATTAATTAACTTGTAATGATAACAGTTCTTATATTTTATAAAACGGTTGAGAATATTAAATAAAACAATACAAGTAAAATAATTCGCGTATTGCCATGTGAAAACTAAATAAAAGTCAATAATTGCTTTATCTCCATATGTCCAAAGTTACCAGGCTCCAGCAATTCTTCCACTGACAGTCTCTTCCTTGTCATTCCCTTTGCTAATATCCTAGTCCAGGTCTTAAGAGTCTAGTAAATGGACTCCATGCCTCTTCCTCTCCCTTTTATCTGGGAAACTTCTATATAGCACTCTCCAGCCAGCCGAAACAGTTTTTATTATGCTATCTCTAAGAGAAAGTCACCAAAATCTATTTACCAAATCATCAGCCAAAAACGTACAGCTAGAACTTTTTTTTTTTTTTTGCGGTACGCGGGCCCCTCACTGCTGTGGCCTCTCCCGTTACGGAGCACAGGCTCCGGACGCGCAGGCTCAGCGGCCATGGCTCACGGGCCCAGCCGCTCCGCGGCATGTGGGATCTTCCCGGACCGGGGCACGAACCCGTGTCCCCTGCATCGGCAGGCGGACTCTCAACCACTGCGCCACCTGGGAAGCCCACTTTTAATAAACTAGAACTTTTAATAAAATAATCTACTTTAATAGATTTAGTATTAAGCATATGAACACTACTTTAGATTTTCCAGTGAGCTAAACGTTCAGTGATAACTAGCCCAAACCAAAGTTTCTCTCTTCTGAATTTAAAGCACTCACTGTTTACTGCAAAATAACCACACGTGTAAAACTCACTTACTTTTTTTTCCTGCTATTTATTTTTGCCTAAGCCACCTGACTCCCTTAGATGGTAAACTTCCTAAGTATCCAATCACTTACGGGGCCTTGGCCTTCACTGGGAGCAACGGAGGCCAAGAAAAGCAACAAACTCATAGGACACAAATGCTTTTGAAAAGTCACCAAAAAAGGATCATGATTTCTACTACGACCAGTCCTTAGTACTTTCCCCATGCAGTGATGACCATCAATATGGAAAATGTGGATTCAAAAGAACACTTAGATGGTCACACAAGCTACTATAATCCACAAAGGGAGTTTGTAGTACCCATGACATTCCCAAGGTCACAGACATAATAGAATGTCCATTCTTTACAATCCAATTCCATCCCCTTCAGATGTCATCCTTGGCTCACTATTAAAATCTTTTCTGAATTCCTCTCCAGAAATTTCTCCTAAGTAGAGAAAGAGAGGCTTTTGCTTCACCTATAATTATGGATTATCATTTGTAAAATGTAAGTTTTCTGTTACCATGAACATGAGAAGGGGGCCCATGATGCAGGCATCTGGGAGTGTGGCCACTGCAGCTCAGTCTGAGCTCCTCTATTTGTCTCTAGAGCACGCGGAATGTAAACGCTGCAGCATCCCTTTCCTTATCTTATTTGTTTCTCATAGTGTCACCTTTGAATTATGGATGCAGCCTATTTTACTCTTATTAACGAACTCTAATACCTGTCCTTTCTTCAGGACACAGAGTTTCTTTCTCATCAACACTATCAAACAGGAACCATATTTCCTAAGTCTTTGCATCCCTCACAGAGACTTGGCAAATAGTAGACAGTCTTTCATAAAATTGGTTTTGAGCATTTACTATACCAGGTGCTAGGCATTCTCCCCACTTTTTAGACAAACATTTTCATCAAAGCTCAGTATACTTATATATGTCTGAAACAAAAGGATTGCTATGCAAATAATTCTCCTGTAACTTTAATTGTGTGAAGGGTATTCTTCAATTTGCCAGTATCAGAGATCACATGCTTCATCCATAAATTCAGAGTGACACTAAAGATGAGAGGGAGACTGCTGTGTGCTTACACTGCAGACATGAGTTTAACTTGCCTGCTACCTTTGCTTAAACTTATGCCACCAAAGAAAATCAAAAGTTTAGCTCAATGATGAGTCTTCTGCTCAGTCATTCAGCACAGTAAGGAAAGCCAGATCATGGGTGATAACTCACTGGCTTTCTTATATGACACAGACTCACAAATATCTCATTGAGCAGCTGTAACACAACCTGTGTTTAAATGAGTTCAGATAATGGTATGGCTACTTGAAGAACTCAGACAGTTACTCTGTGAAAATAAGGTGGATTTCCATGCTATCAAAGTTAAAATGAAAAGCAAAAATCACAACGTGAGCTGGAGGAAGTGACCACTTTTTTCTCACATTGTCTCAAGGTAAAATCTTCAATTGGAGATGAGATCTCAGGTTTTCAGATCAGAGTTATAGAGCTAAACAGAGGTGGATATTTCAGGTACAAGTGGAGAAGCAGTACTAATTTCTGGTTATATCTGGAATAAAGTTTTCTTAGTCTGACTACCACTACCTTATTAATACTTGGAATTAATCATCATTTGGAAGTAAGTTATTTTTTGAACAAGTCAAGAGTTGCTCAAGCCTGATAATCAAACACATACATTGTTTGGGGTCAAAACCAGTTTCACAACAGCATTTTGTCAGCAAGTACATGATAATGGTTAAAGATAAAAACCGCCTGACCAAGTTCAATCCTTTTGCAACACACCATTCTAAAATAATCTCCACTATTTCTAACCAGCCATTTGACCAGGTAAGATTAATTCTGAATAAATTTTGTTATGATACAGTGGAAAAAAACTAGCATCATCTTTACTTGGGATAAATACGTACACATTTTCAAAAACCTAAACAGTGTAACAGTTATCTAGGATAAACATTTAAATTCTAAGACATTAAGTATGCGATTTATAATGGGGAAAAAGGTGCTTCTGAGGCTAAAATATTTCCAAAGTTTAGCTGACCCAAGGCCTAATCCTTTTCCTCTCTCTCTTGAATGACAGAGTTAGTATAAATCCCTAAAACTAAACATAGTAGGGCAATGCTGCCAGTGTTATCATAATACTAACAGTAATTCATACAGAACAGATTGTATTGCATCCTCTAATCACTGGTTCTCAGCTCTAAGCAATACTCCTGGTTAGAAATGAGGTAGATTTTGCATTTTTAGTTGGCTATGTTGCAAGGATTGAGGTAGTTGGGTTTGATTCACATACTGGGATGCAAATATGGCAGCATTTAAGTCAGATACTTTTTATATTCTCATCAGCAGTTAATTATATTTCACAGCTAGAGCAAGCATTAGCCAAGTTAGGCCATGCAATGTGTCAAGCCTTCACAAAAGAGGGATGCCAAAGTTGAGTTCATTTGTTAACTTAAAAAAAATATATATATATATATTTACTAGTTTCAGACATTATAACAATCAAATGGCAACACTCTAGAGAGAAATTTCACCTCAACCATTACTCCTGGCTCTTTTGTGACAAACCTGGTCATTTCTGGAGACAAAACTTTTCAGATAGTAAACAAAGAAGCACTGAAAACCAAACTCAAAATAAAACTAACATTTCTAGAAAACTGAAGGTAAACCTGTATAGATGCTCTGTTTTCCTTAACCTCTATTTCTTATAACATGAGTAATACATTTAATAAAGCAACACCATTTAAAAAATCTCCCCAGTATAAAAATACTAATTTAGGGGCTTCCCTGGTGGCGCAGTGGTTGGGAGTCCGCCTGCCGATGCAGGGGACACAGGTTCGTGCCCCGGTCCGGGAGGGATCCCACATGCTGCGGAGCGGCTGGGCCCGTGAGCCATGGCCGCTGAGCCTGCGCGTCCGGAGCCTGTGCTCCGCAACAGGAGAGGCCACAACAGTGAGAGGCCCGCGTACCGCAAAAAAAAAAAAAAATAATAATTTAGGTTGTGTGTATTTGAAAAATATATGCACTCTATTTCTTTGAAATATGAAGCCATGCATATATAGTTTATTTTATTTTAAATTAAGTATTAAGATAAGCAGATAAAGATATATAGATATTTCTTTTGTTGTTATTGTCAAAGTCGGTAGTATTATAGCATTTATATTTTGATTTTCTTAACTTGTCTTAACAAGAAACTTTTAAAATTTGGGCATAAAAAGTTTGGAAATTTGACTTAGCTGTCTAAGGCAAACTGATCAGACACAGAAACTACAGTTTGTTCTAATTTTAGATATTTGAACACAGAAATTTCTAAAGTTGCATAAGAGATACATATTTTGACAATATACTGAGCGATATGACCCATTAATAAATACCAAATAAGCCACTATCCACTACTGAAAAATGAAAATAACTTTAGTACCAGAAATCAAAAAATTGTTTCAATAAAATTTCAAATATTTTTTCTGAAGTGACAGGAAAATCTTTGTAAACTTAATATTAACATTAAATTATATTTAAAAGCAATTCATTGCTAATATGAAAAAGTTATTAAAGTTAAGAACTTTCTGAAAAAAGCAAACATAATTATTACATGAAAATTCAGTGGGAAATGCCACCCATTTTAAAACTATTTTTAAAATACACAAAAAAAGCCACTGGAACACAAGATCAATCATGAAAGTCAAAGCATATCAACTCAGCTGACCATGATCTCCATCCTTATTCTCAAATTATCACCTCATTTCCTGAAGCTAATCCTAAATCCAGTTTAGATTAGCTTCAATATCTACAGTATCAGGTTAGTAACAGGGCTGACTAGAAGAAATCACAATGTCTTCTAACAGTCCAGATCTATTTACAAGCTCATATTATTCAAAGGAGCTTCTGGCTGGTCAAAATATCTATTACTTGGGAGAATTACAACCTGGGAAGATGGTAAAAGTGAGGAGAAA